>NC_090193.1:18597907-19277907 GCF_024679245.1 Pseudorasbora parva | reverse complement strand
GACATGATGCAACCCCACCAAAACATCTATCTGACTGTTTTACAAGAGATGAATAAGTTTTTTCAGAAATGATTTTACTGTGCAAAATATCTCACGGCTTAAGCACAACAGGCTGTCAGTTAATTGAAGAAACACAAAATATCCATGATATAATAAAATATAAAAACAGATTTAAATCTCACTGATCACACAAAGATGTTTATTGATTCCTTTTCGAAATGTAACTCCTAGACTTGGATCAACGCTATGGCGATGTCATAACTGTGTCTGAAGCATGTAAGCACTCATATTTCATTGGCTGGCGTCAGTCCTTTACGCCATTAGCAGAGTGCCCAGAAGTATAAGGGCTGGTTCACAGAGAACGCAGGTCAGTGGAACGGAAAAATGCGCAAGTCTAGAGTCTTTTTTTAAGTTGAGCAACATAGTTTTTAGAATAGATTTTCATAAAGACGTTAACAGACAGTTAAAGTCGTCCATCTAGCCCAGTGTTTCTCAAACCTTTTGTGCCATTCCCCACTTTAGAGGTAGGGAAGGGTTCCGAGCCCCACCTGTCCCCAATCGCCCCAACAAATTCTAATTAGGCTTTAAAGGGTTAGTTCACCCAAAAAAATTACAATTCTGTCATTAATTACTTACCCTAATGACGTTCTAAAACCCGTATGACCGCCATCCATCTTTTCGGAACACAAATGAAGATATTTTTTGTTGAAATCCGATGGCTCAGAAAGGCCTTCATTAAAAGCAATGTCATTTCCTCTCTCAAGACCCATAAAAGGCACTAAAGACGTCTTTACAAAGCCCTTCTCACTACAGTGGCTCTACAATAATTTTATGAAGCGACGAGAATAGCTTTTGTGTACAAAAAAACAACAACTAAATAACGACTTATATAGTGATGGCCAATAGAACAAAGCTTTGAACGTTATGAATCAGTTTATCGATTCATGATTCGGATTGCCAATGTCACGTGACTTCAGCAGTTTGGCAGTTTGAAACGCGATCCGAATCATGAATCAATACGCTGATGGATAACCGTTCAAAACTTTATTTTGAAATCGGCCCATCACTATATAAGTTTATATTTTGTTTTTTGCGTACAAAAACTATTCTCATCGCTTCTTAAAATTATTGTAGAGTCACTGTAGTGAGATGGACGACGTCTTTAGTGCCTTTTATGGGTCTTGAGAGAGGAAATGACATTGGTTCCAATAGATGGCCATTGGATTTCAACAAAAATATCTTCATTTGTGTTCCAAAGATGAATGGAGGTTTTGCACGTGTCGAACGACATTAGTAAAGTAAGTAAGTAGGTAAGTAAATAATTGATGAATTTTCATTTTTGGGTGAACTTACCATTTAAGTTTGCCTGTTAACATTTATTTTATTAACATCACATTTGAACCCTTTCATGTATCCACAACTTTCCCCAACTCTGACCTTTGCAATGATCACTATGGCAACGTAGAACACGCCGGTAACGAACTTCCGGTTTACGTTAGTCTGTACTGTTATCAGCTAAACGCTTGGTTGTATTATCAGGATTCAGGAGTAGACTTTTATAACAACGCTTCAGGCAAAATGATCACATGTCCCAGATAGTCGCATGGATCTGAATATCTTACAAGAACTTACTAATATCTGTAGCACTAAGCGGTTCACCTGAGTTATGCTGTGCACACATTTTGCCACTGTGTGGTAGGCTTGGCTGTTCATATGAACCACGCAAGAGTCACCTTCCGTCCATGCGCCTGTAAATCGATTTTATTTTATTATAAATACAGGTTTATTTGTTTCTAGTTATTTATTTTGTTCACCCGCATCCGCATTCACCCATCAAATATTATCCCGCGCCACACTCGGTTGTGCTGGGTCCCGCCGGAGTGCAGGTCTCTATTTTTAGGCTGTTAGAGTGGTGTTGCTACACATTAAATCTGTAAATTATTGAAAACAATAAACATACCCCTTGCAAAAAAATTATACAGTTTTTACTGCAGTATTTTAAATAGGTTAAACTAATATATAAACTCAATAATTACATTTACAGCAATGAAATGTTAATTTTTATTACAATGCACTTAAATTCATTGAAGTTCATGCATCTATTTTCATGTTGATTAAAAAAAGTCTACTGACAATGTCTGACATGAACAACATTTCAACAATTACAAATATTAAAATGCAAGTATTACTTCTACATCACATTTCTTTTATTTGAGTTTATTTGAAGCTCGTTGGGCATTGAATGGAGTGCGTAGGGTGCTAGGCAACATGTCAAACAGGTCCGTTTATGTTGCAGTGTTTATGGAAGCAAGTAGGTTTCGGAGGAGACCCAGCGCTCATTTACCCCAACGAGAGCAGCCTTAACTCAGATCGTCCTTCTGACGACCGCGCTGCCTGGCAGAAGCCCCTCCCATGACGCAAATTCGCGTCTGTTGTGTAGTGAAAGAAGCAAATGGATTAAAAATGTTTACGCGTCCAACTTCGCGCGAATTGCACTATTTATTCGTGTCACTCGCGTCTGATGTGAACGCAGCATAACTGTTATGTGTGCTAAACCGGAACTGAGATACCGTCAAACGGAAGTATCGAGTGTCATGGCGACGCCCACTAAGACTTGCAGGAAAGTTGTGGATACAGTTAAAATATTTTAGCTGACTCCCAGTGTAAGTTTTTTTAAGGGGACCGTTATTTTAGAACGTTTCCCCTTATTGTTTCCATGGTGACATGTCTTGCTTATCACGTGACGCACCACAACCAAAATAGCGCTGTATGACAGACTCGTATTGCTTTTATTACGTTTTTTTTTCTTTTTTATTCAAAATATTGACAAACTTGCTTATCGATTTTGATCTATAATGTGAGATGTGTGCCGCCACATTTGAGCAAATGCACCGCAGTTCAGAGTCCTGTCAATCGGATTTACAGCATGTATTCATCAGTTTCTCATTAAATTAAAGTAAGTGACCGGTGAACTGGGAAAAGAATCGAGTAAACTTTATAGTTACTTACACAATGTGTATCTGATATGAATAAACACATTGGCAAATTATATTTGAATTGATTGTTATAGCTGCTTCCATAGACACCAATGTGTATTCTACAAACTCTAAATGTATTGTTTTACTAGTACTTGTGTATTTAAATGTTTGAAACCTAAAATATCGTTATTGCTGTTTCCATAGACATCAGTATGTATTCTACACACTCTAAATGTATTGTTTTATTAGTACTTATGCATATTTAAATGTTTGAAACCTAAAAATAAACATTATGTGGTTGAAAACCAATTGAGCATCCGCATCTGGCTCAGTGCCAGCCAAAGCGCGAAAACACAGTTTGAATAAAAATAAAAATCTGGCAGTTATGTCACGTCACTAAACATTCTTAATCCCATATGTTGTACCGTACTCTCAGGGGCACAGAAATAAAAATCACACATGAGACCGCTCAAAAGGTTATTAGAGATGGGCAAAACATTTTAACAAATTTCTTCCTGTTTGTCGCTCCCCACACTGTAAAAAAAAAAAAAAAAGTCACAGCCTGAAATTTTTAAGTACAGTCGACTGACATTAAAAAATTAGTTGCATCTTGTATAGTGTATAAAAAAAGTTTAACATTTCTTAACTTATTTTGATCATGATGTAAAAACACATGTTGTCATAACTTATTGAACATATAATTTTTACAGTGCACTTGTCATGTCTCTATTCCCCACTTTGAGAAAACTGATCTACACTGTAAAAAAATATCTTAAAAAAGTAAGTAACCTGGTTGCCTTAAAATTTAGATTTTACTGAAATTAAAAATTTGAGTTGACACAATGAAGGAAATTGGATTAATAAATAGAAACTCAAAATATTATTTTATCTGAACCACATAAAAAATGTAATAAATCATGATGCACACAAAATCCTTTAATAATATTTGAATAAAAGTTGTAGATTCTCAAAAATGTTCATTGTATTAACTTAAATTTTTGATTTCAATGAACTAGTGTTGTCACGATACCAAAATCATGACTTCGATACCAGACTAAAATATCGATATATCGATACTAAATCGATACCACAGTAAAAAAAAGAAAAAAAAGAAAAAGATGCTTAATATGACAACAGAACTTGTTATTATTCATTGTTATTTTTTACTAAAAATTCATGTGGCCAGCATGTTCCTTAGGGTTGGGCATCGTTTTGAGTTGAACAATTATTGATCAATTGATCAATTACTATTAAAAGTATCTCACAAATTTTTGCCATCTCAATGTATTTTTTACAACGGGGTAATTGTGTTGCAATAGCTTACACACAGCACAAGGAAGCTGGATTTCGAATGGTAAATTGAATTTAAAAAGACGAGTAAACAGTAATAAAATAAGAACAAATAAACAGATTACAAACAATAGCACAAATAAATGCAATAGAATAGAAGATACAAATTAAACAGACTGCTTTATTTTTTCAGGTAGGTCTAACATTCAGATAAGAAACTGAATAAAAAAATGCATAGTAATTACATTTAAAACAACATTGGATAATGTTCTTTGTAAAAAAAATCAATAGCGTACAGATGAAACCATTAAAGTTACACAAGTTGATCAGTCATGAGCAGTGTGATCGTTTGTCTTTTTGTAGTTTGAATAACAAATGACTGCGGTCCCTTTAAGACTAACGGATGCATGGATCCTAAACTCTGTTCCTGTTACTCGTTCTTCCTGAATTGTTTGCGACTGTGTTTACGTTAATACTCTTCCAGATGTGCACTGATAATTCTTTGAGTGTATTTGACCAATAATAAGCTGGAAAAAGAAGCAAATGTTTGCACTTGTATCATGTCAGAGGCGGCTTTATTAGGTTTTTGTAGGCTATATGTGCGCTTCAGATATGAGCACGAAATCTGCGGGGATTAGTAGAATTAATTTATGTGCAATCCCGCGCGAAATTCAGACCGATCACACACTAACACACTGTCATGAGGAAAAAGTCCAGCGGAATGCGCGTTCGCCGTGCTCACAGGTTAACCGGGCTGAGTGAGAATATGCCTGTGTGTGTCAACTCGCTTTCGGTCGGAGAGGAGAGCGCAGCGAAATATCGATATTTTTGACATCACTACAATGAACTCAAAATTAAGGCAACCAGGTCACTTTTTTTTTTTTTTTTTTTTTTTTACAGTGTAGCCCATATTTACATTGAAAATCAATGAAAAAGTAGCGCAGCGAAATGGAAAAATGACAAATGGAAAAAAGTGTGACAGGCTTTCCGTGATGCATGTCATCACGCTTTTTTTTGTCTTCAGGAGCCGCTTGTTTAGCTAGCGCATTGTGAAGAATCCTAGCAAGCATTTCAGAGTTTGTGCCTCCGTGTCCCAAGTTTCTGACACCTGAGGACACACAACACCTGTGCTTTCAATGCTTGGGTGAGGAGCACTCGAGGTCAGTGTGCAAGCTGGGCTTCGAATGCACCCATTTTGAGAAATTCACAATGCCGAAGCTCTGTTCACGCCTGCCCTTATTCTCAAGGGATGCAGGACAGGCATCTGCGCCTTGTGCCCCGGGCCTCGTTTTAGACGTGGGGATCGCAGGTTGAGCTGGCTAAGGAGTTTTTAAGAGGTATGGCTCTTTCGTGCCTTATCGCCGCAACAAGAATGGATCTGGCTTGTGGGCGTGAGAAACGGGAAGGATGAGTGCTTCCTGTCAGCCCATAATCGCCCTTCCCCCATGAGCCTTCTGACTTTTTGTTAGTAGCTTGTTATAGTGAACTTTTCAAAAGAGAATAGCTTAACTTTGTAGTAGCAACTACATTTTAAAGCAGCCTTCCTTCGCCAATAACAGCCTTATCAACTTGCAACGAACAAGTAACTTGTATGATTTCAGATGTCTGGCAGTCTTCATTCTTCACACTTTAATAATCTGAACATCAATGAGTCTGAACCTGAAGGGAACAAAAGATCTCAAAGGTTTCAATTAGCTGTGCCACTTTGATCTCACTCAATTCATTATTCTTCATGAATACCGTCATTTCATGTGCCTCTAAAAGTCCTACCATAACACAGCATAAGGACAGAGAGAGAGAGAGAGAGAGAGAGAGAGAGAGAGAGAGAGAGAGAGAGAGAGAGAGAGAGAGAGAGAGAGAGAGAGAGAGAGAGAGAGAGAGAGAGAGAGAGAGAGAGAGAGAGAGAGAGAGAGAGAGAGAGAGAGAGAGAGAGACAAACTTCCTTCATCTACTTGCCCCAGTCTCTATACACTATAGTGTACACTACAAATTAAATGTTTGGACACACTTTGTACTGAATTTGTTTCTTTTGATCTTTAAGATCTTGATCTAGTGCTTCAAATTACTTGTCATCAATATTATTATATTTTTATTATTATTAATATTAAATTATAATTACAATTCTGATAAGAAAATCAGATGATAAAATTATAAAATCATACAACAAATGTCCAGACTAGGATACATGGAAGTAGCTCAAATATACGATTATATAAATTATATAAGAATATAATTTAATAAGATTGTTCACTTTTTGTTTTGTTTTGGTTATTGCATTATTCTCATACTTTGTTGATTAGTAGTTTTGTATGAATTTACTATTATTCTAAAATGAAAATTGTAATAATAAATAAGGACTATACATATTTAAACTGACTTTTAGTGTATGCAAACACAAACTTACAAACATTACAAACGGACAAACACCATATACCAAAAATATGAATTAAACTAATTGAGTGACATGGTATGTAGCAGGAATACACACAACGGCAATGATTCAAAACATCATGTAAGATTGACGAGACCGGACAACTAGAACTAAAACATAGGAACTTAAATAAGCAGGCAAACAAGGTGATAAATGAATGATAACAAAGGAGAAGTCAGTGAAGGAGAAACTAAGACAACACAAACAGACTAGGGGTGACATTAAGTTTGTCAGGTACAATAGGTTTATTTAACATGTAGTTAGAATTAGAAAGCTGAAAAAGTTATTCAGTCATGAGCAGTAAGTTATTTTCTCTATTCTCTGATTTACATGAATGAGAAGCAGGTAGGTATACAAGGCTGCTGTAAATTTAAGGTCCCTATTTTAAAGATCGAAGTGTATGGTCTAAAGCGCATGGCGCAAGTGCACTTAAGTACGCTCTGAATCCAATTTTGCTAGTTTAACGACGTGCACAAAGGTGTGCATGTCCAATGCATGGGCTGGGTTGTCTCCTTAAAGGGGCCATATACTGGTACATGCAAATTTACAAGCGTTTCACCTCAGACCCGCCCTGAGCGAGCTCTGTCTATGGCTGATATTAATAACGTGCATTTTAAATAAAAACAAAAAAATTAGACCAGGTTTCAGTTGGTCAATGGCGCAGTCTATTTTAGTTGCTCCAAAATAGCAACATGCCAACAATGCGCCTAAACAGACCTTGTTTTCAGACCAGCACGCCCATGGGCGCACAAATGGGCATAAATGCATTTTCTATTTAAACAACGTGGCGCAGGACGTGAAAATGATAACTGCGCCGTGCTGGAACTAGCAAAAATCATTGTGTATTGCGTCAGGTGTATGACAGGGCCCTAAGACCAAACACATGGATTATACTGATACACATCTGGTTTAGACCAAACTGTTTACTTTTACTTGAGACATAAACAGCTGTGTTTACATGAATTCTCAGATGGGCGATGGGCATTCTGAAAATTGTGTGCACTTAATGTTGTGTCATGTCAGTGAGTGCACAGCATTGAGTTCTTTTTTTTTTTTACATCGAGCACATCTAAAATTTACAATCGCTTATAACTCCTTATAACTCTTTTTAACTTCAAGCACATCCCGCTCTTTATATTCTCATTTTATACTGTGGCATACCGTGCCTTGCGAAAGTATTTGGCCCCCTTGAACTTTGCGACCTTTTGCCACATTTCAGGTGTCAAACATAAAGATATAAAACTGTAATTTTTTGCGAAGAATCAACAACAAGTGGGACACAATCATGAAGTGGAACGAAATGTATTGGATATTATAAACTTTTTTAACAAATCAAAACTAAAAAATTTGCAGTGCAAAATTATTCGGCCCCCTTAAGTTAATACTTTGTTGCGCCACCTTATGCTGTGATTACAGCTGTAAGTCGCTTAGGGGATGTCTCTATCAGTTTTGCACATCGAGAGACTGAATTTTTTGCCCATTCCTCCTTGCAGAACAGCTCGAGCTCAGTGAGGTTGGATGGAGAGCGTTTGTGAACAGCAGTTTTCAGTTCTTTCCACAGATTCTCGATTGGATTCAGGTCTGGACTTTTCTATCACCTGAATATGTTTATTTTTGACCCATTCCATTGTAGATTTTGCTTTATGTTTTGGATCATTGTCTTGTTGGAAGACAAATCTCCGTCCTAGTCTCAGGTCTTTTGCAGACTCCATCAGGTTTTCTTCCAGAATGGTCCTGTATTTGGCTCCATCCACCTTCCCATCAATTTTAACCATATTCCCCGTCCCTGCTGAAGAAAAGCAGGCCCAAACCATGATGCTGTCACCACCACGTTTGACAGTGGGGATGGTGTGTTCAGGGTGATGAGCTGTGTTGCTCTTACGCCAAACACAACGTTTTGCATTGTTGCCAAAAAGTTCAATTTTGGTTTCATCTGACCAGAGCACCTTCTTCCACATGTTTGGTGTGTCTACCAGGTGGTTTGTGGCAAACTTTAAACAACACTTTTTATGGATATCTTTAAGAAATGGCTTTCTTCTTGCCACTCTTCCATAAAGGCCAGATTTGTGCAGTATTCGACTGATTGTTGTCCTATGGACAGAGTCTCCCACCTCAGCTGTAGATCTCTGCAGTTCATCCAAAATGATCATGGGCCTCTTGGCTGCATCTCTGATCAGTCTTCTCCTTGTATGAGCTATAATTTTAGAGGGATGGCCCAGTCTTGGTAGATTTGCAGTGGTCAGATACTCCTTCCATTTCAATAGTATCGCTTGCACAGTATTTTGGACCTGCCTGGTGTGTTCCTTGTTCTTCATGATGCTCTCTGCGCTTTAAACGGACCTCTGAGACTGTCACAGTGCAGGTGCATTTATACGGAGACTTGATTACATACAGGTGGATTCTATTTATCATCATTAGTCATTTAGGTCAACATTGGATCATTCAGAGATCATCACTGAACTTCTGGAGAGAGTTTGCTGCACTGAAAGTAAAGGGGCCGAATAATTTTGCACGCCAAATTTTTTAGTTTTGATTTGTTAAAAAAGTTTGAAATATCCAATAAATTTCATTCCACTTCATGATTGTGTCCCACTTGTTGTTGATTCTTCACAAAAAATGACAGTTTATATCTTTATATTTAAAGCCTGAAATGTGGCAAAAGGTCGCAAAGTTCAGGGGGCCGAATACTTTCGCAAGGCACTGTATATCATACTGCACAGCCCTAACACATACTGACCCTAAACTTTTGACAATAGTACAGTGTACTATTTATTATGGTCAGGGAATTCCTGTTATGCTTCTATCCACTCTTGATTGAGTCAGTGCCCCAGAACAATCACAGCTTTATAGATCAGCATCGACTGCATAGGCACTGCATTTATTTGACAAAGTAAGTGAGTACAATGACATCCCATTTTACTTCAATGGTGACATTTGGAGTAGACTTCATTCCTTCAAACACCAAATTACACAGAACAGACTGAACAGAACAGTTATTTCTGTCAGAAAACAGCTGTGAGTGCCAATCACCAGTATGCAAAATAACGAGATAAAAAAAATACTTGGTGTGTTTTCTTTTAAAAAACTGTGACAGTGAAAATGACTTCACGAACGAGGCATCTGTGGTTGATATGGGATTTTCTCAGGCATGCTATGCCGCTGCAGCCAAGATGGTAAAACAATAGATCGGACGCGAGGGTTTGGTGCGTGTCTGATGAAATATCAATACTGCACAGCATTAAGGCCTTTGCAGTCTGTCTTGATGTGGCAAGATTCTGTGGCAATTACATTTCTCACCTGTCCTCTTCCGTGCGTTCATGAATATTTAAACACAAACTCCTAGTTCTAGCGGCGTGAACAGATTCAGAGGGGAAGCTTTGAATGTTTCTCTGCAGAGGTGAAAAACAGGCATTGCTGCGAGCCACCATATAATAATTTACAGTTATTTGAATCTCTAAAATATAGTTTTGCAAGTCTTTGAAAATGTGCAGAACATTTGGAAACTAAAGCCTGTCAAAAGCTCTTACCCCTGGGCATCTTTTGCTTTAATGCAGTAGAAATAATAAAGCGTTTTCCTCTCGTGGGAAAGTTCTCCCTTTTCGTTCCCCACCTAGAGTTAAAGTGAGAAGTGCCAGACTGATGGCCATTCAGGTCTGAAGCTTATAACCCCATTTGATCTGAGCACTGGGTAAGCAGAGAAATGATTTGCACCAATTTGAATTTTACAAATGCAGAATTCAAGGTCATTCTTCTAATGCCCCTATAAACTGGGACAAAAATATCGATATGTCCACCAAAACAGATGATCTCTCCATAAATCATCTTTGGGAGGAGTGAGCGATGACACAGAGGTGACCCAGCCTGTAACGCTGAGTCACAACCTCAAAGAAATTTCTAGAAAAGTCCTGCTAAATTGACGAGGAACACCATTTTATTAATTTATTTCTACAACTTATGAAAAGTGCATTCTTACCTTTGAGTTTGTTCTGAACATCCAGAGCGATATCCAAAGGGTAAAATGGAAGAACAGGATCTGTAGCAAGTCGCAGGATGGTCTCAGCTGTTATCTAAATCGGCAAAAGACAAAAATGTCCATCAACATTCTACAAAATAAGCAAGATCATTAAATTACATAAAAATTGTGAATAAATAGACCTATTTATTGTACATTTCTAAAGGTTCAAAGTTGTTGGAAAAATATTTTCAATAAAAATAAGCAGATTTTACTTTTTTCAATGTCTTTTGAACTTTTTAAGCATCATTCTTTTCTGAAAACAGAAATATATGCAGTACATATGTTTCTTGAGCAACAAAGCAGAACATTAGAACTATTTCTAAAGGATAATGTAACAATGGCAGCTTGGCCATTACAAGAATAAATTACATTTTAAAACAGATAAAACATAGACAACCGTTATTTTAAAGTGTAATATATCATAATATTACTTTTTTTATTGATCAAATAAGTGCTGTCCTTTTTAGCATTAGCAACTTTTTTTTTTAAATACATTAAAAATCTCACTAACTCCAAAGTAAAAACAACAACAAAAAAGCAAAAATGACACTGATTTATTTATTTATTTATTTTATAATTTTTTTAATGGAAAAAGATTGGATGAGGTTAAAGTTGATCTTGTGAATTGAGGGGAATGTTACCTATTTTTTTTTTTACCTCCAATAAGTATGCAACTTAATCATAGGTACTATTCAATTATTGATTTATTAATTAATTATTTGATTAATCTAGCATGGAAGCCACAGAATAGAATTTTTGTAAAAGATAGATTCTACTTTTCTCATCTGTATTAAGAGATATAAATTTCTCTCAAGCCAGATTTGCGAGGTTTTGACTTTATATAATATAATTCTGACTTTATTTCTCGCAATTGCAAGTTTATATCTCAGACAATCATGCTTTATATCATGCAATTCTGACTTTATAACTCACAATTGCTAGTATATATCTCACAATTCTGACTTTATAACTCGCAATTGCGACTTTAAATCGCATAAACTCACAATTGCGAGAGACAAATGTCAGAATTGCGAGATAAAAAGTGGCAATTACCTTTTTTATTTATTTTTTTATTCTGTGACAGAAACAAGCTTCCATAAGCCAACCACTTGAGTCAAAAATCTGAAGGCAAACTTTTTTATTCTTTCGCATGACATTTTTTATCAATGGATTGTACTGCGGCAAACAGCATGCTTTAAGTGTTGAAATTCTCTCTGAGTGCTTGCAAATGCTTCTTACTAATATGCCCAGATAATTAGGGCATTTATGAGCTGCCAGTCCTTTAATAATAAAATATAATTATTGGTTTCTTATCTTTCTGCCTTTCCATTGATTTTCACACCCTTGATGGATTCCGTTGCTTTTTGCCCCAGACACTCCACATTGGCATCTGATGGGTGATTGTAATTGTGTAGACGGTAAGATCCGTACTGAGCTTGTCCTGCATCCACAGTGGCCACAGATCAAACATTATAGATTCTCCTGACTTCCCTTCATGTTCTGCATGAGGTTAACACTTGGGCCGGGAAACTGCACAGCATGAACAATTATTGACTGCGGTTTTATCATATAGTGTCTCTTCTGCCTGACCTCTCCTCTAAAGTTTGCTGGCTGGCAGTATGGCAGTATGGCAGTATGATGTTTCTCTCGAGATGGACCAAATCTTGACCTGTGAAAGTTAACCGTAACGCACGCCTCAAAGGAGGATTCCGTGTCTGACCACTGACCCTGCCTAAAAGAATCAGCCCCAGGGCAGGATTTTGTTGGCCTCCCACGAGATCAGGAACTCATGCAGTGATAAACTATACAGCGAACACAGGTCAGCGATTGAAAAATACTATATTGTCACTGAAACCTTGTATCTCCAAATTTTGTTTCTGTTTAGTTTTTTTCATGAATTATTCCGTTTGGCCACTCTTTATATCTCTTTCCGGTTAAATATTTGGTTTTGCAAATATTTAACCAAAGAAAAGTATTTAAAAAAATGTTTGACTAAATCTCGTAACTCTATTGTATCCTCAAACTGTAGGTAAAACCTAATTGGTCCACCTTCCCTCTATTGTGAATAAAGAGCCACATGCAGTTTGGACCATCTCTGCTTGTTTGCAATACAAGTAAGGGATAATGTACACCGGTTGTTATCACAGAATAAACCCCGACAGAGTGATCAGGACCCCGACACGAAGCAGAGGTTTCCAATGGTTTCCATTGTAACCCACGGCTGTTTAAGCCACAAGATGGCGCCAGCGTTAAGCATAGAAGTAGTACCGGTCAAGTAACTCGTAGTACCCGTATGAGCGGGTGTTATCTGGAAATAACATACCGCTGGAATGCGCGATTGACCAATCAGAATCAAGTATTTCAAAAAGCCGTGTAATAAGGGTAAATAAAGAACTGATGCTTTGAATTAAGTACAGCGTTTTCTCTACTCAAGAATCACTATATTGGCTGTCAATCGATTAAAATGTTTAATCGTGATTAATTGCACTCTTGTTGCATGATTAATTGTGGTTAAACACACTTATCGTACAATTAAGCTTACATTGTTTATCTTATTAAACACATTTTTGCAATTTTGTCATCATTTGCTATATCCAGCAAAGTAAGCAATCCGAAAACTATTTTATGCAAGCTTCAAGGATCATTGGAGACTACAAAAGGACACCAAATAACCAAAATATAAGGAGTCCATATAATGATATAATATGATAAACCGATTAACCCCATAAAAATAAAAAAAACATTACAGAAAAAAAAACATTATAGAATTCACAGTGTACAGTATAGTATGTGTACAGAGCAACAACAACAACAAGATTGTTTTAACTGTAGACGAGTCAAGCTACAATACCTAACAGGACCATATAGAGAGGGTAAAAAATCTCAACCACTTTGACTGCATAAACCTATGATTACTAAACACAATAATGTGTCGACAAATTAAACATAATGCTTCCTGAGTGTGTGGAAACAATGTGAATCTACACTCTAAAAAATGCTGGGTTAAAAACAACCCAAGTTGGGTTGAAAATGCACTAACCCAACAATTGAGTTGTTTTAACCCAATGGTTGAGTTGTTTTAACCCAGTGGTTGGGTTAAATGTTGCTTAAGACAACCCAATTGCTGGGTAAGAACAACTCAACCATTGGGTTAAAACAACCCAATTGTTGGGTCGGTGCATTTTCAACCCAACTTGGGTTGTTTTTAACCCAGCATTTTTTAGAGTGTACTGAAAAGTGTATGTCCAGAATGCGGCGTGCGATCAGTGACCTGAAGTGCACACATACACGGTTTATTTTTTGTGCATCAATACAACAGACTCCCACATGCTTACTGTACGACAGAGCTTGTGTTTTAAAGCAAAGCACACACTGGAACGAAAAATTCACTAAAACCACAATGTGAGATTAAAATAACAAGACCTGGTTATGTAATTAATGTTTTTCAAATGAAAGGGTGCTGTCGAAGATGACCCTCAAATTCCTAACCTGACGGGAAGGAAAACCGGAGGAACCATCAAAGGATAAAGAGAAATTGCAGGACCTATCGAGAGAATTGAATTAGTGCCAATGAGAAGTACTTCAGTTTTACTGCCACTCAGTTTGAGAAAGCTGGCAGGAAACCAGACTGTTATTTCATGGAGGCAGTTGGTAAGACAGGCCGGAGGAAGAATGGAATCAGGTTTTGTAGATACATAAAGCTGTGTATCATCAGCATGAGTGGAATTTAAGTCCAGATTTTGAAAAAATATTACCAAATGGGAGGAGATCAATTAGAAACAATAGGGGACCTAGGACAGAACCTTGGGGAACACCACAACTAACAGAAGGAAGTTGGGATTGAAACGTTTCAATTGTACAAACTGTGTACGGTTTGAGAGGTATGTATAGTGAAACCAGGCACAATGAATACCAGTGATACCAATAGCTAAAAGGTATCAAAGGCTGCACTTAAAGGAGTACTTCAGCGCTGGGAAGATGAATCTGTATTTAAACTGGGTCAATAATGTAGTAGACTCCCACTCCCAAAGCCACCGCTACTAGATTACTGAATCACTTTCACTTTCCCACTGCGACGTGATCATTTTCATAAAATCAGTTAAGTTAGAGAACAGACACTACATTTAAAAACTGAGCGTGTCTGTTCAATATGTGATTTAGCCGCTGAGGGAGTGTCACAGCCCAAACGCTGCAGGAGTCAGATATATTGACAGTCACTGATGAGCTTGTGATAAGAGCTGAGGTAAACGCGACCGCACTTGCGGCATAGATTCACAGCGCATGTTCAGTCTGGCGCGTTTTCAGTTCTTGCCTTTGGAAGCTTAACTTTCATAGAAATTAATTTGAGAAGTTGTGAACACACCTTTGCTCTGCCAGCCGCACCGTTCACATGAATGCCTGAAAACATGCGGAAATGGCTCCCTTTGCTGGGTGTAGTCTTTAGCCACTGGGCAAAAATTCCTCCGATGATGCAAATTGATATGAAAGTTGATGAAAGTTAATATTACAAAGCTGAGCATGGACCTCTGCTGCCACTGTTTTTTCAAGCATTTTAGAAATGAAAGGAAGATTTTAATTGGGACGGAAATTACCTTAATTGTTATGGTTTGCATCCGTTTTTTTAATGATTGAGATTATAGCAGTTTTTTAAAAGATGATGGAACAATGCCGAAGCTAAAAGAGGAATGAATAATGCAAGTTATAAGAGAAGAAAGAGAAGGAGAGCAGTCCTTTACCAAATTAGTTGGTATAGAATCAAGTAAACATGAAACTCAATTGTGACACTGGATGGTGAACTATAGTAAGGGGTAGCCAAAAAGGGCCAGCTGTTGATGGATGGCAGTTATTTTGTCATTAAAAAAATACTAAACATTGAGCAGTGCAGTACAAATGTGAAGGACTTGTGTCAGGTGGTTTCGAAATACGATTTACAGTGGAGACCAAGGCTTAAGTGTTACCATCTCCAGACACGATTAAGTGGGAATAAAAATCATTTTTTTGCAGCAGAAAGAGCATCTTTATAAAGGTGAAGATGTTCACTGTTCAGCTTGTATAGATGTTCCAAGTGTCGGCCTCTCGTTTTGAGCTGGCGAAGTTCAGGAGAAAACCAAGGCGCAGAGTGAGTGAATGAGGAAGTAGTCCGAGTTTTAAGAGGTGCAAGAGTATCAAGAAGCTGCTGTAATTCAGTGTTATAAAAGGAGAAGTGAAATGGTCAATGTGTGGATGATCAGTGATTGCAGCAGTCAATATTTTATATTACGAAATGTCATACGAGTTGTTGTTTGTATTTGGAGAGTGTAATATTTACATTAAAAGAAAGCAATTTATGATCTGATAAGGGTATTGGAGTTGCAGAACAGTCAAGCGGTGTAATGCCTGAACAGCAGACAAGGTCCAGAGTGTGGCCTTTAGCGTGGGTTGGAAAATCCACATATTTCTGAAGACCAATACTGTCAAGGCAGGAAATAAAATCCTTTGTAAATGGGTTAGTGACATTGTCCACATGGATGTTAAAATCACCCAAAAGAATAATGTTTGGTGAAAGGGTACACAGAGCGGTTAAGAATGCACCAAATTCATCTAAAAAAGTATTGCAGTATTTCGGAAGTCGATAAATAACAGCCAATACTGTAGGTGTTGGACCGCTGATAAGTAAATATATATACACATTTTAGTACAGTGAACTCATTGTCATGTTCAAGAAACCAATATGAAATGATTCGAGCTTTGTGATATGGTGCATTATCCTGCTGGAAGTAGCCATCAGAGGATGGTGGTCATTAAGGGATGGACATGGTCAGAAACAATGCTCAGGTAGGTCTTCTGCTGTTGTAGCCCATCCGCCTCAAGGTTGTGCGTGTTTTGGCCATAGACTGTAAAAAAATATGGACGTAGTGTCCGTGACGTCACCCATAGGATTTCGATTAGCCGTTCTGAAGCGTAAAGTAGAGTCGAGCTGGGCGTTGCCATCTTGTGAGCGAGTCATCGCGTGTCACTCCCGGATAACAGAAAATGGGCAAAGAGGCGGGATGTGGGCGGAGCTTAGGTGACGCCATGACTAATAGATGGCAGATAATTGGCTATCCACTTGTAACCCCGCCCTTAATTATGCAGAACTTTAAGGCATTATATAATGTAAACGAATGAGTTATAAAAATCTACCCCCCTCACAGTAAGGTCAAAATTAGCCGTATTACCCAAAACCACAATTTGTACCAGGCTGTAAACATGTTTTTTTCTGCTGTAAAGTTGGGCATTTTAACGTGGGGCTCAATGAGATTGTGCTCCCTTCGGGAGCCTGTCCCTAGTGGCCAGTTGAGGAATTGCAGTTTATGTGAATACTTCCGTATTGGCTTCAAGAGAGATCGCGGGAGGTTGCCGCTTGGCTTCACAAATGCTTTGCTGCATACCTTGGTTGTAACTTATGGTTATTTCAGTCAAAGTTGCTCTTCTATCAGCTTGAATCAGTCGGTCCATTCTCCTCTGACCTCTAGCATCAACAAGGCATTTTATATGTATGTATATATATATATATACATACATACATACATATATATGAAGTATATATGATTATAATATATTCTCAGAAAAGAATATATTATAATCTTTCATGTATTTGAGGAGTGGATAAGAGCCTAGGATTTGTTGTTGAGTCATAGTCAATAATGTAAATAGCCTGTGTGTAGCACTTTGTCTTTAATAACATGAGATTTTGGCCACATGACAAAAAAACTTACTGGGGATGAGTAAAGGTTATTGTTTTTGACCTATCCATCGTTCTATTTAAATAAATAAGGTTGTTATGACACCAACATTTTACATACAAGTGATATTATATACAAGTGATATGATTATAGAGTTCCCAATGTCAATTCTAATACTAGCTTAATTAATACAAAATTCACATAGTAATTAGCCAGTAATAAAATAAGAACAAACAAACAAATTACAAGTGATAGCATGGATACATTTTGAATGAATTAATTTTCAGGTAGGTCTAACAGTAGTATTCAGGTAAGAAATACACAGAATATGAATAAAGTAATCAAATGAAAAATAACTACACAGGTCTCAATGTTTAATTTAAATATATATCATTTGTTTGCTAAAGCTACCAAATATATTCAGTCAAGAGCAGTGTATACTTTTCTTATTTTGTTCTCAGATTAACATTAATGACAGACTGTAGCTGGTATCTTAAAGGGGGGGTGAAATGCTGTTTCATGCATACTGATCTTTTTACACTGTTAAAGACATGGAATCCCATACTAAACATAGACAAAGTTTCAAAAGTTAAGGTGGACGTTTGATGGGAGTATTTCTTTGTCAAAAATACTACTTCCGGTTAGTCATAAGTTTCGGCAAGTTTTTTGAGATCATGCGTCCCCTTTGACGTTAATGGGGGCGGAATTTCCTTGTATGGGCCTTACGGACAATTCTACCGGAAGCGCGTGAGAGAGAGAGAGGGAGAGAGCGAAAGTAACAGCCTACGCCCATCAAAGCGCTGGCTTGTAGGATGCTGGACAGGTGATGTGCACATAACAATGTCACCAAAAAAGTGCGTTTTTGGTTGCCAGACCAAGACAGTCCTGCACAGATTCCCCCAAAACCCCGCGTTAAGGCAACAGTGGATGTAATTTGCTTTTCCGGATCAGCAACTGAGTTGCGCGAATGTTTATATCTGTTCGCTGCATTTCGGTGCCGACTGTTTCATAAACAAGGCCCAGCTCGACGCCGGATTTTCCCAATCGCCTAATGCTGAATGATGGAGCAGTCCCAACGTTAGAAGGGTGAGTGAGACTGCTTCAAATGTCTGTGTTTTTTTTAGTCCGCTTACTGTCTACACAAACCACGCGTAAACACACAAACACACGTGCACAACTGCACTTCCCACATGTACACCTTCAAAGACAAAAATACGACGATATAATTCAAGTATAAATATGTAAATAACACAAGCCGCTAAGCATATTATATAGTTAGTGTATAACTTGTACCACATACAGACGTCCTGCTCTAGTCGTTTTTGCTGCTGCTCCTGTTCAACTGCAGCCTCTGGGTCTGATTCCGGATCATAGATGTATGGCTGTATCTGATTAAAAGCCATATTTTTATTTTGAATAAAGTTTTTTTCCCGCTGTTGACACAGCTTTACGACGCACTCGACTCAACATAGCAGCAGCGAGCACACGTCATTATTTAGCTCCGCTCACACGACACGCCCCCACCCGCTTGGCTTTTTTCGGAAAGACTCGGAACAGCGCATCTTTCTTATATAATTATTAAAAAAATAAAGACTTTTCGGAGATATGCAGGATGCAATGCTACTCTATAGGTACTCAAGATTGACATGACACTGACTGAAACTGAGTGTTTCACCCCCCCCCCCCTTTAAGCTGAATGACACTTTAAGACTTGCCTCAGCTGACATTTCAGCTGTGTGCACAAAGAAAGTCGCTTCACATACAGCATTTTTAAACAACAGAAAAGAGACATCAAGAGCCAGGATGAACTCGCATATCCTACATGAACACTATGAGTCAACCACTGTGCTGCAGCATCAACATAAATGCCCTTTCAACAACATAAAAAATAACAATGCATTTATTTTTTCACTACGAAAAAATAAACAAGAGCTGTGCAAGAGCACCCTGTGAGGCTACAGAGGATAAGCGGTTTGAAGAATGGATGGATGGATGGATGGATGGATGGATGGATGGATGGATGGATGGATGGATGGATTTAAAGCCAAACTCTTGACGCTGAAACACCTGACATGCTCCATAACTGGAATACATCAAAATCGTATATTTTCTTGTTCTTCTATTTTTTTCTAAACATATTTTTTGGTTTCTTATTAAAGCCCTAAAGTGTAAGTTGGAGTGATGTGGAATCAATCAGAGGCTGAGAGATTCCAGCATTGATTTCAGCCGAGAGAGCATTAATCAGCACTGCAGAATGGGCCTGAACACAAATGCTGAATTTTTATTTATAGCCTCATTTCTTACATTGCTCTTTTACTCTCTCTTCCAGAGAGGACTATCACACATTCAGATGATTCCAACAGATGAAACATACATATTTTGTAACACATCTACATTCTATAGTTTTCCTAATTCTAATGTTGTTTCACTCCAGAATTTCATCATCTACAACATGAACTGTTATCTCTCTCCATTGCTTATGTAATGGCCAATGCTTTGGCAATAAGGCATATCAATACAGCTTGTTTGAATTGACTTGAGAAAGGACAAACTTTTAAGGCTTTCAAAATGTGCTGTTAGCAGGTAGACTTAGCATGCATTAAAAAATAACAACAAACAAACAATAATCACATTTTAATTTTTACTTAAATTTTAATATAATTCAGTTTGAGATTACACTTTTTTTTAAGGTATCTTTGTTACACTTTAAGCCCAATTTATACTTCTGCGTCAAATGCACGCAGAAGGTACGGTGTACCATACGCATAGACACATGGCATACGCCGTACCCTTCGCCGTACCTGCCGTGCACCTACTACGCGTTAATTCTACGCGGATTGCAAGCGGCGAGATTGGTCTACCAGAACCCCCCCCTCAGGTCTATAAATAAATAAATCTGCAATAGGAGTGTGTGTATCTAGAAATTATAGTTTTATCCTATATCTGCTATAAAACACAATATTTTGTAGTGCAGAGATTCTTTATGTTAGTGAATAAATACATAGATCTACTGTGTATAGTTTATTTATTTTCACATGCAAACATAGTCAGTGTTTCTCTTAGTAGGATGAAAATAATCTGTTATTTAAACTGTGATTAAATTATATTTAAAAAGCGATCAAAAATGCTTTATTTACAAATAGCTGAACTGTCAATCAAACAGCGCAGGTGTTCTGGACTCTCCCAAAACTCCCGTTATAATCGAGTCTCTTATTTATATGGTGTTTGCACTGTTTTTTGATGAAGGCATTCGCTAGTTTGCAGAAATCGAGTTACAAAGATGAGATGGCTGCATTCATGCACTCAACATGTCTGTGATCGGCTACAGTACATGCTCATCTCTCATTTTATTCCATTATATAAATATAATGCTATAATCAACACGCAATAAGCAAACCTTGAGAACTGTAATAGTAAAATCGTGCTTAAAGTTTTCGAGAGAAATCCACATTTAATACTATGCAAAGATGTTAGCCAATCCCAGCAGTGGGCGTTTACACTGAAGACTCACAGCAGACATGCAAATTCAAACAGAGCGTTCAGAGTAGAGGGCTAAAATCGGGGTCGATTTCTAAAAAAAAAAAACCTTTTATAATTTATATCCTTTTATTTCTAAATTATGAAATGTTTTGATGTAGAAATCATTCTAACATTATAAGTACACCCCAGGAAACATAAAATAATAAAATAATGCAGTTCATGTAAATCACATTCTCTGATGGAGTGAAATGGAGATGTTCGAAGACTGAAAAATGGTGTCTCACTTGGGAGCCGCAATCACCTCTGAGTTGTAGAAAAATGGCCAATGGATTTTGCATGCCAAGCCACTTCCCTGCACATATGGGCATATATATGATGGTGGCACGCATCAGTCATTCAGGTTTATGCTGAGTAGCCGAGGCAGGAATCCTGGGAAATACACATATGGACTGACCCCTGGGGCAGAGCTACATATGGAAAGATCTCTGCAGTAGATCCTGCCTACAGACTCAGAGATGGAGCAGAACAGACACAGCCCAGGAAAAAAACAACATGGGTTTACTGAAAGGGAAATCGTACCATGGAAGTATACACATATGGGATTACCAAGAGCTAATAACAACACATGGGGATTCTAGCCAAGTTCAAGGGTGCCCCATCCCTGAGAAAGAAGGTTTTTCCTCAGTGGAATCCACTAGGGAGGGGATGTAAGGAGGAGCATTAGGTCTGAGAACCAAAAAGTGTGGACAAGAAAGGCTCAAACATTAAGACCTGCTCCTCGCCCTCCCTCACCTCCCTTGAGATCGCCTGTAATGTGAATGGAGTGACATGAGCCGTTGCTGACTCCAGATGAGTAGATGGCGGGCGAGTTGTGATGTGATGCGAGTGTACCCCGCCTTGAGCGCTGGGGACGTATAGCATCCTAAAGTAGATGCAGTGAGTGTAGTGTGACTCTTAGGCTGTGTCCACCAACGCATTTTTTCATGTGGCTGGCTGGCGTTTTCAATTGTTTTCAATGATAGTGCCGCGTTTTTAGAACGCCATGAGCGCAACGAGGGTTGCTAAGTGAGTATTTCACACTCATTTGCTGAGCACTCTGCATTTTTTACTTGTCGATTAGAGTTGAAGAATGTTCAACTTTGAAGTAAAACGCAGCGCTCATCACTGTTACTTTTCACCCAGCCGTCCAAGAGTGGAGGAGGGATGGGACAAACACACCACAGACCAACAGCCACATTCTGTGTACAACGTCAACAGATGAAAACAAGCAATAATAACAGAGCACAATGACTTAAAACAAGAGCCAGAGCAAATACTTTACATTGTATCTGCAATTTTATATAGAATCAATACAGAAACAAACTACCTGTGAAATTAACTACACTTCCGCGGATTTTCCATATCATAAGCAAAGAGTGTTAACTGAAAAAACAAACCAAAAAACCCCCCCCGCTGCCCAGCCAAAACGCTCTCAAGCGCTCACAGTGGGGCGTTTTAAGCAGAGCGCCTAGCCCATGAGACCCCCTAAAAGACTCGTAAGCAAAATTTGAAGGGGGTCTTTTATTTTATTGTCACTAATGGTCACTCAAATGTTTTAATCCCTCTATGTCCAGTGATCAGAATTCAAAACATTTATTCACAAATATATTCTATTTTTTTTTGCCAAGCGGAGCCAGCCTGACCTGTGCACAGATGCAAATTAGCCATGTGCGCCAAACAGAAGAAACGTTGAGAAGTCATACTAAAAATGGCTAGCAAGCGAAAGTTAAACCAGTGTCTAACTTGAGGTAAGATGTAAGAGGAAAAAAAATTGTGATGATAGAACTGATTGTGTGTGTCCTTTCCGGCTTCGGCATATTGCATGGTTAAGGCCTTGTGGTAGTTGTTTTCTTAGTGAAGCAGCCTAGCCTTGGAGTTGGAGAAGTTGGATAGATTGTGTGTGTGTGTGTGTGTGTGTGTGTGTGTGTGTGTGTGTGTGTGTGTGTGTGTGTGTGTGTGTGTGTGTGTGTGTGTGTGAAACAAAGAGAGAGAGAGAGACAGAGAGACATTAGGCGAATGTGCTTTGATGCATCTGTCTGATCATATTTGCTGTAGATAGATGGTTAAATGATGTCACACAACCGGTCATACTGCAGGCTCTCATGGGCAAGTGGACTGATTGAGTGCCAGTCTCCGATAGGCTATACCTGGCATTTATTCAGCTGATTGCTCTTGTAAGTGCGTTGTCAAATTATCATGTCTGCATTGTAATGCACAACATTGCGATTTCGTTTGTGTAAAACAACATGCATTTAAACAATGTTAGCCAATGCAATCTGTCAGTAGTCACATTTACATGCATACTTTTTTGTCATTCCGATAAAAATTCCGATTGAAAGATTCATTGGATTGTTTACATGAGACGTTATCTAAACCGATCTGGGGTTTACATGCGCTGGCGCTTTCAATCGGAAACATTTTGTGACACGCGCGCACAGTTTGTCTGCCGCATCAGAAATGTTGACACTGCGTAAGCGCTGTGTATCGTGTCACAAAAGGATGCACACACACACACACACACACACACACACACACACACACACACACACACACACACACACACACACACACACACACACACACACACACACACACACACACACACACACACACACACACACACACACACACACACACAGTAATCAGATCAGGTCTTTTACATGGTTATATGTTTAGTTTGATCAGTTCATGAAAAGGTTTATCCCATCTCTCAAACCGATACACTTACGATACCGATAACCGATAACTGATAACGATACAATACAATTTAATTCGGTTTGGGCTTTTTTATTCCGATTGAGGTGTTTATATGGAGCATTTTCATTTGGATTGGACTTTTAAACAGATTACAGTGCTCCATTTAAACGCACCTGTGTTGCTTTACAAATACTATAGTATATCGGATTATACCTTTTTTTTTAAGTGTGTGTTGTCCTGTTGAAATATTGTGATGTAGTGTTTTCCAAATGTACTGTTTTCCCAGGAAATGTCCTGTTTTCAAGTTCTGCCCAGGCCCTAATATAACAGTTTTATATCCATACAGTGGGGGCATAATTTAAATGTACTGAAATTAATAAGGAATCTTTGAGTAAACTTCGAGTATCATTTGAGTATCTCATTGCCGGGCCAAGTGTCCTGGTTTTCGGTAATAAAAATATGGTCATTGTAGTGTATAGGCCCATATTAAGAAAATGTAGATCGGTATTGCACAAGAATCGGGAGATGGGGAAGAAAAATATAGATATTTAAGACATTATAAAGTCAAATATCTAGCTTCCGTATTCAACTTATGAAAAAAAGCGTAATTGGCGTAACTATGACGTCAGATCTAGATCTTTTATCAAGATCTAATGTAAACATTTTTTACAATTTTCATGATTAAAACCAGTTATGTCTTTTTATTTAATATGATTTTATTATTTATGTTCTATGGTACACATATATACAATTTTTATTTTATTTTATTATTATTAATGTGTCTAAAGAGTCACCATTATCACAAAATAAATTACATTTTATAAATAATGTCATTACAGTACCACTGTTATCCCAGAAATATTTATTTTATTGTATTATTATTCCACTGAAGTACCATAGATATCACAAAAATATTTAATTTTATCGTTAATGTCAATTCAGTGCCACATAAATATGTATTTATTCATTTTTATTATTGAAAATGTCTATACACAGTAACCCAGATTTCCCAAAATATGTATTTCATCATATTATTAATGTCCCTAAAGTACCACAGACATCACAAAAATATTTTATTTTATTATTAATGCCGCTACAGTACAACAGAAATAAACCACCACCCTACATATCTGCAGGTGCACTTATCACCAAGTCAGGATTCTGCTTTCTTTGTTTCCGTTTCCTGTGACCTGTTTTTCTAGTCTGTTATCCTCATTCAGTTCATCTGTTTTTTGTTAATTAACTCTCTCGTTTAGCTCTGATATAAGTCCTCCCTGTTTTGTTCAGTTCTTTGTCTTATCTTGTTGTTGTGTTTGTCTGATTCTCCTGTTACACTAAAGACTGTCAGTATAGTATTTATATTATTGTGCACTTCCTTTACCACACCTCCTGTGACACAAGTGTATATATGATCTTACACCAATTATGATATACTTATGAACTAACAGGTTTATGAGACATAGCAGCATTTTCCTCTTTAAATTCGGGTGTTATTTTTAGCATTAGGACCTCTTTTTGTCCTCTGTAATCTCTTGTGGCATTTACAAAGACTGTCAATGTGTATTTGTGTGTGAGTGAGCACATACATGGACGGGTGTGCACTCTTGTTTTTCAATCTTTGGCTTGTCTTTTGCTCCAGGACATGTTGGTACTGCAGGGCTTTGCAGGGGAATATATTTGTGTACATTAGAGACAGGTGGTTTCACTGGAGGCGGGGGGTTATTGACAGCAGAGGGCTCCCTCTGAGCGGCTCAGCCACACTGATGAATCGCTGAACACTATGATTCACAGCACACAGACAGGCCTGTGTCTGATCTGAACACCATGCTAAAGGGTTTCCCGTGTCATTTTGTTCTGTTAGCAGGGTGAGTATTAACAATGGGGTCAAGCATGTTGTGATTTGGAAGTGCACATGTACTGTGGGATTTGTATGTCATATTTGGCAGACTAGACAATTTGTAAGCTGATTGAGGGGAAAATACACATGAATGTACAGTGGATTGTACAGCATATATATATATATATATATATATATATATATATATATATATATATATATATATATACCACTTTAATATTTAATATTTAATATTTTATGACTGCATTAACTAATAATTAATAAATAACATAACTGAATGAACAAAACATAAAATGTAATAGTAAATAAATGCCACTTTTGTGTGTTTTTGTGCCAGATCTGCAGTGAAAAGAAAAAATACTGCAGTAAAAGGCTAAGTACTGTTAATTGGGTTTGAAAAGAAATGACCTTTTTCTCAATTTAAGGAGTTAAATAACGGGAAGGTTCATTGCTGTCAGTCACTGATTAGAAGGTGCTCCTAAATCTTTTACTGTGCTCCTAAATTTTTAGGAGCTTCTAAAAAGAAATGTAAGCGTAGAGCCCAGTCTATAATCTGCTGGAGGACCTACATTTTTTAATAACTCTTAATGAAAGTCAGGACTTTTATTGATTAGGTCTCACAAATTATTCCAAATAAGATCCTCCAAGTTTATTATAAAATTTAACAGGTGAGTCGACATATCAAGTTTTGTTTTAATCTAATTTTAAAATCTTTAAAAAGTTTTATTTGTGAATGATAAAATGTGATGAAAATATGTATTACGATGATAGTTAAAATATTTGAATTAAAACATCCTGTTTACAAAAATATAATAAGGAAAAAAGAACACTGTGCTATTAAGAATGCATTAACAATTTTTTTAAAGAATAAAACTAAAAAGTTTTATACTATCAGTGACTGACTGTGAGAGTTGACACTGAACGGATGGTGATCCAAAACTTCACCTTCAGTCGTGACCACTCTTGGAGAAGTTTTGGCATGTTATTAACATGTTATTGCCATGTTATTGTTAAAGCAATATGCCAATGTTAATGGTTTTGACCCACTTTATATTAGGTGCCCTAATATGTACTAAGATTTAAATTAATAATTGAATACAACACACCTATTATTATACTTACATTATTAAAAAGGACATGCATGTAATTTACATCTGTAATATATTTCTGCGGTTACATTTATAATTACACTGTTGGCACTTTTCTTACACCTAAACGTAGCCTTAAACTTACCCATACCACCACACCTGTCTCTAACTTTACCCTTAAACTTACCCATCCCACCACACCTGTCCCTAACTTTACTCTTAAACTTACCCATCCCACCACACCTGTCTCTAACTTTACCCTTAAACTTACCCATCCCACCACACCTGTCCCTAACTTTACCCTTAAACTTACCCATCCCACCACACCTGTCCCTAACTTTACCCTTAAACTTACCCATCCCACCACACCTGTCCCTAACTTTACCCTTAAACTTACCCATCCCACCACACCTGTCTCTAACTTTACCCTTAAACTTACCCATCCCACCACACCTGTCTCTAACTTTACCCTTAAACTTACCCATCCCACCACACCTGTCCCTAACTTTACCCTTAAACTTACCCATCCCACCACAGCTGTCTCTAACTTTACCCTTAAACTTACCCATCCCACCACACCTGTCTCTAACTCTACCCTTAAACTTACCCATCCCACCACACTTGTCCCTAACTTTACCCTTAAACTTACCCATCCCACCACACCTGTCTCTAACTCTACCCTTAAACTTACCCATCCCACCACACTTGTCCCTAACTTTACCCTTAAACTTACCCATCCCACCACACCTGTCTCTAACTTTACCCTTAAACTTACCCATCCCACCACACCTGTCTCTAACTCTACCCTTAAACTTACCCATCCCACCACACTTGTCCCTAACTTTACCCTTAAACTTACCCATCCCACCACAGCTGTCTCTAACTTTACCCTTAAACTTACCCATCCCACCACACCTGTCTCTAACTCTACCCTTAAACTTACCCATCCCATCCATGTTTTTATCGATCCTTCTCACATTTTTGATACTTTTGTCAGTTAATAAGAATAATTTGAATTTGAATGAATTTAAGTTAAAATAATAAGTGATGGAGTTTCATATTTTGGATTTGAACTTATTAAAAGAGCCATTTCATGTCTATCGCTTAACTCAAGGTTGATATAGGATTTATATAGGAAGTATATAGGAAGTAATTAAATACTTTTTGAAGAGAGTAATTTGTACAGTAATCTAATTACACTATTGAAGATGTATTTAGTAACTAGTAATTAATTACTTTTTTAGAGTAACTTACCCAACACTGACAAGTACACTGTAAAAAATAAATAATAATTTTCTGCCAGTACATTATCCAGTAATTTTACGGAAACTAATGCAATGTGTAATTCAAAATACAGGTAAAACACCTTTAAAAAAACAATACAGAAAATTCCTTCATAATTATACAGTAAAATGTGCCTTATTTTTACAGACTTTTATACAGTGTAAACTGGCAAGTTTCTTTATTCACCAACTTGTAACACAGACCACCTTGATAAAACACACATATGTGGGAGAAACGGAATGGATAAAAATACGAAGTAATGGTGTATTTGTCTGAATGCATGTAAATTACCCATCATTCTGCGCTATCTAGAGTTTCATGACTGAACTACTTGTTTATTACCCTACAATAGTGCAATCATCATGTTATTTCAGCACATTATGTTACAGAAAATGTTTGAATATTAGATTTGTTTTGTACTTTCATGTCAACAAAATGTTTTATTTGCTAAAATTGCATACCATTTTAGTCATATTAAAACTAGAACATTGGTGGAGAATAAATAAAGAACATGTTGATTCTCTTCATGACATATGCTCGTAGACTCAGCTTCCCCTTCCACTGTTTCCTATATGAAAAAACAGCCTCATTGACCCTCACAATTCAAGCAGCTCTTAAAGATTTGCACATCAATGGAGCACTAAAACTCAAAGCTGACCACATGGCATTTAATGAATCAATGCCTTAATGACTACTGTCAGTCAAATTTATTCCTGCAGTATGTCTGGGAAGACAAATCTCTCATCAAGCAGCCTTCTGCTTCTGTCATTAAGCTTCCAGATGGTATCGTGTGTCAAGAGTTAAAAGTGAACGAAAAGCATCTCAATGTGCAGGTAGAATATGTCTCATCTGAACATAAAATACGCTTAATTTGGGTATAAGAGTATGATCTTGAATACCGGTAATCACAAACTTTAAAAATGAAAGCCACTAACACACATTTTTCAACAGGGACCTAGTGACATGCATTATTGTGTATTTTGAGTCTTAAGGGTATATGTGATAATTGATTTGATTATCCTAAATTATCAATGACCGGAATGATCATCAAGCTGAAATCAGTAGAAGCGTGTTTGTTTTGAGCCTGTTGTACTGGCGGGGTTACTGAACCTTGCTGTTGTGCATGAATTCAGGCTGTTAAGCCTTTCGTTTGGCTTAAAATTGGCAGATTATGAAAATTGTCACTGTGATTTCAGATGTAAATGAGTAATAAGAGGACATTGAAAATGAGCTTAAATGGTTAGTTCACACACAAATGAAATGTACGTTATTAATGACTCACCCTAATGTCGTTCCACACCCAAAAGACCTCCGTTCATCATCGGAACACAGTTTAAGATATTTTATATTTAGTCTGAAAGCTTTCTGTTCCTCCATTGAAAATGTATGTATGGCATACTGTCTCTTTCCAGAAAGGTAATAAAGACATCTTTAAAGTAGTCCATATGTGACATCAGTTGGTTTGTTTGAATTTTTTTAAGCATCGAAAATAAATTTTTGTCCAAAAATAACAAAAACTAACTTTATTCAACATTTGTTTTCAATCCGTGTCCGTGACTGCGCAGTCTCCCTCAGACTATAAATAAAGCTCGCGTGCCCCAGATAACACGACAGCAGCTTCACTGCGCAGTCCCAAACGCGGATAAAGTCATCGTTTTTGTCATATTATTGACCAAAATGTATTTTTTATGTTTCAAAAATTTCGAACAAACTAACTGATGTCACATATGGACTAATTTGATGATGTTTTTATTACCTTTCTGGAAAAGGACAGTATAGTGTGCATACATTCAATGGAGGAACAGAAAAGCTCTCAGACTAAATATAAAATATCTTAAAATGTGTTCCGAAGATAAATGGAGGTGTTACGGGTGTGGAACGACATTAGGGTGAGTCATTAATGTTTTCATTTTTGGGTGAACTAAGCCTTTAAGTAATGCTTAATTCAGCCGGTCAAAATGTAAACAAGCACACAATGTAAAGGTCTTGACTAAAGAAGTGTAGCAGTGACCAGCAGAAAACTGGGAAAACCACCGAGCAAAAGGAGGAATGACTGAGCAAAAGGAGGAATGTGCAAATGTGTCTCTCTCTCTCTCTCTCTCTCTCTCTCTCTCTCTCTCTCTCTCTCTCTCTCTCTCTCTCTCTCTCTCTCTGTGTGTGTGTGTGTGTGTGTGTGTGTGTGTGTGTTTGTTTATTGAACAGTAAACTGTGGAGAGATTAATTCATGACAAACATCTGCCAGATGCTGGAACCAATTAAGCTTCCTGCTAGCAAAGTTTCATTTCAACTTACAAGCTTGCAATTTTCCCATTCCGCAAGCATGTTTTTGATTATTAAAAGCTAATTAGAACATTGCATATGTTTAGTGGAGTGCTGTGTTTGGTTTCCAAGAATAAGAATGGACTTAAATGATTGGATTGGTTCATCAATAAACTAATCGTGCCGTATGTATTAATGCACTTATTTATTAACAATATACAGGTGTCATAGTTTTAATGTACAGCTCAGGGATGGCATGATACAGGCATGTTTGCTTTTTATCATTTATTTAGAAGAGACATTATTCAATCAGATGAAATACTGACTTGAAACCAACTGCAATATTATATATAAATAAATAAATATTTAGTAACACCTTTTTCACAATGTACTTACTGTAGTAATAACAGTAAATCATGCATAATTACATGCAACTAACTAAACCAAATCCTAAAACTAATTATAACCCTGTATTAAATGCACGTTGTTAAATAATATAACTTAATAATTTACTCAGTTCATGCATTTACACTGTAACAAGGAAACCTTAAAATAAAGTGTAAACAAATATGTATAAATATTTTTATGCCAGCACATGTGTGTCCGCGCACATGTTTTTGTGACATATCAGGACACAAATGTGTATGATGACATGGATATTACACAGGCATTACAAGGAAAGGGTGACTTATGAGGACATTCCCTATGTCCCCATTTTTTCAAAAGGCTTATAAATCATACAGGATGAGGTTTTTTTTGGGAGAATGTAAAAATGCAGAATGTTTCCTGTGATGGGTAGGTTTAGGTGCAGGGGCAGTGTAAGGGGATATAAAATATGGTTTGTATGGTATAAAAACCAGTACACCTAGGGATGTCCCCCCATTTCACAAAAAGAAATTATATATATATATATATATATATATATATATATATATATATATATATATATATATATATATATATATATATATATATATATAGGACAGCTGCCATTATTATTAGTTATCACAATGTTAAGTCACACAATTCATCATAGATTTATGATATAAAATATTAATCATTAATCATATTAATCATTATCTTATGATTAGTATGATTCATTTGAATGAAGAATTGGCTTTTAAAAGATTACAAATGGTAAACTGCTCAACTGAATAACCAATTCAGATATTAATAAATCAGATATTAATCATTCATATACTTTACATTTATGTTCTATGTAATATTTTACTTTAAGTGGATAAAAATGATTTTAATCTGACCCTCTGGAATCAATGAGAGAGTAAACATTGATTCAGATCCCCTGGTTTCACAGACCGGGTTTTAGCCTAGTCCTGGACTAAAATGCATGTTTGAGCTTTTTTAACTAAAGCAACTTGCACTGACATATCTTGAAATATGTTAGTAGTGTTGTTGTTTTGTCTCAAGACACATCAGTAATGTTTTTTTTTTTTCTTCCTTTTTTTTCTAAGGCACAGGAAACATCTATGGGAAAATGGTGAAGGTGATACTAAAAATATTCTGTTACAAAGGCACAGATTAGCTGGCTTGGTGTGTTATGATGTGTTAATTTTTAATTACTGACGTTCTCAGAAAATGTGCATGCCTCAAAGCTGTAAAGACCACAGAGAAACCACTCTCCCTACGGAGTACACGGATAGCATACACCCATGACTGCATTTTAGATTTGCATTTGTTTTCTAACAACTTCAAATTATGTGCCATTTTGCTTCATTATAGATGCATATCATATGCGCTTAATTGCCATTTGTGCGATTTTCCAAAAAACACTTCAGGGTCCATTTCCAAAATGACTAGCGAAGAAAAAAAAGGACAGCAGAAAAAGACAGAAAAGTTTTAGTCTGAAAGAAAATAAAAGCGATCGCTTGCTTCAAAGGGCTTCTGTGCTCAGAAATTATTTATACAGGATAAAACAAAATATATTGGTAGACCTGACAAAATACAAGATGCAATGCTATGTGGTTCCATTTGAAACAAAGCCAAAAAAGTTGAAAATGACATTTGAAACCAGAACTACTCAGTATGAAGGTCAAGTGAGGTTCCTGAGTTTCTACTTGTAAACAGCATAGAAACTGAACTTGCTTGTCAACAGCAATATCATTACTATGCTGACAATTGTTAAGGTTCCTCTAGCCAGGACTGTTTGCCAGCACTGTCAGTATTGATTGTATTCGTCCTTCTTTTATATTATATATATTTCTGTTTATTATAAAATGTTCCTTATGCTACAAGTAGTATAATAAAATATATTTGTAATTACTAGTATATAATAAATTATATTTAGAACATATATACTCTATTTTTATAATATAATTATTATTTAAATGATAATTAATATGATACTGCAAGAGCCATGCCACAAAAAGCTTTTGAAGCATTTGAAGCATCTCTAATAGGGCTACAAAAAAAGTTATATTCCTATCTTTCAGTCAGTTCCCTAACTTAGAAATGGGGTCTCACATGGGAGCCCCAGTCATCTCTGAGTTTTAGAAAAATGGCCAATGCCATTGGTGAGTGGAATTTGCATGTCCAGCCACTCCCCCATACATACGGGTATATACGATGGCATAACGCACCCACTCATTCAGATTAAGCTTTTGGACCCAATTGGTGGTTCTCCTAAATGAACGCTATTCCAGTTGCCTTTATAACAAGGACACCCTCTTGCTGTTAGTCTACAGCACACTCAGTGGTGTTTTGCTGGCATATTGCACAAATAATTGCAGCAATTCCCCCTGGCGGCTTCAGCATAAAAAAGCAGTTTCCCTAAAAGAGCAAAATGGAAGACAAGCTTATTTTTAAAGTTTCCTTCAGCATGTTTCAGGATATGGTCATCTGATGACCATGATTGCTGTGGGCCAAGAGCATGCTGAGACAGCGTTTGTGGATGGTTCATGTCCTAATGTCCTTGAGAGAACATGGCCGTGTCGACACTGTGGTCACGACCAGTGGTAAGCCAGAAGCAACATCCCGGCCACAATGTCGAGCCACCCGCAGGAAGGCAACACAGCCCGTCCCTCAGGCTGCCTCTAAACTAGGGCAGTGCGATTATTGAAGAAAAATAAGATATCTTCTTAAAAATGCGATATCCGATATGCGATACGATATTGCTATTAGTGTGTAAAATCTATTTAAATTATATTTTAAAAAGTATTTAAAAACTAAGAATAATACATTTGTGTTTCACATTCTTTCAGGGAAAAGAAAGCATCACTACAACTTCTGAAAGTGACCCGCAATATAACTTAAAGGGGGGGTGAAACACTCAGTTTCAGTCAGTGTCATGTCAATCTTGAGTACCTATAGAGTAGCATTGCATCCTGCATATCTCCGAAAAGTCTTTATTTTTTTTATAATTATATAAGAAAGATGCGCTGTTCCGAGTCTTTCCGAAAAAAGCCGAGCGGGTGGGGGCGTGTCGTGTGAGCGGAGCTAAATAATGACGTGTGCAGCAGCGCGCTGCTATTGTGTTGAGTCGAGTGCGTCATCCCTAACAGCGGGAAAAAAACTTTATTCAAAATAAAAATATGGCTTTTAATCAGATACAGCCATACATCTATGATCCGGAATCAGACCCAGAGGCTGCAGTTGAACAGGAGCAGCAGCAAAAACGACTAGAGCAGGACGTCTCTATGTGGTAGGTTATACACTAACTATATAATATGCTTAGCGGCTTGTGTTATTTACATATTTATACTTGAATTATATCGTCGTATTTTTGTCTTTGAAGGTGTAACGTTACATGTGGGAAGTGCAGTTGTGCACGTGTGTTTGTGTGTTTACGCGTGGTTTGTGTAGACAGTAAGCGGACTGGTTTTGCACGGCAGGTTAAGTTAGTGTTTACATAGAAAGACACGGAATAGTAGCGCATTTGAATGAAGAAGCGTGCTTATTTAGTTCAACATATTTCCCCCCTCTTTGTGTATTGTTGTTTGGAGTGCTTTTACAATACACAAACATAAAGTTACACATATAGTGGCCAGCTAAACAAATGTACACGCACTACACATCGCATGCTCCATTGATCAATTAACTATACGTGATCATGTTTGGGCTACTTGATGAGCATAGGCAAAAACACAGACATTTGAAGCAGTCTCACTCACCGCCTGCGGTACTAACGTTGGGACTGCTCCATCCTTCAGCATTAGGCGATCGGGAAAATCCTGTGTCGAGCTGGGCCTTGTTTATGAAACAGTCGGCACCGAAATGCAGCGAACAGACATAAACCTTTGCGCAACTCAGTTGCTGATCCGGAAAAGCAAATTACATCCACTGTTGCCTTAACGCGGGGTTTTGGGGAATCTGTGCAGGACTGTCTTGGTCTGGCAACCAAAAACGCACTTTTTTGGTGACATTGTTATGTGCACATTACCTGTGCAGCGCAGCCTACAAGCCAGCGCTTTGATGGGCGTAGCCTGTTGCTTTCGCTCTCTCCCTCGCTCTCTCTCTCTCTCTCTCTCTCTCACGTGCTTCCGGTAGAATTGTCCGTAAGGCCCATACAAGGAAATTCCGCCCCCGTTAACGTCAAAGGGGACGCATGATCTCAAAAAACTTGCCGAAACTTATGACTAACCGGAAGTAGTATTTTTGACAAAGAAATACTCCCATCAAACGTCCACCTTAACTTTTGAAACTTTGTCTATGTTTAGAATGGGATTCCAAGTCTTTAACAGTGTAAAAAGATCAGTATGCATGAAACAGCATTTCACCCCCCCTTTAAACAATAAAGTGGTCCATATGTGACATCAGTTAGTTAATTAGAATCTCTTAAAGCATCAAAAATACATTTTGTACTTTGATGATGTTTTAATTCCCTTTCTGGACATATAGTGTGCATACACTTGGATACGCTCTCGGACTAAATATAAAATATCTTAAATTGTGTTCTGAAGATGAACGGAGGTCTTACCGGTGTGGAACGACATTAGGGTGAGTCATTAATGACATTAATTTAAATTTTGGGTGAACTAACCCTTTAAGACCTAATGGACAGATCCTATTGACAAGCATTTGGTTTCTTTCCCCGACTGATATTGTTCACTTAAAGCATAACTGACTGGGTTTACATGAATACTCATCAAGACAGCCATTTTGACATAATTTTTGACATAATTGTGTGTGTTGACAGTTTTGAGTGCGTAACAAGAAACGAAACAGAACTGAAGTGATCACACGGTTTCAGAGCGGCGGTTTGTGCGCACGTTTCGGCGTGTGTCAGACAGCGCGAGCCTTCAAGGAGTTGTTTTAATAACTCTTTTTAACATCAAGCTTAGTCACATAAGTAACAGTCATGTGCCCAGTCTATTCTCTGCTATATGTGTCAACCTAAAACGTACACTTTTCACAATGTTGAAGTAATCTATTAAAATCATTCAGATATTGCGTGCAGTTGCATATTACGATATGAACATTTGCGATATATTGCACAGCCCTACTCTAAACCCTCCAAACGTCCATCAAAGCAGCTCTGCGTCCTCACATGTCTGTGGCATCTGGCCAATTTGAGCACTTTCCAAAAGGGAAAGCTACAGTACTACCCTGAAACACCCCGCTTAAAGGCCTAGACCCCGTCTCGGCTCCTCAGGATAAACCTGAATGAGTGGATGTGTGCCGCCATCTTTGTCACTCTTAGAAGAAAAGGTTCAATCGTCGCTACGTAGTTGGAACCCCTAAAAGTTTCACTGCAAAAAATGCTTTTCTTACTTAGTATTTTTGTCTTGTTTCTAGTCCAAACATCTAAAAATCCTTAAAACAAGATCATTTACTAGACAAGCAAAAGTAATTGTCTTATTTTGGGAAAAAATAACTCAAAATTAAGAGTTTTTGCTAAGATGACAAATGCATTTTTTTCTTTGATAAGAAATTCATTTTTTTGCAGTGTTCTATGTAGAACCCCTTTTAAGTGCCAAAAGGGTTCTTTCTTGTCATTATAGAACCCTTTTAGCATAAAAGGGTCTTTGGAGTAGACTCAACTATACTATATATAACCTTTTAAGGGTTCCAAATACGTAGCGCCGATAGAACCTTTTCTTTTAAGATATGTACGGGGGAGTGGCTGGGCATTTAAATTCCATTCGGCAATTCCATTGGCCTTTTTCTAAAACTCTGAGGTGATTGGGGCTCCCAAGTGAGATTTGTCAGTCTTTGATAAAACAGCTCTGGTCCCTCCTTTAAGGAACGAGGGTTAAATCTATAACCAAGATGATTCCAAGGCATTAGAGATACCATGGAACACAGTGAAGACAGGCAGCAGCAAGTGGAGAAAGTATTGCACAACATGGCATTATTAAGAACAAGGTGTCCCTTCTCTTTGTCTTGACAATAAGACAAAGAGAAAACTTCAGAAAGGCATTCAAGAGGCATACAGCAACATTTAAATATTTGTAGTTCTTTCTGACTAGTGCTGTTTGCTCCTGTTTGACAATTATTTTCCATATTCTCCATCTATTTGGGATATAGTGCGGGTGGCAAGACACAAGCCTTTTCTGACCAAAACATCCAAGCCTGGCAAAAATTTGGTCAAAGTCTCCCAAAATCATGTGGAAAACATTTTATGGTCCTCTGACTTATGGTCAGAGATTTAACTTTCTGGACAAAATTGTAAAAGGTATATTTGGTTCAAAAACAGAACATCAGCAAAAGAACACCACACCCATAGTGAAGCACGGTGTTAGCAGCATCACGCTTTGAGGCTGCTTGTTCTTCAGCTAGAACTAGGGGTTTAAAGAAGACAGGAATCGTGAATAGCTCCAAGTACCAATTGATTTTGCCTGGTCTCATTGGAAAAACGCACCTTTGGCAATGTTTTTGCAAACCACAAACAATACATACCAATACGTACATATCGCAACAGTTTCAATGCGAAATGTCCACTGGGTGGAGCTAAAAGCTGAGTTTATTTATTTTTTTTTAACCTGGAACAGATGTGCGTGAATCTGGCATGTTTTGTCATGTTGGTTTTTTTGAAGCTACACTGTGTGATATTTTCCCCCATCTAGTGATGAAAAGGTATATGACCATCCAGTGAATAATAGTTTCTGTTCCTCTCAATTCTAATTTCATTTTAACTTCTACGGTGGCCGATTTAGTCCAAGATTAACATGGCAATCCCCCTCTTCACATTCGGCACGGTCCCATCGAGTGTTAAAACGTGAAAGGCGAAGCTTGAATTTATGGGTTTGTCCTTCTTTGGCTAATGTACTTTCAAGATGGAGGGGCAACATGGCGACCGGCATTCGAACCCCTCACCCGTATGTATTTTCAATGGCATATTATAAACTTACGAGAATACTTAATTACTTGAAAGAAGTAAATATACACTAATGAGCACATATTTTTGAAAGAACTAAGTGTTTTTAGCAAAAAAATAAACTAAAAAAGTTACACAGTGTAGCTTTACCATACACTCACACTAAACCCTAAACCTACCCGATAGTGTTAACAAAAGCAAATGTGACAAAAATGAAATTGTATCTGTGTCATTTTAACTTGCGGTTTGAACTCGTCTTTGAGCTCTCATGACTCGTTTTTCACGGGATTTCTACACGAGCTTTTAGCATTGCAAGTACATCTGTACTAGCTGAGCTATTGAGAAAGCTTGAAATGTCAGAAAAGCCGAATGTATGGAGCTGGTTAACTGACGCAAACTCCAAAAAGTATTCGTTTACAAATCATGTAAAAAATAAATAAATAAAAAATATATTTTTTTCAAATAAAATAAATAAATAATAATAATAATTTAAAATAATAAAAAAAAAAACAATGAAAAATGCATGCTGTTTTACTGCCTCTAGTGGTAATTTCTGCTGGGAACTGCACTGATATGTACGTATTGGTACGTATTTTGTGGTTTGCAAAAACATTGCCAAAGATACTTTTTGCCAATGAGACCAAGTTGTGATTTTGACAAAGCACCTTTTGGCATCTGCTAGAAAGCTACAAATTAAGATAACTTGCACCTTTTAACATGTCAGTGATCCAAAACAAAAATCTAAATCAATAAAAAAAACTGCAAAGAAAGAAGAATGTTTTGAAATGGCTGTAGAGCCCAGACCTGTACCCTATAGAAAATATGTAGGGGACCTTAAGAGGGCCATGCACAGGAGATGTCCTCACAGTTTTACAGATCTGGAAGGATTTTGTAAAGAAGAGCTACTAGATTCCTGTCCCATCCAAACAGATTGAGTGCTCTAATAAAATTAAAAGGCGCTTCAACTAAGTATTAATTCAGGGGTGTGCACACTTATGCAGTTTCATTTATTTCAAGCTATTCCCCTCTCTGAAATCTATCACTTTGTTTTCAGTGGCATTGCATGGGTTGTAATTTTTACACTTAACATGCTATCTGTCTGTCTGTCTGTCTGTCTGTCTGTCTGTCTGTCTGTCTGTCTGTCTGTCTGTCCATAAACTATCCATAAACCAACTTTTTGGAAAGGAAATAAGGTGAAATGGGAGCAAAGCCAATAACATGCTCAAAGGATGCGCAAATTTGTCCTCAGAAAATGTCAGGCAGGCTCCCAGAAGTTGTGCCTTCTCGATTTTAAGTTTTCAACCTTTCAGCAAAAAGGTCTCAAAAGTACAGAGGGCTTTTTAATCAGCAGCAGTGATGGATGAGCTAAGAGTCCTCTCCACGCTTGGGACGAACCAGCAAATGTGCAGCAGAGACACTCGGACAGCCTTCGCTCCATGGACAAATTACACTCCCCTGTTAAAATGTGTGTCAAACGTCAATTGCGTCAGCTCTCATACAATGAGACGCCAATTGTGTTAGCCGGTGATAAAAGGAGTATTTCTGGAAAAGCGCCATTTAAACATGGAGGTAAACACACGAGTGGCTGGGAAAATGATTCCTTGACATCTCGTCATGTTATGTATTAGGCGGCGAAAAACTCTTCCAGATATGCTGCCAGTGTTACTGTGCAGAGGAGGTGGAGGTAACCAATAACACACCTCGACTGAGGAGATCAAGTGGAAATGTCTGCGGTTCTTTGATCCACTGGTGACTCAAAAATGCAGATTCCTCCAATTGGTCTAAATTATTTACTACATCCATGTAAAATATGGATCATCCATGTCAATATTGTCCAAAATTCAAAGAAGAAATCATTTAGATTTATGAAAGAATGTTTAATAGATCCAGTTCGTCTGCAAGACAACAATTTATTTGTCTAAAAGAAGGAAAAGCATAGTCAATTGTGATATTTTTGTATGTGTCTAACTATTCAGTCTCTGTGACCAAAAAAATAAATAACAATAATAATAAAAAAAAATAATGACAGCAAACCTGGTCCAGGGAAGCAGCTGTCACATATTAACAGTAGCCAGAGCACCCGAGTAAAAGACTGACATATCCCGCTTTGAGTCTGTCTACACAAGAGACCGCTGTAGACTACAGCATGTTTACTGAGATAGATGGTGACAGCAACTGGGTGATGTTTAACAACCATAAGACAACTTCATACAAGAATCTAAATGGAAAACCCAGAAGAAACTTGTATTGTTCAGACGTGGCTCTTTCAAAGATTAAGAGACATGAGTTTTTAGTCAAATTTAGTCACAATTTACCTACAAATTCTGCCATCTCTGCTTCCAGGGGTAGATTTTTTATTTATTTGTATTATTAAAACAAAAATAATTGAATTTAGAAAAATCATTTTGTATGATTTATTAGCAGTTTTTCTCATGGGGACCTAAATTTTGTCCCCACAATGTCCTTTTAGTCGCCACAACATAGAGGAATTCCTTGTCACTTGAGGGCAGAATTGTTGTACTTTATTTCTAGTCAAGCTGTAATTGTGTCAAATTATAACACACATTAAATGCTTGAAAATTAGCCTTAATGGGAAAAATAGTCTGACATTTTATACAACAACAACAAAAAAAAATTATATCCAAATATGTAATTACCGTAATGCTATCGTTTTCATGAAACTGTGGAGATAAAACTGTTGTGGGAACTTTCAATATGCACATCATTTTTTCTTCTTTAAAAACGCCACAAGACCAAACTGCTCATAGTAGAGGAAGCTGCTATAACTACTTTACCCTTAAACGCATGACTGTTTCGCCAAACATTCTTACATATTCGGGTCCTTAGCGACCCGGTTCTATATCTAACACGGATGGATCTCTATCTGTCTTAATAATATTAAACTCCTGATGTTAGAGTAACAATTACAGAAGAATAAAATAAAACATATTTCGTTACCTTTTGAATGTTGGAAGGGTTCGGTTTGAGCAGATGTTTTATCCCATCATCACTGTTCTCATCAGAGCTCGTTTACACTACATTCAGAATCTGCCTCATATTCGCCATCTCACGCATATTCTCAAAACTCTTTTTCAACATCTTCAACAGGGACGTGCACAGGGGGGTTGCTCAGGTTGCCCGGGCAACTGCCCATATGCCCTTCTCGACTCACGTTGCCCTTCCGAGGTGGAAAAAAATAAATAAAAAAATCGTACAATGGATGCAGAATTTCACGTAGGCCTAGATCAATAAAAAAATATAACCAAAAAAATCGCTAAGCCTCAATCACTTCCATATTCGGGTACCCGTCCGAAAGTGAAAGTCAAACAATTGCTTGGGGTCCCGAGCTGGCCTGGGGCCGCAAGTCAACGACAGGTTAAGAATAAAATGCAACGACAGAGCGCCCCTTTGATAGTCAATGCAGTAAAGTGCAACGACACTTTTATCGGAATCCCCCTCAAGCGGGCCCTCTCAGTCGTTGCTGACAACAGCCACCCAACCACGCGATCTCTGCTGCCGGCAAAATACAATTCCTCCTCGGCGATCATGAAGCGGAATTATGCTTTAGGAAGCCAGAAAAGAAAGAGAAAAAACCAAGATAGTGGTAAGTGATAAATTACACTATATAAAATAGCTCTATTTGTACTATTAGGTAGGCTAGCACAAATATGTTTATGTTAGCTACCTGCCTGACGGGAAATGTTGCTTGTAACGAACAGTTAGTGCAACTTTTTTTTACGAATGGACGGAATATGGTTACATACTGTAGTATATTTTTAACGGGATAAGGAAGATGCAGATCTGTTCCAGAATATCTGTTTATCGTATTTAATGACATAAAATTGCTATAGCTTTGTAATAGGTTTTGATGAAAGTGGCATAGCATGCTATACTAACTATTTTTATGCTATATATAAATAACCTGGAATAGTTAATATAGCATGCTATATTAACTATTATTATAAACATTATTTAACCAGAAAGAAGCAGAGGAACATGATTTTTTTTCATAGCTTATCTTAATGTGCTAGTGTTGGGATATATGGTAGTAACAGTTTATGCAAATATGACATTATTTTTATAAGTTACCAATGGATCTTGAACAGTTACTTTATTCTGTGTGGCAATTTTTACACTGTTGCATTTTGAAGTACAGTATCAGGACAACCCACATGTTTTACTGTTACTGTTTATTAACTATTTAACAGGTATTATAGTCATCTGTTGCAACTTTATAATAACCATCCAGATAATGTTTATAGACAGTTTACAAACCAACTAGTAACCCTTAAAGTGTTAGGAATATTTGGCCTGTCTATCTATGTAATGTTTATAGATGTTTTAAAAATGGTTTCTTAAATTTTACAAACATTTTTTAATCATTACCCGTTTATCTGTAGAAGGTTAGCCATGTCCATTTTGCTTGGGGCCCCCAAAATCCTTCTAACCGCCCTGGCTGAGCCTGCATGAGCGGCACTAGAAGGAGATTGTCGCGGTTGTTGGGTGAGACTTAACGTTGTCGGAAAGGTATAACAAACGGACGATCATCATCAACAAGTTTTATGAAATTAATTAAAATCTTCATAAATCTACTTTTTCTATCTGGACACGGAGCATAATAAACATGCAACTTGTTCATTATCATTATCTGTGAAACTGTTGATGGCAGTTAAATTAATATTGACTTTTTTTATTAGACTATTGATATTGACTGGTTTGAGTTCTTTTATTTGTATAGGCAAGGGAAATGGCCTCAAACGCACCATAATGCAGGAAATCACATCTACGAAATAAAAAAAATTATTGGGGGAGAACCCCCTAAACCCCCCCACCCCCCCACCCACCCCCCGCAAAAAATAGCCCCACCTATAATATTTTTCCAGAGCAGAACATAAATACCACTAGGGGGCATTAAAATAATAATGATAATGGCAATAACAATAATATGTCATTGGACAGATGATGAGGTTTTTTTTTCGGTTGGGGGGGTGGTGCCCTTTTTTTTTAGGTCAGAGCAACTGCCCCTCAAAAATCCTGTGCACGTCCCTGATCTTCAAAATCAATATTTTGATCACAGACAGCTTCTTGACCAGATCCATCATCAAGTGACATTGGCACTAATATATATATATATATATATATATATATATATATATATATATATATATATATATATATATATAGATATATAGATATATATAGATAGATTGAAGGTGCAATCTTACACAACTCTGGTCGTTAGCGACCCTATACAATTTTGTCCAAAAAATAGTGGAAAAAACAGGTATTCAATTATAATTGTATTTTTTTTCCTTGTTATATGGTTTAAAATGGATTGTTTGAGGAATACTAAGAAGGTTGATGTCTAAATTTAAAAAAAAATCATGAGGAGGAGGGTAGTGAATGACGTCACGGGTCGCTAACGACTCCGGTTAGATATATTTGACATAATGGTGACTTAAGTCTGTCAAGCTACTATTTTTGGCAAAAAAAATAAAAAAAATAAAAAATTGCCTACATTTCGATTAAGATATGAGAGATCCCATTTATTATTTGTCTTTCCTGTACGAAATAATAAAAGCCTAGTCCAAAACAGCAGACCAGGACAGCAGATACTTTATGAAAACCTCAGCATGGCCGACTGAGGTGTTAAGCAGTGTTGGGAATATTTCCATTACCTCATCTTTTCATATTCCCTCAGTCTCTCACTCCCTGTCTCTCATCCCAGCGGACAAAAGCCACATCTGTTACACACAGAGTGAGTGCAGCTATACAGGGACAGGAAAGCTGAGGCTCAGGGCAGTGGACTCGAGTTGGCACGTTGTCTTTTATGATTAAATCACCTCAATGAGCTTTGACATGTCCTGTGCAGCAGACTTTCCATATGTAATTCATCAATTTATAGTGCTCTTATCGAAAGAACTAGATTAAAATCTCTATCTGTATTCATACTATAGGTGTTTAAAGATGGAAATCTCACAAAAGATGATATTTTGATACATTCTTCTACTGTTTTTTGTCCATATTGTGAGTCAATGGGGTCCAAAACCAACTCACTGGACCCGAGTGAGTAAGGGTGCTTTCAATTGTGTTTAATTGCCTGGTCCAAACCCGAGTTCGATTGCACCCCCCACTGCTCTCACTGGGCTGTGTTCAGATTATATTATTTGGGTCTGAACCGGGGTGCTTGCATCATCAAAGCAGCAGCTGTTTACCCCGTTGCTTGGTAACGATGGCAAGCGAGAAGGCAAGTGCAAATTACTCTGTTACAAGTGAAAGTTCTAAAACCAGATTAAAAGTACAAAAGTATTGTTTTTTTAAAAGTACTTAGTATCAAAAGTAAATTTCCTCTTTTATGTCAGCGCATTATTCTATAATTGTTGCATTGTTGTATAAAAGCACACTATCATGGTTTAAGCCATTCAGTGATGCTCCATCCAACATGCTAGCATACGTCTACCTTAAACTCATTTCAATACTTGTATAAAAGTTACAAAGCTTGCACGGACCCTATACTCTGATACACATCCAATATTTTCCCAACGGTTTACTCTTCTCTTTCTCCCAGACATTTACATTTGAACATTTTATGAGACATGATCGGTATCACGGGCTGTAGGCGTCCGCGCTGCCATTATATTATTACACTGACGGAGCCTGCTGGATTTATAACACAAGATCATCCACTTCTCCTGATATAGAGTGCATTCAAGGTGATTGGGACACTTTTTGGCATTGAGATGACTTGGGAAAAGTGTCCCAATAACACTGAATTCACCTTATGTGACATTACGTGAGAGAACCGGGTAGAAAATGATTGTGTTAGTTGCTCAGTAAAGTTATCACGGGCTGTGGGCGTCTGCGCCGCTGTTATATGTTTAAACACTGACGGAGAGGGGGCATGCTGGATTTACAACCTAAGATCATCCACTTCTCATATGTGTTTGAAACCTAAAATAAACATTAAAAGACACTGAGCTCAGTCAGTCTCTGGCTCAGCACCAGATCAACGGCATATCACGAACTATTAACGTTACAGGAAAACCCATCGACGAAAAATAAATCATACTTACAGATTGTAGCCTCTGTTTTTAAAGTTGAAACTGCTTTATGTTTCAGGACAAGCCGTGCGAATCCTTAATTGAACTTGCGACGATTGTAAAAATACGCAGCACAGAGAGCGATACATATTCTCAGAGGAGGGGTTTATGTAAATATTGAACCCGCTGGTGTCAGCTAGTCTGGAGGAAAAGGCTGTAGTTCCCTACCGGCCGTTTGCTGTAGTCCTTAAAAAGTTGATTTATTTGAAAGCAAATATCTCCCTTTGCTTTAAACTTTGAGCGTTGTGACTTTGCAGATGTAGTTTATGGTCAAACAGTAACATTACACACCAGCTAAAGTTAGAAATGTGAAATTGTTTTTTACCACCCCTTTAATCAAATCATATTCTCAGTTCTGCAATTTAGTACGATTGCATTCATTATCAGCAGCGAACCGTACCGAAATTCACATGAACATGGTACAGTTCGAAGGAGCGCACCCAAGTTTGGAAGACCTTCACATCTTCCAAACGAACCGAACTCTGACGTCAGTCGAACTCGGGTGCACACCAAAAGCGCTGGAGTGAAAGCACCCTGAATGATTAAAGAATCTGAATTTTCTGTGAACTATCCCTTTAAGACCAGCTTATTCCACATTTTCCTTCCAGATCTTTTTCCTCTTTGTACATCTAGTGTTTTAAAATCCCAGAATTCTCAATAGTACCGCTTAATTAATGTTCAATTCAAAATCTTTTGCTATTCTAATTCTATAAGATACGTCAAAGCCAGCAATTTCTGGGAAATTAGTGCTATCTTATCATTTCAGACGTTATATTAGAAAAAAAATATTCTCTGGCAATTCTTCTGTGATTCTTTATCCTCCAAATGGTGAATTCATAGTAATAAAACTGCATAGAGCAGATGGTCCATTTAAGCAATTAAAAGCCTAAAACATTAAGAACTGAAATGAGGGTGAATTCCGACAATAGACAGCTGATGATCCCGTGCCACCGCATTAGTGCTGATGGACTCGGAACAATGCAATCCAAAAGTCATTCTCAAACGAAACACCCACACTCATTCATAACTCGTTCGTCTGAAGGTCTCTGGATGGGGATCTCTGGATGCCCGTTAACAGATGAGTTGATTCAAGGGCAGGGGATGTAAATTGAGATGCTTCTCAGGTAGACGTTCCCTGCGGAGTCCATCAGAAGATTCCTGCCCCTTCCAGGTGCCATGTAAGCAAAGCTGGCAGAATCTTTCGTTCACCCTTCTTCCCCTGCCCGGCTAGTGTCACTCAGGCTGTCAGAGTACAATACCAAGCCTTCAGTCTTCACCGCCGCCACTGTTTCCATCTGACACATAACAATGGCTGTCCTGGGACGTTCAATCACACCAGCAGCTGCTCTCAACCTCACAGCTTCCTCTCTCTGGCAGCTCATGTTCTCTCATGCTTCCTTCTCCTCCGCCGTTTCTGGATGGCTGATTCCCAGGGCAAGCGACACATGGCAGGTTAATTTTGAAAGAATCTCTGGGTGGCATGAGTCCATCTCTCTTTTAAGTTCTGCTTAGAACAAAGGCACTTTTCTTACATGTACATCTGCAAACCTGTTTCCATTAGGGAACTGGCAATCATAATCCCCAAAGTTCTATTCTGGAAAACTTCACTTGAGACACTTGCATTTAACACAATTGTTATCCAGATGAGAAGAATAGTGAACTGTCAAATAATTCGATGTTACCCATTCATGTATTGCAAGCATGTATGAGCATATCTAGGGCCCTAAAAAAAATCAGTTTTATTTTTCCCAAAATCATTATTTTCCGTTTTAATTTTTGCAAATTCCGTTTTTTCCATTTTAATTTTTGGGAATTCCTTTTTTTCCGTTTATATTTTTGGGAGTTACGTGTTTTTTTTTTTTTTTTTTTACCCTTTACTGTTATTTTAGTCGTAAAAACAGTGTGCATTTAATGTTAATATAATAGAACTTAAAACATAAAATAGGAATGACCTTAAATTTATTGAGGTAACAAACATCCCATTTACTTTTCAGGACAAATACTGCAAGATGCAACATAACACTGCACTTCAAGTATTTCAAGTCACAACAAAATATTAATGGTTATGAGCTTTAAACTTTCCAGTAAAATACATTATATCTGTTTATATAAGTTAAAATGAAAGTGCTCCATTCGCTTTTCTTTTAAGTATGAAAAAATAGGACTAAAAGAATTTCAGAAGAATCATCTTTTCCATACAGTACTATTAAGTAAAAAATGTAAAGCTGAAAATGAACATAAAAAATAACACATTTCACCATGAAATCATGTACTGAATTGTTCTGTGTGTTTAACAATCAACATATGATATCCAGCACTGTAAAAAATAAAAATAAAATACGCGAAAACACAACACTACCAGAAGTTTTTGCCCAGCTTCAAAGGCCTGAAATGATTAAAACTAAAGGCTTATTTTAACTTTAAGGTTACTTTTATCATGTAAACTACCTAATACAGCATGTTATATGCATATGTGTTTGGAACAGAGGGGAACACGGTCACATTTGCTGAGATCAGTATTATTGCAGTAGGTGAGCTGCTTGCATTTATTGTGAAAGTTGCTTATGTAAGTAATTTTTCATTGAAAATTATCTTCTCAAAGTTTATAGATCCAACATTATGTATAGCCAATTTAAGTTTGGAACTGATATGCTGTATTTATACTATCACTTACTTTTTATCTAACAGTTTGAATGTTTTTTCATACATAAAAACATGTAGATGGATTTTAGAAAGGGGGACCCCCATTAAGGTTCATCATATTTGGGGGTCCTTGGCATCATCAAGAAAAAAACCCTGGACTACCCCTGGCGACAGGGTCATACACACAAACACAAAACACTATCAGGGCAACACACGTCACAAAAACATGTAATAAACATGAATAATAACCATTTAAAAAAAATGAAAAAATATTAACCTGATGCACAAAGTTAGTAAGGACTGCAATTTTTTAAAATCCTTTTTGCATTTTGCTCTTATGCTCAACACATACATTTATTTTTACAGTGTAAAGTTTCTAGAACTTGCACAGACAGTTTTGGCATTGTCCTGTTTATAACAAAAAAAGTGGGAAAGGGGGACCAAGGCAAACAATTCATAGTGCTACAATGTTGCAAAAGGAGCTGCGATTCTAAAAGGAGGGCAAACTATCCTATTAAGGGAATGAGCGACTTTAGATGTAGATCTTTAAAGCAGTCCTCTAGGTAATCAGCACGGAGGCTCTGAGCCCAAGAGAGTTTGTATGCCGCATGTGGGCCCTGTGAGGATGATGGAGTGTACGCGTACGTGTGGCTCAAATGATCGATGCCAGGCTTCTGTGCCAAGCTGAGTGGAACTGACTCAAACACACCCTGCACTACCGTGCCCCTCTGTCCTCCCCGTCAACCCAGCCCAGCTGTGGATGCGAGGTTAAAAAATGAGCAGAGGATGTGATAAGCTTCGCGGAATGAACTCCCAAGGCTCCTCAGCCTGCAGAAAAAGAGAGTTTGGCCCGGGCCCGAGGTCCTACGGGACCTAGAGGCGTAGAGAAGCATGACACCTCAGATACAACAGCGCTGGCCTTACAGAGGGACCTGGGGATTTCAAGTGTGCTTGTACTGCAGCTGGAGACTATCAGACAGCACCGGTACCCAACTCTCACACCCCATCAATTCACGTCTGCCTCCACCGATTTAAGCTGGCATCGGGGGGCTACTTTGAGTTTAGTTTTCGTATATGAAATCTGGATCACCAAACTAACAATGTCCGTAGCTGCTATTTCACTGGAACGCCAACTTGGGAATGGCCGGCAGGTGACTACAGGTCACGTGATATTAAGGAAATTCTCAAGAGGCATTAGCATTCATTAATATTGGCTTTAGAGTCACGGCGCGCTCATGGCAGGCAGAAAACGGCAACCCTTACGGCATCATTACAGGGCCAATGTGACTAAGAACTCATAGTGTTTGGAAAGTAGGGCATATTTATAAAAGACGGCCTCTAGAGGATTAGGTGACTGTGAGTGTGAAAGTTAAGCATGTTGAAAGAGTCATTTTTTATGCTCTATAACATACATGACATAATTATGAATTATGAATGATCAAGTATTCACCGAAGAATACGCCATTGCATCAACAAATCACTGCATACATTTACAAATGACTTTTTATAATGTAAAGTTTAGTTAAATTGTCAAAATCACATCAACAAATCAATTAATTGACTCAAAATGGTGACCATTGTGATTGTGAGTGACCATACGTTGTGATTCATGAAAAGTAGATTTCTGCTTGTTTTAAGGAAAAGTGGAAGTTAATGTTTGTAGTTATCCAGGTGAGAAGAATAGTGAACTGTCAATGAATCAGATGTCACCCATTCATGCATTTCACGCATGTATGAGAATATCAGCTACAGTATGGGGTATGGATGTGGTAAGTCTAATTTCACTGAACCATCCAATCTGGAAAATAGTATAGTTAGCTCAGAGTATAGACTAAGCGACAGGGTCATACACCCAAACCTTTATAATATTCCTTTTTAATAATTGTCTAATCGACATCATCCTCAATAAACCCATCTCCAGCGTGTTGCCTCCAAACCTTCAAATCTAATATGACTTTTGACCTGTAAAGTCGCCAAGATAATAATAAAAACACACTGTTTGTTAATTGGCCAAAGGAGAAATGGCACCCTGAATGAGCATGATTTCTTCTAAGGTTTATTTTTCTCCATTATGCACCCCGATGGACTTCCTCAGTTAGGCAAGTATAGTAAGTATAGCCAGTTAAGTATTTTCAACTAAAATATCCAAATTAAAGGTGCACTATGCAACTTTCCATCCACTAGAGGTCGCCTATTAAAAACATAGACATAGTTTGATGACGCCAAGTTTGAGCGCAGAATCTTGGGACATGTGGTCTTCTCCTCACAGCCAGTGGAAAATAGGACTCGGGCAGAAATCATGTTCATGGATGCGGTTATTAACGTTACTGTAGTGTGAAGCAGAGCAGGACCGAATGTTGTGGAGCTGAGCACGGCTGCTGGAGGGATTGTTAAACAAACACCCGCCTCGCGAACACCGGGACTTTTATTATGACAGGACAGAACACAGTCGCCGGGCGCCCGCACTAGTTCCGCTTTTCCGGTCATTGGTATGAGGTGATGCAGCTCTTTTTATAATATTAGATACATTTAAAGTGTGTTTAAAATGATGTTATGACGTTACTCTGTGCGTTCATTCGGTGGCTGCTGTGACACTTGTTCACACTGCTAAGAGTAAAGCGCTTCTGCCAAATAAAACCGGAAACTGCGGGTAATGCAGATATGGCGCAATTGACAGGCTACTCCCTCAAACGCTATGCTGAAACGTCCCGGGTCCTTGGTTAAAATAGCAATTTTCTCACAATTTACAAATAGTTGGAAACATTTGGAATATTGTGAGTACTCAACTGAACAAAATATATAACACTGGCCTGGTGTCTTTTGGATATTTTACTGCAAAAATACTACACAGTGCACCTTTAATCTAATTAGTAAACTAAATTAACAGTATCAACTATATTACTGATCTGCCCACATTGTCGCTATATGATAAATTGAAATGAACTAATAACATCACCGTTTTCTCCAGAGCGGCTGTACAGCCGAATCAAATTCTGTTGCATTATTTTCCTGTTTAACACCGTGAAGCTGCTTTGAAACAATCTGCATTGTAAAAAGCGCTATATAAATAAAGGTGACTTGATTTGACTAGTAAAGAAACATTACGCACAAAGAGCTTGTATTGAACATGGAATTCTCCAATTCATTTATTGCAATAGCTTACATGAAATACCAAGTTCTGTCATGAAACTCTAGATGCTGCAGATTGATAGGTCCTTAAAGCAACCTGCTGTCAATCACATCGTTTTGGTTCCTGTTGCATCTGTAGCCAATGATTATAACAGTTAACATTTAACATGCGTTAATGTACTTTTAAGTGACCTCTGGCTTTCAGATCAGACCCATGCTTCACTGCTAAGTTGTTCATAATAAAAAAAGCAGCCTTTGTCAAATCGCACAAGGTTTAATTTCGATTAATCGTGCATCCCTACTGTCCTCCAATTTATTATTTCACCTAGGAGGACCAACACCATCGTCTCTCTTCGTTTTGCCATGTTTGAAAGCAGTGTACAGAAGTGCTTCTGTGCTCCTATTGGTCAACATCACAGATGGGACGGAACTTGTCGTAGAGGACTGAAAAAATATTAAACATGCTAGTTTTTCTGTTATATTAACAATATTCTTGGAGGATTTATTAGTATGTAAAATATATAATATATTTTGTTTGTTTGCTGGTTCATGATACTTTAACAAATGTAAATGAACGAAAATGTGAATGCAATTTGAACAAAAAATTCATTGTACAGTGCTACCGTTTTTCTGACACCAGTGTGTGAGTGTGCCTTCGAATGCTTTTCGCAGCCTGAAAACTTACCCTCTCTATCTTGTTTTGTTATTCAGGGAAGTTTCCCAACCTTTCTGCCTATTGTTCTGAGAAATATGATATTTTGACACTTTCAAATCTGCTCGCTGAATTCAAAACCAAACTAAATATCTACCTTCTCAGATCCAGCAGATGCCGTATCTTATGTTCCTGTATACAGTATACTGTTTTGAATGTGTAGTTGGAGACAAGAAAATGAACGGACATTTTGAGAGCCTTTCATCTATTGTACCACACGATGTTGTCCCACAACTCTTTGTGTCATTGCCAGTGTGTCTTCAAGCGGCCTGAATAATTCATGGTGCAGAACAATATCTCCTTGACTGTGATGAGGAACTTTAATGATGCTCATATTTCTTTCTGCCGTTAATGCTGCGGCCATAACTGGCAGAGAGAGAGAGAAAAAAAATGTTTATAAAATCTCCAGCCTGTTTCATCTATATTTCATAACATTTTCACAGGGTTTGTTGTTGAATCTAAGCATGCGTGCTGTTCCTCTACAGACTGCTGGGTTGGGGAACAGGCTGTCAGAAGCCAAGCAATCAGGTTGTGTGGATTGAAACACTACAGGGGTTTCATAACGTGACCCAGGAGATCACTAGACATAGGGTCACTGTATTATCCTGTCTGAAAGACCCAATTCTCGATATGATGATTGGATGAGCTCTCCAATAAGCAAGACTTTGCAAATGGACAAAAACAGTAACACGTCAACACAAAATGGACTGTAAATGTTTACTTGCTTCATACACATTCCTCATCTTACTGTGAATAATTGATCAGTGCATTTTTTTTACTTCATTATCTTCACTTCCTCTTTATGTGCAACAAATTATTTGTTTGTTGCTTAGACTGTATGAGCTACTGGATTCTTTCTAGTATGTAATGCCCATTTTTTGTGATCCAATCAATTGCCAAATTTGTAACCTAATTTACACCTAAATTTATCACATTATGGAAGTAACAGCTGGCAAATCAGGATTCATGTTGACTGAGGATCACACTTGGCATGTTTGGTTCGATTAAAATGAACCATGGTGCGATTGCTCTGTTAGTATGGTTCATTTGAATAAGTGTGAACGCTGCCATCTGAAACCTGGTGCGCACCAGACAAAAGAAAAAATGGGTCTCTGTCTGCTTTCAAGGGAACTTTGATGCAGCCAGTTTATAAGATAAACCCTAAACAGGATAGAATGCTCACACATACCATTTTTTCTCGTCATGTTGCACATCACAGTTTGGTACAGCATCAGAACGGCATCTCCATGCAGCAGACCTTTGTGTGTGAAGGAGGGATTCCTGCCGCTGATTTGAACACCTTCACACATTTGATAAGCTCTTCACGAGATCTCAGATGGTCGATGCAATCATATGCAGGCTATGCACATTACATACGAGCGCATGCAGCCCAGCACACAGCATTATTTTGGATGTTTGGTAAGTTCTATCTCAAAATATGGCAATACGTCATACAATCAGACTAATCAGGTCGTGAACGTATCCTCAGGCCTTAGGTTCAATGTTAAAATGCCAATCTGAACTAATTTGCTAAGAGGACCAGTACTTTTTTTTTTTTGGTCCGGACTAAATTAACCAAGTGAACTGAAATATTATGACCACTGACAGGTGAAGTGAATAACACTGATTGACCCTTCATCACGGCGCCTGTTAGTGGTTGGGATATACTGGGCAGCAAGTGAACATTTTGTGTTCAAAGTCGATGTGTTAGAAGCAGGAAAAATGGGGAAGCGTAAGGATTTGAGGGAGTTTGACAAGAGCCAAATTGTGATGGCTAGAAGACTGGGTCAGAGCATCTCTGAAACTGCAGCTCTTGTGGAGTGTTCCCGGTCTGCAGAGGTCAGTATCTATCAAAAGTGGTCCAAGGAAGGAACAGTGGTGAACTGGCATCAGGGTTAAAGGCGGCCAAGGTTCATCGATGCACGTGGTGCGAGAACGCTGGCCTGTGTGGTCCAATCAACCAGACAAGCTACTGTAGCTCTGAGCCAGTAGTGCTTACCTGGGGAACAGATGGCAGAAGGATGCACTATGGAAAGAAGGCAAGCCAGCAGAGGCACTGCAATGCTTTGGGCAGTGTTCTGCTGGGAAACCTTGTGTCCTGCCATCCATGTGGATGTTACTTTGACACGTACCACCTACCTAAGCATTGTTGCAGACCATATACACCCTAATACGGAAATGGTATTCCCTGGTGGCTGTGGCCTCTTTCAGCAGGATAATGTGCCCTGCCACAAATAAGCAAAAAGGGTTCAGGAATGGTTGAAGCATAACATTGAGTTTGAGGTGTTGACTTGGCCTCCAAATCCCCCAGATCTCAATCCAATTAACCTTCTGTGGGATGTGCTGAACAAACAAGTCAGATCCATGGAGGCCCCACTTTCGAACTTACAGGACTTAAAGGATCTGTTGCTAACAGCTTGGTGCCAGATACCACAGCACACCTTCAGGGGTCAAGTGGAGTCCCTGCCTCGATGGGTCAGGGCTGTTTTGGCAGCAAAAGGGAGACCAACACAATATTAGGACGGTGGTCATAATATTATGCCTAATCGGTGTATATTACTATCGATAAGTGACATTTTGTTTAGTGCACACAAAATATCACACAGAAACTGTTAAAATTATTAAATAATTTGTAACTTTTAATCCTGCATTTAGACATCAAACTGTAGACATTTATGGATATAATACAGTTTGGAGAACAGAAAGTTCAGGTTAACAATTTTAATCTTAAAGGAATTCAATTAGAGAAGAAAAGAATGAAAAAGGTTTGTTTATCTGCATAAATTAAAACATAAATGCAAAAGATTTAGCATAAACAAGCTGGTAATAACCAGAAAATATGACTTTTGAAGTTATTTGCTTTGTTTTCTCACTGCATTTGTCTCTTGAGTTATGATTTGTGTAGCTGTGCAATTAAAACTTTGAAGTTGAGCAAGAACGTCTTCTACTCAAAATGAAATCCTAATAAAAAGTATAGGTATACAACACTGCAGTACCCGATAAACCAGCCAGACAGCCAGCCAGCCATCAACAAACAAACAAAAATAATCATTATTGGACATGTGTAGTGAAAGGAGAAGAATAGTCTTACCTTGGCAATAGTCTCATGGAGTTTGAAGGCTGGATCCAAGGTCTTTCTTAATGAAGACTCAGGAGGGAAAAAGGCCTCAGAGAGAAAAAATGCTCTCTAGGTTTAAAAAAGGAGACAAAAAACATGAAGAATCAAAAATTAACTCATACACCCATACAAGGTTGTCAACATAGGTAAGCTTAACTGTCACAATACACATCTGAAATGGAAGTATTGGAGTAGAAGATCCTTGAACATGTCTTTTAAAGTCACGTTTTCTGTCATACAGGGATGATTGTAAAACGCACAGGTGATGTTGTGCAGCATCCTGGTTATTTGAAGGTCACATTAACTTTTTAGCACTGAAAATCTAAGCTTCCAAATAGCACTGACCATTTGATGAATGGATAGCATTTTTGCACGTTCTTTTTATTTTTTAAATATAAAGTATTTCCTCACTCTGAGAGCTTAAAAACTTTGTGATTTTCTTTTTTTAAATATGCAATCTGACCAATCAAACAACAACAACAACAAAAGACTGGACCTCATGCGATGACTTTTCTAAGTGGTCATAAAAAAGTCATGCTTCGACTGCTCGGCTGTGCTGAATGAGAAAGACTGTGCTCCAATTGTAGAAACTAGTCAGGAGGAACTAGCTTATTATGTTTATTGTTATTATTGTTTACCCTTTGCTTAATTAGTGTAGTCACATATGATGCTGTGAGCCTCTGTATCCCTGTAGGTAATGAAAATATACAGGATTAAACAGCCCTGAGTAAGTGAAAGAATGACACTCCAATATGAATAAAATAAGATCTATTCTAATTAAGACAAAAACACTTTGAGCTGTGGGGAAAAAACAGATGCCAGCACATTAAGTCATTAAAGTAAGTAACAGGAAGGCAAAATTCTAAATCCCAAGGATATCAATGACTGTTTAAGACAATTTTATGAAGGACTGTTTGAATCCAAGCTCTATACTCAGCCTGCAGCAATTCCCGCCTTCCTTCAATCAGCCTCCCCCTCCAAAACTGAGTAAAGCTGATCAGGAAGCATTGAAATCTGAAATGACTATTCAAAAAATACCTGATGCAATCATAGGCTTTCCTATTGGGAAGGCCCCTGGGCCTGATGGCTCTGGAATTGAATTTTATAAAAAAAAAAAAAAAAATGCAGACAAAATCACACCTCTTATGCTAAAGATCTGACGGACAGCAATTGCCTTTATCTAACGCACTCTGCCAATATTTTCTTACCTTTAAAGTTAACTTTTAAAGATAATAACTTATTGCTCTTCTCAAAAGATATTCAAAACAGACATGATCACTAAAATTCATCAAGAGCTATTCATTCTATATTGGCAAAGGTTTTAGGACGTCTGCCTTTACATGCACATGAACTTAAATGGCATCCCATTCTTAATCAGTAGGGTTTAATATGGAGTTGGCCCACCCTTTGCAGCTATAACAGCTTCAACTCTTCTAAAAAGGCTTTCCACAAGGTTTAGGAGTGTGTTTATGGGAATTTTTGACCATTCTTCTAGAAGCGCATTTGTGAGGTCAGGCACTGATGTTAGACGAGAAGGCCTGGCTTGCAGACTCCGCTCTAATTCATCCCAAAGGTGTTCTATCGGGTTGAGATCAGGACTCTGTGCAGGCCAGCCAAGTTCCTCCACACCAAACTCACTCATCCACTTGGTGATGTAAGGCTTGGATGCAGCTGCTCGGCCATGGAAACCCATTCCATGAAGCTTTCTACACACTGTTCTTTATCTAATCTTAAGGCCACACTAAGTCTATAGCTATTGACTCCACAGAAAGTTGCCGACTTCTGCGTACTGCATCAGCATGCGTTGACCCCACTCTGTGATTTGACGTGGCCTACTACTTTGTGGTTGAGATGCTATTGTTCCCAATTGCTTCCACTTTGTTATAATACCCCTAACAGTTGACTTTAGAATATTTATTAGTGATGAAATTTAATGAATGGATTTATTGCACAGGTGGCAACCTATAGTACCATGCTTGAATTCACTGAGCTCCTGAGAGTGACCCATTCTTTTATAAATGTTTGTAGAAGCAGTCTGCATAGGTGCTTTATTTTATACACCTTTGGCCATGGAAGAGATTGAAACACCTAATTGTTTGTTTTTGTGACATATGGGAACATTCCATAGGCGGAATGGTTTTTATACCGTACAAACCGTATTTTCTTTCCCCTTACACTGCCCCTAAACCATCACAGGAAACATTCTGCATTTTTACTTTCTAAAAAAACTCATCCTGTATGATATATTAGCATTTTTTACACTGTAAAAAAAAGAATGGCTCCAATTGAAAAAATTCTTGTGACTGATGACATCAAAATTGTTTAGTTTGCCAAATTAAAAAAATTCTGTGAATTGATGCAATTTAATTCACAGAAATTCAATTCGGCCAACTGAAAAATGTAGATGTGATCAGTCACTTTCAATTGGAGACCTGAATTTTTTTTACAGTGCGTAGGCGAAATGTTTTTTATACGGTACAAACTATATTCTAACCCATAACCCTGCCCCTAAACCTACCCATCACGAAAACATTCTGCATTTTCAAAAATAACAAATACAAAAAACCTCACTTAATCACATTACAATATGATTTATAAGCTGTTTTCCTAACACTGTGCCTACACTGGACACGACCGTTGACACGTTGCATTGCGCTGCTAAGATGTCTCCACTGTATGGGACATTCAAGCCAAAAGTGAGGTATCATCAAGTTTATAGTCAATGTTTGTGTCTTTATCTTTGTAGTGGCTGCACAGAGAGGCGCAACAAAGAAAGATTCACATTGAAGATTAGAGCGTGTTACACCCAGAGCCCATCTTCCCACACAGCTTTTCATCTCACTTGAGAGCGGACCCTGCTGTTCTGAAGCACGGTACCCTCACCAGGGGTTATTACTTTGGCGATTGTGAGGCAACATCTCCAGTAAGTTGGTTTGGGGAGAGCTTGCACAAGCTAAATACAAATGTATATAATATCTAACCCCCCACTCTCACCAACCTAATGAATAGTAGTCATTTTCCACACAAAGTGGGTTCTCTAATACAGGTATTCGGTTACATGTAGACAAGCTGGTATTTTCATGTAGCCATTTGAATAGAACCCGGCAATTTTGCTCCGATATCTGACAGAAGGCTGGTGCTCTTCGCAGAGATAAACACATGGCTCTCAGGATAATAACCTAACCTCCAGACCTTGGCTACATGTGAATGGGGCAGTGCTTGGGTTACTCGGGAATGATATCTCAGGCAGGTGAATTGGTTTCTCTTGACTGAGCGAGCAGGAAACCTCGAGGCTCACCTCAGGAAGAGTCTACAGGTTTAAATGTGATCTGACAGCCAAACCCCAACCAGCTGAAGCTACCGTACAGCAGGGAAAACGCATCCTGTTTATTCTACACACACAAAACGACCTTGTTACGACTGGAGTGGTCAGTCCACAGACAATTCTGCAACAAGCAATTAAAATTCAACAGCCGCATATTACTGTTTAGAGACCCAATAAAACTTAATTTGCAATACAAAACGCTTTTCTCACAAATAAGATAATAAAAATCCCAGGATATATTTATTCAGTCATTAAACCTAAGCAGCAATAAATATGTAAACAGGGTCTATTTTAATCTCTAGTAAAATACCCAAACTTTACAAATAATTAGCTTAGTTTGTGCTGGAAGGCGTACAGGTCCCTGTGTTAAATCTTACTGAATGAATGAATGCATGAATGAATGAATGAATGAATGAATGAATGAATGAATGAATGAATGAATGAATGAATGAATGAATATAACTTTAGTTTAGGGTCCAATTCTCACTATTAACTAGCTGCTTATTATGCATATTACTTGGATATTGGCTGTTTATTAGTACTTATTATTCTGCATGACTATGTTCCACATCCCTTAATCCTACCTATTAATATTTTATTAATAAGCAGTATTTAGGAGTTTATTGAGGCAAAAGTCAAAGTAATTAGTTAGTTAATAGTGAGAATTGGACCCTAATCCAAATTGTGAGCAAATAAACAAATATCAGATGAGCAAGAGTACAGTTTTTTTCTTCTTCTTTGAATATCAGCATGAATGTGATTAAGTTGTTTTAAAAATATCTAAAAACAAAAAACCTTGAAACATGATACATTTTGAAGTGTCACACACAGGGCTCTATTTTAACAATCTGAGCACATCTGAAGCGCACTTACATGTGTCTGAATCCACTTTTGCTAGTTTTAGTTGTGGAATTTATATATATATATATATATATATATATATATATATATATATATATATATATATATATATATATATATATATATGGGTCAATGACATGACATGTATTTTTTGTGTCCAAATGATTTATTTTTCTAAACATAATTTTAATAAATACATGTCATATATCAAACTGATCTACAATATCTCCTTTATAAGAAACCTTTTTTATTTTATTGAAATTCAATTGATGTTTTTGAGTTTTGGTGTTTGAAAGACCAAAAATGTCAGGCGGTGCGACCGTCCGAACCTGCAACCAGAGAACAAAACTGCAATAAAAAGGTTAATTTTGTCATTAAAATTCTTAATTGAATAGTTTGGCATGATTTTATGTTAAAGTCATTATAAATGAGGGAAAATGGTGTATCAGTCCTATTTCAAAACTATTTTAATACTTTAAAAACTTTTGCCCGAAAAATTACAACTAAAGTTAAGATGTTATGTTTTGTGGTAATTACACAGTTATTACATGTTAATAATAGAAATGTTTTAAATTTCTAGTTCCCTTTCAGTCGGTCACGTTCGACGTACGTCTCCATTCCCTCCTTCAGGGAACGAGGGTTATATACGTAACCGAGACGTTCTAAAGAATCGATAATCAAATGTTTTTATTTATTTATTTTTATCTTGACTTACTGTTACTAATGAGTCTATTTGAATGAACAATAGATTGATAGATTCTGGGCCCAATATTTGCACTAGTTCCATATAAAAGATGTTTTCATTTATTTAACTTGTTCCTTGAGGTTTTGTCTGTATTGTTTTGCACTTCTTGTTAATGAAATATTATTATATTACTGAGTTACATAAATTGGTCTGATGATTAAAATAAAGGCAATTGAAACCAGAATAAAATGCATTGACATTTTTACTTTTATCTTGTGAATATCAATCATTATTGATCACAACGTCAGGTGGTGCGACCGGTCATGGTCAGGTGGTGCAACCAGCATATTTTCTTTTAAATTTATCAATTTCCACTGCAATTGCAAAATAAAGTAAGAAATATAACTGTAAAACTTTATATAACATATAGAAATCATTTTAACAATTAAAAACAAAAATAAAAACTCCTTATCGAAAAATTGGTGTTTGAACACATAGAAAAGTAGCCATTTATATGAATTGGAATAAAAAAGACAATAAATAAAGAAATGAAAGGGGAATTTATAATGCAATATGCATTTAAGACACTACAAGGACTGATATTTACAAGTTCTCAGTAGTGCTAAGTACATTAAATGTATATTTATTTAAATTAATATATGGTCGCACCACCTTACATTTTCTGGGTGCTAAAATCAGAAATCTTGTTTAATAATGAATTAATGCTGCCTAAAAAGCTGTAAAACCAATATGAAGCAACATCAAACATTTGTATGGACATAAAAATGCATTTTAAAACCGTTTTGCTTAAAAAAAAATAAAAAATGATCTTGAAAACCTTATTCGTCATTGACCCATATATATATAAATAAAAATAAAAACAGGTCAGGCTGGTGTTGCACTGCACACTATGGCTGTCTTGCAGGCATACCATGCTGACCTCCTGAATGACTTGAGTGGTTTATTTGGTGACTCAGTTAACTCTGTTGTGGCCAGATTTAGAGAAGTGGAAGAAACACGGGGAAGTGTTCTCTCAGGTTCTTCCTAGATGCACTCAAGCGGAAGGACTGTCAGCCACACAATCTCTCTTCTGTTCGTCAAGATTTAGGGAGGTGAAAGAGCAGAGTATGGCAAGACGCGCTCTCCTTTGTAAAGACTGGGGACCGGCTTGTCGCCCTCAGCAACCTATCAGACCTCAGGACTATCATCAATAAAAGGAAGAAGTCCTGATGGTCTGGCGCCCAGTCTGGTGCCCCCTGTAGGACAGGGTACATCAAAAATTTGTTACCGTCTCAAAACCACTCTATTCCCACCACTTCTGGTGTTTCCAGTGGTAGTGGTTTCCAATGAAAAATTAGAAGTTATGTGTTAAAATCCTGCTATCACCCAGGACATAGAACATCTAACATCCCCTCAACAGGAAGTGTTAAAATTGTCATCACTCTCAGAGTCTGGCAGGGTGGAAACTTCTACCAGGCATTTCTGCATTTCTGAGCGTTAAGCACAGTAAAATTAGTAAACTCATTTATATGTCATCCTCCATGTTTTAACAGCGTGGTCTCCACTTCTGTGAAGCCAGAATTGGTGATCGTACTGTCACAAGAGCTACAAACTATACTCAACAAAGAGGCCATGAGCATGTTCCTCTTCTGGAGAGTGATTTGGGCTATTACAGCAGTTACTTCCTGAATTCCAAAAAAGGGTGGGGGGATGTGTCCAATCTTAGATCTTCGAGGCTTAAACCATACAGTTAAAGCATTCAAGTTCAAGATGTTAACCTTAAAGATGGTTGTGTTGCAAATTTAACAATGTGATTGGTTCGTCACGATGGATCTGAAGGATGCATGTGTTTACATATAAATACTGCCACAACAGGAAATTCCTGAGGTTCGCTCTTCGGGGCAAAAGCTTACCAATTTCGGGGTGTTCCATTCGGCTAGCCTTGTAACTGCACATATACAAAATGCATGGATGCAGCACTGGCTCCATTAGGATTCACATTTTGAATTACATAGGCGATTGCTAATATTAGCACAATCGCAAGAGATGGCACTTCAACATAGAGATGGCACTTCAACATAGAGATGGTACTTCAACACAGAGACAGTGTGTAAGCTCATGTAGTTTCTCTAGGGTTGAGACTGAAAACCAAGAAATTTTTTTTTTCTTTCTCCTGCCCAGAGAACAACTTATCTAGGGTTTGTTTTAGGGATTGACCGATATATTGGCCGGCCGATATATCGTGTCAATATTTGCACTTTTAACTTGTAGCGGTATTGGCTGATACAAGGCTGCTGCATTCGCTGATATTATTTTCCTGGCATTGTTTACAGACAGGTATCCACACAGGCAGCTCTGTGCTTCTGGAGACGTGCAGTTCATGCACTGCCCCTCCCCCACTAGCAGAGAGCAGGAATATCTAGTCTAGATATCTAGTAATTTCTTTCAAATCATCATTTAACTGTTTGACAGCTGAAACATTGCCATACAGTTCGAAAGAAGAAACACTATATTTGCTTGCAACTATAGCTAAGAATTTTTGTCGGTCAAAATGAAAAACGTGAATGCCGAATACCTTGTCTATAAAACTTGCCATTGTATTAAGGTAGCTGCAAATAGCAAAGTTGTAGGCTATCCGTATGCAAACGGTAGCTGTTACGAACACTAGTCATATGATTAAGTAATGCTGACATTGTTCCGTGGTATCTGTGGGAGTTTTATTCAGTGACCAGACCACCTGGCTGCGGTTTAGCGTATGTGGTGTGTGTATCAGTGTTTCCCACACATAGACTAGGACGAGGACGCAAAAACCCCCAGCAGCAATGTCTCTCCGCTGGATTTCATCAGTCTTCCAGAAGCCTTGAAGAGTCCGGATAATAGTCCGTCAGTGCCTACAAACTGAAAGTCCGTCAGTGCCTACAAAGAGTGCGCCCCTCCTCTGGCCATGTGCCATCTTCAAACTCTTTCCCTTCCTTGCACATATTGTTCAAAAACAAGTGAGAATTGACACGATGGCAAAAGGTCGGAAGAACAACGTTTCACGTGAAGCAGTGTTCCTCATTGCACGCGTCGCATGGCAGTACATAATACGGTGAAATGATCATGCAGTCTATATTTCATAAAAACAAACTATAACATAACCTATTACATTTTTTTAATTTTTTTTTAGCTCAATAAATGTTTTAACTTGTAACAGTTGTTATCGTAATCATTGTGTCATTTTTATTATTTAAATTGAGGGAGTAAAAGCAGTATCGGCTCCAACTATCGGCTCAAGTAATTCAGCAACCCGTATCGGTCATCGGCTAGGGCTGATTAAAAAAAAAATGTTATTGTCATCGGTACTAAAAAAATCCATATCGGTCTAACACTAGTTTGTTTGGTGGTCCGGTCATGAGGTGAGTACAACTGTTTCCCGCTCGAACTGAGACCATTCAGCATATCCTGAGCAAAGTCAGGCTAGACCAAGATCTCACTGATCAGTGCTAGGTCTCAGCATCCACCGGTTTCCCTCTGGGGTTGTTGCACATAAGACCGTGTCAGTTGTGGCTCAAAGCCAGAGGATTTTTTGGGGCGGCAGTGGCTCAGTGGTTCATGTAGATTGTCTACAAACCGAAAGGTTGGTGGTTTGATCCCCGGTTCCACCTAACCAAGTGTCGAGGTGTCCTTGAGCAAGAGGAACAGCTGCTCCCGATGAGCTGAACTTTCTCCCCCAATTGAGGGGCTGTCATGTCCTAGTGCAGGTGGAGAATACAGCTACAGTGTTGTATATAAATCAACAGGGAGGTCTACGGTAACAGTTTCTGAACAGAATAGTGAGACCCAGGACAAGGACAAGCCTAGGACAAGCCCCTGTCACTCAGGGCAGTGTACATTCTGGGGCAATTGAATGTGGAAGCAGATTTAATGTCCAGACAGAAATTACAGATGGGGGAATGGAAACTCAGAAGTAGTCAATCAGATCTGGACCAGATTTTACAGAGCGGAAGAGGACCTCTTCGCCTCTTACCAGAGAGCGCAATTTCCCCTCAACTTCTCTCTCAGTCACCCAGCTACGTTGAGTCTGAATGTGATGGCTCATACATGGCCCAAAATGCACCTGTAGGCCTTCCCTCCAGTCACTCTGCTCCCGGGAGTTCTGGCCAGTGTTCAGCAACAAAGGTCTTGCCTCTTATTGACAGTGCCTTGTTGGCAGAACAGAATATGGTTCTCAGAGATGATGTATCTCTTCATTGGCTCGCCATGGGAGATTCTGGCGAGGAAGGACCTTCTGTCTAAGGCACAGGGCACGATATTCAATCCCTGGCCCAACCTGTGGAACCTTCATGTTTGGCCCCTGATGTGCACCAATTGAGGGACACTTCCGCCTGCAGTTATTAAGACAATCCTAAATGCTAGGGCTTCCTCCACTTGAAGAGTATATGCCAATAAACGGTGTGTCCTTGAAAGATGGTGTACTGCCAGGTTAACTTCAGTTCTGGACTTTCTGCAAGAAAATTTGTCAACAGGCACTTGCCCCTCCACTCTCATGTTTTATGTGGCCGCTCTTTTGGCTTGGTGGATGGAGTGCCGCTTGGGAGCCATCCTCTGCTTGCTTGCTTCATTCATGGGGCCAGGTGGTTGAGGCCTCCTGTAAGAACAAAGATCCCTTCATGGGACTTCACTATAGCCCTCAAGGGTCTGGTTGAGACCCGTCTGACAAAATTCTGATCCTATAGATGTTTTTTTTCTAATGGCTATAACTTATCTAAAAAGAATTAGGAATATGCAGGCTCTGTCAATGTCACCATTCTGTTTAGACTTTGCTTCAGGAATGGTGAAAGTGATTTTGCATCCTCATCCTGACTACCTGCCTAAGGTTCCTTACTCAACTGTACATTCTGTCACTCTTGAAACCTTCTGCCCACTGCAGTTCGAAATGCCAGATCAGGAGAGACTTCATAGACTCTTTCAAGTTCGTGGCTTTCCAGGCCTACATCCACCGCACTAGCCAGTGGCATAAGTCAGAGGAATTGTCTGTTTGTAACAGAGGTTCTGCCACCACCAAACAAAACATGTCAAACCATTGGGCCAGGGATGCTATTGCTCTTGTCTATGAGGCGCATGGTCAAGCTTTGCCAATAGGCTTAAGAGCTCACTCCACCAGGGTTGAATCCTCTACTGTATTAAAGTGTTTTTGTGATGCGGCAGATTGGTCCTCTCCACACACAGTCATAAAATTGTACAACTTAGATGCTCATGCCACTCCTCTACACAACCGTAGGGGTCCAGACAACATCAAGCATGGCGGCATGGGCATTCTTGTTCCCATATGCGCTTTGTGCAGAATTGAGTGAAGCTTTTGAAAGGGAACTCTTTGGGTTACTTGACTGTAACACTATTCCCAGTAAAGCGGAACGAGATGCTGCAAAGCAGTGCCGTGCTGATCATGTCCAAGGACTGGTCTTCAAACAAAAATATCTGAAGGCTTACAGCTGGACTCATCTATTTATAGCCTTGTGTAGCAGGCGCACTGATGAAGTCACGACTGAGGCTATAATACCTCCAGGTCAATTTCATTGATGTATTTTCTAAGGCTGTCCTCGACTAATGATTTACACATTCGAATCAGAATTGTCGAATCTCTCTATGGTTGACCGATAGTCGAATCATCTATGTGTGTGTGAATGGGTTGGGAGGGGCACGACACTTGTCAGCAGAAGGGTAAAACTATTTTTATTTTCCTTTACACACTGCAACAACTTTTAATAAAGCGACCAAAACTGCCTGCCAACTGACAGACGAACTGACAATGGCTTTCTTATTTAGGTTTAAATAGCCTAAAAGGTAATGTGGTGGATAAACATTCATAAACCGTTTTCTTATAACATGTTAAAGCCACGATCGAAATACAGAACATCACACAAATATATAAAAGAACATTTTGAAAAATAAACCTAAAAAAAATACCTGCCTAGAGAGGAAAAGAACACTTTGAGTGCATTTACATGCACGTTCTTAAGCCGATTGTGCCTAAAGGGGGTGAAGGACGCGAAGCTCAGCCCCGCGCCTCAGGATCTCACACCGCCATCTGACGCGTACATTATATACACGCAAGCTCAATTTTGAATTGACTGACAGAAGAGCTGCACGATGAGTGTATCTTGTAGCACAGGGTTAAATCAGTATGTACATTGACAATTTGAGGGAAATATAATATAAATGTAATATAAAACCTTGAAAAAGCGTTCTGTGGTGCGGCAGGATTTTAAACAACTTCCTGAGTGGCCGCGGACAGGCGCTGAATGCTGCCGCCGGTGTGTGTAAACTCATTGAACGTGTTCGAATTTTAAAGGCGCAGTGCGAAGCTCAGCGCCCTTAAAGGGGTCGCATACCGGATGCTCAGCTCAGCGCCGCGACACGTCTTTAAAATATTGAGCACCCCCATATTGCCAAAATGGTATGATCCTCGTTTCATAACACCCGCGAAGATTCGACCGTGAGATCGGTGGTCGAATCAGGCTCCGCAAATCGATGCATCGAATCTTCGACTATTCGGGGTCACCCCTACTATTTTCACAGCGGGTCATGATGACACTGTCCCATACACAGCATCTCGTTACACTTTGTCAGGGAACAGGGTTACGGTCAAGTAAACTCAAGAGTTTTCACACCAGCATAGGCAAACAGATGGGCGTGAGTGCATTTACTATTTAAACAATATGGCACTGGATCTGAAAGTAACTGAAAGTAAAATGAAAGCCAGCAGCCATATCACCCTGTAGCCCAAGAATGGTTTTCCACTGAAGCTAAGCAGGGCTGAGCCCGGTCAGTACCTGGATGGGAGACCAAATGGAAAACCCAGGTTGCTGCTGGTAGAGGTGTTAGTGAGGCCAGCAGGGGGTGCTCACCCTGTGGTCTGTTTGGGTCCTAACACCCCAGTATAGTGATGGGGACACAATACTGTCAATGAGCACCATCCTTCGGATGAGACATTAAACCGAGGTCCTGACTCTCTATGGTCATTAAAAAATCCCAGGATGTCCGTCGATAAGGAGTAGGGGTGTAACCCCGGCATCCTGGCCATATTTGCCCATTGGCCCCTGTCCATCATGGCCTCCTAATAATCCCCATATAATGATTGGCTTAATTACTCGGTCTCCTCTCCACCAATCAGCTGGTGTGTGGTGAGCGTTCTGGCGTAATATGGCTGCTGTCGCATCATCTAGGTGGATGCTACACATTGGTGGTGGTGAAGAAGATCCCCTCCCCCCTTCTATATTTAAAGCGCTTTGAGTGTCTAGAAAAGCGCTATATAAATGTAATGAATTATTATAATTAGGGGTGAATGATTTACACATTCGAATCAGAATTGTCGAATCTTTCTATGTTCGACCGATAGTCGAATCATCTATGTGTGTGTGAATGGGTTGGGAGGGGCACGATACTAGTCTACTAATAAACTAAACCTAATAAACCAAAAACAAAAAATACTTACCTAGAGAGGAAATGAGTACTTTGAGTGCGTTTACATGCATGTTCCTAAGCCGATTGTCCCTAAAGGCACACCGCACACGAAGATCAGTGTCTCAGGATCTCACACCAAAAGCGCACATTATATACTCGCAAGCTCAATTTTGAATCGACTTCTGACAGAAAAGCTGCATGATCATGTAGCACAGGGTGAAATCAGTATACATTGACGAATTGAGGGAAATATTAATTTAATATAAAACCTTGAAATGGCTCTCTGTGGCACGGCAGGATTTTAAACAACTTCCTGTGTTGCCTCGGACAGGCACCGAATGCCGCCACCGGTGTGTCTGTGTGAACCCGTTGAATGTGTTCGAATTTTAAAAGCACGGTGCGGCCAAGCGCTCTTAAAGGGCCCACAGACTTCAACATTCAGCATGCAAAACACAACAATGGTAACAAAAATGGTAGCTATATACTAAGTCAAGATTAAATCCAAAGTAAATTATCAAGTGCTACAGTTATTTTTTTAGTTACTAGGAATCATGTAAGAGGACTATACTAACTAAGCAGTTGTCAGTACAACATACTACTCCTATTTCACTTAGTATTTTTAAGACAATCATGCAAGGCAAACGGTTTGCATGCTTTTTTTGTCTAACTAATAGTTTTCTATTATAAAAAAAGGTTGATGTTTCGAACTTTCTATTCATCAAATAATCTAGAAATAAATACCACAGTTTCTACAATACTGTTTTTATTTTTATTTTTTTATAAATCAATACATACTTCGTTTAAGAATTCTTGCTGAACTAATTATTAAATGCCAGTGTACACATCTTCTTATGGTTTAAATGTAACAATATCCACCATTTACAAACAATTTAAATGATTCTGGGGATGGTTGTGTGTGTGTTAGTGTGTGTGTTTGTGTCAAATTTCAGCTTCACAATGCGTCGTTTGTTGTGCGCTGTTCGTGCAGTGTACAAGAGGAAACTAGAGGCGATAAGCCTCTCCTGACCGACAAGCGGATGGTCAGATGAATTTCTGATGAATGTCTAACCTTGTGAGGGCACCTCTCAGTTTAAGCAGAGCTATGAACCGATTCTCCTAAACTCAATGTTTTTCCCCTCATTGCTTTTAATTAATTTGATAATGAATTTGATTTGATTTACTTGTTTAGATGTTCACTTTCATTTTATTTGCTCATTTATTTAATATTTGCTTAATTTTATTATCATTGGAAATGTGAACCTTTGTCCATCATTTTACAATTGGTGATACAAAATAAAAATAAATGTCACGTCGCAATATTGAATTTTTGTTTTATTTTAAACCATAAATGTGAGTCAGGGGATCACACAAGCAATGTGCAAACTTTGTGAGAGATCTATGCTGGTGAACAAGTCTCCAACTCCAGTCAATTATTCACTACAGTAAATCAAAGTAAAAACTGACGAGCATTCAGCATCTGACAATGATGCATATTCTCTCAGAGATAAAGAGAGATAAATCCTTTTCAGAATGTGCTGATAACATTAGCCTAAATAACGGTCTTAATCTATTTTCTTAATAGTTCTCTTGTGGCCCATATACACAGTAAAGAAAATGTAATCGATCTACTCGTACAGTGCGAGTTGGTAACCTTGCTAAAATCGCACAGTGTATAACCGGCTTAAGAGAGAAACAGATAGATAGAGGACTAGTTTGGCAGAAAGCGGGAGCAGAAAGAAATAATCACAGACTTACTGTCATGGCAAGCGGGACACACACTGTTTATGTAAGCTGGAAAATGAGGCTTTGAATGCGGTAATCAGTGGCTGGATGTCTGCCTTCTCTGAAAAGCCTGGCCTTGACGTGTGGGACAATCTCTCCGAATGCGTTCAGAGCTATTAAGTGTGCCATCATCTCCCAGTAACCAGAACTAATGGTCTATTGTTGGCAAGGAGCAATATGAATATTCATTGACAATGAACGAGAAATAATAAGACACGGTAAAACGCAGTGACAGGCTGAGGGCTGACAGAGGATGATCTCAGCTGCGGTTTAGCACATCTATCACTGACTTAATCAGCCGTGTACCTCTGAGGAAGCTCAGGTGATGGAAGGATTTCAATGTAGAAGACACACTGGAAACGGCAGTTATTGTACAGCTAATTCCCAAGTGTACTCAATGCAGAAAAGCATTCAGTAAAAAATTAAATGCATTAAAAACGAGGGAATGAATCGACCGAATGATGTGTGTGATTGTGAATGAAAGGACTAATGTGCTGTGAGCGAAAACAACAGCAACCTAAACCAAAAAAAGTCAATCGAATCATTGCAGGCAACCAGTGTTCACTGCTTACAAATGCATCTGTTTGCGCATGTTTTTTTTTTTTTTTTTTTTTACAGATATAAAGGATAAATGGAGGATCTCGCAATGCTGTGAGGGAAGGATAGCTTATGAAACGTAGCATACCTATTTGATAAGGATAAGCGATTCAACCAACACACTTGTTTTGTCTGTCACAAGGTTGCATACATTGAAAAATCAGCAAATCAGTCAAAACATTTAAACATTTAGTTAAGAATTTCAGAACTTATTCAGGACATTCTTAATGCTTAATGGGTTTTTTTTAAACAGTGTTTAATGCTTTTCAATACAGATGTATTGTATTTTCATCTAAACGCTGCAGCAATTATAGCAGCCTCTCATAAATACTAATTAATCATAATTGATTAAGTGCCTGTAAGCTCAATCCCACTCAGGAGTTGTGAACATGGGTGTGTAGAACTCCTAAATAAATCAGCTCTCTTTGATTTTGCTCATCTTCATGGAAGATTTGGTGCGTTTGGGCTTGCACATTTTAACCAAGTGATAAAACAGAAAATAGACAAAGAAATTGAAATCATTAACTGATCTGACCGCAGGATGCCATCAAAGAGGACTTTTAACTGTTTATTATCTGATCAATAGAAGTGAGCGTGTAGCATTTCAAATGATTTTCTATTGGAACAAATGAAACAGGCTGTCATTATCGAATTAGCTGGAGTGGGACTTCTGATTCTGATAAAATGGTGATACTGTTTCAAAGAGCTACACACGATAGTCTACATGAACAAGCTGCTTAATCAATGCTATCTCACTATTATTTAATTTAAAAAGTGGTTGAAATACATTTGACAAAACATACAATATCAATACAACATTAAGTCCAAACGTAACATTATACTTTGAGGTTCACTAACTATTTTATTTACTGGTTTATTTTATTGTATTAAGATTAAATCATTTTTTCAAATAAATTACTAAAATATAAATTATTTAAGTTGATACCATTTTGTTCAGTGTGATAAAGACTGGTTGGAACAACTGATAAAACAACGAGCAATACAATTCAATATTACACTGCGATTTTTTGAGCTGAGATGAATAATCAACAAATCCATAAAAATAAAAAGTCATGTCAGTCTTATTTTATTAGGTGACACTATAGTTTCTATTAATATTTTGAATCAGTTTTTCAGAGGTGGGACCAAGTCATTGTTTGGCAAGTCACAAGTACGTGTCGAGTCTTTAAATTCAAGTCTCGAGTCAAGACAGACAAGTTCAAGTCAAGTTGCAAGTCCTCAACTTTAAGCTTCAAGTCTTAAACAAGTCATTAGTGATTTTTGCATAAATTAGTGTCACAGTATTTATTACTATAGTAAATTAGATGTATACTAATTTACATCAAGAAGGCTTTTAAAATATGTTTATGACTTAGGAGGTCAATTTCATGTGAAGTGAGGTATAAACAGTTTTTACTCAGGGCCCCCATCTATCTCAGTTCAATTTAGGGATTGTTCTTATGTGTGACAAAATACGGATTGACATGAGATTGACTGAAACTGTGTTATACCCCCTTTAAGCAAAAAAAAAAAAAAAAAAAACATGTGAGAAACAGATGCATAAAAAATAACTGCTAATTTACTTTTTACTGAGAGAGGACCCATACATTTTTTTATGCTCAAAGGTGCAAAAACTAACACACAGGATTATTATTATAGCTTTCAACACCCTCAAATGCAGCTTTGATAGTGTAGACCAAGTGAAACAGCATTCTTTCCTCACAATTTTAATTTGTCCAACAAACTGACCTGTATGAGTAATAATTCAGAACGTGGTTAGTTCGGTTGAATGATATGCCCTTATTTCTTTATATCCGCTGGGACTCGCATGTGGTGCTGATATCTGTCTTTTATTATTAATTGCACCCTGCTTCATACCACATTCATGTTAAAAAACATGAATGCATTCACTTATCCATTAACATTATTAGATCCATCGGTATGACGACAAGATCCATGATTCCAGCTCATTGACTGCATCATCAATCTACACTTTTGTTATTGTTTTGAAGAGGTTAGCGGCCCCTAGTGAAAAAAAAAAAAAAACATCATGTAGCTTTAAATGCGAGTGCCTCTATGGCTCAGTGCCAAAAGTGTGAAAACACTAATCTTAGCAGTGATAATGCGCTGAAGAGACAATCATACAGTGATGATTACAATTCTCTGACCATTTAGAACGTAGGTCTTTCCAAGAAAGAGGGCTCAAATCTGAGTTGCAAGTCATTTGATTATGCAAATTGAGTTGCAAGTCATCCAATTTGGGACTCGAGTCCACAACCCAGAATTTTTTTTTTTTTTTAATTACCATGGCCTTGGTGACTATATTTATATAAACACCAATCAAGCATAATATTATGACCTAATATTATGTTGGTCCTTCTTTTGCTACAAAAACAGCTGAGCCATTGAGACAATGGCTCCACTAGACCTGTAGGTGTGCTGTGGTATCTGACAACAAGATGTTAGCAGCAGATCATTTAAGTCCTGAGAATTGTGGGGTGGGGCCTCCATGGATCGGACTTGTTTGTTAATGCAACAGATGCTCGTTTGGATTTTGGATATTGAGTTCAGAGGAGGCCAAGTCAACACCTCAAACTCGTCGTTCCTTACACTATTCCTGAATCATTTTTGCTTTGTGGCAGGGCACATAATCCTGCTGAAATAGGCCGCAGCCACCAGGGAATACTGTTTCCATGAAAGGGTGTACATGGTCTGCAACAATGCTTAGGTGGTACATGCCAAAGTAACATCCACATGGATGGCAGGACTCAAGGTTTCCCAGCAGAACACTGCCCAAAGCATTAGAGCATTGCTCAAAGCATCACACTGTCTCTGCTGGCTTGCCTTCTTCCCATTGTGCATCCTGGTGCCATGTGTTCTCCAAGTGACGGACACAAACCCGCCCATCCACGTGATGTAAAAGAAAACGTGATTCAGACAAGACCACCTTCTTCCATTGCATTGTACATTTCTGATTAGTGTTGCATGATATACCATTACTAGAAAAGTATTGCGATATCCGGCTATTACAAATGGTACGATATGGATTTTTTTTAGTACTGGTACTTTAAGGAGGACAGCGCTAATATGAGCAGTAGTTCTTAATTTGTTCTTTATTTGCTAGGCAACGTGGGGGAGAGGACGCTGGCGTTGTCTGTTCGCCGCTTCTCCACCCACAACAAATCATGTTAATGTACTATTAGATTTACATTTTATTTTATTTCCTTATGTTTGTGACTAGTCTAACAGTCAGAGCTACAATTGGGACTGTTGCTGATTGCTGGCAGCCACTGAGAGGTCGTTGAGAGGTCGTTGTTCGTCGTTTCGCCGTTTTCAACCGCTTCTCTAATGTTTACGTTTGAATTGCTGCGGTTGGTTTATGGTTTGGAGGACATTTGATGTTTCTCGCCGCGGTGGTCTCCCTTGGGCTTGGGCTGCATGGTGGCTGAAGTTTGCACCGGGCTAGCGTCATCCGGGCTCTCGTCGTCGGCGTCCGGCATGATGTTGGGATGTTCCGCTTCTCGGCTGCGCCGCTGTTCCGTCCTACATTGCGACCGTGGAGCGGCTTGGACATCTGCGCCGGCCCCGGTGTGTCCACAGAAGTGCCCGGAGGAATGTTCTGCCTCCTGCATGGTGCTGCAGCGATCCCCATCGTTTGAATCATCATGAAGAAGACCCATCATCTGGTTTTCAGCTGTCGTGCCTCGGCGATGTCATCGGGACACTGCCGCTGGGAGAAATCTGAAACATGGAGTGGACCACAGTGTGCTGCGGAGCTAACAGAGACTTCCACCATCAGCTGTTTTCTGTCCACCATCAGCTCTGTTTCTGTTCACCATCAGCTCTGTTTCTGTTCACCATCAGCTCTGTTTCTGTTCTGTTTTCTGTGTTGGTTGACTGTTTGTAGTATTCTATATTTTTACTTGTTATTCATTTTTTGTTGTTATTTCTCCCCCCCCCCCCCCTTTGTTGCACTTTGAGATTCTTCGGAATGAAAAGTGCATTATAAATAAAATCTATTATTATTATTATTATTATTATTAATTTGCGTCGATGTGTGACAGCGGGTGACGTGTGCAGAGCTCTGCTTCCACCATTCACTAAACATTGGAAGTAGAAGATTAAAATATATACGCGTAGTAGTGCATAACAGAGAGCAAAATAAATATGCGCGCATGAGTAGAAAAAGCGCGGTGGAACGTGCTCGCGCTGCCGGACTCTGACCTGAAGCGCGCGCACACGCCTTTCAGACAACATGCGATCGCCATTCAGTACTTTAGCAGATTATTGTTTGCGTTTGAATGGTCAAAAATATGTAAAAATGCACGGTCTGGCGAGTATTCGGGTAAACACAGTCGGATATGTCTTTAGTGAACATATACAGCTGAGGTAATTAGATCCATGCAGGTCTTAAGACAGACATTCGTGATTAATGTTAATCAGACACCAAATGAAAAATAGAAAACCACCACGTGCTTGGCTAAATAACTAAAATATATTTTTTTAAGAATCAGTGTATAGTTAAATTATAGAGTGAAGACTAGTAAACAGTTTTATATTTTATTATTACATTTTTTCTTGACTTGCTGTTAAATAGACCTAAAGTAGCTGAAAAATAAAGCACTTTATTCAGCGTCATATTGTTTGTAATTTGCATTTTTTGCTTATTTTTAAAAACAAAGATACAATTAAAAATCTATATACCCTAATTATAAAATTACATTTAAAAAATATTAAATTACTTGTATCATGAAATAAGATTTTGGTCATCCCAACCTTATCAGAAGTCAAAGGTTAGTGAATGATAACATGATTGATAATGTGATCTCTGTAAGGATGTTCACACTGGCATGTAGTTATTATAGCAATAAGAGGAGGGAATGGTAAAAAACCAGGGCAGGAACATGCTGGCCAAGTTCATTTTTTGTAAAAATAAATAAATAAAACAATGAATAATAAGTTATTTTTTCATATTATTCATATTATCTGTTTTTTTTGTTTTGTTTGTTTTTTTAACCATGGTATTGATTTAGTATCGGTATCGAGGTATTTTATTCTGGTATCGTATCGAAGTCATAATTTTGGTATTGTGACAACACTATTTCTGATGCTCATGTGCCCACACTTGGTGCTTTCGATTTTGGATAGACAACAAACTATGGTGCACTGTGTATTCCGACACCTTTCTTTCAGAACCAGCATTAACTTCTTGAGCAATTTGAGCTACAGTAGCTCATCTGTTTGATCGGACCACACGGGCCAGCCTTCGATACTAACATGCATCAATGAGTCTTGGCCGTCTATGACTATTTATTTAAAATAACAAGATTTTTGGTCTAGATTTATTTATTTATTCCCCTGTGTTAGAATCTTTGCAGTTTTGCAGTCTTATTTGGATCAGTCTTCATACGATTCATAAGGTGCTGTTTTGTCATGAATCCTAAAAGACTTAAAAGTAGTTTTCTCTTTCTTTTTTATTTCTTAGTTTGGAAGCCTTTTCTAAGCACAGTTTACAAACTGCTGCAGCAGGGATGAGTGGATTGTTCTTTGCTTCAATCCGGAAATCAGTCGAGCTGAATTAGTTCTGCCTGTGAGTGACAGACACTTCCAAATCAGTCCCTGACACAAGAGATGGAGGATACAACTTTATCGTTGCAGACAGTATAGTGACTCTGAACATGTGGTTAATTTCATTGCCAGCCAACTCAAGGGACCAGGACATCTGCATGGTAACAAAATGATGTTTGACAGATGCTGGTTAAATGATTTGCAGCTGTGTCTATTCAAATATACCAAAATTTATATAAACAAGTTGATCCTAGCTACATTGGATATAAGGCAGTTAAGCTATAGAGAGATGTACCAAACAAGTGATAGTTACACTTGGGACACAGCGCCGTGAGTTATCCCAAGCCACTAAATTGCCAAAACTATAGCATCCAGCTAAGGGCAGTCTTGAAACAGATGCAACATCTGCCTTTTTCAGTTTACAGCACCTGACGAGCACACCATCAGGCTAACAGGCTGTGATACAAACAAGACTAGAAGACATAAATGGCAGTTCCCGCGTGAGTTTCAGATGAAACTAGAGCAAGAACGTCATGGAAGCTTGAAGCTTCTTTATTCATGGTCGGATTCGAAAAAATGAGTAAATTATGAGAGCATTTCTGGGTGTACTTTTTCTTTTAATAAAAAAAATTAAAAATAATACAGAATATCAAAAGACATGCACTTAAGATCCATCAGTGGAAATAATGAAAAAGAAGAGGAGGAACTAGAAGAGGAAGACAAGCAAGAGAAACAAAAAAAAAGAAAAAAGGGACAAAACATGCCACTTTCTGTCAGGACATTATTTGAGTTTATTGAAAACAATGAATAAGAAGTGTTGTAAATTGTTTTGAATTAAGTTGTTTTTTAAAGAAATGTTTCCGAGTGATATCAGATTTTTGTACATTTAAAATAAATAAATAAATGTATTTACCTTGTAAGTACATGAAACAAAAGGGGAACACACACCACTTTAATTTACAGCCCGTACTATCCCTTAAAGGGTTAGTTCACCCAAAAAATAAATGTATGTCATTAATGACTCTGATAATGTTGTTTCACACCCGTAAGACCTCCGTTCATCATCGGAACACAGTTTAAGATATTTTATATTTAGTCCCAGAGCATATGCAGTCAATGCCCACTGTACTGTCCATGTCCAGAAAGCTAATAAAAACATCATCAAAATCACGATTAATCACAGAAAACTCATGCGATTAATCACGGTTAAACATTTGAATCGTTGCCCAGCACTAGAAAATACATTCGGTCCAAAAATATCAAAAACTATGACTTTATTCATAATTGTCTTCTCTTCAGTGTTCCTCCAAAAAGATTCAAACGGTTCATGAGTCAATGAATCGATCAAAGATTTGGGTCGCCAATCTCACGTGATTTCAGCCGTTTGGCAGTTTGACGCGATCCGAACTGCTGAAATCACACGACATTGGTGACCTGAATCATTTATTGATTCATGAACCGTTTGAATTTTTTTGGAGGAACACGGAAGAGAAGACAATGCTGAATAAAGTCATAGTTTTTTATCTTTTTGGACCAAAATGTATTTTCTAGATTCTAATCAACTAACTGATGTCACATATGAACTACTTTGATGATGTTTTTATTTCCTTTCTGGACATGGACAGTAAAGTGTGTATAGACTGCATATGCTCTGGGACTAAAGTATAAAATATCTTAAACTGTGTTCCGATGATGAACGGAGGTCTTAAGGGTGTGCCATTAATGACATAAATTTCATTTTTGGGTGAACAAACCCTTTAATTAAAAAGTATTAACAGTACAAATAATTTGTTAATTTTCCTGATACACTCTAAAGAAAGCTGGGTTAAAAACAACTCAAGTTGGGTTGAAAATGGGCAAACCCAGAAATTGGGTTGTTTGAACCCAGTGAATGGACTCATTCAAACAAACCAATTTCTGGGAGTGTCCATTTTCAACCCAACTTGAGTTGTTTTTAACCCAGCTTTCTTTAGAGTGTAGTTACCCATTTATTCCCTGAGTATTACATATTGTTCCCTTATACCTACACACACATACTTTATAGTTTATTACATTTTTTAAAATAATATTACTACCAATGAACCATTTTGTTATATCTACATTTTTTGTCAATCTCCTCAGAGAGCAAAGAGATGATCACAATTAAGTAGCCTAATACTAATGCCATGGCAAACTGGGAAAAAGTCATCTTATTATACGAGTTACCTCAAGATACAAAAATAAATAAATAAAAACTGCAAAGTCCCATTTGTCAAGTGGATTTTTGACTTTGGAATAATGAGTGGATTAAGCATACTCTTTCGATTGGCAAAAGAGGATGGAACTTTCTTGGCAAGGATGATTGTATGCATCACAGTCATAGAAAAGGCAGCTAACTAGAGGTACGACAAAAAGTTTGATTGTTTATGGACTTAGTATCATTATGTGCCGATCAGGTCCAGTCGGGTCTGTGTCTTCCCAGCCCGGTTTGGGTCCAGCTTTCAAATAATAGCCAGGTCAGTGTAGGTTCCAGGTAATACATTTATAGCATTTCTCGTTCTGCACGGATCTGGGTCCAACTTTTAAATAATAGACACATTTTGGACCCATGAAAGCCTCTACTCCTGGCACTCTGTGATCATTAAAAATCCTGCAATGTCTTTTGAAAAAAAGGGGGTTAAGGGGTTCAAGGTCAAATTTGCCTATTGGCCTTGCTTCATCCAAGTGGATCATGCATGTTGGTGGTGGTGGTGGTTGAGGAGACCCCCCACTCCCTGTGAAGCGCTTTTAGTGCAGAGAAAAGTGATATATAAATGTAGCAAATTACTCAGTGTCCCCTTCGTATGTAGGCCAGCAGATCACTGCTGTCATTTCAGCAAACTGGACACATTTTTTTTTAAAAAAGGAGAAAACGAATGAAAAGCACTTTCAAATGAAAAAATTGTAGTATTACTGAAAGGATTGCACTGACATGAGTACTCATCATAAAAAAAAGGACCTTGGTGGAAAATTATGACTTTTTCCACTTTTTTTTCTCTCTCTCCATATAAAAATACAGCCATCTCGTCACTATATCCAGAAAACTGTAATTACAAATAAAATGTATATAAACTACCATTCAAAAGTTTGGGGTTGAAAAGATTTCTTATTTTTATAGTCTCTTATGCTCGCCAAGGCTGCATTTATTTGACCAAAATAAACTGAAAACAACATGAAATATGATTACAATATAAACAACTGGTTTCTTATATACACTTTTTTTAAAAAAAACAAAATGTATTCCTTTGGCATTTTTTCAGCAGCCATATATCCATGTCAATAAATGTAATTATAAATGTAATATTTCCATACTGTACATTATAATGTTGTATCACCTAAATGCACTTGAAGTATTTAAAACAGTTTTTTTAATTTATTTAACTGAGGTGAAGTCAAGTTGATTGGGCCACGTTTCCAAAGTTATCTCAATGACAAAAAGTGCCCCAATCAAACCAACGTGTCATGACAAGACCTCTAGTATTAATTAATTATGTCTCATTGTTAACTTCTAATCTCTTCAACCTCCACAAAATGCAAATAATAAATTGTTCATTACATGTGACTTGATCTTAGACCCTAGATACTACATGTTGTATAGATGTCATGTTGATGAGGCGTTATTATATTGCATGTGCATGCTACGCCTAATGCTTTTTTCCAAACAGTCACAGCCAACGGCAGAAACCAGATGGTAGGTTTGTGTAGGCTAAGGAAAGCCTAGTGTAGCTGTCAGTTGTGAGCACAGAGTTAGCTAGCAAAGGGAACTGCCATATGATTTCGAAGTGCAGAGACCCTACGGATCTACCACATCCAGCTGCCGCTGCTTCATACTGCTAATTAGATTAGTTGTGCAGACACTAATACGGCACCTTGGGCCAAAAAACTTGAACATGCTGTCTTGTTCACAGCCAACAAACCTCTGACTTTCCAGGACAAGAGCTGGATGGTGACTGTGGGTGGGGAAGGCTCCCAGTAAACAACTGGTGACAGATTTTTGCATGGTCAGGCAGATTTCTGTTAGTGATCAGTTTTAACCCTAAGCCGCAGGGCTGGAGACAGAAACAAGACATGAAGACCATCTGGAGAGGGAGTTGCATTAGCATGGGTGGAGATACTGTAGACTCCCTGAACTGTCACTCTGCATTAGACTACCTTCTTTAGTGCCCAAGACCAGAGAAGGTTTATTACTGAGATTTGTAAAAAAAAATTGAGTTATGAGGATGGTAATTTCTGCTAGAATCTGTATTGGTCTATATTAGTTAGCTTACTCTGCTTAGTGTGAATTCAACTGATGTGTAAAGTGCTTGTGAAGTCTAAATTAAATATGTGTTCTGAACCACCCAGCCAAATTTGAATTATAACAAAAATCTGCCAAGAAAAAAAAATGAGCTTATCAAAATGTTGAGCACTCGCAGACACACTCGTTCCCTCTCGCACGTTCACTTCGCTTTTGTCAAGTACGGCCCATCATAGGCGAACTGATGCAAATGTGCTCTAGTTATGATCGTATTAGGGGAGGGGCCAGGCTCAGTGGCTCCAGTGATTCATCGACAGTTATGATTAGGGATGTCCTGATCCGATCACGCAATCAGAAATCGGGCCCGATCACCTGATTTCAGACTTGATCGGAATCGGATGTTACCTCCTGATCAGGACTCGGATATATATGTATATTCTCATTATTTTTTAACACATCAATAGTTATGCAGTGGCACAGAGTTAGACCCTTTTAACTCCACACAGAAACAGCAACGCGAGTGGCATGACGTCACTTTTTGTTGTTTAAATCAAGCCTGCACCCTTCTCAGAAACTGAAGCCTCCGCGCCTCGATCGCCCCCCAGGTGTCCGGTCCCAGTATAGCTGCACCCATGTGTTTTCTAATGGACGAGGCAAACTAAACAATCAAATTACACTTCAAATATTTTTTCCCCAAAGTTAGTTTGTGTCATTGTAGGCAGTTATCATCACAATTTCATTTAAAGTGTTCATTTTTTAAATAAGTTTAGTTTTAGTTAGTTATTTGATGCTATAAAAACGTCTTTGTGATGTCATGACTGACAGCTGAGATCGACGTCTTCTCTGAGTGAAGTTGTCACTGAGGCACTAACTGACTTTTTTCGGGATTTTTGGGAGCAGATTATTTAATTTAATTTAATTTAATTTAATTTAATTTAATTTAATTTAATTTAATTTAATTTAATTTAATTTAATTTAATTTAATTTAATTTAATTTAATTTAATTTAATTGTTCAAGCTACCTCACAGAAGTGCTCTGTTTGTTGACAGAGTTGTTGAATGTTAAAATAAGGTGAATAAAAAAAAAAAAAAAAAGTAACATCCTGGATCTTTTTATTCTTTTTTTAATGTATTATAGAAGTATCGGATCGGGACTCGGTATCGGCAGATACTCAAATGACTCGGACTGGAGGGCAAAAAAAAACCCTGATCCAGACATCCTATGATAGTGTCTAACTCCACAATTCAGTACATAGTCCACAGTCTTTGTAACATGTAGTACATTTCTAACATCTATAAAGGGTTTAGAAACAAATCTCAGATTTTTTTTTTTTACAGGGATTTAAATAATAAAAAGTGGTCACAAATCTGGAAAAGTTTAGAAAAATTGCTGCAACAATAAAGGTCCCAATGAGCAGAGTGCCTCATCATCAGTAAATGGAAGAAGTTTGGAACCACCAGGACTCTTTCTAGAGCTGGTTGCCCCGCCAAACTGAGCTATCTGGGAAAAAGGGCCTTAGTCAGGGAGGTGACCAAGAACCCAATGGTGACTCTGACAGAGCTTCAGTGTTTCTCTGTGGAGAGAGGAGAACCTTCCATAAGAACAACCATCTTTGCAGCACTCCAACTTTTAGGCCTGTATGGTAGAAAGGCCAGGCGGAAGCCACTCCAGGAGGCCCATGACAGCCCACCTGGAATTTGTGAAAAGGCACCTGAAGGACTTTCAGACCATGAGAAACAAAATGATCCGTGAAGCATGGATGTGGCAGCATGCTGTGGGGATGTTTTTCTGCGGCAGGAACTGGGAGACTAGTCATGATCAAGGGAGAGATGAATGCAGCAATGTACAGATACATCCTTGCTGAAAACCTACTCCAGAGGCTCTGGACCTCAGACTGGGGTGAAGGTTCATCTTCCAACAGTACAATGACCCTAAGCACACAGCCAAGATAACAAAGGAGTGGCTACGGGACAACTCTGTGAACTCCTTGAGAGGCCCAGCCTGAGCCCAGACTTGAACCCAATTGAACATCTCTGGAGAGATCTGAAACTGGCTGTGGCATTCAAAAGAGAATGTGCTATCTGTGAATGTCCTGTCTGTGTGGGTGTGTCTCAATCAATCAATAGTCTACTAGTTTAGCTTTCCTGTAGCTCAACCAGTAGCAACCAGTAACCAGAGTGTGGCGCTAGCAACGCCAAGGTCATGGGCTTGATTCCCAGGGAAAGCAAGAACTGACAATAATGTAAAAATTTGTACCTTGACTACAATGTAAGTCGCTTTGGATAAAAGCGTCTGCCAAATGCGTAAATGTAAATGTAAATGTAGTCAGGGCGCTGATCTGGGTGGCGGCCACATTCATGTACACAAGTAACAAGTTGAATTTACTTAGAAAATCTGTGAAACTGCTCATTATTTTTGGGTTGATAAAACAAGTTCAGCCAACTCAGAGATTTAGGTTAAGTTTAGTGAATGAACTGGGAAGCTAGGGAGCTTATTGAGACACACCATGTGGCAGTATCATGTCCACAAACAGCACACCAGAATCAAGTTCTTTTTCGCGCTTGAACAAACAATAACATATATATGACAAATTCGTTTGTCAGTAGGTAATTTCAGTTTACATTTTCAAACATTTATTAATGGTAATAATCCATTCCAGTGAGATTTTTGTATGCAGAAGGAGTCTGACAACAGCTGTTTGATCCACACGGAGATCTAATCTCATCTCCGTGAAACGGCTTTAAATAAAAGCAATTTAAAACGCAAAGGGTGGTCACAACAAACACTGATTTGATTTAGTTATTAGGAGTTAATTGATAAACAAAATCTATTTATGAAATAATTTTGGAAAGCATTCTCACTTTACAGCATTTTGTACACAAGTGTCTAAAACTGTTCACAGTACTGTAGCTTTGCAGGAAGCTTTCTACAGGCGTCTTGGAGATGTTGTCACAGTTCTTCTGGATTTTGTCTCAGTTTTTTTTTTTTAGTTTCTTCATGTAATCACAGACAGACTATGTGATTCACAAACAGCTCTTGTCAGACTCCTTCTAAAATCTCACTGGAATGGATTTTTACAATTAATGGCAAAATAAAAGTTTGAAAATGTAAACGGATATAAAGACACACTATTACAAAATATATAAATAACTAGCTTAGAAACATTTTTAGGGGGTGAAAATACTAACATGCCTAAGACTTTTGCACAGCACTGTATATATTTAAATACTTTATGTCTATGTTTAACTTAAATTGAAGTCAACTTGCATTAAAGAGTCCTTTTCTTTTAAAAGGCACTGTAAGTATTGCTAGCATATGAAGGCCCACATGTCATTTAGATTTTTGCTAGCTGGGAGAGCGACGGCTCCTGGGGCGGAGGCACGCGGCAGAGAGCAGAAGCAGGGATGCTTGGAGCTGGATGTCACAGCACAGACCGCGTTGTTCCCAAACACACCAGCCACCCCCAGTGCTAATGCAGCCTGATGGCTTGAATGCCAGGAAAAGGTTACACTCACAGTTTAAGGCACACCAGCATTGCACTGCAAATGCTTAGCCAGGCATGTGTGCTGGATGAGACAGATGTACAAGTCAGCATGCAGAAAGTGTCAACCAACACAGCGCGAGACAGAAGCCGAAAGATGTACCGTACAGAAAGAGGAAAAGTCACTATGTGCTTGACACGTTTTTGTTTATGAACCCAGGGACTTGACCTAACTCTGCCATTGTAGTGAGAAATTACAAAGATGCACCATAAATATCTTTAAGATGAAAGAAGCTCTCAAAAAAGTGCAATGAAAATGAAGGGACATTCGTATGCAGTTTAGTAGGCAAGCTTCAGAGTATTTATTTTAAAGGAAGAGGGAGCTCGTTTCTCCTGGGATACACTCGCATGTGTCATCTGAAAAGACATAACGGATAAGACATCAGGGCCATGACAGATGGAACGTAACATTGATGTCGCTTGTAAAGGAGTCCTGGGGTTTGACCGTGCTTCTGTGTGACGGAGGAACATGGAAGGTAATTTTATATGACAGGAAACTGTTCCTCATGTATCATAATGAGGCAAAGAGGGTGCAGGAGAACAATGTGACAGCCTGTGCTGAACCAGAGAATCCACATTGAAGTGTAGGAAAGCATTAGGGTCACAGTGAGCAAAAATTTCTCTTGCGGGTTTCTGGGAATGCATGCTAACATATATCCCCAAATGAAACCAGTTGAAATTTTAAAGTGATCCAATTGGACTGGATCAGTCAAGTCAAAAGCGAGAATTGTACCAATGTATAAATACATATGAAACAATAGGGTTTCAACATTGTGTTTATGATTTTTTTTGTCGGGGAAACGTGGCTAAAGGCACACATGGGTAAAAGACGCATTTTATCCTAAACTTTTTACTCTATATGGCACAACATTTTTTCTAAAAATTCATGTTTTACTACGCGAGTGTACAATTGTCTGATCGCCAATCGCGACACGTGTTTTTTGCTGGTTTCATCCCAACGCAGTTATCATTTTCACATCCTGCACCATGTTGTTTAAATGCATTTGTGCCAATTTGAGCACCCATGGCTTGTTGATGTGAAAACGAGTTGTGTTCAGGTGCATTGTTGGCCTGTGCTGCTATTTAAAGACTGCTTTTTATATAACAAAAAAAAAAAATGTTTGTTCATATTTAAAGGGCGTGTTAGTAATATGCACCTATAAACGGGTCCAAAACACGCATACACTCAGCTTAATACACACACAGGGATGCAGCACACACACATTAAATATTAAAAATAAAAGGATTCCTTCTCTAAATAGCAAAGCTAACATGGTGCAAACGCAACTTGATTTTAAAGGGAATGGGAGACGAGACTGATTGGTTTATTGCACATTACACCCCTCCAAAAAAAAAAAAAAAAATCCATCACTCATTAAGAGAATAGGCACAACCCTTTTAGACCATGTACTGCAAGCCGACCATTTTCCTGTCATTAAACTAGCAAAAGTGGATTCGGACCTTCACCTGCGCCTACACAGCTTTTTTACTACGTAAAAGTATGGCATTTCAGGTAAAAAGTGGCCCTTTTTCATTTGTTGACATGGTTAGATTCAAATGGTCAACATAATTTATTCAGTTGGATGTCTGAGATAATTTGCATACTGTACCTATCATAAAAAATAATTTAAATATAAGATATAAATCATATCATATAATAAAATATCAAGAAATATAATAAAATAAAAGACATCTTACTGTCTAAAGCTAGTGCTAGTGTATGGGAAATCGTTGCGCATTTGAAACGTATGGTGTCCATTAGGCTATTATTTGTCAGCCTCTTGAGAATATTTTCCTCATCTGTGGACAGTGGTGCAGGGAATGGCTGCTTGTTGTTAACGCCTTCTGAACTTTCAGTGCATGTAATGAATGATTGGCCCATCAATGTGCTTATATTGCACACATTAGCATGTATGTCCACGTACCTCTGTTTTGGGGTACTCTGAGTATGTGAACTCCACTGTGGGGACAGCAAGTTGATTAGAAAAAAAGCTGGCATCTCCAGGGGTCTGCAGTGAAGTGACATTCGGACCAGGACAACCACCTCCTCTACTGCAACTCACCGAATGTCTCTGAAAGATTAACACACATGCGTGATAATTCGTCATTGTTGCGATATACAGCAGTCTACAATGCGATCCTGCCACCTATTTTATTACTACAGTGAACAGAATAACTTGACTAGACCTTCTATAACGATCTATAAGATACTGTATATACAATAATGAAGGATGTTATAGAGTGATATGTGAGGAATGCATTTAAGTGAGGAGCTTTTATTAATTTTTTTTTTTTTTTTAATAATATATGATTTACATCTTATATATACATTATTTACATCTTATATATACATGATATATTGTGAGTGGGAAATGAATGGGATTGAAAAAAATGTTTTTCACTGGCATGTGATTAGTAGTATTTTAATATTTGTCATTTGAATTAGAACTATTTTCGTGTTGTGCACAAAACATGAGAATTAAGGTATTTTAAATATGGTTTTCATTTAATAGCACATGTTATCCAACTTGTAGGATTGTTCTTGTTTTCACACAACAATAATAATGTGCTTTTAAATCTCATTTGTAGCTGCATAAAATTGTGGGTTTAATCACTAAAGGCCTGCCTAAATCCTAAACCGCTATTGATTTCTCATTGAGTGATGGTTTAGGATTAATCTGTTTAGGTTGAAACTGGCCCTTGGCTATTTAATAACCTACGGATTTAACCCGTAGTATTGATCACAAAACTGCTGCTAAATGAACAGATTTTGTTCTATTGTACAGCAAATGACATGAGCTACTATATATATATATATATATATATATATATATATATATATATATATATATATATATATAAAGTTTGGACACATTACTATTTGTAATGTTTTTGAAAGAAGTTTCTTCTGCTCATCAAGCCTGCAATTATCTGATGAGAAAATACTGATTTTTTTTTAAATAAATATTGTGATATATTATTACAATGTTATTTATTATTATACTTTAAATTCTCATTTATTTCTGTGATGCTAAGCTGAATTTTCAGGATCGTTACTCCAGTCTTCAGTGTCACATGACATCCAGTCTATCACATGATCCTTCAGAAATCATTCTAATATTCTGATTTATTATGAGTGTTGGAAACAGTTCTGCTGCCTAATATATATACGATGAATAAAAGGTTCAAAAGAACTGCATTTATCCAAAATAAAACATTTTCAAATAATATAAATCTCCTTTACTATTATTATAATTGATTTATTTAAAAAAAAGTAAGAAAGAAAATGACTGACCCCAAATAACTGACCAGTAGTGTATATTGTTGTTATACACTTATAACAACAATATACTGTATTGTTATATTGTATAATATATTGTATAACAAAACTTGTTGTTTTGTTATACAAAAAAAAGAAGAAAAAAAAGAAGAAGAAGCAAATGTTTTAAAATATAAATCTTTTTTTTTTTTTTACTTTTTATTCATCAAAGTATTATAAAAAAGTATCACAGGTTATGAAAAAATATGAAGCAGCAGAACTGTTTCCAACTTTAAAAATGATTCATCATATTAGAATGATTTCTGAAGGATCACAGAAATAAATGATCATTTAAAGTATAATACATTGAAAACCAATTCTTTTAAAATTACAATACTACATTTTTTTCTGTATTTTTTGATCAAATAAATGCAGGCTTGATGAGCAGAAGAAAGAAACACACACACACACACACACACACACACACACACACACACACACACACACACACACACACACACACACACACACACACACACACACACACACACACACACACACACACACACACACACACACACACACACACACACACACGCAGTTGGCCAACGTTCACAGAATTACATGCAGCTACATAAACCTCACACAAGCGCAAATGATGACTGACAGGGCCAAAATCAATGTAAATCTATACAAACACAGTTTGAAAGCATAATGCAAGGAAAAATACAGATTGTGATGTTACAATCAACTGTGACTAACAACAATCATCAGAGTAATTCATATCAGAGAGGCTTTGAAAAAAACAAATAAAACAGCAGCTACAGTTTCTACTGCTGAGGAAAAAACTAAACAAAAAAACATTTAAAACACGGATACACAAATTGCATCCATAATAAATGTCTGACAAAGTTTAATTCTACAATTATGTCATTATGATTATGATTATACACAAAAAATTACAAAAAAGTATATATTAGGGCTATCAATTTTTTTTTTTTTAATCACACCTTTGTTGTGCGGTTAATTGCGCACTTATCATGAAATTAATAAGCCATTTATCTCATTAAACACATTAATTTTGTCATAATTTGCTATATCCAAAACTGTATTATCGGCAAGCTTCAAGGATCATTGGAGACTCTAGCCTGACGTGGTTATACTCAACTCTAGTCAGAATATGAGTCTGAAACTGCTCCATTGGGCTGTGATTATGGGGCGTGTTTAAACTGAACCAGGAAAGACCTTAATTGGATAGAGCTACAACCAATCAGAGCAACGAAGGAACGCATTGTCAAATGTCAACATAGTTCAACTGCAATGTGTTGCCAAGTCCACGTTTTTTCCGCGGGTTGTTTTCTATGTCCGCGGGTTGAAGCGACTATTATGTGATATATAGACCCATGAGTGCGAATTTTAGCAGGCAACCTTGCCAAAATAACACACATTTTACCCCCCAAACACCATTTTTTCCCTGGAGAATCCCCCGAGAAGCTATTGTTTAGGGCTAGTAGTTGGTGCGTTTTGTTGTAAAAACTTGGCAATCCTGTCTGCACGCGCGCTGAAATCAGGCTGGAATACAAGATCTTTGCCGGTGTTGTAAAACAATTTAATGATACACAGAGTACTTACCCAACATGATCATCATTTCTGAGAGAACTTGTAAAGGTGAATGCAGATACAAACAAGCTCTCCGTTCAGGATTCAAACAAATATAATCCAAGCTCCTTTGATGACCCATCATCATCTAAAGCCCGCCCTGATGACTTCATTGGTCCGAACAGTTTCTGTTCGGAGATAATTACTCCTCTATGGAGCAATGCCAGACCGAACTGCCCGACCTTAAAATTTTGTGGGCGGGGCTAAGTTCGGCTGGCATCCAGGCTATGGAGACTCCAAAAGAAAACCAAATAACCAAATATATTGAGTCCATATAATTCTATTATATGATAGATTCATATACACCTAAGCGCCCATGTAAAAAATATTAAATAAAAAAAAAACTTTACAGAAGTCTTCATTTTAGACATCAAGCTGTGTTACTGAACAGGACCACCTGGAAACGTCAAAAAAACCCTCCTAAATCAACTGCTTTGACTGCATAAACCTACAATTACTAAACACGACAACATACGCGTTACAAAAGACATATTATCCTTCCTGAGTATGTGGACACAGCGCGAATGGACTGTGTCTGTACATGAAAGCAGATCATCATAAGATCATCTAACTGCGTGACAAAAACTTCATGCTTCACATGCTTTTGTCATTTATTTACGTTAAATTATTTTAACGCATATAGATATAAAATGAATACAGCATGTTTACTCCCCAACTCTGCAACTCTAGGTGAAAGAAAGAGGTCAGACTTTAGACTAGAAGAAGAGATTTGTCAGAGGCTTAGGGAATATTTCTAATAAATTTTTCACTATGAAAAAGCATATTGATACAATATTAATTTTAAATTTTACATAAATATTAATAACATATTATTCATAAATGGATACATAATTAATTTCAACAATAATTAATATTTATTTGAAGAAAATATTTATAAGCAAAATGATGTCCTGAGGAGAAGGGTTGTTTAAATCTTTATCAAATTTGACATACATGGAAATATATAACTGTTTTTTTTTAAAGGAGTTATTTCTACTTTTGTGTAACTCAACAGAGTCAAGTCGATTCAGTATTATTCATATTTATGACTTTATCAAAATGAGATGTTACCAAACAAAGCAATTTTTAGGTTATTAGGCAAAACATTTTAGTGTATTTTAAGTATTTTAATGCAGCATTGTCAAATGTTGCCCTTCAATGGCCATTAGTACAGGTTTTTGTGTTATTCATTTTTATAATGCTGAATGTCATACTCATACTCTCTGACTGATCCTGATGAAGAGCTTTACCCATCAGTTTAGCATGCCTCAATAAAGCTCAACCAACCAAGAAATATACTATAAACAAAGAAAATATAAAACAAACAAACACTAAAGCAGTCGAGTAACAAAGCTCTATTGTTCCTTAAGATTGTTTTAGCTGCATATTCTTGTACATAGTTAGTTTGCCATAACTTAACAAAACGCTTGTTTTGCATTCATGATTTTGGTCACATGAACAAAGTGGCCTGAAAAGTAGGTGGGGCACATAATAAAGTGCATTTACAGCTTTACTCATTAATATAATTATGCAATGATTTGCACAATAGTCATACTTGCATATGTCTGTTTTTGCACTGTGCATGGATTACTGTAACACTCAATTCTTCATTCTGAAAAAAAGTGGCCTCTATATCTTTATTGCCAGTTAAAGCCATTAAAGTCAAAATTAGCCACAAATTCCTGAGGTAAAATGTGACAGCAGAAACAGCGAGAAAGAGGGAGAATAGGTAATTTCTGCACTGCAATTCCTTTTCCCCGTGAGGAGAATCAATATTTAATTTCTCTGTCTGCAATGATAACGAGATGGCAAAATCATTGTTTATATATTTGAGCTTGAATAGACCTGTGGGTAGTGAGGAGAGAGAGAGAGAGAGAGAGAGAGAGAGAGAGAGAGAGAGAGAGAGAGAGAGAGAGAGAGAGAGAGAGAGAGAGAGAGAGAGAGAGAGAGAGAGAGAGAGAGAGAGAGAGAGAGAGAGAGGAGAGAGAGAGAGAGAGAGAGAGAGAGAGAGAGAGAGAGAGAGAGAGAGAGAGAGAGAGAGAGAGAGATTCACTGGCAGACAGCCACAGCAAATGAAGCTGCTCGTCACCTCAGCTGATGTGAAACAAACAGCATTGCCTGCTAAAGACCATTAGCAAATGAACAGGCTTTTACCATGCCATTGTGATCACTGTGATCCAGTGAGTAAGAACTTCACATCCTACTGCACACCACCCACACATGATCGGAGGCAGCAAAAAGAAAGATTGTCCACAATAATTAGCCAAAGATGAGGGGCCGTATTCACAAAACATCTTAAGGCTAAAAGTAGCTCCTAACTTGCCAATTTAGGAGAAACTAATAATGGGCGTGTCAGTCCTATTTTTAGGACTCTTAAATGTTTGCTCTGAGAGTATTTCACAAAGCATTTTATCACTAAAACTATCTCCCAAATCCATGAAACGCTAGGAGTAGTCAAGAGGACTCATAAGTCACTGAGACCAAATCACAAAGAATCATAATGGCTGTTGCTGCAATCCGCCCTAACACACTACAACATTGAGGAAATAGTGATAATTAATGTATCTTTAATATTAAAAAATGTACTTGATGTATTACCCGTGGTAGTTGAGTAGAGTTCACACTTACAAATGATCGGATATAGTAAAGAAATATAAGCGTATTTAATGGGCTGTCCGAAGCGATCGAGGGCTCCAAACTCAGAATTTAGCCCAAACTCAGAGTCAGTCATATCGCAGACCGAGAGTGAGGAACAGGGAGGTGGAGGGATGCAGAAAACTGTGGAGGTGACTTACGTTAGGTGAATCTCTCGGCTGTTGTAAATATTACATACGTCCTCTTGTGCTGACAAGATTTGAATGGGCTCCTCACAAACTTTGTTTATAAAACATCATTTTCACTTAATTCTGCAATCTCTCGAGATGCACATCAGACTCTGACAATTAGCTGAACATATACAAGTTCGAGTAGTGTCACTTAACCTACTTTTTAAAATCGTTATTTGAAAATGGCAACATTTTTATTTTAAAATCTTTATTTGAATATGGCAACATTTTTATTTTAAAATCTTTTTTTGAATATGGCAAACATTTCATTTAAATATAGCCACATGAAACCTCTTTCAACAAAATATATCAATAATTGAATCAGTGACAGAGACCCCTCCATATCAGCCAATCACTGTGGTCATAGTTAGTAAGAATGATGACATCATCCATAGCAACGAGGTCAACCCCGCCCTTACTCTCAGCTTAAAGGGGTGGTTCCGTGTTTTTCTTTCTAGGCTTGGTTGCGTTTATGTCTTAATACTTCTTCTTCTTTTTTTTTTTTTTTAACGCCGTATTTTTCTTATATTTGACCTTTACTCCACACCGCTGTATCCACAGTCCTTTGAACGGCTCATTTGCTTCCTGCTTCTATAAAGCCCATCCCTCAGAAAAACACAATGGTCTTAGATTGGTTAGATGGCCAAATGTAGATTCATGTATTTTTATTGCCCAAAGTGCCAAGAGGAGGTTGTCTGGAAACGCCACGCACCTTACCATTACGGGCAGAAGTCACATCTGGGGCAGTGTTTATGTTAATAGCAAGGGTTTATGATGTCACCAACCCGGGAAGAAGCTCGGTGTAGTCCAAACCGGCAGTTTTTTTAGGCAATAAACTGCCATAACTTTAAAATACAATATCTCTGTTTGCATTGAACTTTCAGCGCTGTAACTTTGCAGATACTGTTTATGCTCAAGCAGCCACCCCTTTAAGACGTCTTTCTATTCCTTAGTAAAAGTTGCTCTCAGCAGTTTTGTGAATAGATTTTAAGAGAAAAATATTAGCTCAGAACTTTTATTTCCATTTAGGGGAACTCTTAGTGGTAAGATAAAATGTTTTGTGAATACGTCCCCAGAGGCATAGACAGTGTTTATTAACAAAAGTAATGCCCCTTTCAGGGCAATTTAATTTCAATTTAAACAATTTGTTATATGAAGACTTGTTTTGTTTGTTTTTTACCATTATTGTCTGCACTTTTATATACACCGATCAGGCGATCGACATTATGACAGGTGAAGTGAATAACTGATTATATTCTTCATCACATCAACTTTTAGTGGGTGGGATATATTAGGCAGCAACACTAAAAAAAACAAAAAACAAAAAACAAATGACTTGTTGAATTTACTTAAAAAAAATATGTGGCAAGTGGTTACACACGACTATATTGAGCATTTTTTTTTTTTTACAAATAACAATTTAGTTATATGAACAAAAAAAATCAAGTAAATCTGGCACACTTTCTTTGAGTAAATACAAACCATTTGAATTTGTCACTGTTACATAATATTTATACGTGGCGTTTACTTAATGATCTTACGTTAAATTTATAAAAGTTTACTATGTAAGGTGAACAATGTTAGCAATTTAATTTGCCTTTAAAACATTTAAATAGCAACAAGCATAATTTTGAAAATAAAATGCAAAATTAACTCAATGGACAAACTAAAAATATTTAATTGAGACCAACATAACTGAACATTAAACACTAACATGAACTAAACATCTTTCCCTTTACTGAAAAACAAAACAAATCAAATAACACTTTATTCCATACATTTTCTCTCTTAGCGCAGTCCCTTGCAAAGCATGCTGGGAACTACAGATCCACTGCCCAGTTAGTTATGTCAGCACAAAAATTTCATGTGGTTTTAACGCATTACGCATTAATTAAGTAAACTTCAGTTTTAAATATATTATGCTAATTGAACACAGTTTAATTAAGTAAAGTAAACATGATTTAAATGCGTCTTATCTATGAAGGGCCTGAATAAATAAACATTTTGTCCTCAAAGTTGATGAGTTAGAAGAAGGAAACATTGGCAAGTGTAAGGATTTAAGGGCGAGTTTGACAAGGGTCAAATTGTGATGGCTTAAAACTTTTTCTGAATGTTTCCCAAACTAGCGGTATACAGTTGTCTTAGAGGCTGTGTGCTAAACAGGAATTATGGATTGAATGGAAAATCACTGCATAGTGTAAAATGCACCTGAGATAATTACCAATTCACAGCTGCAAAATGAGTATTTTTTTGAATATGACAAAACGTGGCATCAAACTAAAATTTCTCACAGTGCAAAGATAAAATGACAGCGAACAAAGAGAATGCCGTGTGGAGAGAGAGAGAGAGAGAGAGAGAGAGAGAGAGAGAGAGAGAGAGAGAGAGAGAGAGAGAGAGAGAGAGAGAGAGAGAGAGAGAGATGTGTGAACTAAACCGTTATCTCGTTCTGAATGCGCTGGAGACGGAGAATGACCTTGCATTGTGGAGATAATTTATTCTCAGAGAAGGTGACCTTTGAAAATTACATTTGCAGAGAAGTGGAATTGGAACTGCTGATACATTTATAAAAAGAAGTGACAAAATAGATGAATAAGACTGAGATTATTTAAAAGAAACAACAAGACTGGTGTCACTGCGCATAATGTGAGAGGTTTGCAGTCGCTGCACAGATGGTGGCGCACTGGAGCCTTTTAACGGACAGACAAATGCATGAGCTAATTTCTTGCCTAATGCATCCATTTAAATTGAAACAGAAATACTGAAATCAGTGGCAATTACACAAAAGAACAGGGGTGACGTTTTCATATGACAGACAAAACACGAGAAAGAAAAACAGCTCATGATGATTCTTGTTAGAGATAACTATTTTTTAGAAGGACAGATCTGAAAATTGGTAGGTTCCTGCTGATTAAAATACGTTTTAAAGAATGCACAAATCACATTAATCACAATCACACCAACCCTCGATTCTCAAGCCAGATGTCAGGTAATGCTGTTAATGTGCTATTAAACCATTCAAAACATCTGGCATGACACTGTCTGGATGGTGGGTTGGAGCATATTGTGTTCTATAAAAGTAGATGCCACATTCAACCACTCAAGACAAGTGATTCATGATTCGGATCACGTGTCAAACTGCCAAACTGCTGAAATCACGTGACATTGGCGATTCAAACCTTGAATCAATACGCTGATTCATAATCGTTTGAATCTTTATTTGAGGTTTGAAAACAAACACGGAAAAGAAGACAATGCTGAATAAAGTCGCAGTTTTTGCTATTTTTAGACCAAAATGTATTTTCAATGCTTCAAGGGATTCTAATTAACTAACTGATGTCACATATGGACTACTTTGAGGATGTTTTTATTCCCTTTCTGGACATGGACAGTATAGTGTGCATACACTTAGATACGCTGTCGGACTAAATATAAAATATATTAAACTGTGTTCTGAAGATGAACGGAGGTCTTACGGGTGTGGAACGACATTAGGATGAGTCATTAATTACATAAATTTCATTTTTGGGTGAACTAACCCTTTATAAAAGTCAATTGTGTCATATCTGTGTTACCCTCGATTTCCTTTACTTAGCAGTGTGAACAAGTGTCACAGCAGCCGCTGAGCGAAAGCACAGTAAAATCATAGCAACATAATTTTAAACACACTTAAATGTATCTAATATGATAAACAGAACTGCGTTACCTCATAATCATGGACCGTAAAAGAGGAAATGGCGCCGGCGACTTGTCCCGTCATAATAAAAGTCCCGCTGCTTGCAAGCCGTTTGCGTAACAATCGCTTCAGCGGCCTTGCTCAACTCTCAAAGCACTCGGTCCTGCTCTGCTTCATACTGTCATGGTGTGTAGTGCAGCAGAGATAAAGAGATCCATAACTTCCAAACAGATGGGCTTTTATTATTTAAGAATGAAAGAACAGAACACCACAAATCAGACTTTAGACTGGAACAAGGAGTGACAACACAAGAGGAACTTAAATACGGAACCAAAATGAGTTAATAAACAAGACACAGCTGGAACAGAATTAACTAATGAAGGTAACTGAGGAGACACATAAGTGGCGGGAAACTAACAAAGGAACATGTGACCAGTGCAAACACAAAGGAAACCGGCTATACATGTGACACATACTACAGTAACATTAATAATCACATTCATGAACATGATTTCTGCCCAAATCTTTTCCTACCGGCTGTGAGGTGAAGACCACATGTCCCAAGATTCTGCACTCAAACCTGGCGTCATCAAACTACACCTTCGTTTTGAATAGGCGCCCTCTAGTGGATGGAAAAGTTACATAGTGTAGCTTTAAATATCATGAAACCGAAATATCGGTCAATCAATAGTTCAATACTCAAGAAAGACACGTCAGAGTACCTGCCATCTTGGAAAATTCAGCGTGCCATCACTCACATCAATGATGCCACAACATTAAATTACTGAAGAAATGTGATGGGATAACCTTTCACAACCTTCCACTCAATATTACAGGTTTTTACTGAGGTAATTTTGAATGTTTTTACATGAACTATGGTACATTAATTCATGTTACGAAGTTCAGTTTCTCCTGTTTTACATTTTGAAATTGACATCACTGCTTTCTAAACCAGTAATTCACAGCTTTGGTTACAATTGATGGTCCCTTTAACACATAGGGCACTATTTTAACGAAATGAGTGTATGGTCTGAAGTGCATGCTGCAGGTGCACTAAGGGCGTGTAGGAATCCACTTTTGCTTGTTTAGCGAAGGAAAAAACAGTTGCCAGGTGCATGGTCCAAAAGAGTTGTACTTAGTCATCAGTGTGTTTCAGCCCATAGGCGCACATTACTAACACGCTCTTTAAATATCACAAAAAAATACTGCAATATTGACTTTAGAACAGGTTTTTGATGGTCAATGGCGCAGTCGATTTCAATTGCCTCAAAATAGCAACACATCAACAATGTGCCTGAACGCACCTTGCTTTCAGACCAGCACGACCATGGGTGAACAGATGGGCTCCGAGTGCATTTGCTATTTAAACAACGTGACGCTGGATGTGAAAACTTTAACTGCGTCAGGCTGAAATAAGCAAAAAAACACTTGCGTTGTGCCTGGAGTCGCATTGCGCCGGGTGTGTGATAGGGCTTGTACTGTTGACTAAAGGAACATTGCACTTATATGTCCAATAACTCTCATTAGTGTTATTTGAACATTAATAGACTGGTAGGGTTAGAATAAGTTGACATGTGCCTGCAAGGCTACTTTTAGTTAGAAGAATGTCTGTTGGGGTACATCAGAATAAAGTGTTTGCAGATAATAAGCAGACAGTCTACTAACACTCTAATGAGTGTTAGTGGACATGTAGTGGTAAAGTGACTCAGGGTGCTTTCACACTAGCACTTTTAGTGCGCACTCAGATTCGACTGACTTCAGACTTCGCTTCGTTTGGATGATATGAATGCTGTCTTCCAAACTCGGGTGTGCACCCGCGAACCGCACCCGAGTCTGATTAAAAAGGTGGTCTTGGGTTCGGTTCATGTGAACTCTGGTACGGTTCGCTGCTGATATGAACGCAATCGTACTAAATCGCGGAAGTGAACCGCTATTAATGACATATGATTTGATACATGATTCGATGATTGATATCTTATTTGGTTTCACTCATTTACCCGACAAGCGTGACTGACATACTGCAAGCAGAGAGCTGTAGATCTCATTTCTGCTCGTCTTCTGTGTTTTTTGGAGCATTTTACATACATTCGCGGCAGGCAAGTGGCAATACGTATAGCTTTGGTAACAAAAACAACGGTTCAAATAAAATAAAATAAAAGTAACTTTTTATTAAAAGTAATAAAAGCCACCTTTGCGCTCGCTGTCGTTACTAAGCAACCGGGTAAACAGCAGCTGCTTTGATGACGCAAACGACCCCCGGTTCAGGTAGTCAAACAAATTATTATATGATTTTCAGTTTGTTTTGTATGAGATTGGAGATGTGTTTTTCCTAAAATATTTGTTTACTTAAACACCTGGATACACGTGGCAAAACTTTGAGCTTTCCCTGCCAGCGGAACAGGTTAGATTCCCGATGAAAAACAAGTTCAAGGGATAAACAAGTGTAGTGTGAGTGAAGAGAGGCTGCTAATTTGTTGCCTGTTGGCCAGCGAGAGGCTATTGATTGGGAACTAATTGATTGCCAGCTGAAGTGATAAACCATGTGCTTGTGCAGACAGCATCACTAATACAGGAATGGAGCGCCTGAAATCACATTGTGGCCTCCAGTGTGGGAGCAGAGCCCGACCGTTCCGCACATGTTACAGTGATGAATGCTACCCAACATCTGTGATCAGGCCCTGTGCTGCGCTCTTTATTCAATCGATGAGGTCTCTGTGTGGTTAAGCACAAATCTAAGATGGTTAATGCAAGGAAATTATTTAATCTAGTGAAAGGCACTGTGGTGTTTCGAATGCAATGCATTTGGTTGGAAAACGGTCCACAAATTGCTACAAAACTCATTATAGAAGTAAAACATTGCCCAGTCATGATTACAGTAAAAGCAATCAAATCTAAGTGAATGCATGACTGATATAACACAATGCGAGTTGAATTTACTAGAAAAGTAATTTCATTTCATTCTGTGAGGAAAAACGCACAGGTTTAATGACTATATTTTAGTGTTTAGTGCTTGTACGATATAAGAGACAAACAGGGCAGGAGCTCTATTTTTATTACTGTGAAATGGGCACTGGACTCTGTTTAGGTGAAGTTAGACATAAAAGTGAAACTCTTACATGAAAGAAATGTTATGTTTCTGCCTGTGGCAAAATGGGATTGAGGAATTACAGCTGTGCTCCCAAACTTTGCTTCTCAAACTGCAAAAAAGTGCTAAAACACAAAAGACATGATTAGAATGCAAAATTAAATGTTCATTTGAACAAACTATGTCTGTGAGTGCTATATCTGAAAGTAATTGTTAGAACTCGGCCAGTCATATAGTGTAGTCGAGACTAGGGGTGCAAGAAAATATTGTTATACGTGAGTATCGCGATATGTTTGCCGATATGTATCGATTCCAAAAAACACTGTATCACTATTTATAGATTACGTCCAAGATTCGTGGCTTTGTGTTCGAATTAAACCACAGACTGTATACAGCCCAACCGCTAGATGGCAGTGTTATCTCAGAATGTAACTGACGCGCGGCGCTGGAGAAGTGCAAGATGAATGTGTGTTAGCATTAGGAAACCTCACAAGACGATAGAATTATTCTGCTCCCGCGGTTTACAGAGCTGAGGTGTGGACTCATTTTAGTTTCAGCTACAAAGAAGCCACTAAGGAAATCGACAAAAGTCATTTTGTGTGGGTAGGGTTAGGTATAAGGGAAGTGTCAACAGTGTATAACTACAGTAATTAATTACAGATGTAATTACATACAGCTATATTTTAAATGTAACTACAATAAGTGCATTGTATCAAATTATTAATTAAAATGTTAGTACATTTTGATTGGCTTCATCACTCGGTCTCCTCTCCACCAATCAGCTGGTGTGTTGTGAGCGTTCTGGCGCAATATGGCTGCCGTTGCATCATCCAAGTGGATTCTGCATATTGGTGGTGGTTGAGGAGATTCCCCATTCTATGTAAAGCGCTTTGAGTGCCTAGAAAAGCGCTATATAAATGTAATTAATTATTTATATAATTATAAATTATATACATTGTAGTTAAGGCCACCTAATATAAAGTAGGTTCCGTATAATGTAGAGAATTGTGTTTAGCATTTTGCAAAAAGTTTGGTTAACAATTGCAAACTGCATAAGAAGCAGATAATGTACTTGCAATTTTGCAGATCTGGTCTGAAGATTAGGTATATGAGTGAATGCTTTCACTGAGTGAACCTCAAGTAGCACTTTTAGTGTGAGAGCAATTTAAAATAATGCAATTGGATAGTCCCCTTTTGACCAGTATTAATTTATTATGCACTTTACAGTTAGATAGTAAAAAATAAAACAAAAAACAATGTCCTTCATTAATCACAAAAGCGTAATCTTCCTTTCATTCCAAAAACGAATACAGGAAAATAAATTGTGGGTAACAAAGCCCTATTTGTGTTGAATAGAGTGGGGTGACAATGAACTCACTGTTACAGAAATCTAAGATTGTATGCACAAGACGCCTTCCTCTGAAGCCTGCCAAATGCTTTCACTAATGGCTTGCAATTAGCGTGTCATGGCACGCACACAAAACATGCATTATCTTGATGAAATCCCAGCCAAAAGGGTCTAATCTAGAGAATGGCGGATGATGTTATTGTGCTGGGGACCTGACCGGGTTTTTATGAAGTGTTGAGTGACAGAACAGTGGCATTGTAGGATGAAGAGTTACAGCCCAACGGACTGCTGGGGGCAGCTGTGCATTCGGTCCTGCCACATGATTTCCACAGAAGAGTCCACCCTCAGTGGCCTTGCCTTCTGTCCGTGTTTGTGTGTGTGTGATTGGCTATACTGGGAGATTAATTCAAGTGTGATTAGTAGCTCTCGTCGGTGCAAAAAGAGGAAGGTAACAGTATGTATGACACAAGCATGCTGGGCTGCATTCTCAGATGTAGGGGGTTATTATCAGATGCGGGTGAGTCTAAAACACAATCCTTGGTTCATTCGATTGCTTTTTCTTTTTACAGTATTGATCACAGCTCTGCTAAGGTCAGTAATCTATCACTCACAGGGTTTCCAAGAATGTCAGACACATGTTTTTCAGCTATACTCTTATTTTTTTGTAGTCAATCACTGAGATGTTTTGACCAGCACTTACAGTGAGGAAAAGTCTGACTTCTCAGACCATTTCAAACATAAATACTCGTAATCATCTTGAGAGAAAGAGTCTTTCAAAGAGTATTTCAACTTGAAAAGTCATAAAAAGACAGTGTGCATTGATAGAAAACATACTACAGATGAAACTATGGGCCACATTATGATCAGTTCTAGTTTTTTTGATATGTTATGGCTTACGTGTGGCACAGATCTGGCAAACAGTAACGGACCACTCAAACACCGCTGTCAGGGTAGCGTGGGGGACTTTATCTTGTAGCTCCAGATAGAAACAGCCGTAATGTTGTTATGAAACTTGTTCTCATCTTTTTTCAGTTCCTTGAATTAAATTAAATTAGATATTAGCTGCACTTGCATGACTAAAAATAGCTGCCCGAGTGCATTCCCAAGATGGTCGCAGAGTGAACTGACTAGCTTTGAAAGGGACTTTGACTCTGATGCTGCACTTGAAGTGAAATTTAAAGTGGAAATTGAGCCTTCAACTTATGGATTCCCATTGCATTTTTTTTACTCCATGTCTCTGTGATGCAACGACCATTGCAAACTCTTGTGTGTAGGGAAAATCAGCAAAACTGATGTCCAATCTCAAAGATAACCTTGGCTTTGATGAACACATTCGGATTACATGTTTAGCAATCTGGAATTCTCTATAATCAAAATGGACTTTTTCAAAGAGGATTACATGCTATACTGATTTTCTCTAAATATATTTTAGGTCTGAATACAACCGTGCTGTCAGATTTTATATAGGTCAGATTTATGTGAACCAATACATATGAGGTATAGCGGTATAGCGTGGGAGGGAATAGAAGGTGGGCCGAAAAAAATCCCAAGGTTATTACAAAGAGCACAAAATGCTGTGTCCTTTCTCTGTCAGAGATAATGGCATGTGTTGATGTATAATGCTTAAGACGCATGAATGATGGCCTTGATCATCGTGTAGCATATCGCACCTTTACGAGTAGTAAAATCTGATTTAAACTCGGAAAAAAAAAAATAACATCATGACATTCTGTTTGTTGCAAAAGTTGTGTACATGTGGGTGTGACCTATATTTTAAGCTCTACAAGCTCCTGTGCTGTCTGCATAAATTATTATATGAAAGAAACTACTGACTTTTACTTGGGTGCAATAGACATGGATTTTAGAGAGGATTACTCAAAGCTTAACAGGTTTTAAAACACCTAATCTATAGAAAAAAAAAGAAAGAAGAAAAAAACAGTTTACAGAGAGTCCGCTGGTTATGAGAGCTGTTATGGCAGGTTTGAGATTAAATAAATCTATTGAGAATACAATAAATAGATAGTTTACATAAGAAAATAGCCTCTCTATAATTTAAATGTTTCAAATAAAACAAGACATTCAATCTACATTCTGTAAAAATGCAGTCATTGGTATATTATACTGTATCATGGTTAAAAATATCAAAATTAACTCAAAGATAGTACTTCCTTTTCTAACCTCTTAAATGACAATCCCATTTTGGGGCAGAAAACCCAAAATTACATTTCCTTTAACATTTTATTTAAAGGAACACTCCACCGTTTTTAGAAATAGGGCTTATTGACATGCTTTCCTACATTTAGATATGTGGGCAAATGCATTTTTGTCTCAGTGCATGCATTGTTTTAGTTTGGTAGGGTCACCGCTAGCTTAGCTTAGCATAATGAATGGAACCCTATGTTGCCAGATAGTATGTTCCGAGTAAAAGTGATAAAAAAAACCACCCACCTAATTACTTCTTGTGGCTGTGTATTCACAACGAGTACAAATAATGATGCAGATTAAGACTAGGCAATTTCCTAGGCAGATATTGACTTGGGACTATATTATGGTGAAGCACAGGCGAAGCACTGCTACTTGGGCACAGAGATATCACGGCTCTCATCCTCACGTCCTCCGGCTGTTGAGCGATCGCAATGTGTTGAGTGATATCTCTGTGCCCAAGTAGCAGTGCTTTGCCTGTGCTTCCCCATAATATAGTCCCAAGTCAATATGTAAAATAATGCGATCGTCAACATTAAACAGCATATAAATATTAAAAAAAAACTTGTTAACCCAGGACGAACTGCAGGACTGTGAAATTTTGGGGGTGTTGATGGACTCGATCCACTCCATCTATGTTTTGCTCAACGTTCTGAATCTGATCTGGATGTAGTCTTTGACAATAAAATCAGTTAAATGTATAAATGGCAAATGTGACAGTGACAGTTAAAAAATTGTGAAATTACAGGCAAAACAAAAACATATTCAACTTTAAAAGTTTCAGAGACCCCGCTTTGTTTTATTAATTAAACCGTTCATTGAAATTTGGAATGGTCAAATAACACACTCAGTCCACATCACAAAACTCAAAGGGTTTCCCATACAAAAACGTATACCTCATTGTTTGTCTTTACTCTCTGTGTAATTTCAGTTCAAAATAGACAGACGCGCACATGTTGCTACAACAATATCCAATTAAACAATGAAAAGTCTCTCAATTTACTTTGTGTTTCACTCCGCAGTCCCAAAAGAAGTACTTCCTTTATTATAATTGGTTCCAGAGCACCCATTCAAAACATCACTGCAATGGCATCTTTATTCCAAAGACAGCTGTGAAGCAAGATAAGTGGAAAGTATTACCTCCATAGCTCTAACATGATTTATAGTGTTGTTAAAATGTCTCAAAATATTGAAAGTGTTGTGGATACCTGATGCCTCCAAGAGAGCATTTTCAAAAGATAAATTGCACAACTGCAGCAATTCAAGATGACTGGAAAAACTGCATTGTACAATTAGAGGCAAGAGGTCGCATAAAGTAAGTGCAGGCGAGAGATTGTATGGCACACAGTGGCACAAACAGTGATGACTGCAATAAAAAACCTCATGTTTGATCCATTTGGTTAATAAAATAGCCTTGGGGCACTGGGATAAAAGCCTGTGATATTGATTTTGACAGAACAAAAGCTGTTTGATACATAAAAAAATCTTTAATTGTAACTGTTTAATCAGTCAAAGTTTGACAAAACACAAAAGAGGAAAACAATCACTTCGTAAAAATAAAAAAAATGAACCTTTCTTTTATCACACCTGTCAATTGGAAGTCATTCATCCACAAACAGTCCCTGTGCATCTTTGATTGGATGGCATTCCATTCAATTAGCATGCTAATGAGGGCATCTTGTGTCTCGTTGCATCGAAGGCTCTGACCGGACGACAGCAATTAGCATGAGCCATTATCAATTTACTGAGAGACAGAAAACGATTGGCGGTGAGGTGTAGGGCCACGGAGCTGGACTTTTAGACAATGTGGGAATGTAATGAAGAGTCTAGAAAAGTGCTGATGCCAAACAGTTCTCTTTGTTGTGATCACACTATAAGGGATATAATTAGCATATCCGATAAACAGAAGGTTGTGAAATCACATTTAAAGTGCTTTGTATGTAGTATATGATCAATGATTTGATCAATATCTAAATTTTCTTAAAGGATATTGGGAGTCTCGCTTGCCTGGCTATCACCAGACCAAGCTCAATTTAAGATTGAACATTGGTCTGGAGAGTCTGCTCTGTATTTTCTACTGCACAAGAGGCGTGATCAACGAGCATTATTCAAATGACTCTGTATGCAATTGGATAGTCCTTCAGACTACAAGAGGATTGATCAACGGGCAACAACCCTTCATTTCTGTATCTGTCATAGTGTTCAACCCACCAATAGCGCGCCAGTTGGATAAGCCAGTCTGTGATTGGTTCCCACAAAAGTGTAACTGAAGCAGTGAGGTTTGAATGAAGTTTTCCAGAGTTGTTTTGTATAATTTGAAACTGCTATGGCAGCAAAAAATATAATGTGAATTATTTCAACATTTTTTTGCCAAAATAATCAAATCACATTAAAAAGAAAAAAGAAAAAGAAAAAAAGAATGAGAGAATTTACCATTCAACATTGGTTCATTGAAAAGAATCAGCTCATTCACTAATAACAAGGAACAATATGTTATTTTAGGATATGTAGTAAAATAAACAAAGTATAATAGGCATAAACAATAAAAAAGTCTGCACTGTAAAAAAAATATTTCAAATTTTTTTTGAGTTCATTGAAATTAAAATTTTGAGTTAATATAATGAAATTTTTTTGAGATTCGACAACCTTTATTAAAATATTATTAAAAGATTTTGTAAGCATATTGGGTAATTGTGTGTGTTTTATTTCTGATGACGCAGTGAAACATGCCAAATACTGCTATTTTCATGATTTATCAAATTTGTTATGTGGTTCAGATACAATAATATTTTGAGTTTCTATTTATTAAAAACATTTCCTTCATTGTATCAACTCAAATTTTTAATTTCAATAAACTCAAAATTTTAAGGCAACAGGTTACTTACTTTTTTAAGTTAAACCAACAAAAAACAACATTTTTTTTTTTTACAGTGTGCTGAATAAATAAATGTACATGTAAAAAAAGTTTGTTGGGCCAGGTGACAATGTTCTAAACATGCTCCTTTTCTTCTTTCGCTTGGCATATTACGATATATGACAGACGAACTAAACCCAAAGCCCCTATTTCATTAGAGAAGAGCTATAAGGTCTTCCATTTCTAGAAATTCCATTTCTAGCTGCTCAGATTTTTAATACTTTTCAAACATGTGCTTAGTGTTATGCAAAGCATACCAAAGCCATTTTGCAAAACTCCATCCTGAGTCCTCTCCGCCTATTCACTTCAAATCACAGTCTCATAGCCCCCCACCCTCACCCCACCAGTGAACTACTTTCCAAACATTGACCAGACTGCTGATGATAAGGGAAATAATTATTCCAGTGAACTTATGCCATCTCTCTCTTAGAAGTTTTCCTGGAAAGATTTCTAGTGCAGGTCAGAGCTTATTTCATTAGGCTGAAATGTCACAGCAGGACTGGCATTTAGGTTAATGAAGAAAATTATTGTGTGGTTAAAAATAACAGGGCACATGGTCATTGGATCAGGGCCTCTGACCTACAGCATGCTATGCACAAAGCAACCAATTCATTGGCAATATTTAAATATATTAACCTTTTCTGTTGCTCCATTCAAATCTGGTACAATTACCTGATGCTAAAGACACTGTCAGTTTGAGTTACAACTTACTGAAAGTTGCCTTAAAGTTACACAAGTTAATAAGCAAGGCAATCCTAATGTGCAAAACAGTTTAGGCATAATTTCAGACAAACTACAGTATAGTCACACAAATCATAAATGAACCTGTCAGAATGAGTAAGGAGCTCTATATTTCTGGAAACTTGAGCAGAACACAAGAGCCATATTAAGGTTAAATAAGTTAGATGAGTTATATCTCACATTATTGGAAATGCCATTTGAATGCATAACTCAGACTCAATGTACAGACTTCTGCCCGTAATGGTAAGGGACGTGCCGTTTCCGGACAGCCTGCGCTTGGCACTTCAGCCAATAAAAAATATATGAAACGACACATGGCAATCTAACCAATCTAAGACCATTGTGTTTTTCTGAGAGATGGGCTTCATAGAAGCAGGAAACAAACGAGCCGCTCAAAGAGCAGTGGAGACCACAGTGAGGAATAAAGGTCAAATATAAGAAAAATACAGTGTTAAAAAAAAGAAGAAGTATTAAGACATGTTATACTGCGCCCCATTTTTTTAAAGTAAAGTAAAGAAAGAGTATTACAATAAATTTAAAAAAAAAAAATCGTATAGAAATAATAGAATAGCAAAAAAAAAAACTATTTATATAACTATAAACTATTTTTGTATATTATATGTTTACCAAACAAATTGTGTCTTTGTTTTTAAATGAATTCAATTATAATTAAAATGCATCTCTCCTAACAATGTAAACTATACAGGGAGCCCTTACTTGCATGACATTACTATAATAATAAAGGTTAATACACTCTAAAAAATTCTGGGTAAAAAACAACCCAATGTTGGGTCAAATGTGGACTAAGGCCCCGATCACACAGAACGCGTTTTTGCACTGATTGCTGCGCCTCGCGTTTTTGAAGGAGCGCGCCGAGCGCATGAAGTTGGAAAAAAGTCAACTCTGAGCTGAAAAGCGTCCGACGTCATCGCAATTATTTTCTTTTGTCCAATCGAATGAATGGAGAGGCGGGCCTTCTGTTGTGTTGACCGTTACATTGATTTGACTGACAGTACAGGTGATTCGGGGGTTGCCTAGAAACATAAAAAAACAAACAAACAAAAAAAAACGCAGCGCACTGCTGTTTTCTGAATGAAAAAACGCCAACCAAAAAAGGAAGTGCAGTGCGCCTAGCGTTTTCGAACCTGAAAAACGTGTTCTGTGTGATCGGGGCCTTACCCAGCAGTTGGGTTGTTTTAACCCAGCGATTAGGTTGTCTTAAGCAAATATTTAACCACCCAACATTGGGTTAAAACAACCCAGCATTTTTTAGAGTGTAATATAGCCCAAACCATTAGCCTATATATATATATATATATATATATATATATATATATATATATATATATATATATATATATATATATATATATATATATATATATATATATATATATATGAAAAAAATACCTTTAGGGTGTCAACTGCCAGTTGCAGAAGAGAAGGTGACGCTGTGAACTGCAGCGATCCAGAGGTTCTGACGGGACTGTGGAGGCTGACATAAGCCACTGCTCTGCTCTGAAGCACCACTGCGTTCTCCTGAACAGACACAAAGAACACAGACATCTGCAGCCAACTGATGAAATGTCAGAGCATTGATTGATATTTTGACATAAAAGCCTGAGTAACTCCCGAGACATTACAATTTTGTGAAATGAGCATTGTGAATAAGAACCATTATTGTTTTTCTCATACTCAAAAACTATCCTTTTATTGTGACATTATTTGGGGCTTTTAAGATTAATGATGATGTTTGTATTGTACTGATTAGAACAAACTCCTTTGCCGAACAGAATAATTTCATTAACACTCCAAAATCATCTATCTGCCTGATTGAATCTTCATGGCTTGCTGATCATGTTAGCAATCTTTTGTACGACTGCTCAAGGCTAATCTGTACTGTTTCCGTTTTCTTCCTTTACTTTAGCTGTCAAACCAAGGAAGAGAAAAAGGAAGTGCTTTTGACCTCCTGCTAAAATCAACTTTTAGCATTGCCAGAGATATAAGCTATATTGTTTATGCTGTATCAAGCATTGTTAAAAAAAAAAAAAAATCTATATCCAATATACGCAGCTTATATCCATATATTGTAGGCTACAATATGACCTGGATGCCATGTAGGGGTCATGACAGGGAAATACTTTTGTGTCTTGTTACTGCACATAATTTAATGTGCAATATGAATTAATGTTCAAATACCTGTGGGTGAAATAGTCTAAATGCAAAAAACTTACCTACACACACTTTACTGGCGCTTCCAGCAGAAATGCAGAATATAGTGGCAGTAAAACAGCAAAAACTTTCATCCCTTTCCACATAATTCTGATTACAGGGGCAGACTATCGATTACGAAAGACTTGTTTTTGCATGCTTTCTTCTACCATACTATTTTATGACCTCAAAATTGTTTTTCCATTGTGCATGATTTGTAAACTAATTCACTTTTACGTTTACACTTTACGTACGGCTTTTCCGACATAGTAAACTTGCTTGAAAGCTCACCTGGTACATCACTACAATGCAGCGCGCTCGATTATGAGTCCTGTAAATCATGAGCAATGGATAAAGAGCTCAAGGATTTGTACAATCAAGCTAAAATAGCATTTCAGCAAATGTGTTTTATGTCACTCTTGCTTTTGTTATCACTAACTGTTAGGTTTAGTGTAAGTGGTACGTTATTTTCAAGAGTGATAAAGCGTTAATCTCTTAGCCACTCACCTGACAATTTTATTTCTGAGCTGCCCGATAATATGTTTATCAACCAACATGCTGAATGTAGTTTTAGTGCCACTCACTAGACGTTTTCACTTCGAAAGTGTTGCGAAACGTGCACAAATCAATGTAATATCATTTAACAGATTGTCACCACAGGCACTGGATTGAAATAGTCAAATATTACCTTGCCCCATTCATAGGAGCCGATGTTGCCCAATGAGGTCCCCCCCCAGGAACAGAAGACGATGGTACGGTCAGGCAGCCAGCCTGCGCGCGTTTGAGCCGTCATGGACGCGATGATCTGAGTCATGACTGCAGAGCCATTGCCCCAGTCTGCCAACGCACCCTCGTACCAGCTGCCATGACGACTGCCAACCAGTACATATCGATCTTCAAGAGGAAACAGAGTGGGAAAACTTACACACAAACAAGTAACAAACAAACACTTATGCACCAACAAACATGTTTACACAGGTGGAGAGTCAATCAACTTAAGACTATAAGCATTGTATTAAGGTTATGAGTTTTCAAACTCTTTTTAATAGATTTCCAGTCACCTGGACTGTGCTGTGTTCTATAGGAACTATCTTAAATATGCAGGTTGATTTTAAAAGAAATGTGGTAAAGCAGCTACAGTATATTGTCAAAACATTTGACATCCCATTCTTAAAACGTAGGGTTTAATATGGAGTTGGCCCACCCTTTGCAGCTATAACAGCTTCAACTCTCCTGGGAAGCCTTTCCACAAGGTTTAGGAGTGTGTTAATGGGAGTTTTTGACAATTTTTTAGAAGTTTATTGGTGTGGTCAGACACTAATGTTGGGTGAGAAGGCCTGGCTCACAGTCTCTGCTCTAATCCCAAAGGTGTTCTATCGGGTTGAGGTCAGGACTCTGTGCAGGTCAGTCAAGTTCCTCCACACCAAACTTGCTCATCCATGTCTTTATGGACCTTGCTTTTGTGCACTGGTCATGTTGGAACAGGAAGGGGCCATACCCAAACCGTTCTTACAAAGTTGGGGGCATGAAATCCTCCAAAATGTATTGGTAGGCTGAAGCATTAAGAGTTGCTTTCACTGGAACTAAGGGGCCAAAGGCCAACCCCTTAAAAACAACCCCACATCATAACCCCCCTCCACCAAACTTTACACTTGGCAAAATGCAGTCAGACAAGTACCGTTCTGCCGGCAAGCACCAAACCTAGATACGTTCATCGTATTGCCTAGACGGAGGAGCGTGATTGGTGTAAAGTCATGCTTTACTGTTGTGGCGTGCTTTGCACCACTGCATCTGACACTTTGCATTGCACTTGGTGATGTAAGGCTTGGTAGCAGCTGCTCGGCCATGAAAACCCATTCCATGAAGCTCTTAACACACTAATCTGAAGGCCACGCAAAGTTTGGAGGTCTATAGCTATTAACTCTATAGTTAGTTAGCAACTTTTGTGTATTTTCCCTTAGCATACGCTGACCCCGCTCTGTGATTTTACATGGCCTACCACTTCATGGTTGAGTTGCTGTTGTTCCCCATTGCTTCCATTTTGTTATAATATAACTAGCAGTTGACCGTGGAATATTTAGTACTGAGGAAATTAAAAAAATGGACTTATTGCACAAGTGGCAACGGCAACCTCTCACGGTACTACACTTGAATTCATTGAGCTCCTGAGAATGACCCATTCTTTCATGTTTGTAGAAGGGTCTGCATGCCTAGGTAATTGATTTTATATACCTTTGGCCCAGGAAGTGACTGGAACACCTGAATTCAATTATGTGGAGGGTTGTCCCAATACTTTTGTCAGCATATTGTATTTCTAACCAATCTGAACATTAAATTTAGTTTTGTTGGAGTAACCTATATATTAAATGTTGATATTGTAATGTTAATTCCTCATATCAACAATTGTAAAATTTATGTATTTGTTTATACAAATTTAGTCGCCAAAATGCATAAAGCCCTGTACATCAGCACTGGAATTTTAAAGGTAAATGTCAGGTAAAGTCTTAACCTTTTTTTAAAAAATTTTTTTATAAACACTTTCCTAAAAAAACGTCTCGGGTTATGAATATAACCCATGTTCCCTGAGAGGGAACGAGACACTGTGTCATCGTAGATGACACATCGGGGAACGCCCTCGGCGTGGCGCTGCTGAGTTCATATCAAAAAAGTCCAATCTTGATTGGTGTTGCGTGATGACGTAACGAGTGACGGCATACCCGGAGGTATAAAGGGACGCCGGCACAAGCAAACGCAGCTTACTGCTATGAAGTGGGACGCTCTGTAGATAGGCGGGGCTACGAGACGCAGTGTCTCGTTCCCTCTCAGGGAACATGGGTTATATTCATAACCCGAGACGTTCCCTTTATCGAGGGAACTTGCACTGCGTCATCGTAGATGACACATCGGGGAACGAGTATCCACTAGTCCTCGCCTATCTTGGGCCCCCTGATATGGACCAGATTGCATAGTTAGGGGGCGAGCACCCTAGCGCCTGGCGTCGCCGGGAGGTGCAGACTGTAATATTTCACGAAAGTATGCGGTGTGGCCCACCCGGCCGCCTCGCAGATTTCTTGCAAAGAAGCTCCGGAAAGGAGGGCTACCGAAGAGGCCATGCCACTGGTAGAATGAGCCCTCACGGCTATAGGTGAAGGCAAGCTGCGCACCTGATAGGCCGTGGCTATTGCCTGGACACTCCAGTTACTAATGGTCTGTTTTGCCGCAGGCAGCCCTTTCCTAGGTGGACCAAAGCACACTAACAACTGATCTGACTTCCTCCACTGGGCAGACCTCTCCAAATAAATCCTCAATGCCCACACCGGGCAGAGGAGGTGAAGCCTGCCCTCATCTGCCGTCACATGAGGCGGGGGATGAAAAGCCTGGAGAACCACCGACCGTACCGCATTAGATGGTACCTTGGGAATGTATCCCGGGATCGGCCACAAGATAGCTTTTACTCCGCCTGGGGCAAACTCCAAGCAATTGGGCGTGACTGCCAATGCCTGAAGGTCCCCCACTCTCCTCAGAGAAGTGATGGCTAAGAGAAAAGCTACATTAAGCGTAAGGTTCTTGGCCTCAGCCAACTCCAGCGGTTCGAAGGGGGCCTCAACCAACCCTTCGAGCACCACTGCCAGATCCCACGCAGGGATCCTGGAACGAGCCACAGGTCTCATCCTCCGCGCTCCTCGGAGGAACCGTACAACCAGATGGTGCCTCCCCAGAGGTCCTTCACCTAACGGTGCGTGGAAAGCTCCTATCGCTGCCACATACACCTTAAGTGTGGACGGGGTAAGCCCGGCGGAAAACCGATCTTGAAGAAACTCCAGTACTGAAGCCACAGCGCAGTTAACTGGGTCTACCTCACGGTTTCTACACCACATGGAAAATACTCTCCACTTCAGGTTGTACAGCCTCCTGGTGGAAGGAGCCCTGGAGCTGAGTATAGTCTCCACGACACCTGCTGACAGACCTTCCTCTATGAGCTCTGCCCCCTCAGGGGCCAGGCCCACAGGTTCCATAACTCTGGCTGGGGGTGGAAGATCGAGCCCCCCGCCTGAGTCAACAGATCCCTCCTCAGAGGAATCTGCCACGGAAGGCCGTCTAGCAGGTCCATAATGTCGGAGAACCATACCCTGGTCGGCCACCGGGGTGCTATCAGAAGCAGGCGAATGCCTTCCCGGCGGACACGCTCCAGAACTCCCGGGAGCAGCGCAATCTTTCATGTATTCATACTCTTGTGTAATCGACGCCCCATCCCATCATTTATTTCCAAATAAATCGGTCTCTTCTGTGATACCCTGAAATTTTGAATATTCCAATCTAATATGATTTCTGACCTGTAAGGTTGCCAGAATAATAATCTTACACGGTGTGTTAATAGGCCAGAGGAGAACTGGCACCCCGACTGACTTCACGCCCTGATGGAGTTTTGGTTCCTTGCCACTGTCGCCTTTGGCTTGGCTTGCTCAGTTGGGGACACTAAAAATATGATTAAAGTTATTCAACTTATTATACAAATAAAATGTATGAATTAGGTCTTATTTAATTCTATAAACTTAAATACTGATCTGCCAACATTGTTGCTATATGATTAATTAAAATAAGCTGATAACATCACTGTTTTCTCCAGTACGACTGTACAGCCAAATCTAATTTTGTCGCAATATTATCCTGTTTGACACTGTGAAGCTGCTTTGACACAATCGTGATTGTAAAAGCGCTATATAAATAAAGTTGATTGATTGATTGATCGAGACGCAAACAAATTCACTTCCATTTGGCCAAACCTCTCGCATATGGCCTCCACCACCTCTGGATGGAGACGCCACTCCCTGGGCCTCAGCCCCTGCCTCGACAGGATGTCTGCTCCCTGGTTTTGTTCCCCCGGGATATAAACTGCCCTGAGAGATGACAGTTTCCTGTGGGACCACAGGAGGACCTGATGCGCCAGTCTGTACAGAGAGTGTGATCTCAGACCCCCCTGATGATTTAGATACGATACTACGGCAGTGTTGTCGGATCGTATCAGGACATGGTGGCCGCGAAGGTCCTCGAGAAAACTCCTCAGAGCTTTCCAGACCGCCAGAGATCGATTCAGAAGCCTGAGATCTAAAATTGGACGCAACCCCCCATCCTTTTTGGGGACTATGAAGTACCGGCTGTAGAACCCGACCTCTCTCTCCGGCGGGGGGACCCTTTCTATCGCCCCTTTTACCAGCAGAGTGTGTACTTCCTGCCCCATTACCCCCACCTGCTCGGGACTGACCACCGTCCAGACTATAACCCCAAATTTCGGGGGAGGAACTGCAGTCTGTAGCCCCGTTCTACAGTGCGCAGGGCCCACACAGAGATATTCGGAAGGCATGACCATGCGCCGAGATACTCTGATAAGGGCACCAGCCTCTCGAGGCTGGCCTGGGGTATCGACCGAACCTCTCCTTCGACCCCCTGAAGTGGATAACCGGCATGGACTAGTCGAGGTAGATTTTCGGTGTGCGAACGCATTCGCTGCTCTGCCGCAGATTTTATATGTGCTGGCCAGAGCCGCGCGCGAACGCGGGGAAATGACGTGGCCCGGAGCCCTTTTGACTGCGGGAGCACAACATCGGTTTCCCGAGAGCTCCGGGGGGAGAACGACCTCGGTCGCTCCGCCCCGTGGGGGACAGCTCTCAGCGGCCCTGCCACAGCTAGGACCGCTTGGAAGCCTTCTTAGCCTGAATGACCTCCCTCAGGTCGGTCTGCGGCTTCGAAGACTTCCCGCGAGAGCGTCGCTTCTTCTGCCAAGCTCCCTCAGGAGGGGCACGAGAAGCGACGCTCTGCTTCTGCACCTCGCGGTGCAAGGAGCCCTGTGCTGACTGAGACTGCCCACTTGAGGCAGCCCTGCTGGAGGAGCCCCAGCGGCGAGGGATGAACTGGCTGAATGCAGATGCCTGCTTTTTCACCTCCTGAAACCTCTCGACGACGGTGTTCACAGCGCCGCCAAAAAGGCCAGAAGGCGAAATCGGGGAATCAAGGAGAAAGTGTCTGTCTCTCTCCCTGATCCCCGACAGGTTAAGCCAGAGATGCCTCTCCGCGCACACCAAACCCACCATGGAGCGGCCGATAGCACGGGCCGCCTCTTTGGTGACGCGGAGAGACAAATCCGCAGCCTTCCTCAGCTCAGTTACGTCCTCATCGAGCTCCTTCAGCAAGTCCGCTTGGTAGGCCTGCAGAACCGCGAGAGTGTGCAGGCACCCACCAGCGCGACCAGCCGCACTATATGCCCTTCCCACCAGCTTCGATGTCTCTCGCCATGGTTTCGAGGGCAATGCCGGGTTCTTCAATGAAGCTGCTGTCTCGGGTTAGAGGTGGCCCGCCAGCGCCTCTTCAACCCTCGGCAGCGCAACATATCCCTTCTCAGACGCCCCCAGCACGTTAGCAAAGTCAAGTGCAGGGGGCGTAGTCAAACGCGCTGAGAAGGGTTTTTCCCACGACCTGCACAACTCATTGTGCAGGTCGGGGAAAAACGGCAGACCCAGGCGTGGAGGCTGGGCTCGGCGCTTGAAGAAGCGCTCATCCAGCTTATTTGGCGGCTGGACGTGCACCTCTTCTTGTGGCCAATCTAAACTAAGCTTGGCCACAGCGCGAGTCAAAACCTCCAAGAGCTCCTCCATAACCTGCGAGTGGGGTGGCGACTGCCCCGCTGCGCCTGCTTCGGTGCTCATCGTCAACGACCCCTCAGAATCGGACAGCATGAGCACCTGATCCTCCGCCTCGTGGGAAGAAGCCGCAGCACGGGCTTCCACACGTGGCGGAAGATCCTCTGAATCATCAGAGGAAGAGAGAGATGCCTCAACATTCCCTAATCCTGCTGACAGATCCATCTGCGAGCCGCATGATCTGCGGCGCCGCTCTGCCTCGGCAACAGCGGGCCCAGAACTGCGAGGCTCGCGAGGCTGGCCAGCCTCGTCAAAGACCGCCAGCCGCGAGCGCAGCACTCTCAGCGGCAGCTTATCGCACTCGCCGCAAGCCACTCCCTCGAGAGCGGCCCGGGAATGCTGCACGCCGAGACACTGCACACAGAGCTGGTGTGTGTCCGTGCCCGAAATGAAACGCGGACAGGGAGGCACACACCGTCTGAATTGCTCGCTCGCCATATTCTCTAATAATATTGAAAGCCATACGGGACAAACAACATCAAATAGACAGACAGAACACAGAGCGGGACCGCTGAAAGCAGGAAGCTGCGTTTGCTTGTGCCGGCGTCCCTTTATACCTCCGGGTATGCCGTCACTCGTTACGTCATCACGCAACACCAATCAAGATTGGACTTTTTTGATATGAACTCAGGAGCATCACGCCGAGGGCGTTCCCCGATGTGTCATCTACGATGACGCAGTGCGAGTTCCCTTGATAAAGGGAACCCCTTCTATTTATAATTGACACATTGGGGTCAGTATTTTTTTAATTTAAGAAATGAATACTTATTCAACAACGATGCATTCATTTGATTAAATGCAACAGTAAATGAATTTATAATGTTATAAAATATTTATGTTTCAAACCAATGTGGTTCTTTTGAACTTTCTATTTATCAAAGAATCCTAAAAAAAACAAAAATTGCATCATGGTTTCCACAAAAATATTAAACAGTTTTCAGCACTGGTAATAATAACAAAATATTTCTTCATCGAATCAGTATATTAGAATGACCATGTGACACTGAAGACTGGGTAAATGGCTGCTAAGATGTCAGCTTTACCATCACAGGATTAAATGAAAATATTAAAGTGTAACTTGGATTTTTCAACCTATTTTGTATCGTTACAAATGTCTGTAGCATATGTAAATTACCAATGTCTACTCGTTATCCGTGTAACCTGGAATGAGAAATTCATGTTTATTTGTTAGCTAAAGACATTTGACAGGTCCAGAGATTTTGTGAAAACTACATATTATACTTCTGCATATTTGTATTCCCACCCACGGACAGTTGGTATGACAGAAGGTTATTAACAGAACAGGTATTGTAGGGATAGATGCTGTGCTCACATAAGTGAAACTGTGTTGACCACTATTTTGAAAAGGAAGAGTTAAGTAAACAAGATGATGAAGTTAGTTACTCCTACTTGTGTGCTCATTTTTTTTCTCAACTCTTGTCTTGACATATACTCGAATTTGCAACAAGGATTGGGCTTTTTTTTTCTCGCCATCATTGGTCATGAAAATAACTGTTACTAAGTTTTTTCCTGCCTTTCCCTGGTGAGCATGCTATGCTGTTTAGAACATATTTGTTTGCTGCCGGTACTGACGAAAACATTCATGATCAGCTAGAGAATGTGCTTAGCCCACGATAGCAAGCTAAATTGAATCTGCTGCTGAACAGGCTATCCATTTCAAATTCCCGGCAAGTTATTGCCCCTGTACAAGCGGTGCAGCACACAGTAAAAAGAAGAACAAGGAAGAACCCGTCACATGCACAAATGAATTCTGCTTAGGTGGGAAAGCTAAGTCATGCTTTTGTTTTAGATCAGTCACACTTAGCTAAGTGGAAAGTGGACTGCCTGGATGCAACACAGGAAGTGTACAAAGATTGGACACTATCCTAAACTGTGCAGATAAGTGCAATAAAACACACAAGGTCAGTGAAATTAAATTACCAGAAATTACTGTACTCTATATCATATACAGCTCTAAGCACTACAAGCACAGTGACAGTGGGTGCTTCTTAAGGTTTTTTAAAGAACCATTTTATTTCTTACCATTTTATAGTCCAGGGGCGTTTCTAGGATTTTCATTTTAGGGGGGCTCAGCCCCCAGTGAGGGTAGGCCTGTAGAAAAAATGGTATTTTTCCCGCCAGTTTCATATGTTTTCCATATGTTAATCACATATTTTTTAGGGGGGCTGAGGCATAAGTTTAGGGGGGCTGAAACCCCCCTAAAAAGGGCCTAGCGACGCCCATGTTATAGTCTAAAGAACCTTTTTGCACTACAAGTAACCTTCTGTACAATGGAAATGTTCTTTGGATATTAAAGGTTTTTCATGGAATCATACACCCTGCCAAAGAACCCTTTAAGAACCTTTAAGATTGTAGGATGCGAGGGAAGTATACAACTGTGTCTCCTGTCTCATGACTCCTCAGGATGCTTCCTCTCTACTTGTTCCTCGGCTCCTCGCGGTCCAATTAAAGAATTGAGATGTCCTTCAAGATGGCTGAGTTCGATAGGTTTCTGAGTCACAGGCTTGAGGACGTATAAGCGAGGACAGGAGGAAGCATCAATTTGAGTATTGAAATGCACCCTATCTACTTCTGACTTACAGACTTGGTGATAGACAGTGGGTCTTCCATATCTGTCCTGCCCTACAGCACTTGTGCATGCCAGTTCAGTAACGCTGTGCTGTTGCAACCTACAGCCAGGCTTGTGATGTATTCAAAAGCCCAAATTCTGGTGGTTAGATTGATGCCAACGAACATTTCCCCTACATGACCACTCAGTTCCTTCTATGTTCTTCACTATGGACAAAGGGACACCATTCATGGGGAGGGACCAAATGTCTGAACTGCATGTGAGGATTGAAAACAATCAAGTCCTGCCTCCTAATGCTCTTTTGTGTTTCTCCTTCTCCAGTGTTTCAGTGCAGTTACTGAGTCAACAAAGTTTGGATGCGCTAAAAAACGTTATACACAGCAAAAAGCTGGATGAAACCTCTCTTTAAACTCTGTTAGTAGTGCTGTGTCAGTGGAATTAAATTGCTTGCGAGCAGCTGGGGTGATAGAACACATCAACGCCGCTGCATCGGTGTCACCAAATGTTGTTATGCAAAAAGTCAGATAAAATTAGGATGTGCGTTGACCTCAGAGAGCCAAATAAAGCAGTGATGGTGGCCTATTTTCCATTGCCACACATGGATGAACTACTCTCTGTTCAAAAAGGTTCTACTGTTTTCACTAGCAGTTACCTGACTAATACTTATTACCAAGAGTGACCTCATAGCCTTTATTACTCATGACAGATTGTTTCGTTTTTGTTATGGTCCTTATGGATTTGTTTCAGAGCCTGGAACATTTTAGATGCTTCATTTTTTATGAATTCCTGACAGATACCACAGTAGGGTTTATCTCCGAAAATTGTATTATGCTATGTCTACTCTTTAAACATCATTATGGTAAACATGGAACAGTATGGCAACAGCTTTCTTACCTGTATGTGACATCGTTTTGCTTCAGAGGGTTTGGTGGAACTGACAGAATGGCAGTTTCTTTCAGATTCCCCCTCCGTTTGGTCTAATTTGGTGTTTTCGTATTCATCCAGTTTGAAATGTTGACTACAAACAGATGTTTGTCAGATTTTCCGTCACACCCAGGAATAATACAAGTCGACACAATTATGACTAAAAGTATGCTAAGTATTTCCTTCTAAAGCAAGGAGGTATTTTGAAGAACTGGAATTTGCCCCATACCCTTTTAGGGGACTATTTGAGGAAATCAACATCCAAAATCATAGTGGATGTTATCGAGTGCACTCATTCGGTCCTACAATGCACCACAATAACGAATGTACAACCAATATTCAACAACTAGAGAAAACCCATAATGCACTGTGAGGGTCACTGTCAAATGATTTCCCAGGTCTTGCCAAAAGTCTTCTTCATTCACTCCTTCAAGTGGACTACATTAATGGACTGACGTAGGGAATAGTGAATAAGGGTTTTGGGAGCGATTTCGAAAACAGCCTTTGACTCTGGTAAACACACACTCTAAAAATGGCTGGGTTAAAAACAACCCAATTGGCAACTCAGCGCTGGGTAAATATTGGACAGAACACATGCAGGGTTAAATTAACCCAGTGGCATTTTAACCCAGCAGGCTGGGCTGTTGAAAAAAAAACAAAATATAGTCAGTTTTTACCATTAATGGATTTGCTATTCTGGGTTATTCTTGCTGGGTTGTTCTTACAATTTCTCCTGTGCATTAGCCTACTGTAAAACTAGACAATCATGAAAGAACAAATGAAGAACGCATGTGTAGACTGTTAAAACAATCATTTTTATTACTTGTCAAATGGTACAACACACTAATGTGTTTAAATTGGCAACAATGACAACTACAAACCTATATTCTGCCAGTTTATTCCCGTTTAAATCGAACTTTAATTTTGACGGGTTGCCTTTGAGTGTCTCTGTTCATGATATTACAGTTTTCTCAAATGAAAAGGTAAATTCTCACAAAGTGATGTTCCCTATATGGGAACTCGAGCTGCGTCGAAACGCTGTGAGAGAACGCCTCTGCGTTAGTGCGTCGTGAAGCGCGTGTAGAACCAGTCCATTCGGGAGATCGATCGTCATCGACGTGGTGATGTCATCGACCGGAAACTACAAAGCTTCCGCGAACACAAACAGGAACTAGCTTCTGTGCCTTCAGCAAGCGATCTGTGTGAACCTATATGTCTATTTGGTGTTTTTGTCTGTCTATTAGAGAGAATTTTCCACCTTTGTTAAATATATCTGATATATATTTTATAACATAAAGAGAAAAAGGAGATTATGGCGAGTGAACAGCATTTCACAGTATATATACGTATATATATATATATTGCGTGTGGGAATACACACTCATTGTGTATGGCTGTTTAGGAGCGCAGCACGCTCAGGCAGCCCTCGAGGGGGCTGCTTGCGAGCATTTTGAGCAGCTTCCGTTAAGAATGCTGCGCTCCCGCCGAGCACTCTTCGAGGAGGGTGCTTCGGCTCGTGTTCCCCGCGGCTCGGTCCTGCTGCTGTCGAGGCAGAGCGGTGGCTTCAGTCGTCGGGTTCACACATGGACCTTACAGAGGGGTTTGAGACAGGCCCAGCCTTATCTCAGCCCTCACCTGTACCGTCCAGTGCCTCGTCTCGGGGTTTGGAAGCCCGCCCTGCGGTCTCTTCCTCCCCGGGCGGGGCACCGGTGCTCCAACTATTCAGCTCTGAGGAGGTGCCTCCTGTGTGGTGCTGCAGCAATCCCCATCTTCTGAATCGTCATGAAGACCCATTATCTGGTCTTCAGCTGTCATGCCTCGACGACGTCATCAGGACACGGCCGAATTGGGAACATGTAATAGAACCTCTAGCGATGGGAGAAATGTAATACATGGAGTAGAACGCAGTGTACTCTGGAGCTTACAGAGACTTTCACCATCAGCTCTGTTTTCTGTTCACCATCAGCTCTGTTTTCTGTTCACCATCAGCTCTGTTTTCTGTTCACCATCAGCTCTGTTTTCTGTTCACCATCAGCTCTGTTTTCTGTTCCCCATCAGCTCTGTTTTCTGTTCACCATCAGCTCTGTTTTCTGTTCCCCATCAGCTCTGTTTTCTGTTCACCATCAGCTCTGTTTTAGGCCTGTCACGATAACAAATTTTGCTGGACGATAAATTGGCCAATAAATTATTGCGATAAACGATAATATTGTCATTCTGAGACCATTTTCATCTAAAATAATGATAATGGCATAAAAATGCAGCTACACCTTTTCAAAGATCAACTATCATTTCTAAAGACTATTTAACACTAAAAATGAAAAACATTTTAAATAACCACAATAAATGAACAAAACAACCAAAAACAATAAAAGCATGGACTCTCAGTCTGTTTAAAAAAATGCACTTGAATAAATACCAAAAAGAATAAATAAAATGGATGAAAACTGCAACGGATGATTGTGTTTTAGGTGCATATTAGGGGCGGCACGGTTCACAAAACCCACGGTTCGCATCACGGTTTTAGGCTCACGGTTTTCCGTTCTGTACGGTTCTTGTTGTTTTTTTTTCTTTTAATCCAGAAATGTACTTTTCTACACAATTTAGGATACAGTATTAGAAAAAAAATATTATCATAGCCTAATCATGCACAAACTGAACATGACCATTTCTGAGGAAAGTGATATTTTGATTCAGCAAGAGAGAAGACATTGATGACATGCTTTTCATTTATTTGGCAAAAAAAGGAGAATGAGTATTGCTATCTCTACAGGAACTTATGTGCCTTTTTAGCACACAAAGATTGAACTGAAGAATTAACTTGTGTTTATCAAACTTCAGTGTAGCTTTAAGCCTCGTTTATACACGACGCGTCTGCTCAAGTGCGAGGGTGCGTGCAGCAAAAATGACGTCGACGCGGGACCCCATTTTGCTTGCCATTGTGCACGTCAAATTTCATAACTTTGCGTGTGGCTCCGCAAACGAAGAGCCATGAGTTCCAGACGAGTCTGCTGGTAGAGAATGACGTCTCATCACGTCGCACGCGGTCTGCGCGTCGAGTATAAACACCTCCCCAAACGTACAAGGCACGCACAGTCAACAAGAGAGATGAGGTAAACAAAAAAAACATGCAAATGGCAATTATCGCGGCCGGAAAAATTATCGAGCTCATTTTTTTTATCGTGCGATTAATTGATTTATCAACTATCGCGACAGGCCTACTCTGTTTTCTGTTCACCATCACCTCTGTTTCTGTTCAGTTGTCTGTGTTGGTTGATTTTTTGTATTATTCTATATTTTTACTTGTTATTCTTTTTTTTTGTTTTTTTGTTATTTGTTCCCTTTGTTGCACTTTGAGATTCTTCGGAATGAAAAGTGCATTATAAATAAAATGTATTATTATTATTATTATTATTATTATTATTATTACCTAAACTAACACAAGTCAGTAACGTTACATTGCATCGGATTATGTAAGTTTTACTTACATAAGTGTGTTGCACCATTCCTGTCGGATCCAATATAGAAGAAACAGCATTGTGAGATTTGTTTACAACCAATCCCGCAGTGAAATGAAGTGAACATGTCTTCCCCACGTCAGCTGGAACTTCATTACAAATAAAGTTCAACCACACATTCCTAATATTAGGATCAGAAGGAAGCTTATGCAGCGATTGTGTTCTTCCACAACCAGGAATAGCACAATATCTTGCTATATTCTTTGACGTGCTTATTGCTGCTGGCTAGCTTGATTTGATGAGTCGGTGGGTAGGGCTTCTGAACTACACACGCTTATTATTCTGTAGAGGCAGTGTTTCTTCAGTCGGTGACGTCAAGATGCGAACACGATCGTTTTCTGGGACTGGTGTCTATAAAAGCTTTTCTTTGACTAACAAGGACGTTAGGACGTCAGCTCTGAAACTTAGAGGATATTCTTATATTACCATGACCTTTTATATATCAAAAGCTCAAGGGAAAGTTGATTTCTCAATTCATCCCCCCTTTAAGTCATCTGTTCCCCTGTATTCGAATTTGATCTGTGTAAATGGATCCTAGATCAGCAGTTATGCAAAACAGAAAGTTATACTGACTACTGTAGACATGATCCCTGTGGCCAGAGCAAAGTTACACTTTCTCCAGATTTACACACACTCTGCCTTTACATACACCAGAAAAAAATCCCCCACACACATCTATACCAGAAAAGAAGCAATTTCACATGTAATTAGCCGTGGGCTAAAAGCGGCACTGGGTCACTTTTGACTGACAGCTAGCGAGGGTAGAAACAGACTCATCAAACTGACAAGGGATAAGAACTAAAGAACATTGTGTCCCACCTCTCCTCAGGAGTACCGCAGCGGTACGGGAAGATATTAAAATTACATCAAATGATAAACAAGACAGCCAACTGCCAGATAAATGAAAGGTAAACACATTATAAAAAGACAAAAGTCAAGGAGAAGAACGCCTCCGTATGATTTGTGATACGTAATTAGTGACTGGGCAACCAATTATGACAGGAAAAGAGGGCTGTAAATCTCGAAAGTAAATCACGGAGGGCTTAAATGCATAGACACAGTGACTTTTACAGTCATAGGGGCGGGGGTGAAAGATTAAATGCTTTCATTACATCAGAAGTATGATTAAATCATCCTGAAGGTGAAAATAGTGGCCCGTAATTAAAAGCCTATTTTCGGTAGCCAAGCGACCTGCATTTGGACAGTGGTGGCAGACGTTGTTTTAAAAGATTAGTTTGTCAAAGGGTGAGGAGAAAAAAAGGGCTGTTTCAGCATGTGAGCTCAGATTTGGCTTTATTCTCCCCCGGACTCTCACTTTTTCAGCGGATGAAAAATTCAGAGAATGCTTAGATTGCACTCCGGTTTCGCTCTATCACAAATACAATAAAGAACTGTGACAAAGTACTGTCTTTGTTATGTCAGACCAAAGAGCACAGCAGTTTAGGACCAAGCCTGGGACACGCTGACAATATTGTGCAGTTAAAACGGGATGTGATTTGTAATTTAAATTAAATAATCCTGCATTAACCATGACAAAAAGCCCTTTGGGTTTGTAAAATGATAATTTGGTTTATATAAGTGCTGTCTTGGTTTTGTGCTGACCTACCTGGATTGGTCTTGCCTTTGAGATATCCCATAACATTGTGCACTGTCTTGAAAGACGCTTGGTTTTCAATGGTGAGATTTATTATTTTTCTCACTGTGGAACAAACAGAAATTTCAAAAGAATTAGTCAGGGACATGAAAAACTGACAAATAGAAAAGTTCAAAACCTAGCTCAAAGAAAATGGCAAAGAGATGGAGAGGTTGTGTTCTCAAACAATTCAAAAAGAAAAAGGAAAAATAAAACATTACTGAATTCAACAATAAACATATATTTTTATTTAATTTTAAAATGAATACAATTAATGGAGTTATTACTTAATGTAATTAGAACAAGAACAATATTATTAATAATAATAAACAAAATGAATACAATTTAAAACAAATAAAATTTACACATAAAATGAGATGAGAAGATAATTTTTTTCCCCTGGGTTATGCAATCGTTAAAGCTACACTGTGTAACCTTTTTTTTTAGTTTATTCTTAGCTAAAAACACTTTCAAAAATATATGTGCTCATTAATGTATATTTACTTCTTTCAAGTAATAAAGTATTTTCATAAGTTTATAATATGCCATTGAAAATACATACGGGTGAGGGGTTCGAATGCCGGTCGCCATGTTGCCCCTCCATCTTGAAAGTACATTAGCCAAAGAGGGACATATCCGTAAATTCAAGCTTCGCTTTTTCGCGTTTTAACACTCGATGGCAGTCATGAACGAGGTCGAACTGGAAGCCATGTTAATCTTGGACTAAATCGGCCACCGTAGGAGTTAAAACGAAATCGGAATTGAGATTCCCAGACTCCCAGATCCCACCGATAAGGGTTCACGCTCATGCATTGGAAATAGGTGGTGAATAAAACAGCTATGTTGTTGGCTATCGTCACGTACACATCAGTAAACAACATGATCGTTTATAAATGGAGTATCCGATGTATGGTGTGTGTTTAAATACATTTGTTTAGCTGACCACTATAGGGCAGGGGTGGAGCCAGACGATGTAAACATTCGGGACTTAGCCCAAACCTAGGGGGTTCCGGGGGCATACTCCCCCGGGGAGATTCTTTTCCCATTTACATCAGCTAAATGCACTATTTTTCAGGCTGTTAGAAATAATAGAATGCCTAAAAATCTATAGACTATCTGGGAAAATGATGTTATGAAAATGATGTAAAAAAAAAAAAAAAAAAAAAAAAAAAAAAATTCACCCAGTAGAGCCTACAACCTGTTTTGTATTTAACTGTTCTCCAGCAGTAGTGAATCCAAAACACCAAAAATGTTAAGGATGACTCATTTTAACCCCTGGCAAATAAAAAAAGGCAACCATTATCTGACTATTTTTAAGTTAGCCTGCATAGGTGAAATTGGAATTTGTTGTAAACATCATTATTAATCTTTAAAGTTCAGTTTGGTTTCCTTTGTGCTTAGCTGACAAATTTGCTACATCAGAATCCATGACCAATCAGATGTTGTTTTCGGCTGCAAACTTTCACGGTTGGTTAGTTCTTCAAAGGAAATGCCCATATTTGGAGTAGACAGCGCTGTGTGTGAGACTGAGAGCTTTATAATGATATCAGGCACGACATGTTTCTGTGAATGGAGACGGCATGGGAGCTCGCGTTAGAATAACTTTGGATGATTTCAGGTAGAAATCTAAAGGCGCACGGTGACAAAATATAATGAAATAACACCCTTAAATGTGTAATGTTGCCTTTTTTTTAAATTGTGACATGAAAGGTTACATGTTAAGGGAGTAAACTGGCCCAAAATCTCAAAATTGACTATGTTTTCACCTGTCGTGTCTCGCCTTAATAAGTTAAACCTAACGTTAACTCTAGCTGGCCAGCAATACAGCCATGTAACTCAAGAGTTATAACAGCGGATTCACAAACCTGTAACACGTTCGCCTGACGCATAATCTCTCTCTGGCTGGTGAGGTTTAGTGTTCCTTTTTAAAAAAATGCGTAGTGTCCATGTTAACTATAGTTAACTACGACGCCGGTGAAATACAAAAGCCCGCCAATCCCTGATGACAACGACGAAGAAGAAGATGTATATTCGTTTTTATTGGCAAACAAGCTGAGTGATGTGCGACGCATTGCCGACTGCCACACACACGGTAAAGGAGCTTTTGTTTCATTTTTTGCCGCTCCAGTCTGAAAGACTGAGACGAAATGAAACAAAATATATATATATATATATATATATATATATATATATATATATATATATATATATATATATATATATTTTTTTTTTTTTTTTTTACTAAAAGATTCGGGGCTTTTGACAAAACATTCGGGGCTTAAGCCCAATTAGCCACCCCCCCGCTCTGCCCCTGCTATAGGGGTTGAACTAAATTAATTATTACATATTAAACTTAGGCTAGCTGTTGTTCACACAAAGCACACTTCATTCAAATACATTTTCTATGTAAACATGCAGTAGTCTGATATGCAAAACCATTCCGTGTGCTACTGCTAATGTTTAGTTGCATACAATAGTCCATAAACCAAATCATGTCCTCATAAACCACAAGTAAACACGCACACAAATGCTGACAAGCCACTAAGCAAATACAGTTACAGTACCACATAGAGACGTCCTGCTGTTGCTGCTGTTCAGTTACAGCCTCCGGATCAGATATCGGATCATATGTATGGTTAAATCAGATTGATAGCCATGGTTTATTAAGGATAACTTTTCTTTTTCACCTTTAAGGATGTCACAGCTTTCACAGACACTCTCAAAACAGTAGCTGCACTCGTGGCTCTTTAGCTCCGCCCACACGGTACGCCTCCAGCCGCTCATTTTTTTCCGGAAAGACTCGGAACAACCTCTCTTTCTTTTATAAATCTAATAAAACTAAAGACTTTTCGGAGATATGAAGGGTGCAATACTACTCTATAGGTACTCGAGATTGACATGAGATTGACTGAAACTGAGGGTTTCACCCCCCCCCCCCTTAAGATTTAGGGTTCTGAGAACATTTCATGTTAACTAGGTGTAAAAAAGTTGCACTATGTAATTTTTCCGTCTGCTAGAGGGCGCTTATTCAAAACAAAGGTGTAGTTTGATGACGGCAAGTTTGAGCTCAGAATCTTGGGACATGTGGTCTTCACCTCACAGTCAGTGGAAATGAATCGGGATAGGACTCAAAAATCATGTTGATGGATGTGGTTATTAACGTTAATAGCGATTGTTACGCAAACAGGCAAGCAAGGGGACTTTTATTTTGACAAGACAAAATACAGGCACCATTTCCATTTTCCCGGTTATGAGTATGAGGTAATGCAGCTCTGTTTATCATATTAGATACATTTGAGTGTGTTTAAAATGATGTTATGACATTACTCTTTGCGTTTGCTCAGCGGCTGCTGTGACACTTGTTGGACACTGCTAAGAGTAAAGCGTTTATGTCAAATAAAAACCGAAGGTAACGTAGATTTGGTGCAATTGACAGGCGACTCCCTCAGATGTCCCGGCTCCTTGGTTAAAATAGCAATTTTCTCACAATATACAAATAGTTGGAAACATTTAGGATATTGTAAGAACTCAACTGAACCAAATATTTAACACTGGCCTGGTTGTTTTTGGATATTTTAACTGCAAAAATACTATATAGTGCACCTTTAATGAAACTGACTTAAAAACTCAACCCCTGAAGTGGTATAATTAACATTTGAATATTAAGCTAAATATTAAGGCACATGAAACTTAAAGACACCTCATAAACAGATAAAATAAGGTATATACAAAGAAAATAAGGTCATTAATTTGGCCTAAAAACACAGAAGCCCTCAATGCAAGCTTCAAAACAACAAAACACAAAAAAATATATGACAGCCACTGGAATGTCTAAAAAGGTACATTTTAAGAAGAGACTAGACTTAAAAACAGAAAGGGTAACAATTTCAGATATCATGTGGAAGCAAATTGAGCATAGATTGTTGTATTTTCTTAGAAGAAAATCACACACGAGTCCATCACTTGAAGGAACTTCAGCCGGCAGCCGTTATCATAACAAAACACTCTCTTCACAGCCCTGTGCTCCTCCTCCTGTCATGACGCAATCGCCCACACATTACCGGATTATTGCAAATATCAAGCACACATAAGGGGCAGTGTAACCAAAAGCTTGAGACACCATAGAAGTCATATGCATGCATGGAAGAACTAAAGGGAGCAAAACATTATGGAAATAAGATCAGACAAAAAAGAATGAGCCCATTTGTGAGTGCCTTATAATTAAGGAGCAAAATTTTAAACGCAATACATTGTTTAACAGGGAGCTGGGGTTCTGGACTAATTGAAATGTATGTAAGAGCTTGAGAGCAAGACCATAAAGAAGAGAATTACAGTATTATGATTTGACTAGAGCATGGATCATAATGACAGTGCTCCTCGCTGAGAAGTTAATGCACACACGCGCACACACACGCACGCACGCACACACACAATCATCATCATCATCATTTCACACATCATATATATATATATATATATATATATATATATATATATATATATATATATATATATATATATATATATATATATATATACATATGATATATATGATGGCCTATACAGTGCTTTAATTTTAGGAAGAATTCTAGTAATCAAATGTAAAATAACACTGCATAGTTTATCATAAATAGCCTCAATTTATGCTTATTAAAGCTGAAGTTATTCATTCAAGAGCTGTGAGTGATTTTCTCTTTGCATTTGGTTGTTTAATTCGCAGTAATTCGTCAGCATGTTTATTTACACTGCTGCCTCTTTCAGACAGATGTGCAGATCTATAGGCGACTGATAATAGGCAGATGCACCACATTTTCTTCCAACTACGTCCGTTTCAGACACAAATTGTGTTTAAGAGACTCTCCAAGCTGGTCATTTTGACATAGATGTCTGTGTACATTTGATCACTTAGACACGAATGTGAGACCGAAAGTGTAATTTGCTCATCTCGTTGCGGGCTGTTTCAGAGCACGTGTAGACTAGGGAACAATCTCTTGTGGACATTTGTGTGCTTTCAATCGCTCTTTTTATAATTAAATGCGTCCCACAATTTACCAACAGTAGCTAGACTGTATTTTACAACAATCACTGATCGTGCTGGTTCGTTTGAGTTTTATGGAGAAATGACAGCGCAAAGGGAATTAAGTTGCACTAGACATAAATATTGTTAAATATTGTTATTATAATCTTTGGAAGCCAAAATCTAAAATAAAATCAGACTATGACAGATCTAAAGTGTAACCAGGCTGTGTTTGAATGTTTAGTTCTGTCCTCCGTCGTCACTCCTTTGGGCCGTCGTTTTGCGCTCTCTCTCTCTCTCTCTCTCTCTCTCTCTCTCTCTCTCTCTCTCTCTCTCTCTCTCTCTCTCTCTCTCTCTCTCTCTCTCTCTCTCACGTCAGGTGTATTTTCAAAAGTAGGCTACTGACAGCAGAACCGATAACGTCTGAGGTTATCGATACAGCGGTCTTTCAAAAATCACCCCCGGGCCCGTTTAATACCGGGTTTCGATACCCATCCCCTGTGTCGGCCACCTGTGGCGGCACGCGCAGTCACGTGGCTCATGGAGCGCTCAATACTTTTAGCACTGTGTCAATGCATTTGAATGGCTTAAGCGAAACCCCCCCCCCCCCCCCCCCGAAAACACAGCAGTTTCACTATACAGACATTTGCAGCAAGTTTTTGGTAAACAGTACAGCATAGTGTGCATTGATTATTGAGTCAGCCATATTTACAGGATAGTTTTATTATGGAGAGTGATAGAGATGCAACATTGTTAACATTAATTTTATTATTGCATTTAGCCCTCAGGTATTCCTTACTAATTGGTCACACTAATACTCATTGATGGTCAAATGTGACCATACACCGTAACTATATTTTTCAGTTAAATAAAAGTGTTCTATATTTTAGTTCAATCATATTTATTGAATATTTTGACTTTTGGTACTAAATCCTATTTGTGCAATAATTATTGTCAATTAATGACTACTTAAAATATTAGGAATTATATATTTCTTCTAATATTATATTTCTTTTTATATTTATATTTATATCCAATCCAAAGAGGCAAATTAGAGTCATTTTGAGGCTAAAAAATAATAATGTAAATTTGTAATGCCATTACCCAGTAGGTGCCTTATGGCTCTTTAATAAATATACATTTATGTACCTAATCTAGTTGCTCAAAAAAATATTGCAGTCTTTCATTTTAATAAATATTTAGATATGATAAAACACTAGATTTCTTTAAATGTGAAATTTTAAAACGGTAATAATTTGCATCCTAATATTTTTTAATGAATAATGATACTTATATAAGCACACACAAGTGAATATTAATGAATGAGAGCACATATAATCTGACCTTATGTACACCTATTATGTATTATGTCTTATTATGTACACTGTATAATACAGTAAGCTATATACTACATATGAACTGATACTAAATAGAGAACGAAATAGACCCCCAAATAAAATAAAATAAAATAAATCTCACTCCAATCTGAACTTAAAAGTTGGCAACCCTGCAGTACACAGTTGTTAGTTGTCAAAAGCACATCAGCTCCAGACAAACAATGACACTTAAAACCAGAGTTACTCGTGTATGGAGCAGAATCAAAGCAACCACCACATCTGTTTTCAGGCCTTTCCGCTTAGCTCTCTCCAGCGCTGGAAAGCTTTTCTAATATTAACGTGGGTCCTAAAGCTCTTCCCTGATCATAACCCTTCATTTTCCATTGATAATCTTATGAGCTATTCTCTTTTGTAATGTCCCTCAGGCATCTCTCTTCCAACTGTTTCTCCCTCTACCATCCAACCCCCCCCCCCCCGTTCAAATATTGCTTACCCCACCTTTAAAGAAATCTGAAGAAATCTTTTAGTTTGCATATTTAGCCTTAAAGTTATGAATAAGCTGGTCTGTCCAAGACAATGACAACATTTTTATTTAGGAGATATAAGCATTCAAAACTTACAGTCTCTCACTTCCGCTAAAATGAATCACAGATTTTGAAGACATCATCGCAGACTTCACCTTCTCATCAAATCTTTTTTTTCCAATCAAATACTTTCTAGAATCTAATGCCCGCCCCCTACGCTGCTGAAGTTGTGGCTGAAATAGGTCAGTTGGTCAAACATTTACTAATTTTACATGGTAAAAGGCACATAGCACACTATGATAGGAAACGATTGAGACAGTGAATGTCAGTTGAGGTGAATTAAGTCTGGTTAGTTTCACGCACTGCAGCAGTGCACACACATACCAACGGCTCTGGTCTAAAGTTAGACTACAGACACGAGACTGCAGCGTGGATCATATGCGTAAGTCGACAACAAACATATCGGACACATTTGAATTCTGCACAGAATCCTGCATTTCAAAGCAATATGGAGGAGATTATGATGATAAATGGTTAGAGGAAACTGGCTTTACCAAACAGAAAGGCTCTATTTAAACTGTGTAATAACGGAACGCTATTGGCTGTTTCAAAAAAGGGGAGGAGCTTCTAACAGCTGGAGTCGTTTTAGGGGAAATTACATCAACACATCGAATAATGCGTTGCATTTCAAGGCACTTCAGTGGGCCTTAAGTTCAAGAAAATCACTTGAAAACCAAGTTTTAACTTCGGACAAAAAAAACTGATCAGAGGACAAGTACAGCTGGGTGTCAGCAGCGTAACAGGGAATGCAGAGTCTTCTGAAAATGCTTCCAAGCGGAAGTAGATAAATTATAAATAGCAGAGGGCCCAAGATTGATCCCAGAGGGACACGAGAAGTGATTTGGGATGACTTTGATCGAAACTTCTGTAATTGCACAAATTGAGTGCAAGATTTAAACCAAGCCAAGAAAGTACCAACAATTACTGATTGAAACCTATCTAGTAGGATAATTGTGCAAGATAGTGTGAAACGCTGCAGTTAAATCAAGAATAAATAATATAGATAGAAGTTCAGAGTCAGCCACTACCAGTAAATCATAAGAAATCGTAACAAGGGCAGTGTCTTAGCACTGTGATATAAATGAAACCCTGATGGAAATTGTTCATATAGGTTGTTGTCAGAGAGATAGTAATGTACAATACACCTCAGCCGTAACAATCTTTTCCAGTATTTTAGATCAAATTTGGAAATTGGATGCAAATCATCAAAGTTACTTGGGTCAGTACCTGGCTTGAGCAGGAGTTATTATTGCAGTTTAAAGTGAATGTTGAACAAAACCAGAAATATTTGAAGAATGAATGAGATCAGTTATTAACAAAAGCATAATTCGGATGGTAATTACATTTGCATGCCAACTCATTGATAAACTCATGTATTTGGATGATGATTTATTCCCGGTGGAGGAGCGAGTTTTGTGATCCTCCACACCTGGGAACACAGCTCATGTGGACAGTCGAATGATTGTCTGCAGTAAAAATGTCATATGCTTGGAATAATAAGAATAAAATAAATCATATTTAATTTAATAATAGGAAATTATTCATTATTTAAATGTCCTGTTTAAAAAAAGATGTAATTTTAAAAATGAACAGAAATAAGCAGTTGTGGGCTGTCAGGGCCAACAGGGCCTTCTCTGCTGGCCCTGTCAAAATCATATATATGTTATGATTATATTTCCATAAAGGAATGTATTTATTTTTTGTGAGGCTGAACTGTATTTTCCATATGTCATCTAAATGCATCACAGCTCCGAGGACCAGCACTAGAAGAATAGCTTGCCTTCCATTGAAGCTGCTATTTACTGACGTAGGACATCAGCCAATCAAATTTTGATGTGTAGTGATAGAACGGCCCAGAGGCCCAGCGATGTGTCGGCTTTGAACTTTGAACTTTTCGCGGATTGTGAGCGTTCTGTGTGAAATGTGCTATGGCCGCTGCGGATGACAGGCTGTGTTTGAATGATCGATCCTGATGTCAAGCCGGTAATAGCTAACAAGCTGTGTTTTTTTCTGTTATATGTTCTTGTTGGTCCGTGTTTTTGTTTTTTTAAGAGTATTTGTGCCAGTGATCTGATTTTGATTCATTTCACCATTTGCCTAAACGGTGACACGTGAGTGTAGTGGTATCTTGTGGTATACTTTTTGCTTGGCCCCTTCCCAACGAACACGTTGAAAGCGAGGTTCGTAGCAGTTTTGCGTAAAGTGTAGGCCTATTGTATTTGTAGAGTGAGTGTGTGTGTGTGTGTGTGTGGGGGGGGGATGTGATGGGGGTTGTTATGGCGACGGCGTGGGGTATGTTGATCGTTAGTGAAGGCCCTGACTGAAACCCCACGGTGCGCTACTGGAAATAAGTTAATAGAATGGTGCAAATTGAAACTATCTAACGTAATTACTGCCGCAATAACGGCTAATTTCAAATGTTTAAGACTTTTCCTTCCCTTTTTTTTTGAGAGGTGATGAAAGATTAGTCTTGTAAATACTTTCCAGAATTTGATTAATACAAGTGTAGGCTTTAGATCTTTAAAATGCATCCAAATTACAGCGAAGCGAAGCGCAACGATACGATGCCTCGCAGGGGTCAAAAAGGATATAAACAGTTAATTTTAAAGCAATCTCTTCTTGAAAACTCAAAGATGTGGACGGCAATTAAATCACCACACGATCCTGGTGTTTGTCTTCAGAAGGCAATAAAATCACAGACTATCCCCTGCACATGATGAAAATACCTTACGAAACCACAAGAAACAAATACCGTCCAAATAGGGCTAAAGACGACTAGACCAACAACAGTGTTTAAGATACTGACAAGGCTTCAGGCCATAAAATAACACTCTTTCCAGTTGGAATTTGCAAGCTCTTGACACAACCTCCCTCATTAAATCATCTCCCATTATATGTACAGGAACTATAGAATTTCGAGGAGATAGCCTTTGCTTTCACTGGCCGTTTGCGTGTTGCAGAGGAATAGTGCACCGTCAGAACCCAAAAGCCACAGCTTAAAAAGATGCCTCCACTGTTTGTTCATACGCTCACCAATTACACATAAAGGCTCAGTGTGACGGGGTGAATCTCAACGAGACTGATATCCCAGCAGATAAAAAAAAAACAAAAAACACCTGGTCCTGGTATACATCCCAAGCCACTCTATATCTGTCTAGCTCTTACAGCAATATCAATGAGCCAAAGTGGAGGTGTGGAAATCCCACAGTGGACATGCTCCTGGTTTAAGAAAGAGATGGAATTGAAAATTCTTTTTTAAGAAAGCCCAGAGATCGCAGGCAGATGTGCTAGCCTTGGGGTGTAGTGCATGTAGTTCTTTTTATTAGTTTATGGAGATGTGAATATCAGAGGGAAATAAAGATGAGGTTTGCTACCTCAAATGTACTAAGATGTAAACGCCACTGATGTGTACTGATGTGTGTTTTTACTCTTAGAGGGTAATCAAATTCGCTCTAAAAATTCTGTAGGCTTCACACAGCCCCCCAAACTCCATTTATCACCTCTGACAACAGCACAAATGACTTTGGGTAAAGAGCAGAAGATGTATATGCAGTTCTAAGGGAGTGTTTAAAAGTGCTGCTGTGCACACGGGTCGTGGTGTGACAGATTTGCCCATTAATCATCAATAGGTATGAGGGGTTACCGGCTATTGAGAGAGGTGAGCGCCTCTGCGTGAGCAAAGTGAAAAAGTGATCTTGTAGAAAAAGAATGAAGAAGTCGATAGCTGCAGTGGCTCATGTTTTATAAATGATCCTGAATAAGATGTTCTTTAGAAGTATATTCGGTACAAAAAGAGCGTGCACCATGAAGAAAATGATCTACAAACCGGCTGATTCACAACCAAAGTTACATGTACACCATGTCCTACTTAAGCACATTTTATGGAGTATTTAGAGAAAAAGTACACAAAAAGAAAAAGCTGTTTTTTGCATATAAACACTGATCAATGTGGCTTGAGTACATCATGGCAGCTTGGTGCCTGTCCGTGGCGACTCAGGAAGTTGTTTAAAATCCTGCCATGCAAGAGTGCCATTTCAAGGTTTTATATTAAATTTATATTATATTTCTGTTGTCTAGAAATGTCTAGAAATGTACTGATTTCACCCTGTGCTAAAAGATACACCCACCGTGCAGCTCTTCTGTCAGAAGTCGATTCAAAATTGAGCTTATATATATATATATATATATATATATATATATATATATATATATATATATATATATATATATATATATATATATATATATATATATATATATATATATATATATATATATATAATGTGTATATAATGTGAGTATATAATATTATAAAAAATATATCAATATAACCTGAGACGCGGCGCTGAGCTTCGCGTCCGGTGTGCGACCCCCTTTAGGCACAATCAACTTTAGAACGTGCATGTAAATGCACTCAAAGTGTTCCTTTCCTCTCAAGGCAGGTATGTTTTTTAGGTTTTTTTTTCAGAATATGAATATGACATTTTTTAGGTTTATCTTCAAAATATGAATATGTTCTGAAGTTAAATTAAAGTTTGGAAGGTTTTAGTGGAAGGCTTGAAAGTCCATGGCGCAGGCAGGGTGATAGCTGAACAAGGTGCAGTTGGAGGGACGAGAGAGCCTGGTGGAGCCGTACGGACGATGGCCTTTGGTGGAGCAGCTAAGGTGGAGCTGACAGGTCAACAGACCAAGGTGAGGTAATGGGATCAGCGTAAGCTCCCCAATTGTTGTGGGCTCTGGCTTGTAATCCATGCACTGCCCCAATTCAGAAAAGAGACTTTAAATATCTCTCTATCAAAGTCTGTTCGTCTGGTGAGCTGGCAAAATCTAAGTGAGAATTCAAACAATAGAAGCACAGCATTGGCAATAAACTGTTTGGCTTAAGCTATAATCCTTTGTCGATCTGATATTCTGTCACGTTTAAAGTCCAAAGATGATGAAGAGACAGTTAGCTCACGAGGCGAGACACAAGATCGGGTTAACGAGAATGCTACACTATTTTTGCACAGTATTTTTAAAGAGGTGATGAATTGAGAAATCAACTTTCCCTTGAGCTTTCGACATATACAATATTGTAATATAAGAATATCCTATACGTTTCAGAGCTGAAAACTTGTTAATCAAAGGAAAGCTTTTATAGACAACAGGCCCAGAAAACGATGACACCTCTACAGAATGATAAGCACGTGTAATTCAGTAGCCCCACCCACCGACTCATGGAGCTGCGCTAGCCAGCAGCAATAAACATGCCAAAGATAGCAAGATATTGTGGAAGAACACAGTCACTGCATAAGCTTCCTTCGGATCCTAATGTTAGGAATGTGTGATACTTAGTTCCAGCTCTTGTGGGGAAGACAATGTACGGGTGTTCGCTTAATTTAACTGTGGAATCGTTTGTAATCAAGTCTCAGATGCTGGATTTGCAGACATATTAAAGATTAAAACACAATGCAGTGCCGTCTAAATTGGATATGACAGGAATGGTGCAACACACTTATGTGAGTAAAAAGTGATAGTATTGCATTGTTATAGATCGTTTTGATTATGTGTATGTGTCTAACAGTACATACCTTTAGCACGCTGGACATTTATGGGCCAGGGCTCGCAAAGCCCAACGTCACAGGGCTGTGTGTTTTCCAGACGGGATACCAAAACGGCCAGTGAATCTCAAATAGTGAAATAATACTCCTTTCCTAATCTGCGCTGTTCACTCTCTCTTGACTTGACATTTGAAGGGCATGCGCACATGCAGTTCATGCTTATTTACACCGATCAGGCGGACCATGTAATAGAAAAATAGTATTCCAATCAATCGCGGTTGGATGAGAAATAAATCACTGTGTTTGTTTGATAAAGTCGTTTACGAGCCCTGTGGTCGAGAGAATCATTCCGGTTGCCCCTTTCAAAACAAACCTTCCCTCATGTGAATTGAACTGACAGGGGAGCTGAAGCTCAATAAATATACGGTAACACTTTATTTTAAGGTTCAGTTATTAACTATTAACTAGTTGCTTATTAGCATACATATTACTAGGATATTGGCTGTTTATTAGTACTTATAAAGCACATATTAATGCCTTATTCTGCATGACCTTATTCTACATCCCTTAATCCTACCCAATACCTAAACTTAAATGCTACAAAAACTACCGTACTAACAATTAATAAGCAGTAAATTAGGAGTTTAGGGGGGCAAAAGTCGTAGTTAATAGTGAATATGTGTTGGCCATACTAAAGTGTTAACAAATGTGCAAATCGTATCCAATCCTAGCCGTGGGCGTTTACTTCTAAGTCTTCAGTGCGTCACGCCCATCAAAACCCAGCGTTCAGGAGACAGCCTCAAAACCAGTGTAGAAAATAGCATATTACTTATGCATGATGATGTTTTTGAATGTAAAAACCACACAAAAGTCATTAGTTGACCTAAAAAAAAGCCAGTTCATGACGCTATAAGAAAACCTCAATGACAAAATTCATGACTGGAAAAATATTCTGCAAGAGCATTTTAAAATGTTTAAACTCCTTATCTTTATGGATGTCATTTCAGATCTACTTTCGGAGTATGAAATTCATAACTACTGATTAGTTTGTCTAACTTAATAAGTCCCATTTTTCACCTCAAGTATAAGTCCTGTTGCCACGATGGCACCATATATCCATTGTGTACGTCTTCCATGCATGCTCTTATTTGCTGTCTTGTGTATGTTGTGTATAAGGTTGAGGCATTATGCATGCATTATAATGCATTGTAAATACCCTTATGATGCATTATAAATACAGGTATTATAATGCATTTGTGGTTATAACTCTTAACAGTTATAACCACAAATATGTAAGTATTATAATGCATCATAACTGTTATGATTATTTATCAGATGATACAACATAATGTAAGGTTGTTTGTTAGGCATTGTGTATGTATTATGATGAATTAAGAATACCCTTATTATGCATTATAAATACAGGGTTCATAGAAAGTGTTAGCAAATATTTCACTGATATAGAAGCAAAGATCACATCCGTTAATTGGCTAATCAGGCTCAGTTACAGCTGAGTTATCGGCCGTAAGGCTATAACAAACAAATAAATTACTATTATTATTAAAGTACAGAACATTACTTCATGCCATATTTCATACCATAACGCCATCATTCAGGGTTCAGATCACTGCACGAGTGTGTTTTATTTCTCATGAGGTGGGAAATGAAGAGAGCAAAACCGATATGGGACGGGTTACCTATACGCACCTCAATCAATAGCGTCATAATTAAAGGAGCGCGTGTGTTTCGATAAAGCTATTCCACACAGTTTTCTGCCAGCCAGCTGTAATTGCATAGAAATTTATTATACTATGAGTTTTCATCTGGAGCCCAGCGAGGAGGGGAACACAGGCTCATGGACGTTCATAGAAAGTACTAATGTATTTGGACCCCTTTCGTTCTCTCTCTCTCGATTAGATTTCTTTACGGTGAATAAATGGATGATGAATCTGGCCGCCAGATCCACTGGAACGAAACACACACTCACACACAATAATGAATATATACCTTTCAGGACTATAGAGAAACATTCAAGATCTTTTCAAAGCCGCTGACAATGAATTATCTTTCTCCTAAACATTGGTGTAAGAGCTTGCAAAAAGATGTGGGAAAGTTTGCGGTCACATATATACTTTTGCGGCTAATGTCTCATTTCCCTGGAAGGGAGACGCTGGTGCAATTAGAGAACGTTGGACAGATACAGTGAGCCTTAATTGAAAGGGAATGGAATGAAAGAGGGGAGACAGATGGAAACAAATGATTTGAAACCTCTGGAGTGGTCAAAGCCAGGCCCAATCAATAGAGCACAGATTACTAGCTTCGAAGCGTTTGATCCGGTTAATGGAAGAGAGGTGCAGGCTTGGGACCAGGCAGGAGCGGGTCACGGCTGGGATCTTTCAGACCGTGAAGAGAACGGGAGAGGGGTGGTTGAGTGCCAGGGGGAGGCGGCCCTCCCTCTCTGAGGGATCGATGGCGTTCGTGTTGCCACTGCAGGTTTTCGGCGGACATTGATCGCTGGACATTGGACTAGTGACAGAAGACAGGTTGTACCGGTTGTACCATGTTCTAGTCAGTGCTTGAGAGTGACACACACACTTATACGCATATATAGGGCCCATAATGTTTTTTCTAATATATCATTTTAATATATTTTATAGAAAAGTTTCCCAGAAAAAATTGTATTCATTTTTTGTCATAAAATATTGTAAGGTCCAAAAGTTTGCTTATAGTTAGCAGTTTTGTTTTGTTTTGTTACATGTGTAAAATTATAAATCTAAAAGGTTTAACAAAAAAGAAAAAAAGGAAAAAACAAAAACAAAAAAACATACATTTTAAAAAGTTTATATGTCGTCTATTTTGAAGTAGTAGGGCACTGAAATATTTCAGAAATATGTGTTTAACATCATAATATGCTCACATTATTTGAGGTCAAAAAGTATGGTTAAAATTTGCAATCTTTACAATGGGTTACATTTTTTGTTCATCTTGAAAGTTCATCTGAAAAAAAAAAATGTTATAACGTACTTAAATCCCCTTTGAAATAGTAGGGTTGTAACGATTCACTCGTTTTCTCGATGCATCGATTACAAATCCTGACGTTGCATATGCATCGATCTTGAAACATGTATTTTGAATCGTGAATCGTTAATGTTGGCCGGTACTTGTTATAAAATGCTAAGAATCGGATGAATCGCGATTCAATAATGATGCAGTGCTTAAAATAAACATTTGATTATATCTACTGCATGCGAATTAAGAGACGTTGTGCAGCAACAGCTGCGTCATCCGCGCCCTCACAGTTGATCTCCTTCACAGACATGCACGCGGTCTTTACCACCTCACTGGATTGCGCTCGCGCTCTGCCCGTTGCTCATTTATTTAAAATAAAATATTGTTTTAAGGAAATGGGTCATACCTGAGCTATTGAAGTAAAACCCTGCTTATTCAAGGATGTAACGTTACATTTATTGCATGGACGGACCAAACACATTTGTAAGTGTCTAAAATGCATACGCACGTTCTGGTGAATGATACATGAAATCTAACTTAATACCGTTTATCTACAACATTACCAACGCTGAAATAAGAGCGCGCGGTTTATCTAATCAGAGGCGCATTAAAGTTGCATCCGATACTATAGCAACAGCAACATAAGGAAAATGCTCTGTATAAAGAGAACACAGAGGGCTTTTCTTTTATATTACGTGAAGAAAAGTTAGTTTAGGATTAGCTGGGAAAGTCCCTGATATTTCCTCTCTATGGAAACATTGTATGTTTAATGCCAGGAACATTTTAATAGCCATTGACACTAATACACACTAGTTAGCATTAACTAACAATACTTTTAAAGTATTTTTAAAATTTGGCTTATTTAAATGTCTTTATTAAAGTAAAGTGTTATAAAAATAAAACAATAAAGTAATGTTAGTAATTTGAACTAACATCAACAGTGGACAAACGTTTTTTTTTTTTTTGTAACACTTTAAAGAAAGGTTCATTAGTTAACACACTTATAATGAACTACACTTATGAAGCATTTTTTTTATCTTTGTTAATGTTAATTTCAACATTTACTTTATTAAAATCTTGTTAAGTTAATGCACTGTGAACAAACCATGAAATGCTGGATTTTTATTAACAAAGATGAACAAACACAGTAACAAATGTATTGCTCACTTTTAGTATATATATATATTTTTTGGTTTACATTTTACATTGTTTCATTAGTTAACATGAACAAAAATTCTGTTCAGCATTAGTTCACCTTTTTAACATAAAAACCCAGCTGTTCATGGTTTGCTCATGTTAGGCATTAACTAATGTTACCCAGATTTTAATAATGCATTTCCAAATAGTACAATTGATAATAACAAAGATAAATAGATGCTTTATAAGAGCAGTTCATTATATTAGTGCATGCTAACTAATAAACCTTATTGTAAAGTGTTACTGGGTTTTTTGCCCACTCTCTGACCTCTGAAGGCCGCTGTGTGATTCACACCCTGAATAAGACTCATTAGGGGAAGCATTTTAATAATCCTATGAATGCATATAAGAAAATGCATAATCGAATCGAATTAATCGAATCATATCGAATTTTGATGTGAATCGTCTCGAATCGAATCGTTCTGAATTGACAAAAATCGTTTTTGAATCGAATCGAAACCCATGAATCATGAATCTAATCAATTCGCTGCCTACCCAAAGATTCACAGCCCTATGAAATAGTGAAGAAATGTAAATATTTAATAAATGTTATTAATTTTGCATCATATAATGTTTCATTTAAAAATGTTCAAATACTAAAACTTAATTTCCAAATTAAATCAGACCAAGTTATCTCAGTCTTTTTTCTCCTCAAATGATTAGATGATTTCTCAGGTGATTATTTGTGCAAATCATTGGTAAAGGAGAGTACTACTTATCAAGTAGGGTTATCCTAACCTTAACAATAGCTCACCAAAACAGAGGTTATCAAAATAACTGCAATAGGCTCAGGGCTTGACATTATCACCCCCCAACCCACCAATCACGGCTGATTTTAGCTGTTTTTTGGCAGGTTGAATTTCATTGTAGTCTTTTAAAAAAGCATCTGTTACAATCACGCTTGTAATCAATCACATGTGATTCTGTTGAGCTTATACCACCACACCTGTCTCTAACTTTACCCTTAAACTTAACCATCCCGCCACATCTGTCTCTAACTTTACCCTTAAACTTACCCATCCCACCACACCTGTCCCTAACTCTGCCCTTAAACTTACCCATCCCACCACACCTGTCTCTAGTTTTACCCTTAAACTTACCCATCCCACCACACCTGTCTCTAACTTAACCCTTAAACTTACCCATCCCACCACACCTGTCCCTAACTCTACCCTTAAACTTACCCATACCACCACACCTGTCTCTTACTTTATCCTTAAACTTACCCATCCCACCACACCTGTCCCTAACTCTACCCTTAAACTTACCCATCCCACCACACCTGTCCCTAACTCTACCCTTAAACTTACCCATCCCACCACACCTGTCTCTAACTTTACCCTTAAACTTACCCATCCCACCACACCTGTCTCTAACTTTACCCTTAAACTTACCCATCCCACCACACCTGTCTCTAACTTCACCCTTAAACTTACCCATCCCACCACACCTGTCCCTAACTTTACCCTTAAACTTACCCATCCCACCACACCTGTCTTTAACTTTACCCTTAAACTTACCCATCCCACCACACCTGTCCCTAACTCTACCCTTAAACTTACCCATCCCACCACACCTGTCTCTAACTTTACCCTTAAACTTACCCATCCCACCACACCTGTCCCTATCTCTACCCTTAAACTTACCCATCCCACCACACCTGTCTCTAACTTTACCCTTAAACTTACCCATACCACCACACCTGTCTTTAACTTTACCCTTAAACTTACCCATCCCATCACACCTGTCTCTAACTTTACCCTTAAACTTAACCATACCACCACACCTGTCTCTAACTTTACCCTTAAACTTACCCATCCCACCACACGTTCCTAACTTTACCCTTAAACTTACCCATACCACCACACCTGTCTCTAACTTTACCCTTAAACTTATCCATACCACCACACCTGTCTCTAACTTTACCCTTAAACTTATCCATACCACCACACCTGTCTCTAACTTTACCCTTAAACTTACCCATCCCACCACACCTGTCCCCAACTTTACCCTTAAACTTACCCATCCCACCACACCGGTCCCCAACTTTACCCTTAAACTTACCCATCCCACCACACCTGTCCCTAACTCTACCCTTAAACTTACCCATCCCACCACACCTGTCTCTAACTTTACCCTTAAACTTACCCATACCACCACACCTGTCTTTAACTTTACCCTTAAACTTACCCATACCACCACACCTGTCTCTAACTCTACCCTTAAACTTACCCATCCCACCACACCTGTCTCTAACTTTACCCTTAAACTTACCCATACCACCACACCTGTCTCTAACTTTACCCTTAAACTTACTCATACCACCACAGCTGTCCCTAACTCTACCCTTAAACTTACCCATCCCACCACACCTGTCTCTAACTTTACTCTTAAACTTACCCATACCACCACACCTGTCTTTAACTTTACCCTTAAACTTACCCATACCACCACACCTGTCTCTAACTTTACCCTTAAACTTACCCATACCACCACAGCTGTCCCTAACTCTACCCTTAAACTTACCCATACCACCACACCTGTCTCTAACTTTACCCTTAAACTTACCCATACCACCACACCTGTCCTTAACTTTACCTTTAAACTTACCCATACCACCACACCTGTTTCTAACTTTACCCCTTAAACTTATCCATACCACCACACCTGTCCCTAACTTTACCCTTAAACTTACCCATCCCACCACACCTGTCCTTAACTTTACCCTTAAACTTACCCATCCCACCACACCTGTCCCTAACTTTACCCTTAAACTTACCCATCCCACCACACCTGTCTCTAGCTTTACCCTTAAACTTACCCATCCCACCACACCCGTCCCTAATTTTACCCTTAAACTTACCCATCCCACCACACGTCCCTAACTTTACCCTTATACTTACCCATCCCACCACACCCGTCTCTAACATTACCCTTAAACTTACACATCCCACCACACCTGTCTCTAGCTTTACCCTTAAACTTACCCATCCCACCACACCCCATCCCTAATTTTACCCTTAAACTTACCCATCCCAACACACGTCCCTAACTTTACCCTTAAACTTACCCATACCACCACACCTGTCCTTAACTTTACCCTTAAACTTACCCATCCCCCCACACCTGTCCCTAACTTTACCCTTAAACTTACCCATATCACCACACCTGTCCCTAACTTTACCCTTAAACTTACCCATCCCACCACACCTGTCCCTAACTTTACCCTTAAACTTACCCATCCCACCACACCTGTCTCTAACTTTACCCTTAAACTTACCCATCCCACCACACCTGTCCCTAACTCTACCCTTAAACTTACCCATCCCACCACACCTGTCTTTAACTTTACCCTTAAACTTACCCATCCCACTACACCTGTCCCTATCTCTACCCTTAAACTTACCCATCCCACCACACCTGTCTCTAACTTTACCCTTAAACTTACCCATACCACCACACCTGTCTTTAATTTTACCCTTAAACTTACCCATACCACCACACCGGTCCCCAACTTTACCCTTAAACTTATCCATACCACCACACCTGTCTCTAACTTTACCCTTAAACTTACCCATCCCACCACACCTGTCCCCAGCTTTACCCTTAAACTTACCCATCCCACCACACCTGTCCCTAACTTTACCCTTAAACTTACCCATCCCACCACACTTGTCTCTAACTTTACCCTTAAACTTACCCATCCCACCACACCTGTCCCCAACTTTACCCTTAAACTTACCCATCCCACCACACCTGTCCCTAATTCTACCCTTAAACTTACCCATCCCACCACACCTGTCTCTAACTTTACCCTTAAACTTACCCATACCACCACAGCTGTCCCTAACTCTACCCTTAAACTTACCCATCCCACCACACCTGTCCCTAACTTTACCCTTAAACTTACCCATCCCACCACACCTCTCTAACTTTACCCTTAAACTTACCCATACCACCACACCTGTCTCTAACTTTACCCTTAAACTTACCCATACCACCACACCTGTCCTTAACTTTACCCCTAAACTTACCCATACCACCACACCTGTTTCTAACTTTACCCCTTAAACTTACCCATACCACCACACCTGTTTCTAACTTTACCCCTTAAACGTACCCATTTACATTTACATTTAATCATTTAGCAGACGCTTTTATCCAAAGCGACTTACAAAAAAGGGGAGAGTAATAGAAGCAATGAAACAGACAAGGCCAACAACCTGTAAGAGCTGTAAGAAATCTCAATTAATTAGCACAGTACACAATTTTTTTTTACCCATACCCATACCCATACCACCACACCTGTCCCTAACTTTACCCGTATCCCACCTCAATATCAGCAAAAGTGTTTTGCAATACAATATGAACACAATAAGTACATTGTACTGATTTTTTTTTTTATGTAAGTACATAGTAATTAAGGCCAATCAACATAAAGTGGGACCACTTCAATTTCTGACTGTTCGCCATAAAACTATGATTGAATGAATGAATTTCGAAGACATGGAATACAGCGTCATATGCGCCACTTTTATGATACTTATAAAGAGCTTTTGAGTCAATTTTGAAGCTTGAATCTACCCATTATTGTTTTAAAAACAAAAAAAACAAAAAAACAAACAAACAAAATACTAGACTTTCTACAAATTTCCTCCTTGTGTTCCACAGAAAAAAAAGTCATGCAGGTTTAGAACAACATGAAGGCGAGTACATGATTATTCTAGTTTCCTTCAGTGTTGAACTATCCCTTTAATGTCTGTTTTGGAACTTTTAGATTTGTCTTTAAGCCCATTTTTCTTTCATTTTGTCACTGAGGCTGTAAATCCTTTACTTATCAAGCCAAGACAATGGCTCAGCCACAGCAACGGGGTCTCCTGGGCGACCGCACAAAGATAAGAAACGATTTTCACTCAATAGCAGGAATTAGAGACTAACAGCCCCTATTTAAATTTGTAGCAAAAGTGTCACTTTACACACATGCGCAGCTGAGGGGAGAGACTGAGAGCTAACTCAGAGCTCAGCGTGTTCATGTGGGGGCGGACGCCTGCGTGACTGTGACAATGACACTGCGCACACACATGTGCATATGCGTGTTCCATATGGACAGAATGGCAGGTTCTGACACCTATTACGATGTGTTGAAGCTTACACACACAGGTGTCTGTATATACACACATCAGGAAACATCACAAGCGTTCGCTGGCATAGTACAACTAATTGTCATACTGGCATCTCATAACTCAGAACACCAACGGTGAAAAAACGTTTCCGTTTTTTTTGTTTTTCTGGCAGCGCAGACAGAGAGACATTTCCTTCCATTTTGTCGTACAATGTCTCATCATTTCATCACTTAAACAGAAATTGATGCCATGTCTAATTTAACATTTATTATATATTAAATGGTTATCTTTTCGCTCACATACATATAAACTAGTCGGATTTTTTCAGATGCTTAAGATATTGTACATTTTAAATGTAAGGGGAAAAAAGCCAAACAAATACATTCTGTACCATTTAACAGGTACTGCCATTACTAACACCGGAGAAGGTCAAAAACCTGGTGCGAGAACCCCTTTCGCCCACAGAACTGCCTTAATTCTACATGGCACTGATTCAACAAGGTGCTGAAATCATTCTTTAGAAATGTTGGCCCATATTGATAGGATAGCATCTTGCAGTTGATGGAGATTTGTGGGATGCACATCCAGGGCATGAAGCTCCCGTTTCACCACATCCCAAAGATGCTCTATTGGGTTGAGATCTGGTGACTCTGGGGGCCATTTTAGTACAGTGAACTCATTGCCATGTTCAAGAAACCAATTTGAAATGATTCGAGCTTTGTGACATGGTGCATTATCCTGCTGGAAGTAGCCATCAGAGGATGGATACATGGTGGTCATGAAGGAGACAATGCCCAATTGGCACTAAGGGGCCTAAACTCTAAAAAAGGCTGAGTTAAAAAATTTGGGTTGTTTGAACCCAGTGAATCGAACCATTCATACAACCCAATTTCTGGGGTTTTCAATTTCCAACCCAACTTGGGTTGTTTTTACCATACTGTGCCATACGTAAATGCCCCTGCAATTCTGAGGAAGGAAGTCAGAATTGCGAGCTATAAAGTCAGAATTGTGAATTTTAAAAATATGAATGGCATGATGTAAAGACAGAATTATGAGATATAAACTCCCAATTGCAAGAAGAAGAAAAAACAAATACTGGAATATTATTTAATGGGATTTAGTAAAATATTAAATATAATTAAAAAAGTGTTCTCTATTTTAATATATATTAAATTTGTATTTGTGACGGCAAAGCTGAATTGTCTGACAGAATTTCTTTCTGGCAAGCGGCGGGGCGAGTGCCAGCTGCGTGCCACACCGGTCTCGTCTCGCAGCCGAGTGACGGGAGCTTAAAAGGAGAAGCGAAGGCAGTGGAAGAGGAGAGAGGACCAGGCTGGATTTTATGTTATGTTTTGTTTACGTTTTGTTGCGTGTGTGCGGGCAGTCGACCGTGAGGGTCTGCCCAAGTTACTTTCGCTTTGTTTATTTATTTAATTTAAGTTTTTTGAACGTTCGCCGGTTCCCGCCTCCTTCCTTCCCATCGAAGAACGTCGCTACATCCTTCTAATGTGCTTACTGGCTCAAAAACATTTCATTTCATTATCAATATCGAGTACAGTTGTGCTCATTAATGTCATGGTTGGGTTCAGACCAAAATGATGAAAAAGGTTCAAACAGGTTTCTACAAACAAGAGGTTCTTTAATAAAATAAAACTTAGGTAAATTCAATGCGGTTTCCTTTTTTGGAATTTCCTGCCATTATTCTGTTGTCACGGGCACTCATTAATCATCGCAGATGTTCGTCATCGTCTCATCATCACTGTGTATTTAAGTTCTTCTTTGTGCTCAATTTGGTGTCCGGTGTTGTTTGCGTATTATTTGCTACACGCTGTCTCATGCTGTTGCTATTCTTTGGATTACCAAAGTCTACTTTGGTGTGCTTTGCTTAATTAAACGTACATAAATTTCATATTTCAATTGCATTTCATCTTCATTGTCGGGCCAGCAGCATTACACTTAAAGGAACACTCCACTTTTTTTGAAAATAGTCTCATTTTCCAAGTCCCTTAGAGTTAAACAGTTGAGTTTTACCGTTTTTGAATCTATTCAGCCGATCTCTGTATCTGGCGGTAGCACTTTTAGCATAGCTTAGCATACATCATTGAATCCGATTCAATGATGTATGCTAAAAAGTGAAGTGTTCCTTTAATATTGTTGTGGAAGCTGTGATCCTTTTTTTTTCTTCAGCATTCTTAATGAATAGAACGTTTAAAAGAACAGTATTTATATGAAATGGAAATCTTTTGTAACATTATAAATGTCTTTGTCATCACATTTGATCAATTTAATGTATCATTGATGAACTAAAGTAGGTCTAAAAAAATCATAGAAAAATAAAAACACAAATTTACTTTCAATTGGTTGTCAGATTTTTTTTTTGTCAGTTTGCAGATGTATTACATGTGTAGTACATCACATAAACTATGAACATCTTCCTTATGCTAACAGATATATCTTAACCTTTTATTAACAGAACACAATATATGTTGTCATCAAATTAAACAGAGCATATCTGTTGATTTATTATTTAAAACTCGTTTGTTGCATAATGCAAGATTTAGATTAAATTGTATTATTCAGTATTACTATTTATTAGCATTCATAATCAATTAATATTTTGCATATCTTTATTATTATATTTATAAGCATTCATTTTAGCAGTCGTTTGTAATCATTGTATTTTAGGTTTGAATACGTGTGCTAGAGAGGCAAGCTAGACTGGGGATCATATGTGTGTAAGGATGTCAGAGACAGGGAGAGGAGTTAGGCGAGTCATATGGACCGCATGAATGTGCAGTGAAGTTTCAATGCATATGTTGACTTAATTTGCTATATATTCAGCTTTAATGGAAACCATATGTTTTTTCTTGGGGAATAAAACTCAATAGGTCTTTCTCTCCTGTGTCTGACAAAAATATACAATAAAAGATCTCTGTAACACTTTATTTTAAGGTTCAGTTATTAACTATTAACATGTTGCTTATTAGCATCCATATTACTAGGATATTGGCTGTTTATTACACTTTATAAAGCACCTATTAATGCCTTATTCTGCATGACCTTATTTTACTACCCAATACCTAAAATTAAATGCTACAAAAACTACCTTACTAACTATTAATAAGCAGTAAACTAGGAGTTTTTTGAGGCAAAAGTCGTAGTTAAAGGGTCATGAAACCCCCCTGCTGCAGCAGTGTTTTTTCACACCTTCGATTTGAAAAGGCTTGTTAAAAGGGGAGTGGTCGACTGTGAAAAGGTGGGATGGTATTGTGTGGAAAGAGGGAATGTTTGCATAAATAGGGGAGTGTCAGTAGGTGCATTAAGATTAGCGATACCAATAGCAGCAGTTACAGCGGTTCTGAGACATGTTCTTGGTTCACGTTGGCATTGTTTACCACAGTGAGATTAAATGAGGGATGAGAACAGCGAATGAGAGAGCTGCGTGCAGCAGAGATCGCAAATCATTCAGCTCTTCAAAGTTCAAACCAGCATAATTCAGTGAGAAATGAAAATAAATGTTATTCTGCATGACGAAATATTTTGCAAACGTGATAAAACTATATTTGTCCAAATATGCACGCTGTTTGGCAAGATGAACAACGCGCCGACGTGATAAGAGAACGTGAACCACCCAACATGCGATGCGACAGAGATGTGTAATTCTAGATCGGGGTAAAAGCGAAGGGGTTTGAGGCTTCATAGTCTCGACCGCGCATCTGAAGCAGAGCGACGCGCACTGGGTTGCCGTGACGATCCGCGCTGTCTATCACTCGGCAGCTAAATCTATATTTGTACAAATATGCAGCACGCTGTTTCACTAAGAGCCCGAACACATGCGGTTTAGTGCATGGCTGTGACGACAAATAAAACGGAGAGGACGTGGCTTTTGTTCATTAGCCTACAGATTACAGATTGGTTATTTTGCACTCCTGACATAGATAGTCAACGCTTGCAGGTTCGGCGTGCGATTCCTCAGGTGAATTTTACTTTACCGAGCCTTTGTAGCAAAGGCTTCCACAGACGGCGCCGGTTACAGCTCGCTCGGCGCCCTTTACGTTACTTCGTATCAGCACAACGCCTAGCTTTCCTCCGTGACTTTTCCGCACACTGCTTCCAAAACTTCCCCACCATATCTCTACAATAATGATGGAAGACGAGCCTGACAGAAGTGACTGTCTCATGCATATTAACTAAATTATCTTGTATGCATACTACAGCGCAGGGATTGGACTGAATGAGCTTTATGTCATGAATATATATTGACGTCAGCATGTGCCCAGCAGCCCATACTTGGGCCGAAAAGGCCGCGCCGACGTCAGCATTTGTGACGTTGCTCCGACTAAGCTTTTCAAACCGGAAGACAGAAATCGCTCTGAAAAATGCAAAAATAACTATTTTCACATATGAATACCATTAATGAGTACCCTTAGTGTTTTCAATGATGTGCAGCCTATACATATCTGTTTACATCTCAAAAAAAGTGTTTTGGGGTTTCATGACCCTTTAATAGTGAATATGTGTTCCCCATACTAAAGTGTTACCGAGATCTCTTGACAAAATAACTGGTGTCTAGTCCCGTGAATTACACAACAACGGGGATAGAGTTTAATACACAAGACCTTCACAGAGTTTAAAGAATGGCTTAAATTTGAAAATGCACTCAGGCATAAACAAGCATTTTCAAAAAACAAACAAATGTGACACGCACAACAGACTATTTATGATATACGCTCACACATCTCAAGGATGCAAAAAATATATTATTTATGTAACTGCTGTATAACAAAGTTGCAGCAAAAAAAAAAAAAAAAAACTTGGGGCATATCCACTTGTGAGTGTTCCAAAGAGTTTTACTCTCAGATGAAGGTCAATGAGCAAAACTGCATTTGTACATTGTTGGTCGATGAAAAACATCATCCCACGTGAATGACCTTCCCCTGGAGGTCTGTTCACTTAAATTCAATTATCTTTTGATACATGTCAACTCCTCCATCTGTCATTTTTATTTAGCTTGAAGCACATCTACCGTGGCTCCTAACATGACCGCATTCAACGTTACATCTGACCTCCCTGAAAGCTCTACACGAGAGAGTGCTGTAAGATGGCTGACCAGCCTTACTCTCGTGGTTTCAATTAGGTCCCATGGGCACCCGTTGACTGATGTGTGTAATGGCCTTGGGTATGGGCGGCCGTAGCGAGGGCAACTTTAAGATGATGTGTAAAGCCTGTGTAATTTACCACACTCAGGAGTTACACTCGCACCACAGAGCATAAATCAACCAGCCTTGGCTTTCTGAGCACACAACGCTCTCGTCTGGAGCTAAAGAGTGTCATATCATCTGCCGCCAGCAGGTGGAACACTGACGTCTTGTGCTCAGAGCTGCTTTTGATGGTTAAATCCCCAGAAGAAGCATGAGACTGAGAAGAATAATGAATATCTCAGGCACAAAAGATTCTGTTTCAGAGCTTAGTGGAAACATAAGGATTAACAGACATAAGGAAGAAAAGGATGAGAGCATGAGAGACACTAACAGGATGGAAGTACAATCGGTTTCTTGAAATAATAAAAAAATGCAATCATATGATTGTCATTAAACAGTTGAAGCATTCTATTAAATACCACGGAGGAAAGAAAGTTATACAGGTTTGCAATGGGATGAGTGTGAGAAAATGATGACCAAAATTACATTTTTTGGGGGGTAAACTATCCCTTAACCATATTACAAGTAGATTACATATACTGTACATCAGAATCATGACATTTCTAAATCTCAGGGCTCGACATTAACGCTTGTCCACACAAATTGATTTTTTGAAAGAGAATTTTACTTGCTAGACCGGACAAGTAGCCTGATTAAAATTTCAATAACAAAAAATAACTAGGGAGCCACCAAGAAGGCCAATTAAATGTAGTATTTCTGTCAGGACCACTATCGTCAAAGATAATGAACAATTAGCATCCAGTTTGGATTGGCGGTATGGTTCTGTTCTGGGCAAGAACTCCTCAAGAACATAATGTCTTGCAGATATCATTAATGTCAATATTAAAGGGTTAGTTCACCCAAATAAAATCATTAATTACTTACCTTTATGTCGATTGACACCCGTAAGACCTTTGTTCATCTTCGGAACACAAATTAAGATTTTTTTGTTGTTGAAATCTAATGGCTCAGACAGACCTTCATTGACACTAATGTCATTTCCTCAGTTTGAATCAGCGTATCGATTCATGATTCAGATCGTGAGTCAAACCGTCAAACTAATGGTCAAACTGCTGAAATGACTTTGGCGATCCGAATCTTGAATCAATATGCTGTTTCATAACCGTTCTAATCTTTGTTTTGAAATCGGCCCATCACTATATAAATTCATATCTTTTTGTTTAGACTTTTTTTTTTTTTTTTTGCTCACAAACTATTCTCATTGCTTTATAAAATTATTTTAGAGCCACTGTAGTGAGATGGACTTTTTAATGACGTCTTTAGTGCCTTTTATGGGTCTTGAGAGAGAAATGAGACTGGTGTCAACGGAGGGCTTTCTGAGACAGTCTGAGCCATAGGATTATCTTTATTTGTGTTCCGAAGATGAACGGAGGTCTTACGGGTGTCGAACAACATCACGGTAAGTAATTAATGACAGAATTTTCATTTCTGGGTGAACTAACCCTATAAATGTGCAAAATAATTTGGGAATTTAGTCTGATTCTAGGGTAATCAGAATACCAAATCCTGACTGGACGAGAGGAGGAGCTGGGGATGGAGAAAGGTAAATGATCTCTGGAGAACGAGACAGCTGCTGATAGTGCTAAAGGAGCATATGTCTGCTGTGATAGACGGCGTATTCCTATAAGTAGACGCTGATGTGAACTTGACTAACGTGACCTGGCAGAGCTGACGCTACGCTTGATTTTTATTAGGGCTGTCCCCGAATAAGGATTTACAGAGGATTTACAGATTTGATGGATTTGAATCAGAATTGTCGAATCTTTCTATGGTCGACTGATAGTCGAATCATCTGTGTGTGTGTGTGTGTGTGTGTGTGAATGGGTTGGGAGGGGCACGACACTAGTCAGCAGGAGGGTCAAACTATTTTTATTTTCCTTTACACACTGCACACAGCAACAACTTTATTACCAAAACTGCCTGCCAACTGACAATGGCTTTCTTATTTAGGTTTAAATAAAAGGTAATGTGGTGGATAGACATCCGTAAAACGTTTTCTCATAACATAATAAAGCCGCGATCGAAATACAGAACATCACATATATATATATATATATATATATATATATATATATATATATATATATATATATATATATATATATATATATATAAACATTTTAATAAATTAACCTAAAAAAATGAATAAATACCTGCCTAGAGAGGAAAAGTGCATTTGAGTGCATTTACATGCACGTTCTTAAGCCTAAAGGGGGTCGCACACCGGACGCAAAGCTCAGTGTTTCCTCTCAGGTATCTCACACCGGACGCATGCATTATATACGCGCAAGCTCAATTTTGAATCGACTTCTGACAGAAGAGCTGCACGATGGGTGTATCTTGTAGCACAGGGTGAAATCAGTACATTGACGATTTCAGGGAAATATAATATAAATTTAATATAAAACCTTTAAATGGCGGTCTGTGGCGTGCCAGGATTTTAAACAACTTCCTGAGTCGCCTCGGACAGGCACCGAATGCTGCCGGTGTGTGTACACTCGTTAAAAACGTGTTCGTATTTTAAAGGCGCGGCAGGCGCACACCACTTCTTTAAAATATTGAGCACCCCCATATTGCCAAAATGGTATGATCCTCGTTTCATAACACCCGCGGAGATTCAACTGTGAGATTGGTGGTCGTATCCAGCTCAGCATATCAATGCATCGAATCTTCGACTATTCGGGGTTACCCCTAATTTTTATATTTTATATTTCATTTATTTGTATTATAGATATATTATGTAAAATACAAAGAAAACACTTCAAAAACATTTAAAGATAATAATAATATAGATATTAAAGATAAAATAATTTGTTTTCCAACAGAAATAATATAGAGCATATAAGTAAACCAGTACATAACAAATAATAATTTAAATTTAAATTAAAAAATATATATTTAAAGAAATCAAATGTTAAACTGATATATACATAATATCTAATTAAATAATGTTTTTTATATAATAATTTTCTATTTAATCAATTAAATAGTAGAAAATTCAAACTAATCAATCACAGCAACTTTCCCTGAAATGACATTTCAGAGAAATATGAACCAATAACATTTCGCTGTAACAATTCGCCCAGTCTCCCATATAATGTACGAACATTTGAAAACACTGCTGTAAGTCTGTTGATATTTACAGTAAGTGGAGCAGGCATCATTTCTGACCCAGGGCTTACCTGCGGCTGAGGGCATGACCATAGGGACACAGGGTCTTCCCTGCCCCACGGCGGGGGCAGAGAGCAGCATTTTCGCTAAGGAGGCAGAGATGGGCTGAACCAGCAATGATGTCAGGTTGTAGCGACTGTCTCTCTCAGCTGTGAAATAGGGAACAAAAACAAAAAGAAAACCAAGAAAATTTCTTGTTTTAGCAAGTCTTTAGAACAGCCATATCAAAATTAAAACACTAATAACATCATTCCATCCTTAGAATTTCACCCTCAGCGCACCATTTTTGTTGATCATGATTTCGTGAGCGTTTAGAGCACATTGTGAGGCTCTTAACGCCACACATGAGCAAACCAATTACCCAATCAAAGAGCTTTTCTATTGGTTAACACCTCCACTGAGTCTTCTCACACATCTTCATCTACGAGGGCAGATGGACAGCATTAGTCTGTTGCGTGCTGCATACGTACAGTTGCAGCGGGGCCAGGCGAAGATGCGCCTAGTGATGTGAGGTGAGCGAGAAGGGGCGGGCGAGGAGGTTCGTAATGCGCTAAATCAGACAGAAACCGAACGAAGAGCGCTGAGAGGTACCTGCACAGCCAGGCAGGGACATATCAAAGCCCTTCCTCGGCACTGATTGCAGCTCATGGGCGGCAAACTAATAGGCCTGGAGATTTTAAGTTTGAAGAAACGGTTTCCAGCAAGCCAGTGGGGATTTATATGGACGAAATGCTCCATTGATTCAGCCTCATTAAAACGGGGAAACGGTGAGCCTAATCCTGCTTTAGGAGCAAATTTATTTAGGAGCTTCAATTTTCCAGCAACGCTTCTGCACCGGTGGGATGGGGTACAGTCATCTACGAATAACAATCAGTAGACTTTTCTGTTACACAACACTCTATTACCTTCCGCAGATAAACGTATTCACAATTCACAATTATTTTACAGCAGTTATGTGGGAATGAACACAGGGGAAGGTCCCCTTGAAATGAGCTTATTTTTTTCCCTCAGTCATAGGGGGATACAGGAAGTGATTATTGGCTTGCAAAGTGAGGCTTTAGAAGTAACTCGGTATATGCAATTATCTGCTTAAAGGTCACAAGGGTCAAGTTTTCCGTTCAGAGAGAATAGATTATCTGAATTCATTATCTTTAACCTTTTAAATGTGATTTAATCCAAATGATTATCCATTAGGGCTGTCAAAACTGCTCAAAAATGATGTTTGAATATTCCCTCTAAAAATCTGGTTGCACGTTTTGTCAATGACGCACATTACGTCAATAAAAGGACAAATTAATACAGAGACATCATTACTTGTATAGGTAGTCTATTTGAGTTTAAACATATTTGACAACGTATTACCTACTACACAAAAACAAGTAAATCAACAAATGGCCAAGACCGCAGATCTCACTCTCTCTCTCACCCTCACGCTCTCGCTCTCTGCGCGTAACGGTTTAAATGAACAAACTTTGAGTGCTGATTAAGAGTTTTGTTAAGGTCGCGACTGTTGTCCCAAATACTGCAGGCTTCATTCAGTGATTGAAACAAATATTATGGATATTAATTTAGGTTTTACAGCATATTGAACGCTCTGATTGAGCTGTGCTTTGGTCAACATGGAACTTTTCCTTGACATGAAACGGTAAATAAGCAGTGCATTTATCCTTTATTCATGCAATATCTATTGAGTCAGTACAGTAGCCCACACTTCAGTAATGTTTCTGTTTAACGTTAAATAAAATGAGGCATGATATGCTAACTGTATCTTACATAGCTTGCATACAACTTTATCTCGCGGCTCAACAATTTTACCTCCTACCGACCAAAATTACCTCCTACCGATCAAAAATCCAAAATCCAAGTACTTCCCGACATGGCTTTTTAGATTTTGCGGGTTAAATTTGCTTCCTCTGCTGTGGTCGAGTTGGGTTATGCACTTTCTGCCATCTTCACTGCAGGATGCGTCAACTTTCAGCAGTGCGGCTGTGCCTGACAGCGCGACTCCTGTTCCTGAACCCTCACATGTGCGCCAGAGCACCCTTTTTGCAAAGCAGACAGCCACGCCTCTACTCCCGCTGGCATTTTTCCCCACTTTTTTTAAATTCGGATATTAATTTTCATCTTTGAATTATTTTTTTTTTTAAACGATTTGAATATATATTCGAATTTTGAATATTTGTTAACAGCCCTATCATCCATCCATCCATCCATCCATCCATCCATCCATCCATCCATCCATCCACCCACCCATCCATCCATCCATCCATCCATCCATCCATCCATCCATCCATCCATCCATCCATCCACCCTAACCTTCTCAAGATGTGACTTGACAAACTTTGCTGTTCCAGTTTCCAGTTACATATTCCAATTACATGAAAAACTTTTAATACATCTCCTTTAACCTGAATTTCATCTTCTTGCGTTCCTGTGCTCGATCTCAATTTGTAATCCAATTCACATTCAGTTGTAGGCAGTTGTAGACTATTTGTTATAGAGTCTGACTTCGAGTCCCAGTACCGGCAGGAAATTAATGAACAGAGGTGAGGTGTAGATAAAACACAATCTCTGTTTGGGGCCACAGCAAAAAAAAAAAAAAAAAAAAAAGGCCGCCCACGTGTGTTTTCAAGTTGTGTATGTGTTCAAAACTAACTGCTGTGTGTGCTCACTTGGATGGCTGAACTGCAGAGCACAAATTCAGAGAATGGGACACCATATTTGGCTTTACGTCACTTGAATAAATTCAATTAGAGCTTAAAAGACATCCATTAAAACGAAAAGTTGAATGATCATGTGTTGAGTGTTGATGTTGTAGTGCTGCATAGACACACTTGAATCTGATAATGGCTGAAGAGTGAACTTAATAAAATGAGAGACTAAAGTGAGAACTTTTCAGTCTAATACTTCTAGGACAGTCTCTAGACTCTAGAGCACTCACTTTTTTCTTTTTCTTTTACCAACCTAAAAGTACTTTCATTCGTCTAGATAAATAAAACACAAACAAGGTTGCGGTCAATAGCTCTCATCCTTTCCAGTTAGTTCTGTAGTACAGCTAAAAATGAACAAAACCCCTCAAAACCCATTAGGTCGCGCTCCAGCTGGAGATAACAGCGCTGGAAATAAAGTAGTTCTGACCTTGCCGAACTCCAGGGGAGAGTTTGCACTCTCTGTTTCAGCCTGATGATACCGTACAGCGGAGAGACGGCTGACATACTCGAGTCCATAGAGGGGTGCATGAGAGAAGCTTTAATACCACACGTAACGTGATTTAGTCTCTCAGTAAGAAAGATTCATGGTGCCAGTGTGTGTGTAATACACACATGCTCTTCCCTCCATCAGATGTTTGCTGCATACAGAAGTTACGAGGGACCGTGATCTTATTCTTCCTGCGCTGGTGTTTCTTATTTGTTTATTTGTAGTTTTTATGTGAAATTAACCGTATGCTGATTCAGATGCAATATTAATAGACATTGGGTGCGTTTACATGCACGTTCTTAAGCTGATTATGCCTAATAAGCCGACAATGAACATGCTCATGTAAATGCTCTAACCCATTTTCTTTTATCGGAGTAAGGTCATAAACGGCGTAAGCATAAACCGGTTGCATCTTGCATCTTTCGGTAATGAACGAATGATTGTTTTAAGCGAATCAGTAGGGTGAATTAATCAATGACTCACTTATTTAATGATGTAATGATGAAACCTGCAGAAAGAGTCAATGAAAAATCCCCACCATTAATGTACAGACAATATTTCCAATGCAATACTGCACTACACCTGCGAGGCTAACATCTGTTTACAGCGCACTAATTGTGAAGTGTCTCTATCTATTGTCCTATATGAATGATTGTGTTTATTTATTGGTCACCTGTTTTACTGTTTTAAAATGACAATAAACCAACTTAACTTGACCAAATATGCAGGGCCGTGCACAGACATTTTGAGGGGCAGTGGCCCAAACCCCAAAAAAAGGGGCACTATAAAGGGGTTGAGTATCATCTTAATATAGAGAATGAATAACAAACCTCTTACAATCATACTGTAAATACAATTGTTAGGCTTTCATGTTAATTAAATTTATGTTGTTCTAATTATTCTTCCAAAAAGTTGATTCTGTGCTAATTTGATCTCTTTTCTATTTTTATTTTTTATTGGAGATTTAAGTAGCAAATGAAAATCACTAAAATTATTAAATATATTTTGAGTCAAAGGTCTTGTTTATGACTTTTGTAAATCATAGGCAACATTTTTTTAATAAAAGAATATGTAAAAGTATGGTATTTGGGGTAAAAGGCATTTTAACATGATAATAAACAGCTGACTGTTTATTATCATGTTAAATATGATCATGGTTAAGATTCAGTTGGATGTCTATCTTAGAGGTAACATCATATTTATAATAAAAATATGATAATAATCATATGATATAATACAAATATATTTAGTTGTTACAACGATAAAACTTTATTAAATTATTATGGGATCTCATACATTCAATGTTTTCAGATTATTTACTTAAACATTTGTGTCTGTATTTTAAAAATATTTTTATATTAACATTTTAATATTTACTGAATAATAATTCATTATTTTATTCATCAAAATAAACAGAAAATGCTGCAAACATTGCTAGAGATTTTTTGCACAAGTATGAACTTTTTTTGAAAAAGTTGCCATTATTATTATAGTTAAGTTTATTTATATAGCACATTTCATACACAGTGGCAATTCAAAGTGCTTTACATAGAAAGGAATTAAAATAGGGATAACAAATGCATAAGAAAAAGCATTTGTTTTACTTATGCATTTGTTATTATTAGGGTGTGCTTTTGCCCCATTGTACCCTGATACAACTCATAGCCTGTATTACCTTTTTTTTTATTGTGTATACGATTAATATGCTCTAAATAAAATATCATAAATATGACGTATGTTATAGATACTAGTATTAACTCGTAAAATGGATTATAATTTGGAAATCTATTTTACAGAAGTTAAAGAGTGACAAACTGTCAGCTAAATATTCAGTATTCAGTATATGACGATTTACCCGCTGGCATGCTGGAGCTTTGAATCCATATTTGCACTGTTGAAACAAACTACTAATTCCGCGGATCAACCACTGTCTGTAATGTGGATTGTAGTTTGTAATATACCTGTTAATGGGACGACATTCTGGAACTGTCGTCTCCACAGAGAGAGGACACAGCCCCGCGATGCTGCAGAGCGAGCGGGAAAACACGGAACGGGTTAGTGTAATTTGTGGATTTTTAGCGGAACAGAGCGCTTTTATGGGAATCCTCTGATGTTGAGGGAGGGAAGGGGGCAAGAAGGGCACCTTAGCCGATGAGGGCAAAGGGGCAGTGGCTCTAGCCACCGGGCCACCCCCCTGTGCACGGCCCTGCAAATATGTGTTTCTAAAGCTTATCGTATAATTTCACCTAAATATCTTCAGCACTTTTTTTTTTAATTTTCCTTGCAAATTCTGTAAAACTCAGAGCCCTCAAAAAAGATGTAGATATATTTTCCCAGGTGAAATAAAACTTTAAAATATGCATGCACAGTGACGAACAGAGCCTTTCTAACATCCTGACATGTTGTATTTCACTTGATCTTTTTTGAAGGTTCAAGCAATGTTCCTTCTTCACTGTAATCAACACAAACAAAGCTCTCTTATTCCACACAGAATTACTCACCTGAGCTCCCTGTGAACTTTGTGCAGTGGACAGATTCATATGTCACAAATCAATTAGATAAAGCAATGCCATAGATGCCTACCTGTTGATGCAACAAGCCACATGTGTGTAATTTCAGTATATTTCATTACATTTGGGTATGCAAGATTAATTCAGACAAAGAGGAACTTATGTCATTATGATTAAAGTAGAATTCAAGGTAGCGCTAATAGGATACACAGTCAAACTTGCAAACATTACTTTAAAAAGAAAGCGCTGAAGATGATCCAAAATAACTGCAAGAACATAAATTCTTTTGAGCAAACAAGCCTCCCAGGAAGAGTTATTTGCTGAAGTGCGATTACCCACAGGGCTTAGAATCATTCCCTCCACACAGAGATGCTCATGAGATATATATTACACGCCTGCGGTGGAGCCATATGTGCAGTGTTCAGATCACAAACACTTCAGTAGCTCAGATACAAACGTATTTATTAGGCCTGGGCAAAAAAAAAAAGAAAAAGAAAAGGGAAGAAAAAAAAAAACATCATTTAAAATGTGGGAGAGATTCTCAAAAGTCACAAATTTAGTACTAAACATGGTGGAAGCAGATACGCCTTCCAGACAGTTGAAAGGAACGGTCCCTGTCCCAATCGGGTCAGTGCTGCATGGTCACAAAATTTTACAATTTGCATTTCAAGCCTTACCAATTTTGGCATTCAAGAAGAGAAAGAGAAGTTTTGTGTGCACACATCTGAAAGCATCACATGCAAATAATGAAATTAATTCTCTTTTAAGTCTCCTTGCGATTGAACGGACAAATTCCCACAAATTAATCTCAAAATGTCCACCTTGGCGAGTATCCTAGTAAGCAGTCAGTTATGGCTTAAGTGAATGTAAACAGTAGAGAAAGACAACAGGTGACTACTGGATTCATGCATTAGTCTTTAAAGTGACAGCCCCCTAATATTCCTGCCGCTGTCTGTGTTTTTAATGTTAATCAAGAAACAAAAGAATGAAATCACTCAATGCTCGTCACTGAATATATATTTTTTTAATTTAAAAAAAACTTTAATTTATACAGGGAATATCACATGCAGTGTTGTTATACATTTGATTACTTTATTCAATACCCGTACCTGAAAACTACCGTTAGACCTACTTTAAAAAACAAAATTTATTTGTATCTGTTCTATTGCATTTGTTCTATTACTTGTAGTTTGATTATTTGTTCTTTTTTATTAATGACGATGTACTCGTCTTTAACCCTTTCCCCGCCAAACACAGAATTTTCCATTATTTGTGAGAAAACACTTCCCGGCCAAAAACGGAATTTAATGCTTATTAATAGTTTTTTATTTAATTTTTTTTGAAGAGGTTCAACTCTTTCTTTTGATATATTGCATGCTCAGATATTCGTAAAACTAAAGATTCTATTGGCTATTACATTTTTTGTTAAAATGGTCAAAAACACTGGCAGTGACTGGCATTTTTTTTTTAAACGCTGGCGGGGAAAGAGTTAACAATCCTTGAAAGTTATATTCATTTAAATAGTAGTATAATTAAGTGTGTTATTGAAATTGAAATTGAGAATTTTAAAATTTCACTGGAATTACTGAATCAGAGAGAGTTTTACTGCCAATTGTGCTTGCACACACAAGGATTTTTTGTTGGAACCGAAGCTCCCAGTGTAAACATACAAATATAACAAGAAACATAGTAAAACAAATGTAAGAATAATAATAAAAATAGGTTTAGTAAAGTTGTAATAGACATTTACAGATCATGAACATATTTGCAATATAGTGAATCATATGAATAAATGTTAACTGACTTTACAAATATATTGCACTAAGCAGTAGGGTATTGCACTTACAGGCACATGCCTTGGGAGGCATTTAACAGTTTAAGAGGGAAATGGCCTGTGGGAAGAAGCTGTGCCTAAATTTTCTAGTACCCAGTGATCTGAATCGCTGTCTGGGCGGCAACAGTTCAAATAGGTGGTTTTCAGGGTGAGTGGAGTCTGTGATGGTTTACCTGCTCCCTTTCTCACTCTAGAAGAGTATACAGGTCCTGGAGGGTGGGCAGGGGAGCATCAATAATCCTCTCCACAGTTTGGACTGTCCTTTGTAGTCTCCCGATGTCTGATTTGGTAGCCGAACCAAACCAGACAGTTATAGAAGAGCAAAGAACAGACTGAATGACGGCTGAGGAGAACCATGTTAGCAGTTTCTGTGGCAGGTTGAACTTTCCTCAGCTGGCGAAGGAAGTATAACCTCTGCTGGGCCTTTTTCACAATGGAGTGATTGTGATTGTCACACTTCAGGTCCTGAGAGATGGTGGTGCCCAGGAACCTGCTGCCACAGTGCTGTCAATGAAGTCTTACTAGACGGTGCCTATTGATCAAAAAGCTAGTGAACCACTGACACATTGGGGAGCTGGGTCAGTTTAGCTATGAGAAAATCCGGCATGATGATATTGAAGAAGTCCACAAATATGATCCTTGGTCTGTTGAGATGTTGCAGGATTTAATGAAGTCCCATGTTGACTGCCTCATCCACAGGCCTGTTTGCACTGTATGCAAACTGAAGGGGATCCAGCTGGGGTGCAGTGATGATCTTCAGGGAAGTCCAGTACCTTGAAAAAGTCTTTAAAACGTCTTCATGACCATAGAGCGTGAGCGCGACAGGTCTGTAGTCATTAAATCCAGTGATTTTAGGTTGGGACTGAAATGATTGAAGCAACGTTTGAAGCAGCACGTCGTTCCATTGATCTGTTGAAGATCTGTGTGAAGATAGGGGCCAGGTGAAACACCATCTGGGCCTGGTGCTGTGAATTTACTGAATCACTAAATTTATTAAATCAAATCGAAAATATTGAATTGAAACGAGTATCGAATTAAGATCACGTGAACCAGATACTACTACTGGTAGATCCATGCAGCACTTGATAAAAGTTCAGTATATAGTTCAAAGTGTATACGCATATATTCTAGATTAGTGCACTCAAACCTCAATTGTGTGCTCAAAATCAGTCATATACTATTCAGATAAACATGCAACATACAGTAGGCACTGAAGTAAGCTGTATGCAGTCCTACAATGTCAGTAAATTGAAGCAAATTAAATTGATCTCATCTTAATTTTCTTCTCCGCTTTAAACTATGACATGGAGTTGCACATTTACATGCAAACAGATTTTCAAAAAGCAGTTCATTCATTTCTATAAGAACAATGGCAGCAGTTTTCATGCAAAGTCTTGCTTAGATCCTTTCAAGTTTTTCATGTGTTAAACTTGAGGGGCCCTATTTTAATAATCTGAAACGCAAGTGTCAAAGTGCGAAGCGCAAGTAACTTTGTGGGCGGGTTTTGGCGCTGTTGCTATTTTCCCGGCGGGATAAATGGCTCTTGCGCCCGGCGCAAATCTAAAATGGGTTGGTCTGAAGTAGCTTCATTATTCATAGGTGTGGTTTGGGCGTAACATGAATAAACCAATCAGAGCGGCATCCAGCATTCCCTTTAAAAGCAGGTGCGCAAGTTCCATTATGGATTGCTATTATTATGGCGTATTTATCAGGCGCACGCCAGGAGCGGGTCACAGCCGAGGAGACTGATGTTCTTGTAAGAGCAGTGAAAGACAGAGAAGTTGTGTTGTATGGGGATGGGAGAAACCCACCCAAAATAGCGTCGGTTAAACAGGCGTCGGTTAAACAGTTTTTTCAGATTATCAGTCGTTTTTTTTTTCCTGGTTCTTGACGGACAAACCAATTTGTCAGATGTCCTTATATACATATATGTCTTGCCACTATTGGACAAACAGGTCTGATCCTTAATTACTACAATTAGCCTGAATAATTTGTAAGCTAGATTTCTGCCTATTTTTTCACAGCTTCGTGGCACACAACAATGATTTCCGTCATCTTATGTGTTAATATTTTTTTAGTGTAACAATTTATGATTTGCAAAAATAACTGTACTGTTGCATCTGTGTAGATTACATGAGCAAAGTGTTTGCGCGTTGTACATGCTATACATTATGGTCAAGCATGCGCCCTTAAAAGAGCAAAATGAACAACGCGCAACGCGTCACTGACTTTAGACTAGGTTTTTTCTGGTCAGCGGCGCAATTGTTTAATGAAACAGCAAAATAGCACCAGGGATTGTTTGCGCCAGAACACGCCTCCTTTTTTTCGCTGAACCGCCCAGGGAGCGCAAGTTCATTCACTAGTTTAGCGACGTGCTTCTGTGGAGGGAAAAGCGCGCTTTGCGCGGGTGCAAAATAGGAATGACACATGCGTCGGTGTACAAAGTCAATTACGCTGGGTGCAAGATAGAGCCCGAGGTCACACAACCATACATTTGTTGTTTACTGTTCTAAGCAGCTTTTTGCAGTGACTACAGTAGCTTAACACTTAAAAAGAAAGACTACAAGACCATGGGTAAATTATGTTGTAAAATAATTTCCTGGAAACTGAATAACGAATTAAGTATGCTTTAGTGGAGATACTTCTTATTCTAATTAACATCATCCGTCTCTTTGTTTTTTTCTTGAGATAAAAAAGGTATTTTATGATAATGAAGGGGGCTTGAGATACTTGTGGCATAATATTGATAATGATTGAATATATAAATCAAAAAAGCTGCATTATTGCAACAGTCTACATGTTAGTCAAAAGTGATGATAATAATGCAGTCACTTAGAAAAAACTAAAGTACAATATATGAGATACAGTACCAAATGTTTGGGGTCAGAAATATTAATAGAAATATTTCTTCAACAAGGATGCATTATACTGATCAAAATGATCATGTGACACTTAAGACCAAGTTAAGTGGTCTAAATGTTTTAAGCATAGCATTATGACCACCGACAGAAGCAGTGAATAACACTGATTATCTCTTCATCACGGCACCTGTTAGTGGTTGGGATATATTAGGCAGCAAGTGAACATTTGGACCTCAAAGTTGATGTGTTAGAAGCTGGAAAAATGGGCAAGATTAAGGATTTGAGCGAGATTGACAAGGGCCAAATTGTGATGGCTTAAATGACTGGGTCAGAGCATCTCCAAAACTGCAGCTCTTGTGGGCTGTTCCCAGTTTGCAGAGGTCAGTACACATCAAAAGCAGTCCAAGGAAGGAACAGTGGTGAACTGGTGACAGGGTAATGGGCGGCCAAGGCTCATTGATGCACAACAAATTAATGCTGGTTCTAAAAGAAAGTTGTCCGAATACACAGTGCATCACACTTTTTTGCGTATGGGGATGCCCATGCTTATCCGTTTACACCGCCAAGAGTAGGCAGTGGGCACGTGAGTATAAGAACTGGACCACTGAGCAATAGAAGAAGGTGGCCTGGTCTGATTAATCACATTTTCTTTTGCATCACCTGGATGGCCAAGTGCGTGTGCGTCGCTAACTTGAGAAACACATGGCACCAGGATGCACTATGGGAAGAAGGCAAGCCAGTGGAGGCAGTGTGAAACTTTGGGCAGTGTTCTGCTGCGAAACCTTGGGTCCTGCCATCCATGTGGATGTTACTTTGACACATACCTCTCCACCTATCACTGATGTGTGGTGAGTGCACTGATGCCTTTGTACTGTAGCTGCCATTGCATCATCCAAGAGGATGCTGCACACTGGTGGTGGCTGCAGAGAGACCCCTGACATGAGTGTAAAGTGCTTTGAGTGTACAGTAGTACATATGAAAGTGTTATATAAATGCCTTAGACTGCTCGATTGCTATTGATAGCCTCTTTGAAAATTGCATACCTTGCATTTAATAATAATAAATAAAAATACAACTATTGCAATACACCTACATTTTTTAAAGAAATAAAAGAAACTGTTTATATGCAAAAACAAAAACCCTTGCGCTTTTCTCTTCAGGGGAGTCAATCCATTTTAGAAAGAGGCAGATGGGAGGAATAATGTATGTATTATTGTAGAAGTTTTCAATTCAATGTGGCAATTTGAAAATGGGTGACAAATAAAAAGAAGAAAGAGTAAAGGACTGAATCATGAAGCAAATGCGTCTATAAAGGAGATGCTCAAATCAGCTCCAATGATCAAAGTGGTTGTTTTCTTTGAAATGCACTAAGACAGAAGCCATGGAAAATAAGCTTATAATAGTCTTAATGTATATAAGATGGATGTCAAGTAAATCAGAATATATATATATATATATATATATATATATATATATATATATATATATATATATATATATATATATATATATATATATATATATTGATTTTCCTGAAATTAATCAATTTTTTTTTTTTTTAATAAGCCATTTAAGAGGGTCTCAGAGAGACATCTGTTGATTGTGGAAATTGAAAAAGATGTGATAGTGTTATAGTAGCTCTGTTCCAAATCCAAAAATATTGCTCCAAAAATTAGGCAGTCATCTTCTAAGATGTCTTTTTGGCCAAATTCTAAGGCCTGTTTTACACATGATCCATTTGCAGTATGCATGTAGTATGTACTGTAGTATGTATTTGGTGCAGAAGCAGAACTTTGTCATTGTGCTTTCACATAAAATGCACAATAAATATAAACAACATAATATTCAATTCATTATTTCTACATTGTACACAGATTTACATATCAAGATGCTCAAGCCAGTTTAAATCTTTATATGAAAATCCCTGCGGGTCCTATGTTTTTCCACATCAACGTTTCATGTCACTGTGAAGTGCATTTCACAAACACACTTAAGGTTTAATTTTGACCACATTAGTTATTTTATTTTTGCAACTCCTAAGTGTTTTGCTTTTCTATGATTTACTTCTGAGCTTAATATAATAAGATAAAACAAATGCATACCTTGATTATACACTGTAAAAAAAAAAAAAAAATTCTTACTTAGCATTTTATCTTGATTTCTAGTCCAAACATCGCAAAATTCTTAAAACAAGAAGTATTTACTAGACAAGCAAAAGTAATTGTCTTGTTTTGGGAAAAATAACTAAAACTAAGAGAGTTTTTGCCTAAAATAAGCAAAATCTGCCAGTGCGGTAAGCAAAATAATCTTAAAACAAGATTATTTTTCTCACCTCACTGGCAGATTAACAATGATCTAACAATGATCAAAGCAAGGCAAGGATGCTGCATTTAAATTATATTATTAAAGTATTATTATATTATTATTGCACACTTCTGCTCTAAATGGGCCCTTTTCACATTTCTGGAAGATAGTTTCCACGACTTTTCAAAAAAAAAAAAAAAAAGGTGTAAATATTGAGACAATGATTACAATGGTCAGAAGAGAGAACGATGCCAAGGTTATACCACAAAGCATAGCATTATTAATCATATAATAATAATAATAATAATAATTATTATTATTATTTTAAAAGAAAGAAAACATGAAAAACTTTACTAGATGTATGATGTTATGATGGAAATGTGTCAATGTATCTGTGAAAAGGCTCCACTCAAGCACTTGTTTGATTTGTTCCCTAAATCCTTTTTTTTTTTTTTTTCTTCACAGATGGCAACCTTATGCTGTTTGCTGTTTACTGTGTGCGTGGGTTTGTGAGTGACATTTGAATTTACACAAAATTCAAGACAGTAATTGACATTCAGTTCTACAGCTGATGAAGAAAGCTGGAACCAGAAAATACCACAATGTTCTTCACTGAAAGAAACCTGTTATAATGTGACATTGTTCCAATCTCCTTGGACCTGCTAGTAAAGTTCCCAAAGGAAATGGCCGATCTGACACAACAATACATTATGGAATAATGCCTTGTTTCAAAATAACCTCGAACCTTCTGTGGCTGAAACCAAGTTTCATTTGTTAGATGAATGTGAGTGTATTTGTCCACATCATCCTTTAGATCTTTCCACTATAACAAAATCACACTCTAGATATGACCAACCCGATATATAATCTGTTATCCATATAGTATTCAGTGAATGTGTGTAGCTCATCGCTCGGTGTCAGATGGAAAATTCATAGATGGCAACAATGAAAAAAAAAAGAAAAGAAAAATTGTACAAGGACTCCTGGTCCTGGTTTAAAATGACACTGTTTCTTAATTTAACTTTATTATGTTTTTATGATTAGTTGCTGGAGTATCAGCAGACCTGGGGGACGGCAAATTTCTGTTTAATGATGATTAGGTTTTAATGACAGCTTAATAGCTTCTCTCTTTGTGTTCTCACCTGCAGGAGCCTTACACAACACACAGATCATTCCATGCCCTTAATGTCACACCTTTCCACATATTTTCAAGCAATGGAAAAAAAGTAAAAGTAAAAGTTTGGCACACTGAATGGCAACTTAAAAAAAAGAATAATTCTCAGTAAGGTATGGTTGCTAGCTGATTTCTCTTCTTTTCCCCAAAGTTATGACATATATAACACAATACTACTAAAGAGTATAACTATAAATGACTTACTTGCTAGGTTACATAACATCTGATTGGAAATAAAATAATTAATAATTAATTAAAGTGTGCATATATAGAGTACACCCATATACTGTACCATCAAAAAGACTTCAAAAAAGAAGAGTGCTCACCACAACTTTTCCCCTATTTTTTTACATATTTTAAAATGTGATTCATTTCATTGCAAAGCTAAATCTTCAGCAGTGTTACGTGTTCCTTCAGAAATCATTCTAATGTGGTGAATTGATGCTCAAGAAACATGAATTGTTATTATCATGATTTAGCTTACTTTTTAATCAATTTAATGAATCCTTGCTGAATAAACATATTCATTTCATAAAAAAAATTAATAAAATAAATATATACATATAAACCTAAAATCATGTTGTGGCTTGCAGCGAGGCAGAGGGACCGTGAGAATTGGACAAGACCGGTCGTGAGTGATAATGAGCATCTCACGGAGGAGCTCGGAGGCATAAAAGGGGGACTATTACATTGGTGCCCAAACCCGGGAGGAAGGAGGGACATGCCGTCGGAGAGCCCTCGCTGCTGAGGGCGTTTCACTGTGCTGAGGAGGTCAGGCAAAGTGGAAGAAAGAAGACCGCGAGGCTGCCCTCAATAGGACGAACCAATCGAGACGACGACCAAGCGTCCAGTACCATCGCATGGTCCCCCCCGAGGAAGAGCCTTTCGGCTGTCTGAGGCCTGAGCGGCAGTGTGTCTGGGAACCGGACCAAGATTTTTTTCTCTCCTCTCTCCCATCTCTGGTCTCTGTTGCTCCTAACGCTTCCGGATCCTTTTCTCTCGCCTCGTATGTCCTTGCCCCTAGGTGCTGTGGTCGCCATGGCTGTTCCCCCGACTTACGTTTACAGTTTTTGTATGTGTGTGCGTGGCGGTCCTCTGTGAGGGGCTGCCTGCTTTTTTTTATTTTCAGTTAATTATTTGATTATAGTCTGTTGAATGTTCGCCGGGTCCCGCCTCCTTCTTTCCATATCTATAAACTGTATTACATGTCCACATTATTTGCTACTGAACAGTGATGGACAAAATACACAGCTTCATTACATACATAAAAGTAACAGTATTGCTGGTCAAATATTACTCCGTTACAAGTGAAAGTTGTAAAAACGGATTTTTACTTAAGTAAAAGTACTGAAGCATTTGTTTTCAAAAGTGTCAAAAGTGCATTTCCTTTTTTATGTCAATGCATTATTTTATTATTGTTGTATAAATGCACACTATGCTATCATGGTCTAAGCCAATCAGTGATGCTCCATCCAACATACTAGCATACGACTACCTTACACTCATTTACATAATTGTATAAAAGTTACAAAGCCCTTAAAAAAAACTGCTGTCAAAGGCCGAACGCACAGATCCAATACACTGATATACATCTGATGTTCTCCTAACTGTTCACTTAAGACATAATCAGATTTGTTTATGTGAATACTCGCCAAAAGGAACATTTTGACATCCGTCTTCATCTATTTTGCTATAAACTGATCAGAGTAATAAAAAAAAAAAAAAAAAAAAAAAAAGATTCATTGAACTTCGTGTAACTCTACAAGAGTGATTCCTGATAGTCTTTCTGCAAAAACCCAAAAGACTTTTTAAAGATGAAAAAAATTATCTACTGACTTTCAAAGCTGCTTCAGGAATGACTTTCGACATCGAGGACAGAAATGTAGAAATGTAGTGGAGTAAAAAATACAATATTTGTCTTTCAAATGTAGTGAAGTTAAAGTCATAAGTTTACACAAAAAAAATGACTCATTTTAAAGTAAAGTACAGATACTCATAGTCTCTTGAAGCATCGAAAATACATTTTGGTCAAAAAATAACGAAAACTACAACTTTAGTCAGCATCAGTCTTCTCTTCCGTGCTTGTTTTTAAACCTCATATAAAGATTAAAATGGCCATGAATCAGTGAATCGATCAATGATTTGGATCGCCAATGTCACGTGATTTCCGCAGATTGAATTACATTTCAAACTGCTGAAATCACGTGACATTGGCGATCCGAATCATTGATCGATTCACTGATTCATGGCCGTCATGACATCAATTTCATTTTTGGGTGAACTAACCCTTTAAGCAGAGTACTCAAGTAAATGTACTTAGTTAATGTCCACTTCTGCTACTGAATCCATATGTAAAAATCACTATAATATAGTATAATATAATATTGCAGGCTGCATAGTCTATAAAAATGCATTCATAGTAAATATCAAACCACATACAAAGTTTTAAATGGAGTATAACTCATTACAATGCACATTGGCACATGATGTTTTGCCTGCCAAATGCTTGTACATGTTTATGGATATAAACTGTAATGTCTATAACTGTTGGTGAATATAGCTGCCTCTGACAGGCAAAAAAGCAGTTGCAGTCGTAACTGAAATCTAGTTTTATACCACAGGGCATCAGACCAGAAGGCTCCAGTCGGCTGCACATCTCACACCAATGCTGTTAAAACATGTGCACACTCTCCCTCTCTTTCATGCAAACACACACATTTCTGCTCAGAGCGGGCACACTGCCTTCTTCATTACTGCCCATTTGTGAGGTGGAGGCATGTGTAAATTCTGCTTCCGGCTAAAGCCATAATCGCTGCACACACTCAGCATGCTAAGAAAGGAATGGATTTGGAGCCAGAGGGCTTGCAGAGAGGCACAACTGTAAATTCTTGTCTGGTAAAATTATTCCCTATTTGCAGAGGCTAAACTGTGGCCATGTCTCTCAGGATAAATGGCAAGGGCCGGGCCCTGCAGGGAAGGTTCCTGAGTGAGAGGCGGCTCGACAGCAGTGGCACTGGACAAAAAGTAAATAACATTAGGTCTAGGTAATTCTATAAATACTGGGCTGACTTTTCCAGTACACTAAAAGCAGAGAAACACTGTGATCAAGAGAAATAATAGGGTCTTTTTCACATATTTGTAACACTGAAGCTGTGTTCCCCAAACTTTCAGACCAAGCATATCTATTTTTTCTACTCTGAATTTGAACTATAATAGCCTAATGTAATTTGCAAATCAATTGATCAATGGATCAATGAATAGACCAACCAACCAACCAACCAAATCAACAAACCAAGCAACCAACTAAGCAACCAACAAATCAACCAACCAACCAATCAACCAATCAACCAATCAACCAACCAACCAACCAACCAACCAACCTACCAACCAACCAACCAACCAACCAACCAAATCAAATAAAGAATTTTTCTTTTTACTTATAAATCTTTCAGCAAACAGTGAATAACAATAAACCCCTGAAATGTTTGACATTAAGTAGTGCATTAAGAAATAATAATACAAAATATATAAAGCAACACTATGGGCCCTATCTTGCACCCAGCGCAATTGACTTTGTACACCGACGTATGTGTCATTCCTATTTTGCACCCGTGCAAAGCGGGCTTTTCCCTCCACAGAAGCAAGTCGCTAAACTAGTGAATGAACTTGCGCTCCCTGGGCGGTTCAGCGCAAAAAAGGAGGCGTGTTCCGGCGCAAACAATCCCTGGTGCTAGTTTGCTGTTCCATTAAACAATTGCGCCACTGACCAGAAAAAACCTAGTCTAAAGTCAGTGACGCGTTGCGCGTTGTTCATTATGCTATTTTAAGGGCGCATGCTTGACCATAATGTATAGCATGTACAACGCGCATACACTTTGCTCATGTAATCTACACAGATGCAACAGTTATTTTTGCAAATCATAAATTGTTAGACTAAAAAAATATTAACACATGAGATGATGGAAATCATTGTGGTGTGCCACGAAGATGTGAAAAAATAGGCAGAAATCTAGCTTACAAATGATTCAATTGTAGTAATTAAGGATCAGGCCTGTTTGCCCAATAGTGGCAAGACATATATGTATATAAGGACATCTGACAAATTGGTTTGTCCGTCAAGAACCAGGAGAAAAAAAATCGACTGAAAAACTTTCACCGACGCTATTTTGGGTGGGTTTCTCCCATCCCAATACAACACAACTTCTCTGTCTTTCACTGCTCATACAAGATCATCAGTCTCCTCGGCTGTGAACCGCTCCTGGCGTGCGCCTGGTAAATACGCCATAATAATAGCGTTCCATAATGGAACTTGCGCACCTGCTTTTAAAGGGAATGCTGGATGCCGCTCTGATTGGTTTATTCACGTTACGCCCAAACCACACCTATGAATAACGAAGCTACTTCAGACCAACCCATTTTAGATTTGCGCCGGGCGCAAGAGCCATTTATCCCGCCGGGAAAATAGCAACAGCGCCGAGACCCGCCCACAAAGTTACTTGCGCTTCGCGCTTTGACACTTAGGTTTCAGATCGTTAAAATAGAGCGCTATGTCATTTTCCGCTGCTAGAGGTCTCTTATTCAAAACGAAGGCATAGCATGATGATGTCTTGATTTTGCAGAGCTTTTATTAAGCTACAGATGACCGCTTCCGCTTCTTCTGCTCATGCGTATGTGGGGTAAAGCAGGGCTGTTTAATCACATTAGATACATTTGAGTGTGTTGAAAGTTATGTCATAATGCTGCTCTGTGCATTCGCTCGGTGGCTACTATGACACACTTGTTGCACTGCCGTATAGTAAGCTAGATCAATATTAGTCATGGTAAAACATGGAACTCACTGTAAATCAAGAAAACGAGATGAATTTATATCAACAAGACTAAGTGTGTTGAGTTATATAACAATGAATCATTTTCTGTTGATGAATGCATCCAAAGAGTTGTCACTGGTCTAATAAAACAAATAAAATATTAAAGCATCTTTGGTATTTCCATGGATTATACAAAATAAAACCGTAAATCGAGGTTAACACGGGTATCCTGGTTAAAATTTCTTATTTCTCTGGATTTAAACATTCTTAAAAACATTTAAGATAATGTAAGTACATAAGTCAACAAAATATATAACCTTTTTCTGGTGGTTTTTGGATATTTGAATCCAAAAATCGTACATATTGTGCCTTTACCCTGTAATAACATTATTAACCCTTATTTTATTATTGATCTGTTTTGTTTAGTTGTTTCTCTCATTTCTCCCACAAACTCTTAACAAATCTAAACTTACGATACAATAATAAAGTATGACAACTTTGATAAACAAACAAACGTTGATTTAACTGCTCTAGTTTGTGTACATATCTGGCACACTGGCACAGTGTACTACAAACATTGTTGACTTTCATGACAAACTTAAGGTGATGTCAACCTGGAAAAAAGTTTCTCTTGGTAGTCCAAAACAGCTTGCCAAAACACACGTTCTGCAAAAGTTTGCTCTAGCTGGTAAACACCTTTGTAATACCATTGGTCTGTGGAGATTGCATATTAGGTAGATGTGTGTGGAGACTCCGCCTTCAATTCCTGAGGTCAGACATCGGCGAGTGAAAACATTAACACACTGGAGAGCTGCTTTATAGTAGAAAATGAAGCTGTACTTCCGATCAAACGAGACACTGACACTGTTTTTCATGTTTATTGAGGTAAAGCTTTTTGATTTGAAGCCATCTATTGTATAAATGCTATATAAATAAATGTGACGTTACTTTACTAGAGTGCCGAATTGCAGAGCTCATGCAAACATATCCAACATTGTTATGATCTGATGCTTTTCTCATGCTTTATAAAAAATAAAAAATAAATGTTTGCTGTTTTCTCAATTTTGTTGTGGGATTATTTTGTTATGGAGAGGAAAGCCTGCAGCACATATTTACATATTTCATTTAAACTTCGCTCTTAGCAGTGTGGGCAGGTCATGTATTTCGAACATCGCTTTACCTCCAAGCGAAGAACAGAAAAGAACTTTCCTGTGAATATATTAGGGCCTTGACTGCAATGTTTCTCATTTGTAAGGTGCATTATTGAATCTTTAACTGTTGTTTTAGCACTAAGTAGGCCTATGCATGATTTTTTTTAAACACACTAAGACCGCAGATAAACACAATATAATATTTGTCATGCTGTATTTCTAAAGGAATGTTTTAATTAAATTTTAATTTTATTTTAAAAACAGTTTTCAAAAGATGAGGACAAATTATTCAATTTGAGGTGTGCTAAGTGCGTTTTTGAGCTAGCAAACAAGAACTCTTCGAGTCCAAACAGAAAATGACAGTTATTTTTCTGTCATTACTAATATTTTCTTGTGTATCCCCACAGCAAGTCTGCAGCACAAGAGGATCTGGCTTTCTTTTAAGCCCTGGGTGTGTGAACTGTGCCCGTGTTTTCTGTGCTAAATACAGCTATTTATATATCATTACGTTCCTTTCTCTGTGCAATAAGGGCAAACCTACAGCCATCTGACAGGGGCCACATTTCTGGCACGGTGTTCAACAGCAGGGCTCTGAGCAACAGGACAAACTAAGCAGCCCTTTCACCCTCTGCAGATGAGATAAGACAGTCCTAGCCGGCCCAGGCAGGGGGCAACCCCGACTTTCTGAAAGAGATGGCAAGAAGCTTATGGCCTGCAGTGCTACTGCCCATCTATCCTCCATCAAAAACACATCTAAACTTCCAAAATGTCAATCTCAAATTTCCAAATCTGTGAGTGACAGTCCTTTGTTTCAGTAGAAACCTTATAAAAACTTCCAGTAACACTTTAGTTTAGGGTCCAATTCTAACTTTTAAATAGCTGCTTATTAGCATGCATATTACTAGGATATTGTTTGTTTATTAGTACTTATAAAGCACATATTAGTGCCTTATTCTGCATGTTCTACATCCTTAATCCTACCAAATACCTAAACCTAACAACTTCCGTACTAACTATTAATATGCAGTAATGAGGAGTCTCCTGAGGCACAAGTCATAGTTAATAGCGAGAATTGGACCCTAATCTAAAGTGTGACCTATTTTGTAATTTTTACCGCTTTCCCACCTCGAGGAAGAGAAATACATATTAAAAGTCTACTAAAAAATGCATTTCATCGGCAATGACGGCAGGACGTGCCGTTCAACATGAGACTGACATATTAATCATGCCAAATGGACAGAAGTGCCGCTATTGAGAAAATGTAGACGGCAGAGTAATTTCCTCAACTTAAGGCCCTTGTGCACTTTGGCAACAGCGCTATCACGCTCACACAAAGAACTGAAGAAGTAGAAGCAACATTTCCATAATGTTATTGACCAAGTGCCACATTTCTGTCTGGAGTGCGATGCGCCCTCTGTTTTATTTGCATGTCTATTAGCTGGAATACCAATCAAATGATAGCGATGGTAGAAAAGGCAATTTTCAGCCTGAGTGCATTCCAAATGCTCATTGGTTTTAGGGGTAGAAAGGAAAGAGAACACATGAGGATCAACTCCAAGATGCGGGAAAGGGCGTGACTGCAGTAAAGCATTCCTTTAATGAAGGGTGCCTTAAAAAGCGCCTCGAGCCCAAGTAATCAAGCTACTCATCAAGTAAACGAACCACCGCTTGAAGTATAATTACTATACAAAAAAGTTCTTCAAATGTAATCATACGTTGCAGCGCTTTATTCTTATTCTGTTGTGATGCTTGGTGTCTTTCTGCACGGATGCAAAAAAGTACCTAATAGGATCGTACTAATGGATGCAAATGATCAAAAATGTTATGAGTTAAGTTAAAGACTGAGCAACTGTAACATGAACTAGAAAAATCTAAATATGCCAACAAATCAGCTATATTTTCATGGCCCAAACTCATCTCTGACACTTTTACAAAGTTGCAAACACCTTTTACAAATGCACAAAGCATTTGTGCTTGTTAAGGTTTGTAAGCTAAACCACCGGTGAAAGCATTCATAATTAAGGAGTCTTTAACCTAGAGCTATTAAGTACAGTATACGTATAATCAGATGTAAATAGAGTCTTGGTAAGAATAAAAAAAGGCTGTTGTTCAAAACTTTGGGTTTACAATATATAGTTTTAAATTAAATTAAAGTACACTATATTGCCAAAAGTATTGAGACACCCTTCCAAATCATTGAATTCAGGTGTTCCAGTCACTTCCATGGCCACAGGTTTATAAAATCATGCACCTAGGCATGCAGACGCTTCTACAAACATTTGTGAAAGAATGGATCGCTCTCAGGAGCTCAGTGAATTCAAGCGTGGCACCGTGAGGGGTTGCCACCTGTGCATTGTCACCAAGTCCATTCGCTTGCATGAAATTTCCTCACTACTGAATATTCTATGCCTATGGTGAACTGTTAGCGGTTTTATAACAAAGTGGAAGCAATTGGGAACTACAGCAACTGAGCCACAAAGTGGTAGACTACTCAAAGTAGGGGGTGTCATCACACGCTGAGGCACACAGTGCACAGAAGTCGCCAAATTTCTGCAGTCAATAGCTACAGACCTCCAAACTTGTGACCTTTAGATTAGCTCAAGAATAGTGCGTATAGAGCTCCATGGAAGGGGTTTCCATGGCCAAGCAGCTGGATCCAAGCCTTAAATCACCAAGTGCAATCTAAAGCAACTTTTATGACCGCAACTTCTCTGACTAGCAATCCGATGGACGAGTCTGGGTTTGGCAGTTGCGAGAAGAGAACGGTACTTGTCTGACTGCATTGTGCCGGTTATGGTGTGGGGTTGTTTTTCAGGGGTTGGACCTTAGTTCCAGTGAAAGGAACTCCTAATGCATCACTATACCAGTACATTTTGGACAATTCATGCTCCCAACTTTGTGAGAACAGTTTGGGGATGGCCTCTTCCTGTTCCAACATGACTGCTCACCAGTGCACAAAGCAAGGTCCATAAAGACACGGATGAGTGAGTTTGGTGTGGAGGAACTTGATTGGCCTGCACAGAGTCCAGACCTCGGCCTGATAGAACACCTTTGGTATGAATTAGAGTGGAGACTGCAAGCCAGGCCTTCTCATCAAACATCAGTGCCTGATCTCACAAATGAGCTTCCAGAAGAATGATCAAAAATGTCCATAAACAGACTCCTAAACCTTGTGTAAAGCCTTCCCAGAAGAGTTGAAGCTGTTATAGCTGCAAAGGGTGGGCCAACTCCATATTAAACCCTACGGATTATAATTGCGATGTCATTAAAGTTGATGTGCATGTAAAGGCATACTTAAAACGGCTGCTTTTATTTGATCAAAAATATAGTAAAACAGTATGGTGAAATATTATTGCATTTTACAATATTTCTGTTGTAATGCATTTTAAAATGTAATTTGGCAAAGCAGCCTTTACTCCAGTCTTCAGTGTCACATGATTCTTCAGTAACCATTCTAATTTGCTGATTTAGTGCTCAATAATAATAATAATAAAGAAAAATAATTACATTTACTATAAAATGCATTGTTTTAACTCTAAAATGTCCACGCACCACTCAGACTGTCAGATGTGCATTAGTGCTGGGGACTTTTAACTGAGTTCTTCTGCAGGTCACATTATTATACCAATAGGTGGAGACTCATAAGTCTTTAGGAGTGAGCCATTGAATTAGCCTAGAAATCTAGACGCACCCTAGCGGCAGCAAATTTAATTTGCCCGCAAGTGTGGTCTAGCAACTCTCAATTCCTATCTGAGCTGTATTCCTCAGAATCTGGACGGCCCAATCACATCGTGTAGGTAGGCTATAGAGTCGGCGGGCGCGGCCATAATGACGACGGCCGAGGTGCGTTTTTTCGTGCTTCTAGTAACACAGTCTTCTAGTAAACACAGAAACTGGCGAAGGGCGGCGGTCTTTCGAATCAGCTCTGCCCGCGCCTCCGGAAGACTTGGAGTTAAGCTTTCCTCTGAGAAAAGAACAAAGTGCGGCACTGAAGACATTCTTAAAAAGGGAAGATGTGTTCGGAGTTTAGCCGACCAGATACGGCGAATGTTTAATCAGTCAGCGAGCTCCCCTTCACCGTCGTTGCTCCGGTTGGTGTACCGCTATATCCTATCGCGTGCAGAGGGAGTTTGAAAGACAACCGTTTATCCCGCCCCTCGGACTGAGCCCTGTCTATGGTGAGTTCCCCAGACCAAACATCTTGATGTGGGTCTGGCTTGTCAGGCTACCATTGAATCATTCACTCAAAGCAATTAGTTCAAAAGCATTGATTCATTCATTTAGGGACTTTCCTTGTAGAACAGTGTTCATTGTTTACATCTATTGATATTTGTATGTATTTATTTATTTATTTATTTATTTATTTATTTATTTATACTGTAGGTGTGACTCCTGCATGAAAAGAAGCGAAGGGTAATGACAACATGTAAAAATAAATAAAGAGAAAGCAAAAGGGCGTAAAACAGATATACCCACAGGAGAAGCTAGACCGAGGAGAGAGAAGGGACACATTGTGAAGGTTTTGAGTGACATTGCACAGAGGACGTTTCTCTTCCTGACAGCAGTGGTAAGCGTTTGTTCATTAAAGACTCCTACATGGGTCCCATAGCAGTGGCATATTTAAATAAATATGCAAATGACTACATTTCTATTCAAAGGCTTCTTTTCACTTCAACAAGGTTTCTAAATAACCCAGGGGACAGAATTCGTTCCATGTGAATAAAACCACCTGTCAGCAACTTGAAATTAACATGTAAAAAATTATTTGAAGTTGTCCACATATTTCAAATAGGATATGTGCCCGGCTTTAAAGGTTAACAAAATTACGTAATCAAAAAAAAAAAAAAGAAAAAAAAAAAGAATGCAACAAGCCAGCAGAGCAGAGCAGAAGGCTAATAAAGAAAGTGATGCTTTTATATGTCAACGCTCCCTTTATGTCCTCCAGGAACTTATTGACTCATTTCACAACCAGGAGGACGGGAGAATTTATCCAAAATAAACAAAATAAATAAGATGGAGTCATGGCTCAATAAAACTGCACAACACTTGTTCTCCAGAGGCCACAATTTAAGTACACAAAGCATTTCCTCTGATTCAATCAATGCGGTTGGCCTCCTCTTTTGCTATTAGAGACGGATGTTTCCATTTGAACCTTAAAGGCATCACGTTATTTCACTCGCAAGTCATAAGCAAACAAGACCCTGGAATGAATCTTGACATCTAAACACAGGTGCACATAGTTTAGTTTATGTTGTGACCAAGGCCGTCGCTACAATTCACTGAGCCAGGTGCAGTGAGTAGGCAATAGCACAGAGGATCTCGTGACAGGGTTCCTGACATCAGAAAAAAAGAGAAACTTGCCTCAGACTGCAAAATAATGGGGGGAAAAGCAAGACAGAACATAAAGTAAGCACAAATAAAGCTCATTTGACAGCATTTATGGCATCATGTTAATTTGCACAAAATATTTTAGTTCCGTCCTATTTTCTCTTTAAAAAAAAGTCTATTTAGCTGTATTTGTTTTATTTTAGTTGTAGTAATTTTAGTACTTTTAATTGTTTTTAAAAGACATTTTGAACTAAAACATTTAATTGTTTTAGTTCAAAATAAGTAAAGCTCATTTAACAGCATTGGCACCATTTTTTGTCATTTGTTTTCTTAAAAATCTGCGTAGTAATTTTATTAAGTGTCTTTTGTTATTACATTTTTTTTTTTTTTATTGTACATGTTGTATATCAGTTTTAGTTGTAGTAATTTTAGTACTTCAGCTTCAACAGTTATTTGCAGAGGCAACATTTTGTTACAATTCCTGTCTCATTTTTCTTTCTTTTGTGTTGAAGAACTATTGTTCTGCTGTTTCACTACTTGTGTTCAGTTCCTGTTTGCCTTTGTTTCCTTGGCACCTGTGTTTTTTGACATAGTTACCTTTGTTTGTTTCAAAAGTGAGAAATTACCCTCCCCTGTCCCTTGTCAGCCTCTTGTTATCTAGTGTTTTCTCTGTTCATTGTCAGGGGGGTAAATCCAGAAAGCAGGTTGTGACATACCCGGGTTAAATGGTGCTTTCACACTTGCACTTTTGGTGTGCAAACCGGGTTCGATTGACATCAGAGTTCAGTTTGTTTGGATGATGTGAACGCAGTCTTCCAAACTATACCCAAGTCCACTTAAAAAGGTGGTCTGGGGTTCGGTTCATGTGAAGTCTGGTACGGTTCGTTGCTGATATGAACGCAATTGTACTAAATCGCAGAAGTGAACCGCTATTGATGACGTATGATTTAATAAAAATGTTTCACTCATTTACCTGACAAGCGTCACTGACATACTGCAAGCAGAGAGCTGTAGATCTAATTTCTGCTCGTCTTTGGCGTTCTTTGGAGCATTTGCCGTACATTCACGGCAAATAGACGCAAGTGTCATTACGTACTGAAGCTCTGGTAACAAAACCAATGGTTCAAAAACAAATATATAAAAGTGACGGGAGCAACGCTATGCATTTTGCCGCCTTCATGCTCGCTGTCGTTACTAAGCAACCGGGTAAACAGCTGCTGCTTTGATGATGCAAACGTACACCACTGAGAACTATATCAAGCCATATAAGGCATTTTGGTAACACTTTATTTTAAGATTCAGTTATTAAACTAGTTTCTTATTAGCATGCCTATTACTAGGATATTAGCTGTTTATTAGTACTTATAAAGCACATATTAATGCCTTATTCTGCATGACCTTATTCTAAATCCCTTAATCCTACCCAATACCTAAACTTAAATGCTACAAAAACTACCTTACAAACTATTAATATTATATATATACTATTAATAAGCAGTAAATTAGGAGTTTATTGAGGCAAAAGTCGTAGTTAGTGTATGTGAATATGTGTTTGCCATACTAAAGTGTTACCAGCGTTTATTTTTATTTTTATATCAAGCCTTTATAAGGGGAATTCTAGTTTTCTATAGTTAACAAGTTATAATTTAAAAACCTTTAGTACTGTTCTCTATAAAACGCGTGTTCGTTGTCTGTAGCCTTGAAAAGGTTCTCGGAAACCTTGTGTTCACGGTGTCCCGGTTGCAGATAACATTAACCAAGGAATTGTTTTTGAGTAATTAACTAAGAAACCCTCACCCACAGAAATTAGTATAAAAGAACAAGTGTGAGGCTTCCAACCTTTTTTTCCTGACTGCACAATCTGCATGTCTGAATTGACCTCCTTATCAAAATTAAATGTTATAAAGACACTCTGCTTGTGTTTTTCAAGTCCAGCCTCACCACAATGCTTATTATGCTTTATTTTTTCCACAACAGATTGCTTTATGCTTTATTTTTTCCACAACAGATTGCTTTCGATGTATAATTTAAATCACCGTTTAAATGCTAGCAAGACAGCCACTTTAAGTCAGCATTTTTAGAGACCAACTCCAAGGGCTCGAATGAGGCTTCTGCTAATAATTCCAAGAAGGAACTTGCGACCGGTAGATAGGCCTCAGCTGTCTGACACCCCACAATAGCCCATACACCAGAAGATGTCTGAACAAGCTCCATCTAAAGGCCTGTGGATAGCTGAAATGGCGGCCACATGAACCTTTAGGTATTTTCACGAGGCTGCCGTATTTTTCCCAAATGCTTTCAATGGGAGCGCCATGTTTTTAAAATGCCAGGAGCATAAAGGGCTGAACGGACTGGACTCTCCATTGAAATACCGATAAGGAGATTTATAAAGTGCAACAACCATATTTGGGCTGGCCAGAACAGAGCCACTAGGAGAAGGTGGACTCGGTCCTGGCGAACCCTAGCTAGAACTCCCGGGAGCAACGCTATAGGAGGAAAGATGTAAAGAAGCAACCTCTGCAATGTCTGTACTTAGGCATCCAAACAGTGGGTCATCTTCTCGGAAGCAAGCAAGACCACTTCCGTTCAGCCGTACCTCCACCATATGGACCCTACTACTTGTAGATGGAGTTGCCATTTCCAGGGCCTCAGCCCGGAAAGTTTGCATGCCCTCTCAATGTAAACACCCTCTCAGAGATAGACATTTGTTTTCTGCCCAGAGTAGAATCTGTTGATTGATGTAAGAAACTACTGTAGTGTTGTCCATGAAGAATGTAAAGAAAGGAAGTGTTTCAGCTCTAGAAACACTGCTCTCATCTCAAGACAACATATGTGCCATACGGAATGAGTGTCACCCCAAAACCCACAGGCTGGGAGACTATCAAGAACCGCACCACGGCCAATGAGGTGTCTGTGAGAGACTTGCGACAGTTACTAGGCCTAGTACCAGGCCTCTTTAGAGGAATAATGGCATCTTCCAGAGCTGTAGAGCATGTAGCCCGTGGCACGTGACCCATTTGACTCTGACAGAATGATGCAGAGGGTGAAAACCTCTTGAGCCAGAACTGGAAAGGTTTCATATGTAGCAGATCCAGTTAATGCTGGCTGCAGATGCCATTAGATGCCATAACAGTCTCTAATGTTGCAGAACTGAGGGCTTCTGCCTTAAAGGGTTAGTTCACCCAAAAATGAAATTCATATCATTAATGACACAGTTTAACATATTTTATATTTAGTCCGAGAGCGTATGCAAGTGTATGCACACTATACTGTCCATGTCCAGAAAGGGAATAAAAACATCATCAAAGTAGTCCATATGTGACATCAGTTAGCTAATTAGAATCTCTTGAAGCATCGAAAATACATTTTGGCCCAGAAATAACAAAGAAGCCTTTATTCAGCATTGTCTCCTTTTCCCTGTTTGTTTTCAATCCTCAAATAAAGATTTGAACAGTTATGAATCAGCGTATTAATTCATGATTCAGATTGCCAATGTCACGTGATTTCAGCAGTTTTCTCAGTTTGACACGCAATCCCGGAAATCAAACCTGGAAGAGAAGACGATGCTGAATAAAGTTTGTTGCATTTGTTATTTTTGGACAAAAATGTATTTTCGATGCTTCAAGAGATTCTACCTAACTGATGAACTAACTGATGTCACATATGGACTACTATGATGATGTTTTTTTTCTTCCCTTTCTGGACATGGACAGTATAGTGTGCATTCACTTGCATATGCTCTCTGACTAAATGTAAAATATCTTAAACTGTGTTCTGAAGATGAACAGAGGTTTTACGGGTCTGGAACGCCATTAGGGTGAGTCGTTATTGACATAAATTTCATTTTTGGAAGAACTAACCCTTTAACCTGGTGCTTCTTTTACCATGGTTAGAATGGAACCGAAACATGCAGAAGACAGATGTACCTGCATTGTGATCCAATCCCACACTACCCATAGAAAAGTGTTCCTCTGTTATGAAGAAAGCACACTCTTCTAGGGGTTTAACCTGAGTCCCAAACATTGTGTGTGAGTGATTTCAATGATGTGCCGCTAGTTCTTTTTACTGGATTGCTATCAACCAGTTATCGATATTTAATACATAGAGTTGCAGAGGAGCCAGAGGGACATCCTGTACTTGCATGAGAAGAGATAGAAAGTACTCGATACTGGCACAGTTAACCCCAGAAAATGAACCTGAGAAATTTGTTGTGAAATTAGCATTTTTCAGATCCATAGTCACAAATCAATCCATTAATTGAATTGTGGCACAATTAGCTTGATGGTTAGCATCTTCAATCTGTATGTCCAAAAAGTAGACCTAAAATTTGACAAATCCTCTGTCCTTTTTGAGTGCAATAAAATACAGACTGTAGAACCCTGCCTCTCTCTGGGAGGCCTAAATTCTCTATAGCCCCTTTCGGCATTAGAGAGCACAGCTCTTGTTCGAAAAATAACCTTTGTACACACTTCCGTCATTGTCATACATTGGAGACGAGGTGGAAGTAAAGCAAACTGAATACTGTTACCACTTGTTACAGTATTCATAACTCACTGAGAGACATTTGGCATAAGTTGCGACGCTGCATCTGGCGAGGAGATCCCTTTTTTCATTGTTGCTAGAATTTGCTCGTTCGGTGCCCTTAAATATCTCAACTTCTCAAAGCTAAATGACTATTTCACCATTTAATTCCTCAAAATGAAATGCAGCCAGGCAGGTGAAAAATGGTTTGTGTGATATAAGCTGAATATGTCATAATAGCAGACAGTTTAACTTATATAACCATCTAATTTTTTTCTTTTACTATTACACATCTTCTGAATGAGTACTGAATCTCATGATTAAAACACACGTGAAGATGCAGTAAAACAAGCAATCATACTTAAACAGATGCATATGCTAAATAACGCGATCATCAACATTAAACATTAGATAAATCAAAACTATCTAATGTTAGTGAATGAAATGTGGACCCAGGGTGAGCTACAGGACTGTGTAAGCATTATGTTTTTTTTTTTTTTTTTAAGAAGTGGGTCTTTCTTTTGATGCTCAGATATTCATAAAATAAAATATTCTATGGGCTATTACATTTTTGTGAAAACAATCAAAATCCCTGGTGGGGGTTGGCAACTTTCTTTTAAAACGCTGGCGGGGAAAGAGTTTATATAGATTACATTCAAATGCACATGTAAAAGAATCATGAGATTATCACTTGCAAACACATCCATAATCCATGTGTAGTTGGAGGAGAGAGAGAAATAGAAACTACCGTCTGCTCAGCGTTTCCCCCGGCCTTATTCTTTGGCTGCCTTGGCAAACGTGAGATCCGAGCCACACAGTATTTTTGTTCCGCATGACTTTCTTCCCTCGGGAAGGAAAGTCAACAGGAGCAGAGCTTAAATTAAAACTCCTGATAGTACATGTACTGTACACATGAGGACATTTTTATACGCAGATCACTCTTGAAGTGTTTGCTTGTTGCACATATTGTGAGCGTCATCCCTAGTAAGAAAGCAAAGGCATGGAAGCACACATCTTGCATTTATTTATACTTCATTTTATGAACAGGACTCTAATTTGGATCGGATGAATTCGGTACTTAAAGTCAGGATACAGAGTGAGAGAAAGGGGAACACCTGTGTTAACTCATGTCAATTTTTACAATTTAGTTGTTTTTCACAGACACAAGCTCAACAAACATATGGCTTCTGAAGACAAAGAAGCTAATGGCAAGCAATTCAGGTTTTTATTTACGGTCTCTGTGATGTGTCTGGCCAATCATGGATTGTGTGTACAGACACGTGCTTCAGATATCGTTGAGTTCCACTTGAAAAAAAATGGTATAAAGCTATTCAAACAATCATTTAGTGTAAAATGTGATACATTTAATAAATCGCAATTACCATTTTTAAGGGAATATTTGACTTATGATTTTTGTCATAAACGTGCAGCCCATTAGTACGTTTTTTATTTTTATTTTATTTATTTTTTACAATAATGTTACATGTTAACAAAAATATTGGTTGTGTCTTATCGCTATACATTTTAAACAGTGAGTATTTTAACGTTTAAGGATTGGCCCATTCACTTTTACTGTATGCGTCTCACTGTAACCCAGATGTTTGTCTTTATTTTTATGGAGGGTCAAGTTGAAATCATTTTTTGTGGTTATCAATATTAAAAATGAGCTTAAATTGTACTGAACTGAGAATATTCCTTCAACAAATTACAGTGTATCAGAATGGGAAATGAAAAAATGAAAAAAAGGTATTCATAAAAAATCAAAACTATGAATTAAGTTATCATCACTTAAAATGTCTGGCTTTGCTCATTTTTGCAGATGTACAGTAGCTGATTCTTTCCACAGTAAATATTTATCTCAATGGAGCTACAATAATTGTATCTAGCCGGGGACTAAGTAAGAATATGTAATCAAAGGCCTTTGCTTAGTGTGCCAGTACAGCAAAGAGATTTCAAATTAAAATGCTAACAAGACAGCTATTACTGTACTGTACAGCGGATAATTAAGCCTCAACAAAGCAAAGATGAGCTCTTACAAACATCATTTTTACCACACTTATAATCAACTAGGTCTGATCGATACATGTTTACCAATAGGTTGTTTGAATAATCATTATTCATAATAACTTCATATTGGAAAAACCAAGAAAGCAATATCACAGCAAATATTATAACTACTTAAACTCCAAGACCATTTTTTGGGATTTCCGCCTGGATTTGTCCTACCCAAATTGAAAAGCCTCCCATACACACATACAGTGGTCTAAGTTCAAAAATGTGGTATCATTTTACAGGAAACCCTTTGAAGTTACATAAAACACTGCTAAAAGTCATAAACATGTAAGTATATGTTGTCTAAGCTGTAATAACCCCCCAAAAAGTAGGCACTTTTTTATATATATATTTTTAAATAAATTCATTTTTGAAAGTGTATAACTCAGGCCCTGTGTGCTCTAGGAACCTGCTAACAGTTTGGGTCACCATGATGACAAATGACACCAACATTTTGAACCTAGACCACTGTATGTGTGTATGGGAGGCTTTTCAATTTGGGTAGGCCAAATCCAGGCGGAAATGGCACCAGGGTCAATTTAGTGTAAATACATTACATTGTGTTAAACAAATGCCAAAGCGATGCATATTTCCAGAAAGAAGAGACTCTAAGCTTTCAAATGGTACCACATATGACATCAGAGCTCCTCCACAGACATTTAAAATTGAAAGTATATACATGACAATGTCATTTCGGACCCTGTACAGGGTCCATGGAGTTTATGTGGATAATCATCTATCGCACCTCTCTATGATGAAATTTATGTAACAATGTCATGGATTCACATCTGCAGCCACTGATCATAGTGCACTAAAATATGCACTGGTGCACTGCAGCATATATGTATACCATGCACACAAACAGACGCACAAAAGCAAAATGTGAACTTATGTTATGGATTATAATGACAGCATAAAAATAACAACAGTCTGACCTCTGCTGTTCTGTGTATTGGTTCACCGGAGCACATTGCATATATTCTCTCATTGCCAAACTAAATAATTGCAAGGACAATAGTCCAGCTGAATAATTTATTTCACAGTGTCCAGCAACTTCACCAGGTTCTAGCTTCCTGCAGAGTTCTCTGACAAAAGGGCTTTGCTGAAGAAAGAACAGGCACGAAACATCTGCTAAGACATCTGTTTGCAGGCCCCGTTGTGCCCTGACTCTGCGGCCTGCTGTAAGCCCATGCTATCACTCCAGTAATGACACGTCCCAGTGATCCTGCGCTGCAGAGAGCCAGGGTCAGCCAGGGCTGCACTGAGGTCTTCTGTCATGGGCAGCACTCTTAAATACAGTAGTTTTACTTCCAGTACCACGGACAGCTGCGCACACACAGTTTACTTTCAGCACCGTGGACAGCGGTCACTATACTATTTACACTGGCTTGATGCTACATTCATCAGTGAATGCTTAATTACTGAAACACATTAAACTTCTATAAACTGCAGGACTTTTGATTTCAGCACCATTGACAGCAGCACAGCTAGCCTGACGTGGTCATACTCAACTCTAGTCAGAATATGAGTCTGAAACTGCTCCATTGGGCTGTGATTATGGGGCGTGTTTCAACCGAACCTGAAAAGACCTCAATTGGATAGACCTACAACCAATCAGAGCAATGGAGCGACGCTTAACGTTAGTTGTCAAATGTCAACAGAACTCAACTGCACTGTGTTGCCAAGTCTGCGGTTTTCCCGAGCGTTGTTTTCCATGTCCGCTGGTTGAAGTGAAGCGACCTCAATTGTGTGATATATAGACCCAGGAATGCAAATTTTAGTAGATAACCTTGCCAAAATAACTTACATTTTACCCCCCCAAACACCCTTTTTTTTCCCGGAGTACCCCCTTACATGCTATTGGGCTTGTTTTGGTCTAGTAGTTGGCAGGTTTTGCTGTAAAAACTTGACAACCCTTTCGGCACGATCGCTGGAATAAATGATCTATGCCGGTGAGGTAAAACATTTTTTTAAGGATACACAGAGTACTTACCAACATGATCGTCATTTCTGAGAGAAATAGTGAAGGTGAATGCATATACGAATAAGTTCTCTGTTTAGGATTGGAACAAATTCAACCAAGCGCCTTTGATGACGTGGATGATTTCGTTACTGTTTATCATCTGTCCATCATCGTCTGAAGCACGCCCTGACAATTTGATTGGTCCGAACAGTTTCTGTTCAGGCGTAATTACTCCTCTATGGATCAAATCCAGACCGAATTGCCCGATCTCAAATGTTGTGAGCTGGGCTGTGTTCGGCTGGCATCCAGGCAACAGCACAGCTGCACGCACAGTTAACTTTCAGCACAATGGACAGCACACATTGTTGCTTTTAGACTTGCAGGTACATTGTCAACATTTTAGTTTTAAGATGAATAGTTATTCTAAATTTCATAAAACTAGTTATGGCAATTTTTTCATCATTTGAAAGAGAAAAAAAATCTGAAATGAAACATTTTTAATTAGCGTCGAGGTAGTCCAAGTGTACAGGCATCATAGACGTCCAAAAGCAGTAATTATCTTTTGCTCACTCTGTTGCCTGATGTGATTTCTTTCTTCTTGTGAAAATTATCAGCATAATTAAAAGTATTTGCCTTGAAAGTAAAGCTGGACCACATGAAAAGTAAAGATATGAGATTTATTTTATTATTATTATTATTGAATGAAGATTACTGTGAAAAAAAAAAGGATACTTATTGATTTAAGAGTTTCTTCATAACTACTCTGGACGAGTTAATGGCTTCACTGTCAAGCAAAGTGATGCAATACAAAAACCCATTTCTCTCCACTTGTCATTCCACTCACTGATTACTTTCTGTGTGAGAGCATGTTAAAAAAGTCATTGTCACAAGATACTGTGGCAGACACTTACCGCTTCTGGGGTTGTCTCGAGAAAACGGGTTCCCACCTGGGTTCAGAGTTACCCCAAAGGTCTTATTCCCAAATGGAGCATCACAGGGATCGACATAGAGAAGAGAGCCACCAAACCCCACCTCCGCCAGTAGAGAGAGCTGTGGAGAGAAAAGCAAACTCAAAATACAAGATATGTAAGGAAATGCTTACATATATAAGCAATTTCACTAGTGGTTGTAGTCCTTTGGACCCCACATGATGTGAATATAACATGGTACTGTGCTCCTCTTAGAAAAAGTGTGCAACGCAGATCATTTGTGAGCTTCAGTGAGTCAAAATCTCTTGAGTTTATTAGTTCCTTTTGGCCCCTGGTGTGGGTGGACAATATCACAATAGCACGAGTAATTCATGATTCTCCCTGTGCCATCTCAGTCAATGTGAGTGTGTTTGGCGTAACAGCTGGGAGCACTGGGCAGCTCATCTCACTAGAGCTTCCAACATCTCTGCCAAATAAACCAAATCACAGTAGGCCTACCTATCACACCAACTCAACTGGACAGGAATGAGGAATACAAATATATCTTTTTAAAACCATAATATAACACTATGTTTTTTTAGCAATGTTAATGTATTTGGTCTTGGCGGAACAGATCTGCTATGCTGTTGCTGCAGAGCGAGTAAAGAGACTTTATACGGCCAGTACATTCAAAGACATGGTACTGCACATACCACACATGAAATAACCCCCCAGCAAAGCAGGAGACACAAGAAATACACAACACAAGCTAATATATTCATGCTTCTGCATGCAAGAAAACTAGCTGCTGCATCGGCAGACCATGTATCCGCAATCCAAACTCAATCCAATCGAGCATCTGTGGGATGTGCTGAACAAACAAGTCCGCTCCATGGAGGCCACCTCGCAAATTACATGACTTAAAGGAACTGCTGCTAACATATTGGTGCCAGATACCACAGCACACCTTAAGGGGTCTAGTGGAGTCCATGCCTCGACGGGTCAGGGCTGTTTTGGCAGCAAAAGGGGGACCAACACAATATAAGGTCAGTGTATTTAATTGACAATATATATGTGTGTTATGGAATATTCGGCTAAATGAATAAATGTAAGTGACGACTGATTTGAACTCAATGTACTCAACTGTCACTCACAAATTTGCTTTCCATTTCAAGGACGCATGAATAAAAGCAAGCATTTAGAATTGGATGGTCATAATGTTATGCCTGATCGGCGTCACATGCGTTGTATTCTTTGTGTGTGTGTGGGGGGGGGGGAGGGGGGGGGGGCATATCAGACACAAATGTGTATAATGACATAGGTATGACATAGGTATTACAAGGAGAGGGTGACTTATGAGGACACTGGCCATGTCCTCACTTTTCAAAATCCTTATAAATCATACAGAATGAGTTTTTTTTAGTAAGTAAAAATGCAGAATGTTTCCTGTGATGGATAGGTTTAGGGGTAGGGGCAGTGTAAGGGGAAAGAAAATACGGTTTGTACGGTATAAAAACCATTCCGCCTATGGAATGTCCCCATATGTCACAAAAACAAACGTGTTTGTGTGTGTGTGTATACACACATTACACATTTAATTCAGTCACTGACTTGATTATGCCATATTATTTTATATTGTGCATTTCAAAAAACATTAAATGCTAGTTATGTTTTTAATAGATAAAGCTTTTCACTTCTATTACAGCATGCCATTATACATGAAATATCATTTAAGATGTGCTGGAAATTACATTAAGGTAGAAATGTTCATGATATTTCAGAAAAAGGACAGAAGTTTCCTATGATGCCTGCATTTCCAATGTAAGAAAACAAGTGAAATAAACTAGGGAGATTGAAAAGTGTTTAAAGAACGTTTATTTTCCAGAAGTCCATAGGGCCAAATGTGCCCATAGTTAAAGAAACACCCACATAAAAATCAATCTAGAGCAAATAGTTCCCAACTTGACTACATTTGAACCGCACACTTCTTCAGGGGTAAAGAATGAGGATGTTGCCACCTTACATGGCAGTAGACATTTATATCATCTGAGTCACTGTTCAAAGGTCCCTGTTTGCCTTGAACATCTAGTCGACAATCTCACTGCGACCGCTAATGGAGGCGTATACCATATGCACAGCGGCACATCATTTATGCGGATCGTGCCAGCCGTGTCAGCGGTTAGACTGTGTGTCAAACAGACGGGCACATTTGGTGCGAAGGCAGATGCACCACTGGGTGTTGTGCAAATGAAACTCCCTAGCACCTGACATCCATATGAAAAGCCAGCCAGAACCCGGTCCCCATGCAAGATAAAGATAAACAGGCTTGTAATAGACTTGGAAATCTTTTTCTGTTCGATACGGGAGTTGTTCAAAGATAGCAATCAACACCTTGTATGTATTTCGGTTGCTTGGGAGCGTCAGCTGATGTCGCTGCCATGGATCATGCCTCTTGCTAAATGCCAACAAGAGCCAACAACTTGTCCTTCACAGGAATACAGAGGAGCACAACTAAACACACAGCACTTGACATTTACTTACAGTCTCCAATACACACAGCGTCTCAAAGAGGATAAGAGGAAATTAGCCAATAATCTTCCAGCTACTTATTTTTTTAATTACCTTTTGTAGGGTTGCCATTATTAAATTCACCGAATTTAAATCCGTTCATGTTCACTTGTTCTATTATTGCATTTCCCAAACCTGTAATTACAACGGATCACTAATTACTACCCAAACAAATTCTCAGAGATACTAAAATCTCATGTAACAAACGATTATGCCTATTAATGCTAAGGAACATTTATTTACTCGCCCTCAGGCCATCCAAAATGTAGGTGGCTTTTTTACATACTTCTGTTGAACAGTAAATAAGATTTTTAGCTGAAACCGATTTGGTGATTTGTATAATGCAAGTCCATGTCCACAATCACATTGAGGAATTTTTTTTTTTTTTATAGAGCCAAAACAAAACCGAACAAGAAACTGAACATTATTTACAACAGTCTGAAGCTTGAGCTTCCTGTCGCATAACGACGTATGTGAGGGAGCTCAAACGTTGGGAATCTGTGAAAAGTCAGTCTCCCCGAATGAGATAAGCGCGGTTTTGATTACCGGTACAACACGCGCGTCCTTCCTCTCTGTTGTAAACAAACACAGCGTCAGCTCACGTGCAAGTTTGCTCCCACAGTATGACATTATGAAACTCATGCTTCAGGCCTTCATGAATGTGATATCTGAGGCTGTGGATTACAGGTAGAAAACAATGTTGTACATGACGTTCAGTTTCTTGAGCAGCCCAATGGTTTCGCTTCATACGACCTCAATGTCAGGAGCTACAGGTATTAATCTGTTTCGCCTGTATAGCCATTGACTTGCATTATATGAAGGATCACAGTTTCAGTAAAACATCTTCTTTACTATTTAACTGAAGAAGAAGAAAAGGCACAAACATCTCAGATGGCCTGAAGGTGAGTAGATCAACAGCAAATCATTTTCAAATTTTCATTTCATTTGCTCATATAAAATGAAGATGAATGTAACTCTTTACCACAATCTTAAAGGGATACACCGTTTTTAGAAATAGGGCTAATTCAACATCTTTCCTACATTTAGATATGTGGGCAAATGCATTTTTGTCTCAGTCCATGCATTGGTTTAGTTTAGCAGGGTCACCGCTAGCTTAGCTTGGCATAATGAATGGAACCCTCTACTCTTTTAGGAGAAGTGCCATGGGATTTTTAATGACCACAGAGAGTCAGGACCTCGGTTTAACGTCTTATCTAAACAACGGTGCTCTCTGACAGTATAGTGTCCCCATCTCTATACTGGGGTGTTAGGACCCACACAGACCACCAAGGTTATTTTCGTAAACGAACTGAAATAAAATAATAATTAGCAAAAATAAGTATTCGTTTTCGTTATTAATAAGCTCTCTTTAATGTGGTGGAAAATCTGACTGTGGCGGTTGAGGGAGTGTCTGTATATTGCGGTACTGCGCGTGAAGTGATCTGAGGAGGAGATTAACCGCTGTCCTGTGACGGACGCGTGCAGACAGGCAACACATCGCTGGTCCTAAACGGCAGTTCACAAAGAATCAATGCATCCGTGGCAGTGAAATGGGAAATAACACAAGGTAATGAGATGCACGTTGAACTTCTTTTAACTTAAGCTCACTGTTTTAGAATGCCGTGTCTTACGCGACGAGAGACGCAGGCGCAAAAGTCAGCAACTAACGTTAGTAGCAAGTACTAGCCTACTGTGCGTTTGAGATTTCATGTTTGCATAATATTGACAGGCTCAAAGGTGTTATCATAATCATTTACTACTAATAATATTATTATCTGTGTGGAGACATTTCCCCACAAAGTAGGGAATACCAGGACACACACACACACACACGTTTGTTTCACTATATAAGTGAGGACATTGCGTGGACTTCCATTGATTTTATATCATGTTAATGATATTTTATATCCCCTAACCCAATCCCTATCCCTAAACCTACCCATCCCAAGAACGTGCAAAACAATAGATTTAAATAAAAACTTTTGGCCGTTTATAAGCCTTTTTAACTATTGAGGTCATTTGACTGGTCCTCACTAGTTAAAAAGGCTTATAAATAATAATAAAGTTATCATAATATTTTACTAGATAAATGGGAACATTAGTCCCCTTTATAATTATAGCACAACAAACAAACACACACACACACACACACACACACACACACACACACACACACACACACACACACACACACACACACACACACACACACACACACACACACACACACACACACACACACACACACACACACAGCACAACAGTGTGTGTTGGCTGTATTCAGATGACTTTAGCTGTGGTCTTACACTGCTAGCCTACATTGTACTACTGAAGAAATTAAAATAAGCTTTTAATTGTTTAACAATATTACATCTTTGTTATGAATGAGTTTGTCTGGAATTTATAATTTTTACTCTTATATTTTACGTTGCATTTATTTTGTTCTTTAAGATAGATCCTCTGAGTATTAGCCTATGTCAAAAATATCAAATATAATTTTTTAATATCAAAATATAATTTATTTCATTTTTAATCTCCAGATCGTTGTTTGTATAGGTCGACTCAAGCTTTTTTGCTCAAAGGTGAAGACCCAACTTTATGCATGTTTTGTAAGACCTTCCTGGGTTTAAACAATAATGCTCTTTTATTAAGTTATTTCACTTAAGGAAGTAAGATTAAACTCTAATCTGTGCAAACATTAAACTTAGCTGAAATTAAAAACCTTGATATGGTCTCTACACTTCATTATGGTAACTCTGCTAAACTATAATTACTAAAACTAAAACTAAAACTGAAACTAAATAAATAAAAACTAAATAGAAATGTATTTGAAAAATAAAAACTAAACTAAAACTAGCAAAACCATTTGTAAAACTAACTAAAACTGAACTGAAATTTGGTGCAAAATTGAAAACGATACTAAAATAAAAACTAATTTCAAAAAGCAAAACTATAATAACCTTGCAGACCACAGGGTGAGAACTCCCTTCTGGCCTGACTAACACCTCTAGACATGACGCAGATCTGAGGCACATCTAATTTTCTCACAACTCTAAGTTAATTTAAGACGTTATTAGAAATGAAACGATTACCGGTTTCACAATAAAATGCCCTGACGGTTAGTAATATCGTTTAAAATGTAATTATCATTAAAACCATCAGTGATTATCACGATTTTGAAAACTTGCGGTAAATCCTGTCCAGTCTGGTGCAGGCGCGCGCAGCACGTGACACAACGCTGTTTTCTGAATGAGAAGAAATGACAGAAGGCAGTGACAGCACCGGGAGATTTTCCAGCCTTCTAAAAGAACAAAATCTGAGGTTTGGCCATATTTTGGCTTTTACAAAACTCCTGAGGGAAAATGAATCGAAAATGCTCTGGTCACCCTGTCTGCAGCAGAACATGCCAGAAGAAAGTCGCTGTAATAGGGGGAAAAACGTCAAATCTGCGAAGATTTGCGAACTCAAGGCAAGTGGACATTGACCTCAATACCAAAACTATGTCTGGGAAATAATAACGTGAAGCTTGAGCCAAAGACGAACGAACACATTCAGACACGACTAGGGTGACATTTAAGTAAGGGATAATGTACACCCAGCCGGTTGTTATCGCAGAATAAACCCCGACAGAGTGATCAGGACCCCGACACGAAGCTGAGGGGTCTTGCATCACTCTGAAGGGGTTTATTCTGCATAACAACCAGCTGGGTGTACATTATCCCGCTTATTACACGGCTACTAGTCTCAAATAAATTAGACACAAAATATTGTCTTGAGATTAAATATTTTATTAGCTCTTATGCAAAGCTTCCACGAAGAAAAACAGTATCCCTAATACTTAATTTATCCTTAATTAGTAAGGATAAACCCCGACAGAGTGATCTTGAGATTGTCTTGAGATTAAATATTTTATTAGCTCTTAGCCTGCGCAAAGCTTCTGCGAAGAAAAACAGTTCCAGCCTGCTTTAAGCTTTTATCTATTGCTGAAGATTTGCCGTATGCCCTTGCTAAATGTTGAAAGTGACTGCTGAAAGGGTTAGTTCACCCAAAAATTAAACCAAGCCTATGATTTACTCACCCTCAAGTTATCATAGGTGTATATGACATTTTTCTTTCAGACAAATACAATCAGAGTTATATTTAAAAAGTCCAGGCTAACGTTAATCCCAGCAGTAGTTGTAATTGTGTTTGAAGCCCCTAAAAAATGCAGCTGTCCGTCAAATAATGTGCTCCACACGACTCCGATGGGTTAATAGCGCCTTCTGTTTCGAATTGATGCGTTTGTGTAAGAAACATATCTATATTAAAAACGTTATAAAGGAAACCTGCCTTGAAGTCTTCCATTGTAACCCACGGCTGTTTAAGCCACAAGATGGTGCCAGCGTTAAGCATAGAAGTAGTACCGGTCAAGATAACTGGTAGTACCCGTATGAGCGGGTGTTATCTGGAAATAACATACCACTGGAATGTGCGATTGACCAATCAGAATCAAGTATTTCACAGAGCCGTGTAATAAGGAATAATAATCAGCTTGACACTCACACTAGTCACTGTTGCTAGTCACCTACTTATTATAGGCTTCTCAAAAGCCATCTGTTATAATCACGTTGCGCCTGATAACATATCACACGTGTTTCTATTGAGTTTATGAATGCAATGTCTAATAATCAGATGCCTTCAGATGAGTTTTGTTCTCACTCACTAAAATCTTCACTCAAAGCAAAGATGAACGTGTGATGTACGCAGGAGATTCATTCAGCATACGGTTGAATGTTTTTGTTCTATTTCAGCATTGAAAATAGTTTAAAACAAACACAGCAGAACCATATAGTGCATCTGATATGACTGGCATACAGTTGGCTTGACGTTCAAGATTTGTAAATTTAGGGACCTAAAGGTCTCTAAAGGTACATACACCATTGGTATGCGCGTTTGTATAAAACTGACTGTAATGTGTTCATAGGTGTCGGGTATAATGCACACCTTTTGGATTTTTGATATTTAATAAAATAAACTGTCAAATCATGTTAAAATATGGATATGATTTATTTTACTGGGATACTGGTTGGGCTCAAAATATGCTAGATTTAAATGTATCATGCCTAATAGGACACTGATGAGAATATTGCTTGAACATATTTATAGAGATAATATTAGAGATTATATTTACACCAAATTATTAATAATGCATATGTGGTGCTATCGACGACGGCCAATATAAGGAAGGAAATCCCACAGAATATAATCTTGCATTTAAAAAGGGCATAGAGCTGCTTGATTAATTTGTTATTTGTTGATTTTCAAATATAAAACTTGTTGACATGTTTTCAGTGCGTGCATTGGTTCTTTTTGGACACTTTATCTAATTTGAACAAAACTAATATAACATTTTTATGTTAATAAAAATATTAACATAAAATAACGTGATAATTTAGGACACTATAACCGTGATGTGAAATTTCAATACCGTTTCATCCCTTGACGTTATTTAACTCATTTAAGACTGCTCATTTAAGAGAATAAAACGGGCATTTTGGCATAATTCTGCTTGTTATTGTATGTTCAAGCGCAAAAGAGAACTCGATTTTGCTGCATAGTAGTCATGAATAAGAGTGTGATCACTGTACAAATAATACGGTATATCAACTCAACAAAATGATGGCTATAGATTACAAGCAATATTATGAATTAAATTCAACACATAAGAATTGAGTAAGAATTAATCAAATGAATTCAATAAATAACAACAAAATATCTGAATAACAGATGTCAAAGATGAATATGAATTAATAACTATTCTGTATTGCCAACATTGAAGACACCTGATGATAATGAGCAGAACTAGTACTGAAGGAAAAAAGCATGTTAACGTGCTAATTTTAACACGCTAATATAAACTTACTGATTTCCCTTAAATAAAATGAATTTGGTAACACTTTATTTTAAGGTGACGGTTAAACACATATATAGTAAAAACAGTAAATTGGGAATAATTATAAGTATCTAACCCTAAAACAAACCCTAAATCTATAGTAAGTACACATAGTAGTGAATTAATATTGCTCAGTACTTATTTAAATATAAAACAACTTAATAAAATAAAGTGTCATTGTAACTCAATTGCATAACATATTTTATGTTTTAATTGCATTTAGTGCAAATTGTTTCTAGTTGACTGCTGTTGCCCTTATTGAGACTTTTAATGAACTCAACAACTACAAAAAGATTTGTTTTGTTCCAGTAAAGAGTTTGTCCTATATATCTACATGTACTTTATACAGCCTTGTTTCAAACTATTTATGAGGGTGACTAGAGTTGCACCAGAAAAAAATTCTGTCCATATCTGTTGATTTCCTAAGAGGGGACATTTGCAAAGATACAGTAAATGTGTATAAATACACTCCTAATATATTTCCATTTCAGCACCTTCAGGGCAGGACAGGAACTTCCGTACACCCTGGGGAAATCTGCCGGGGAAAGTAGGGAAAACAGACAAGCAAATAGAACGACACCAACAGCAACACTGCAAAAGGCTGCTGTCTGCACTGCACATATACATTTTGATGCTATATGTGATTTTGAGACTGTATTATAAGGATTCTAAGTGCAACTCCAAGATCAGGATTGAAAAAGGACAGTGTTTTCTGAGCTACTTGAGCTATTGTTATATTATGCTGCTTGTAATGAATGTTGCATGCTGCAAAGCATAAACATCATGAGCCATAATTCTTGTTTTACTGTGAAGAGAGACGTACCATATAAACCTTTTTAAAGCTTATAAAAAGTGTTTCTTCCACAATTGAGCCGAATGCTACAAGTCAAATTTGCATCATTATCTACTTTTGGACTGTGTGAGAGTGAGCTGCGGGAGTGTGCGTCGCCACAGAGATGGTAGATTAAGGTCTCGGATCAAAAGTGCCATCATTCTCTCGGCTAATTATCTGAGGAGGAGCAGTCAAAAAGCTTGATCCTCGCAGACTGAGAGTAAGCACTCGCTTTAAAAAAAAATCAATAACTCTTCCCAAACAAATGACAGCTAAGAGTGCCCTGTACAGGACTGGAATTCAAATCAAGAGTCTAGTAGTCCCGAAGGTTACTATTACCGTCATCACACAGTCATAACTGAATCTACTGTATGCTAACGGGCGTACATGAACGAAAGGCATTTTTTGTCCACATTCAATGAGTTTCAATGGAAATTAAAAACAATACTAATAATTAAAGGGAGATTTCATCCAAAAATGATATCTATATGCTCACCTATGTGCAAGAACACATGCAGTTTTTATGTTTCCTTTTGTGTTCTGTGAAATAATTCGTTAAAAGGATTTAACAAAATGAAGTTTTCTTTGTTACATTCCTTTGCATGCTTTGCAAAAGAAATGCATCAAAACATCTTTTAATGAATTATGTGGTTTAATTATTTATTATTCATTAATTATATTGAATTCATGCACAATTAGTCATGGACACTTACTTTATTTTATTGAATTATAAAAACATCAAGTCCACAGGAAATTGAAGATGTAACATCAAAAAGTTATTGTCTTTTAGATTCTAAATGCTTTTATTCATGGGTCCTTGAAAATGGAAAGCACATTTGTGAGTGACATTGAGTACATGGAGTTCAAATCAGTCATCGCTTACATTTATTCACTTAGCTGTTAATTATAATATTTTAATTCCATAATGTATACATATCTACACCGATCAGGCATAACAATGACCACCTTCCTAGTATTGTGTTGGACTGCCTTTGGCTGCCAAAACAGCCCTGACCCATCAAGGCATGGACTCCACTAGACCCCTGAACGTGTGCTGTGGTATCTGGCACCAAGATGTTAGCAGCATATTCTTTAAGTCCGGTAAGTTATGAGGTGGGACCTTCATGGATTAGACTTCTTTGTTCAGCACATCCCACAGATGCTCAAATGGATTGAGATCTGGGAAATTTGGAGGCCAAGTCAACAAACTCATTGATGTGCTCCTCAAACCACTCCTGAGCCATTTTTGTTTTGTGGCAGGGCACTTTATCCTGCTGAAAGAAGCCCCGGCCACAGGGAATACTGTCTGCAACAATGCTTAGGTAGGTGGTACGTGTCAAAGTAACATCCACATGTATTCTGACACCTTTCTATCAGAACCAGCTTTAACTTCGAGCTATTTGAGCTACAGTAGCTCGTCTGTTTGATCGGACCGCATGGACCAGCCTTTGCTCCCCACGTGCATCAAAGAGCCTTGGCCGTTCCTTCATCCTTTCACCTGTTCACCACTGTTCCTTCCCTTGGACCACTTGTGATAGATACTGACAACTGCAGACTGGGAACACCCCACAAGAGCTGCTGCTTTGGAGATGCTCTGACCAAGTCTTCTGGCCATCACAAGTTCTCTCTCTCTCTCTCTCTCTCTCTCTCTCTCTCTCTCTCTCTCTCTCTCTCTCTCTCTCATACACATAGACAGACACACAGACAGACAGACACACAGACAGACACACACACACACACACACACACACACACACACACACACACACACACACACACACACACACACACACACACACACACACACACACACACACACACACACACACACACACACACACACACACACACACACACACACGTTGGTCTATGTGGTTTACAGGGACTCTCCATAGGCGTAATGGTTTTTATACTGTACAAACCGTATTTTCTATCCCCTTACACTGCCCCTGTCCCTAAACCTACCCATCACAGGAAACATTCTGCATTTTTACTTTCTCAAAAAAACATCGTTTAGTATGTTTTTAAGGCCATTTGAATTATGGGGACATTTGATATGTCCTCATAAACCACATTTATAGTGTAATACCAGTGTAATACCCATGTAGTTATACAAATTTGTGTCCTCAAACCACATAAACAGGCTCACACACACACACACACACACACACACACACACACACACACACACACACACACACACACACACACACACACACAGTTTTTTCAAAACAGTTTTCACTGTTTTATTGAATCATCAAAGAGTTACACTCTTCATTGAAAATGATATCCCAAAACAAATGAATAAATAAAAAAGTGATACTGCTTTGCAGAAGCAATATGAAAATAAGTGTTTTCACAAATGGAAAATCTCGTCATTGACCCACCCTCATGGCAGTTCAAACCCACATAACTTTATCAACCATGAAACACAAAGGATGAGAGGATGGTGATTGTAACTGCTGAAGCACCGAAAGGCACATAAACCCTAACAACAGTTCGATCCATCTATGTGCTCTATTCCAAGGCTTTTGAAGTCATGTGACTGCTTTGTTTGAAAAACAGGCAGAATTAAAAAAAATGATTGCATTCAAAAAGTGCAGTTTGCACACTCAACTCTATATAAGGACAAGAAAGCAGATAAAAAACATGGTACTTGCATGTATAATGCAAATGTGTAAATGCTGTATCTGGAACTACATGAGGGATAATATGAGCCGGAAATCTCCCGCTGACACGCTTTCTTTAACATCACAACTGACGTAACATTTGAAAAACTCACATTCAGATACGGACATTATTATTTTTGACATCACTACAAGGAATTAACCCGGTTTATTAATAAAGTCATGTAAACGCGGTTTACTTGCATTGTCCGTTTACTGGTTTGCATGTAAACGGGAAAACTGATTATTTCAATAAGCAGTTTTTGTTTTTAGTTATCAGCTTACTGGTGTGCATGTAAACGCACTCACTGATACAATGAAGAGGAAGTAAGTCGACCAAGAAGAAGATGAGCTCATAATGAAGCTTGCCAGTTAGCAAAAAGTGTGTGAAGGGATTTGGCAAGCACGTGAATCTCTCTTCTTCTTCTTCTTCTGTGTGACAAGCGAGTGTCATAAGTGCCGCAGCACCACCTTGTGTGTCGGGAGTGCCTTCTACTGAATTTGCACGCTCCCTTGGTGCATCGCCAGGGAAAATTGTTTGGGTGTGAACACACAGACGCACCAAAAACATAAAAAATGCTGCCGATAAGCGTGTGCGATAATCGCCCCGGTGTGTCCAGGCCTTTAGGGGGGTTATTGCTGCTCTCCCTGCTCTTATCCATGCTAGGCTGCATGCATGCATTAGGAGTTCTTGCCCAGAACAGAACCATACTGCCAAGGTTTACAGAGCTATTGAAAACATGCTTGTTCTTTAAGTATATTTGCCATTTGAAACATGCTCATTCTAAAGGCTATCTGGCTGCTATTGAAAACATTCTGGTGTTAAGCTTTAGTTGCTATTGGGAACACAATCATATACCAAATGCTATATTAATGTTACAGAGATGGTTTATATCATTAAGTAATTGTAAAATACATGACTTGAGCAGCACCATCATTGTTTATGCATTAATCACATATAATGATTTCCCAAACAGCTGCACAGTGATTTAATTATATGAAATAACTAGCTTGAATCTCTGTCATGATTAAATGCAATTTTAATAATCATGGTTATTTGTTGGACTAATGAGACTAAGTAAATCTAATTTAGTCATTAATGAATAGATAGCATCTCTTTGAAGGGATTAAACGCCTCCACTTAACAATGATCAAGAATGAATGTCAGAAAATTGTTAATTCATTTGTTCTTAAAAGTTGTCATATACACATCAAAATTGGCATTTGAAGTTTTGATTTAATGGGGTCAATAAGAAGCAAATAATTCCACATACACACTACTATTCAAAAGTTTGGGGCCAGTAAGATTGTTGTGGGGGAAAAAAGAGTCCCTTATGCTCACCAAGGCTGGGTTTATTTAAACAAAATACAGTAAAAACACTATTATTAATATATTTGAAACAAATTTGGGATGGGAAAACTGAATCATCAGCATCATTACTCCAATATTGAGTGTCACAAAAAATTACTTGTTGAATTTACTTTAAAAAGATGGGTCAAGTAGCTGCACACAAATATAATGAGCATTTTTTTTTTTTTCAAATAATTTAGTTATATGAACAAACGCAATTCAAGCTGACAAAATTCCTTTGAGTATACAAAGGAAAAAATACTAAAAAAATACAAACCATTTGAATTTGTCACTGTTACATAATATTTATTTGTGCAGTTTACTTAAAGGGTTATTTCAGCGATTAGCATATGGCTTTGTATCAGTAGAAACCCTGAAGTATATTCAAATGATTGTGATTCCCCCCTCATATCCCCTGAGACAAGAGATTTATGCATTTTATTTCTGGAAAAAACCTCCGATGACGCATTTTGACGATATTTGCATCATAGGAGGAGCGTTTGGCCAAAGGCTAAAGACTACAGCCAGCAGAGGGAGCCATTTCCTCATGTTTTACACCCGCGCGTGGGGGATGGAGATCACACTCAGAGCTCAGCTCGCAGCTGCAGCCTCAGGCATTCATGGAAACTAAGCTATGCTGAGACAGAGAGCAATGTTAGTGTTTTAACTTCTCAAATTAATTTCTATGAAAGTTAGGCTTCCAAAGGCATGAACTGAAAACGCGCCAGACTGAAGACGGGTTGTGAATGTATGCCGCGAATGTGGTCGCGATTACCTCAGCTCTCATCACGAGAGCTCATCAGCTCATTTATCTGACTCCTGCAGTTAGTGCTCAGTGCTGTGAGACTCGCGCGGTGACTCACTCATTATATTGAACAGACACGTTCAGTTTTTAATTGTAGTGTCTTCTCAAACTCAGTCACAGTAATCAAGTTGGTGGCTTTGGGAGTGGCCTCGTAGGGCAGCGAAGCATTCTGGGAATTGTAGTCTTTCATCCCCATGAGACAAAAATACATTTTCTGTCTTTTCTCAGTCTAGAAAGCACCAAATAAATAAAAATATATATTTTTTTTCAAAAATAATTTCACATTTCTACTACATTGATGACCCAGTTTAAATACAGATTCATCCTCCCAGCGCTGAAGTACCATTTTAATGTTATTTTAAATTCATAAAAGTTTATTATGTAAGATGAACACATCTGTCAATTTAATTTACCTTTAAAACTTTTAAACAACAACAAGTTTATTTTTTTTGCCTGATCCTTCAGAAGTCATTCTAATACTGATTTAATAAAAACATGTAATAATATTATCAATGATGAAAACTGCTGCTTGATATTTGTGTAAACTAAAATATAAATATTTTGTAACAATGTAAAAGTCTTAAAGGGTTAGTTCACCCAAAAATGAAAATTATGTCATTAATGACTCACCCTAATGTCGTTCCACACCCGTAAGACCTTCATTCATCATCGGAACACAGTTTAGGATATTTAATATTTAAGTTATTAAAGACATCATCAAAGTAGTCCATATGTGACATCAGATGGTTATTAGAGTCGCCAATGTGGATTGAAACCAAACACGGAAGAGAAGACAATGCTGAATAAAGTCGTAGTTTTTTGTTATTTTTGGACCAAAACGTATTTCCGATGCTTCAAAAGAGTCTAACTAACCAAGTGATGCCACATATGGACTACTTTGATGATGTTTGACAGTATATCGTACATACATTTTCAATGGAACAGAACAGCTCTCGGTCTACATATAAAATATCTTAAACTGTGTTTCGAAGATGAACGGAGGTCTTAAGGGTGTGGAACGACATTAGGGTGAGTCATTAATGACATCAATTTCATTTTTGGGTGAACTAACCCTTTAACTGTCACTTTTAATCAATTTAATGCATCCATGCTGAATAAAATATAAATTAATAAAGGTTGAATGGTAGTGTACTTTAATTTACATTAAAAAAAACTACATACCTTGTAAAGCAACGGTGCTTGTCCAAGTTTTAGCAGTGCTATTTTATTGGTAACATTTGTACTAGCTTGGACTCGTCTCATATCCCCAGGGCTCCCATATTGAACGTCCACCACCTCTGCCTGAAAAAAAAGAAACATTTTTAAACATTGACATTTTTAAAATGGTCCATGGTAGTCTTCACCAGCGTTCTGACCCCTCTCGCTGTATGTGTGTGTGGAATAACAAGCCTCTGATTTGTAATGTTGTGACTCACGTAACTCACCCCATAAAACTAGTTGTCACATTCATTACAGATAGCGAAGCATGAGTGAAAACAAAGTGAACATATCAGGCTGTGTATAATGGGGGACAAGTACATACATTAGCCACTGTACAATAAATCACGCACTGACACGGCATAGATGTCACAGCTCTGAAAGAATTCCAGGCAGATTCATGGCAGCTGCAGGCCGCGGCGTCCTTTTTGCCATTACGTTTGCACTATTAAACCAGAACCCGGTTTGTGAGTTTAAGAAAAGCGAGTACGTCCAACTGACGAGGGCTGATGAGGTGGGGTCAAACTAAATGCTATTTAAGGCCTGGAGACACAAAGTGGAAATGCATTACCTGAGCTCAATTCATTTTTCATTGGGCTTGGAGGTAAATGAAACATGATTCCGGGCAGGAGAGTACATCTCCCAGGCATCACAAAACCACAAGACCGGTGAAAGATGGGATTTATCATTTATGTCAGCATTTGCATTATAAAAGTGTTCCGTCTAACCCCAAAGAAACGGCAGATAGTGGGTGAATGGGAATGGATGAGATTTGCACTGAGAGTCTGTCATTAAGGTAATGAAATTAACAAAGGCACACAATGTGGAGAACAAATGGCTCCTCCAGTCGAGCGACGGCTGTTTTCACGAGTCAGCTCACCCCTGGCAACTCCAAGCAGCTAGAAGAAAATAACAATTGTTTTCACATCTATGTGATTGAGGATCGCTTCATAATTAAACATTATTTTGAGGAGAATGTTAAATAACACCCCAGTCACACGGTGCTTTAGAGGACAAACTGCGAGAGTGGCAACATGTCCACTGTGTATTTTTAACAAACATTTTTAATTTGTGTATTCCACATTTAAAAGGCTGAAAAGCATCATTACACTGAGAACCTCTTGAAATTTCAAAGGAATTTAAAAAGCCCTCCTTGTGTCCATTTGATTGAACTTTTTGTAAATGTCCATGTAAGATTACAATTCGAACTGTTAACACGCAAGCTTTGTCGAGGTGTTGCAGAAACGTTTCATCATTTCACCTCTTTACTTTTTATATAACACAATCAATGTTAAATGAATACAAATCACCACTCCCGAAAGTATAGCTCACGTATCAAAGGTATCAAATCACTCAGAACAAGATGTTTCATGCAATGCATATAGAATAGGCATTTTCTCCCTCTCTCCATAGAGTAGCTAAGGGATCAAATCCACTGAGTGGCTCATATGTTCTAAAACTGTGAAGTCTGAACAGTATTCAGTTCTATTTATCAAAAAAGCATAGTGAAGAAGGGTTCACGACAGCGCTGCGGGGTGTCTGCCAATTATTGTTACTGAAAAAATTCAAAAAATAAATAAATAAATAAATAAATTCAGCTTTAACCATAGCTAAAGTCAAGAATTTGAACAATGTTCCTTGCTCATTAAAAACGTATTAGACCTGAAAACTCATGGAAATTAATAAAATATAAGCTAATCTATGCTGAAATATTTTACGTGGTAGCTTTACGAAATGTATTAAAGGGGTCTCCACCCTGTACAAAACCACAGACAAACACTGTTAGACCACGTCCACACGAAGCCAGAGCTTTCCCTATCCAATCTTTTCCCCCTCGTCTCAAGAAATATCCACATACACATGAAACCACTGAAACAGACTTAAAATGATTTAGTATGCATGCCAGGCCAGTATGAGGCGCTGTAATTCTGCCACAGAGATACACTAAAAACAAAGAAGAAGAGTTGTGACTAAAAGGGGTACAGCAAAAGTAGGAAGTGAGGCAAAATCATGCGATAAAAACAATAAATTCATTTGCTACTTACCAGATTGTATTTTATTAACCCCATTAACCCCAACCCTAAACCCTTTACAATAATGCAAATAAAGTCATTAAATGACGCAATATTGATGTGCGCATGGCATGCCCAGTGCCCGTAGCTGTATCCCTTCCAGGCTTTACCGCACGGGACGTGGTTTGATGGCATCACTGTTTCACGAAATAATACGGGTTGGCTGTACACACGAAAACGCAAGGGTGTCGGTTTCAGATTTACCCACTCTGGGACCCAATTTCAGGCTCCTATAACGCCAAATCCGTGTGGACGAAACGCTGATACGATACAAATGTTTGCGTATACAGCTAAACGCGCCTCCGTGTGGACGGGGCCTTAAACTAAAGGAAAATAAATAGAACTTTCAATCTCATTACCTGACCTCACTTTCTTCTTTAAGAAATTAAGTGCAGTAATTGCCCAGTGCCAGCACCTGATCATCACTAATATGCTGTGGAGAGAAATAGCCAGGGAGCATGGAGGATTTAACTCATCAGAACTAATTACCCTCGGGAGCCCGCTCAAACTTATTACTGACCAGAGGTAAAGCCTCTACTGCATTTACCACAAACTATCAAATTACCTGCAGTTTTGTGTGTGTGTGTGGGCTGGTAATCCCTTTGTTATGGGGACAAAATGTCCCCACAAAGATGGCAATATCTGAAATCCTTGTCCTTGTGGAGACATTTTTTGATCCCCATGAGGAAAACATCTTATAAATCACACAGAAGGAGTTTTTTGAGAGAGTAAAAATGCAGAATGTTTCCTGTGATGGGTAGGTTTAGGTTTAGGGGCATTGTAGTGGGAAAGAAAATACGGTTTGTATGGTAAAAAATCCATTACGCCTATAGAAAGTCCCCATAAAACATGGAAACACTACGTGTGTGTGTGTGTGTGTGTGTGTGTGTGTGTGTGTGTGTGTGTGTGTGTGTGTGTGTGTGTGTGTGTGTGCGTGTGCATGTGTTTCTTGTTTAGACTTTTAAATGATTTGGCCATCTGAACTGAGCAAAATGATGGGAACAGAGTGACATTTATAGATTGTACCATGAAGGGACCATCTAAAGCTCAATCTTTGTTGATTGAGCTTTAGTATATAAAAAGGTCATTCATTGTTGGTATGAGAGATCATTTTCAGCATCATTTCATTGATAAATATCTGTTTCTACATGGTTGACTCGGTGTCAATATCTGTGCTAATACATACATAATTTGTTTTGGGTATCGAAAACATAAAAGTAGAAACACATTGGTAGAAACGCTCCCCATTTATACACAAATCCCTGGTAATATCAACAAACCAATCATAAAAATTGCTAATAGCAGTAACTTGTGGTTAATGTGATGAACCAACCAAACAAATAAATTGACAGACAGACAGAAATACCCTATATTGCCAAAGATTTTGGGACGTCTGCCTTTACATGCACATGAACTTTAAAGGTGTACTATGTAATATTTTTGGAGTAAAATATCCAAAAACCACCAGGCCAGTGTTATATATTTTGTTCAGTTGAGTACTCACAATATCCCAAATGTTTCCAACTATTTGTAAATTGTGAGAAAATTGCTATTTTAACCAAGGAGCTGGGACGTGTCAGCATAGCGTTTGAAGGAGTAGCCTTTCCGTTTTTATTTGGCAGAAGCGCTTTACACTTAGCAGTGTGAACAAGTCACAGCAGCACCGAGCGAACGCAAAGAGTAACGTCATAACATCCTTTTAAACACACTTAAATGTATCTAATATGATAAACAGAGCTGCTTTACCTTATAATCATGACCGGAAAAGCGGAAGTGCGGGTGCGTGGCGACTGTCTCCCATCCCATCATAATAAAAGTCCTGGTGTTCGCGAGGCGGGTGTTTGTTTAACAATCCCTCCAGCGGCCGTGCTCAGCTCCACAACACTCGGTCCTGCTCTGCTTTACACTACAGTAACGTTAATAACCGCATCCATGAACATGATTTCTGCCTGAGTCCTATTATCCACTGGCTGTGAGGTGAAGACCACATGTCCCAAGATTCTGCGCTCAAACTTGGCGTCATCAAACTACACCTTTGTTTTGAATAGGTGACATCTAGAGGACGGAAAGTTGCATAGTGCACCTTTAATGACATCCCATTCTTAATCCGTAGGGTTTAATATGGAGTTGGCCCACCCTTTGCAGCTATAACAGCTTCTACTCTTCTAAAAAGGTTTTCCACAAGGTTTAGGAGTGTGTTTATGGGAATTTTTGACCATTTTGCTAGAAGCTCATTTGTGAGGTCAGGCACTGATGTTGGACGAGAAGGCCTGGCTCACACTTTAATTCATCCCAAAGGTGTTCTATCGGGCCGAGGTCAGGACAGTCAAGTTCTTCCACACCAAACTCGCTCATCCATGTCTTTATGGACCTTGATTTGTTCTTTTACCAACTCCCAGCTCCACAACGGGGCTAAAAAATTCACCTTCTTTTCCACTGAAAACATACATTAATGTTTGATTCATCCCCAAATGTTTCCCACAATGTTGGGAACATGAAATTGTTTGTTATAAAACCACTAACAGTTGACCGTGGTATTTAGTAGTGTTCAATTTCACAAATGAACTTATTGCAGTACCACGCTTGAATTTACTGAGCCCCTGAATCTGATTCATTCTTTCACAAATGTTTGTAGAATTGTCTGCATGCCTTGGTGCTTGATTTTATACACCTGTGGCCATGGAAGTGACTGGAACACATGATTTAATAATGTGGAGGGGTGCCCCAATACTTTTGAGATGTGTGAAAACATTTTATGTTAAAAAGCTGCAAACAAATAAGATAATATATATAGTATAATAAGAATTATTTATAGTGGAATAATAGAAGAAGATACAAGCATGAGTACGTAGACATTTATGCATGAAATTGGTCATTCTATTAAATTATATAATATTATTTATATTATAGTTATACAGTTTAATTTCATTCTAAATACATTTAATCATAGGCAAAACAGTGAAAGAGTAAGAAAAGCTGTGTTATAGAGAGGTTTCTCTGAATATTTACATTGTCTGGCTATCACCAGACCAAGCTCAATTTAAAATTGAACATTTGTCTGGGGAGTCTGCTCTGTATTTTCTACTGCACAAGAGGCGGGATCAACTTTTTTAATGACTCTGAATGCAATTGGATAGTCCTTCAACCAATCAGACCACAAGAGGCCCAATCAACAGGCAACGACCCATCACTTCTCTATCCGTCATTGTGTTAAACCCGGCAATAGCGCGCCAGGTGGATAAGCCAGTCTGTGATTGGTTCCCGCAAAAGTGTAACAGAAGCATTAGAAATGAATGCACAGGTTTCCAGACTGAGTTGCAGGGCAAAATCGTCGGCAGATCAGGCTGGGTTTACTGAGTCTAACATTTACATGTATGTACAGCTGATTAATGATACGTCTGTAATATGGGTCTGTATTGTGTGAACTGGTTTTGAGAGTCTCTGGTATGAGAGCTTTTGATGAGAGTGACAAGGTCTGTCAAGGAAATAATATGCGGAAAGCCCTTATATGAAGATGGTTTGGGCATTTTTTATGCTAATGACTAACCTCATGTACACGGTTGCTCTTTTAGGGTGCGTTCACACTTGTCATGTTTGGTTCGATTAAAACGAACCCTGGTGCGGTTGCTCGGTTAGTGCGGTTCATTTGAACATATGTGAACGCTGCCATCCGAACCCTGGTGCGCACCAAACAAGCGGACCGAGACCGCTAAAAAGATGGGTCTCGGTCCGCTTCCAAACGAACTCTGGTGCGGTTCGATTGATATATGAACGCAACACAGACCAAAGACATGTAAACGGACCAAAAACCGGACGTATAATGTCACAAGATGCCACGCATAATGCAGCTGATTTGACGACGCGGAAAGATCGGTGTACGTTATCCAAAATGAGTAACTTTAACGTTAGAGGACAAACGGAGAGCAACGAGGAAGAGCCTCATCAATATTTGGTCTGACGAGCATGTTTCGAAAATGCTAGAAAAAACACACAAAAAGCATACCTGGCTCTTCTCATCAAAGTTCCTGTGTTGCCCATTATTAGCAGGTACAGACGACAGAACGGCCGTCTCTTTTGCACAACGGAGGAAATCCTGCTGCTGTTTTGAATGTTTTGAACATTTTATGAGCTCTTCATGAGTTCTCAGCGGGTAAAAATAATGCCACATGTACACGCATAAAATGATCGCGTTTAATCCAGCACACAGCGTTGTTTTGAACATTTCATGAGCTCTTCATGAGTTCTCTGGTAAGAAATAATGCCATATGTGTTACACGCATAAAATGATCGCGTTTAATCCAGCACTCAGCGTTGTTTTGAATGTTGTGAACATTTCATGAGCTCTTCATGAGTTCTCTGGTAAGAAATAATGCCATATGTGTTACACGCATAAAATGATCGCGTTTAATCCAGCACTCAGCGTTGTTTTGAATGTTGTGAACATTTCATGAGCTCTTCATGAGTTCTCTGGTAAAAAATAATGCCATATGTACACGCATAAAATGCCCGCGCGTGTAATCCGCACACAGCATTGTTCTGAATGTTCGGTAAGCGAGCTCCTACGTCATATAAGCCGACCAATCAGGTTGTGAGCGTCTCCCTGTGCCTTTGGTTCGGTAACTTTAGGTTCGCTGTTAAAAATGCCCGTGTGAACGCTAAGCGGACCAGGACTATTATGTTTGTTTATGTTTTTTGGTCCGGACCAAACTAACCAAACGAACCGAACTACAAGTGTGAACGCACCCTTAGAATACTCCACTGACTAACATTAGAACTAGATTAGCCCTGTCCCAAATTGCACACTTTTGTACTTACACATTTTAAGATATTTTTGTTGAAATCCGATGGCTCAGAAAAGCCTTAATTTACACCAATGTAATTTCCTCTCTCAAGACCCATAAAAGCCACTAAAGACATCTTTACAAAGCCCATCTCACTACAGTGGCTCTACAATCATTTTATGAAGTGACGAGAATAGTTTTTGTGCGCAAAAAACGAAATAACTTAATATAGTGATGGGCTGATTTAAAAAAAAAAGATTTATACCGTTATGAATCAGCGTATCGATTCATGATTCGGATCGCGTGTCAAACTGCTGAACTCACGTGACATTGGCGTTCCGAATCATGAATCGACTGATTCATTACGGATCGAAACCTTGTTTTGAAATCGGCCCATCACTAGTCATTATTTAGTTGTTTTTTTGCACACAAACATTCTCGTCACTCCATAAAATCATTATCCAGTATAAATTATCCAGTGTAGTGAGATGGGCTTTTTAATGTCATCGTCAGTGCCTTTTATGGGTCTTGAGAGAGTAAATGACATTGGTGTCAATGGGTGTGAATGACATTAGGTTAAGTAATTAATGACAGAAATAAATTTTTGGGGTGAACTAACCCTTTAAGTTCATTAAACCTTAGGGTGTCCCATTTGTCATTTTGGGTGTTTGTGAGCGCCCCTTATGCAATCAATATGCGCTCTCAATGCACAGTTTTGCTAAGCCCGCACTGAGGCCCTGTCCCAACTGGCACTTGCACCTCACACGTTTGCGGTCTTCTTAGGAGTCCACACTTTCGTTACGTAACCTAAAATGACACCGTAGCCTCTTGGACGTAATGGACATGCGCGTGTGGGCAGCCATTGCAGGTTCACAAGTCCGCAAGTGAATAGATAGCATTCCATTTGACAGGGTCTAAAGCAAGCTCCACAGCACACTTCTTGCCGACAGTCAAAACAGCATTACATCAAGTACGGACTCATAGGAAGATCTCAAGTGTTGAGGGTGCCAATTATTAGGCAGAGATTTTTTCATGAGATATTCTCCCATGCGTAAAAATATAAAAGTTTTATTCAATTCAAATAAACCTTCTTTGATTATACTCAATGTACTCACTCAATTGAGAAAACTACAATTTAAATGAAATCTATCATGACATTCATAAAGTAGGGGTTGACTTTACATATGTGACTTTTGGTGGCAAAATGAGTTGCAATAAGCACATTTTCAAAAATTATTATTTTTTTTAAATTTATTTTTAAACCTTCTAAATGGTGTATATTTACTTTGAATTGTGACAGCTCAATTTTGAGAAAAAACAAGTTGAAGTTTTTTAAAGGTTCCAAAACAAAATCGATTTGCGACCATACATTAAAATCCCGGGTGATAACACCAAATTTGACACACAAGTCAAATAGGATAAATAATGTGTGTGAATACTTGAAAGACATTTTAAAATACTATAATTCTGTGTATGTCGGGATTGTGAACTGTCTGAGGAGTCTTTGTGCGCACACGTCGGATCTGTCAGTCAGCGCAAGTGAGATGGACTTGATGGAGACGTTTTCATGGACAAATGAAAGTTACTCTCAGATACAGATACATTTAGATGTTTAACTTCTATTTGGAGAATCGAGATCCCTAGACAAGGACTTAAACCTCAAAATCAACATGTTTTCAACATGTTTTGCCAGTAGCTTGAAATGATTCAGTGTGCATTCCGACTCCTTTTGCCAGCATGTGTCAGATGTTTTTTTTATTACTTTATTAGTACTTTTCATTGGCATTAGTTAAACTGCTCTGACCACGTCAAACCTGCTTGTGTCATTTCTGGCCATCTGTGAATATGTTACCATGGTATCGTTGTGCATCTGTATGTTTTCAGTGGAAAAGAAGGTGAATTTTTTAGCCCGGTTGTGGAGCTGGGAGTTGGTAAAAGTACATAATGTAAAATGCCCAGTGACCCATGAGCAGCTCAGGATAGCTGGATGAATCTCTAACACCTCAGCACAAGATCCCCGAGCATTTCATCCATCAAGCCAGTCATATTTGTTTTTCCCTGCTGATTTTAGACATTGCAAATGCAGTTTAATTTACATCAGAGCCTTGAGAATGTGCAGCGTTAAGATGGATTACTTTGACCCCCCTTGTGGAGGACGACATGAAAGACCGACTGCGACTAACTCTGAGAACTTTTTACTGAAGCTTATCCCTGTTAGATACAGTGTCTGTCTTGAAACGGATAATGGCAATGCATCTTCCTTCGACATTTCCCATTCCCATCAGAGACAGAAAGCATAACCTCTAAAAATAACTGGAGAATATATCACACGTGTGTGAAATGGGTTCAGTCTTGCATAATGGATTTGTTTTAACCCTCCGACAGGATGAAGCGACCAGGGCTGTGAAAGTGAGAGCGTGTTTGCATAAAAATGTCTGATGCGAATTCTGCTGCAGCTGCCCATGCAATGCATTTATTGTGCAGTACAGTCAACAATATAAAAATTATTTTTTTATTTCAATGATTATAGATAATGTATTATTAATGATTATATTTATAAATGTATAAATACTACAGTTCCTTGAATTTAATTTGGCTGAGAGGCATTCTAAAAGTGCTGATAGTTTTTACAACTGATATTTATTTCCTTTGTGTTTTTAGAACAGAGTATGAGTCTTAATGTTTGCAGTAGGAATTTAAAAAGCAGCAAGATCTATGTGAAGTTTTCATTATATAAAGACCAAAGTAAACAAACACTCAAAGACTCGAAACAAAGGACAACTTAAAATGAAGCCTATACATACACAGGGCTAAAAACTAGAAAGTCACCTAGACACAGGTGTAACACATGAGGGCAAATCAAAAACCATGGCAAAAACACAAGCACAGATCAAATGTGAGGAGCAGAAATGTGACAGTTTCACTTGTAGTGTGGAGTGGTTGGGTGATCACTCGGATCAGGGTTTCACTCACCAGTGGGTGGGAAATGGAAAACCAGTAATGGAAAAGGAGTGAGTTCTTTGAGCGTTAAAATTGCTCTTGTTCCACTCACGTATTCTGTTCCTGTCCATGTGTGGCAAACTTGTGAAGCTTGATGCTTTGACTTTTTTTCAAAAGCATCAAGCTTTAATCATTTTGATTTAGTGGGTAAAAAAAAGCAAAAAAACAACAAGACAGACTGAAGTCACCAAAACATACACTACTCTTATTCTCATCAACGTTGCATTTCTTTGATCGAAACAATACAAAATTGTATTATATTATTCCTACTATGGCAATGCTGAGTCATGTGAACCTTCGGAAATCATCAATGTTAAAAACAGTTATTCTAACCATGACACATTTTTTTTACAGGATTCTTTGATTAATTAAAATATATATAAAAAAAGATGTTCTTTTGAACAAAGTATTTTGTAACAATATCTTCTAACATTTTTGATCAATGTATTGCAATCGTTCTGTCAATATAGGGTGCTGTGCGTACATTAAAGGGGGGGGGGGGGGTGCTGTTTCATGCATACTGAGCTTTTTACACTGTTAAACACTTGGATTCCCATCCTAAACATAGACAAAGTTTCAAAAACTAATGTTGGACGTTTGATGGAGTATGTCTGTGTCAAAAATACTCCTTCCGGTTTCTCACAAGTTTCGGAGAGTTTTTTTCGAGAATGGCTCGGCTTGACGTGAACAGAGCGGAAGGTCCTTGTATGGGCCGTACGGGCTCTTCTCCCGGTAGGGTGCGCGCGCACGTGACTAGAGCGAGAGAGGAAATGCACGTCCATAAACACTCTTTCAAGGTGCAGAAATGACGGGAAGCTTCACAACATCACTTCAGTCGCGTCGCAAAGTGGATGTCCACGCCACTGCTGTCACAGGACTTCACCAAATCATACCAAAGAAGTGTGTTTTTGACGGAGCGGTCCCAGCGATAAAGGTTCGGTCCTGCTTTGGAAGCAGCCGGTGAGTAAAACTGCTTCAGATGTCTATGCTGTCGGCTATCGTCACGTGAGTAAACATCAGTAAACGACACGATTGCGTGCTTCGTCATTCAAATGCGCTAACGGACTCTATTGTTGTTCTCTGTATAACGTTACACTAGTCTGACGTGCAAAACCGTTTTGCTTGCTACTGCTAATGTTTAGTCGCATACAATAGCCCATAAACCGAATCATGTCCTCATAAACTGCGAGTAAACAAACGCAAATGTTGACAGCCCACTAAATACAGTACATACCACAGAGACGGACGTCCTGCTGTTGCTGTTTCTCCTGTTCAATTTATTTAAGCCTCCGAATGATTCTGGATCATATATCTATTAGCTGAGATCGATAGCGATGGGCTTCTCCCCGCTTGAGGACGTCACCGCTTCGCGCTTGTCATTCTTTAGCTCCGCCCACACGATACGCCTCCAGGCGCTCGTTTTTTTCCGGAAAGACTCGGTACAGCCCATATTTCTTTTATAAATATAATAAAACTAAAGACTTTTCGGAGATATGAAGGATGCAATACTACTCTATAGGTACTCAAGATTGACATGAGATTGACTGAAACTGAGTGTTTCACCCCCCCTTTAATGAGAAAAAAAATAAACTTAAATGCGCACGCACGCACACATGTATGCATACTTGTTTGATATTTTAACTGAACTTAGGACTAGTGGTGGTGCTTAGGATATTGTTGATAATTCAGTGTTTCTGTAAAAAAAATATATATATTAATTGTTAATAAAATATTACTACTACTACTGATTCTACTACTAATAACAATACAATACACTAAGGATTGATGAGCTGCTTGGTTCATGAATATTAATCACTTTGTCAGCGTTCACTCGAACTGATTTGCTAAAATTGAAACAGTGAAGGTAATAGATGAGAACCAGCCAATGAGATTGCTGTTTGTGCATTAGTTCAGCCCACCACCGGAGAAACCATACATTCTGCTTGTTCTTAAAAGCTGAATAATTCCTAACAAACTCTGTTGTTTTGACAATAAAATACAACAAAAAATTTGGTTTAAATGTAGCATGTTAATTGTGTGGTATTTAAGACTCTGTCTCTTTGTGTGAGTGAGAAAGCGTGCTCTCTGCAAAGCTAAGGCGAGTTGTGCGCCTTTACAATACATTTTACGGTACGTCAGATACAGGTATGCTGCGCATCCGTTGAGCTGGACTGAAATAGACAACATAAACACACACACTGGCAAGTAAAACCTAAGAATTGATCAGCCAAAGGCTAATGATAGATATTATTTAGTTAACCCAGAGTGAAGATTTACTGATTTACTTGCATTGTAGAGTGTTGAGTTATCACGTTTTTGTTGGCATTTCCAAATGCATGTAGCTTGATTACCAAGTGAAGTACATTCGACATGTTTAGGTTAACAACATCACATTATAATGTTTTTCATTTGAAGTTATCAACCCATACCTGATTATTTCTAATACCATCGTGAGTGTGGTACTGATATATTGCGTAGATACTTGAGTATAATGGTAGAATGTTACTCACCACTAGACTACCCACAGCAGAGTAAGCTGCAAAGGCATACGGTTCAGTCGTGGATGCGGACGGCTGGCCACACCTCGCTCCGCTAGGTAGGTAACATTGGTTTCCAATCTTATCGACGATCGTGCTGAGGGCGGGTCCGGGATAACTCAGAAGAGATGTGTGATTAGTCACCTGGACGTCTTTTAATCCAAGTTCCTCCCACCGCTGAGCGATGTACTTGACCTTGGACTCTTCTGTGAGATCAGACAAGTTGTCAAAGTCCCTGTGTCAAAGCAGACACAACAGGAAGGAAATATCAATAAATGCATCTAGTATTTTGCACCCCTTTACAACCCGACGACAAGGCGACACTTAAAGCATTGATGAATATGTGCAAGACTAATTATCATTAGCGTAATTAGCACATTGTTGACTTTAGGTTAACATTTGTTTTCCTCAAAGGTATTTACATGGTTTATTGACATGAAGCTGCAGCTAGAAATGTTGGACAGAAATGGAGCGAGGGCCTCCATAATTCATATTCCGGACAAGCTTCAGTTAATGTAACTGATGAATATGGCGGTGCAGGGAATCAATTGTCTCCTGAACAAACGGATGCACTATTAAAAAAGGATTGCCTGGAGAGAAAGTAAATTAGCAACAGACGGTTAAACATGAGAGTGAGAAATGAAGCGCTGTTAAGGTGCTCTGGCAGCTTGGCTTCGCTTATTTCTTAGCCGTCACGGCACGTGGAAGGCACAAAGAGAAACACATTGTTATCTTGTAACTTGAAAACTTTGAGAGCTCTCAAGCCCATCAGCATGCCAAAGCATACTCAGTGATTTTATAGGAGAAACACAGCAGGCCTGCCCATTCTCTCAATCTTCAAAACAAAATTAATTGAAGTGTAAAAGTAAGCCAAGAGCCTCCAGAGACTATAAATCATTTAACTGCATTTTCCCCCTTTATCCTCTATGATGAATTTGCAGACGTTGATCATTGCCACATGACGCTAACAATATCCGTAAACCAAGCACAAACTGGGACAGATTTTTCCTCTTCTCCACTAACCAACAAATCTCTCATTATACTACTATTTCAGGTGAAAGAGCAAGGTTCAATCTTTTAAAACAATTTTTTGTTTGTTTTAGATTTTGAAAGCACAAAAAGAAAAGGCATATTTATCCTGGCATATTTGTACAGCCTAATATGAAAAGAGCAGACTAAATCAACAGTGTCTGGTCTTCTTTATGCTGAGAGATGTTTTGTATGCACAACAAATATTTTGTATTACATTCTAATCTTTTTTGTGATGTTTAATTGCAAAGTGCAGGGATTTGTTTAACCTACAAACGTACAGAGCCCCTCAAGGGACATGGTTGATGGGCGACATAAGTCGATTCTTTTGCATTCTCCCGATAATGTTTTGCATTCCCTCGAGAAAATGAGCATTTACTCACAAAACGTTTCGCGTTCCCCTGGGAAACTTTGCATTCACTTGCAAAACTTTTTGAATTCGTTTGGAATTCTTTGTTTTTGCAAAGTTTCTCGGGAGAATGCAAAACTGTTTAATAATCAAAATAACTGTAAAGAAATGGTAAAGAAAAAGATCTATTCTATAATATATATTATCTATTCTATATATATATATATATATATATATATATATATATATATATATATATTCTCTCTCTCTCTCTCACACACTCTCTCTCTCTCTCTCTCTCTCTCTCTATATATATATATATATATATATATATATATATATTCTTTTTCTTTACCATGTCCAAATGAAAACCATGATATGCATGTTTTTTAAACTAACTTTATTTACTAATTTCTTGACCAAATTATTGTTTAGCTTCAGAATCTAAGATTATTTTAATGTTATTATATTTAAAAACAAAAAACAAAAAACAAAACAATGCAAATCAGTATATTGTTTGATTTATCTGTTTTTTCTATGAGAAACATACACCAATCAGGCATAACATTATGACTGGTGAAGTGAAGAGACAGGTGAAGTGAATAACACTGATTATCTCTTCATTCAGGCACCTGTTAGTGGGTGGGATATGTTAGGCAGCAAGTGAACATTTTGTCAAGTCAAGTCAAATTTACTTATATATTGCGTTTTTTACAGTGCAGATTGTTTCAAAGCAGCTTCACAGTGTTAAACATAATTTGATTCGGCTGTACAGCCGCTCTGGAGAAAGCGGTGATGTTTTCAGCTCATTTCAATTATCATATAGTGACAATGTGGGCAGATCAGTAATTTAGGGTGCTTTCACACCTGCCTCATTTAGTTCGGTTGAATCGTACTAGAGTTCGTTTCCCTCTTTGGTGCGGTTCGTTTGGTCAGGTCTGAAAGCAGCAGTCGCACTCGGGTGCACACCAAAAGCTGACCAAACAAGCGTACCGAGACCTCCTTGAAGAGGTGGTCTCGGTACGCTTTCAAACGAACTCTGGAGCGGTTTGTTTGTGGTGAGAACGTGATCCGACCTCGAACAGAGCCAACCGCAAAAGTACTGATCATTTTTGGACTAAACCAGCTGCCGTAGTTAGCTGCGCTGACATTGTGTGCATGACATTATTACCTGATAGATCATTGGAAATATTTTCGGGAAGATGAGCATGTCAGTTAAGAATAATTAATGCACGCCTCCGCTTGAAGTGACGAGCGATGCGCGCTCGCCGTCTGCAGTGCATTAGAACGTTGTTTTCATGTCGCATCCGCGCTTCATTATAGAAATGTATTGTTTGCATACTGTGGTAAATACACACAGTGTAGTAGATTATGGCCAGGGACAAAACTAGCCCGCGCAGTCGTCTCTCCATAGTGTTATTATAGTTTGCTGGCTTTGCCTCTTCTGTTGGAATTCTTCAACACGTAAATTCTGACCAATCGAAAAGCAGTTTAGGAAATACGCCATGGCCAATGAGTGATGTGGATGTTGTCACGTGCCTGCGTTTTGGTTTGTTTCAACTGGTTAGGACCAAAGCAATCAGTGTGGTGTGAAAAGGAACCAAAAAAATGCAAAATGCAGCAATGTATAATTGTTTGCCCTTGGTTCGGACCAAATGAACCGAACTAGAAATGTGAAAGCACCCTTAGTTGATGTAGTTAATTTAGTTTAGTAATTACATTTATTTGGATGAATAGTTGAACATTTTGTCCCCCCAAAATGGTCCTCAAAATTGATGTGTTAAAAATAGGAAAAATGGGCAAACGTAAGAATTTGAGCGAGTTTAACAAGGCCCAAATTGTGATGGCTAGACGACTGGGTCAGATAATCTCCAAAGCAGCAGCTCTTATGGGGTGTCCCTGGTCTGCAGAGGTCAGTATCTATAAAAAGTTCGGAAATGTTGGAACAGTGGTTAACCGGTTGACAGTGTCATGGGCGGCCAAGGCTCATTGCTGCCCATGTGGTTCGATCAAACAGACCAGCTACTGTAGCTCAAATTGCTCAAGAAGTTAATGCTGGTTCTGATAGAAAGGTGTCGGAATACACAATACATCGCGTTTTACATGGATGGCCGGGTGCGTGTGCATTTTAAGGAGCACAACAAGTTTGAGGTGTTTTGGCCAATCGAGCCTCTGTGGGATGTGCTCAACAAACAAGTCAGATCCATGGAGGCCCCACCTCACAACTTACAAGACTTAAAGGAATTGCTGCTAACATCTTGGTGCCAGATACCACATCACACCTTCAGGGGTCTAGTGGAGTCCACGCCTGGACCGGTCAGGGCTGTTTTGGCAGCAAAATAGGGACCAACACAATATTAAATGGTAAGTTTACACCATTAATTCATTCATTTACATCATTAATTACTCCCCCTAATGTCACTTCACACCCGTAAGACCTCCGCTCATCTTCAGAACACAGTTTAAGATATTTTATATTTAGTCCGAGAGCGTATCTAAGTGTAGGCACACCATACTGTCCATGCCCAGAAAGGGAATAAAAACATCATCAAAGTAGTCCATATGTGACATCGGTTGGTTGATCAGAATCTCTTGTAGCATCGAAAATACATTTTGGTCCAAAAATAAAAAAAAACTACAACTTTATTCAGCATTGTCTTCTCTTCCATGTTTGTTTTCAATACTCAAATATAGATTTAAACAGTTATGAATCAGCTTTTTGATTCATGATTCGGATCGCTAATGTCACGTGATTTCAGCAGTTTGACACGCGATCCGAATCATGAATCTATACGCTGATTCATAACCGTTGAATCTTTATTTGAGGATTGAAAACAAACCTGGAAGAGGAGAAAATGCTGAATAAAGTCGTAGTTTTTGTTATTTTTTGACCAAAATGTATTTTCGATGCTTCAAGAGATTCTAATTAACTAACTGATGTCACATATGGACTACTTTGATGATGTTTTTATTCTCTTTTCACACATGGACATTATAGTGTGCATACACTTAAACTGTGTTCTGAAGATGAACGGAGGTCTTACGGGTGATTTCATTTTTGGGTGAACTAACCCTTTCAGAAGGTGGTCATTATGTTATGCCTGATTGATGAAGATGAAATGATGTAGGGACACAAACAGACCTCAATGACAAATTAAATTAAACTAAACTAAATTAAATAAAACAACAGCATGCATAAGTCTACTTGTTCCTGGAAGTTAGAACATCAACATTTATGGTTATTTTTCAATATTATTTCAGAATCGTTTTTTAAGATTCAAGAAAACAAATGTATATAACTTCAGATAAAAATCAGATATCGGATTTATGTCTTAAATGTCTTATATGCAATAAGGAAAACATTTCAATTTTTATTTTTTTTATTAGACATGTCATCTAGAAGCTTCATAGTAAAGGCTGGTCAAATGTGTCTGGACATTTTTTTCTAGATAAACTCTAGACAAGATTCTTTCATGTGGACATAGACAGAAAAGTTTTAATTTCACCTTTTCCTGTTCAAAAATGTACCACCACTAGCAAGTAGTTTTTTGAGTTTCCTAGTAGTTTCTCAAGCACAAGACTCATCCGGTGATTCAGGAGAGCGGACAAGCCGTCCAGCCCCGCATTGAGCCACTATGACCTGACAGAGTGTGTCCAATCCCTCACGGCTGTGCATGGGTGCCTGGGTAATCTAATTAAAAGCGTGCTCTGCATGAGTGAAGAGGATGATTCCTAACCTCTCTCAGGTAATGCTTCTCCAACCTCCTCCCCCACTAGAGCTGGCACAAGACTTAAATAGTAACCCAAGACATTATTTATGGAGGTTCCTTCAACTGATTGTGTGACCAATTTTAGAGTGACCAGTTTGAAACTAATTACAAAGAAATGTCACTTTGTGGTGAAATAGAATGGGTCTACACTTAAAAGTCTAGGATTGGTGCTAAATAAAACGGGATCAGTATGACATAACTTCTATCCTTAACATTTTATGCAATACCTTTCAAATAAAAATAAAAATAAAAAATTCTGCTAATTAATGCAAAAAAAATAAAACATATATTTAAATATGTATACATCCAGTATCAATAAAAAGTCTATTTACATTTCTATTAAGTGTTACATTTAAATAAATATAAAACATACTATATACATAATATTCACTACTGTTCTAAATGATTTGTTTTTATGAAATAAAGGCCGGGTTTCACAGTCAGGGCTTAGATTAAGCCAGGCTTAGGCTATTTAAGTGGCTTTTATAAATGTGCCTTTCAAACTGGTCACTCAAAACATTACGGGTGTGCATCTTGAGACAAAACAATGGCACGGACATATTTTAAAGGATTAGTTCACTTCAAAATTAAGATTTTCTGATCATTTACTCACCCCTATCTGTAAATGCTCATCATAGCATCAATTTATTCATTTATTTAGTTTAATTTTCTTTTTGGATGACTCATAACCGTGGGTGACCTCAGTAGGGGAGGATGAACGACTTTCATTTTTTTAAAGTCGACATTTATGTGATGAAAGTCGAGTCGACGGCGACTAGTCTCTGATGACGTCATTAATTAAAAATAAAATAAACCTGAACCTTGAGCTGAGACTCGAACTCGGGTCTTCTTGTGCACAGCTGATATGGTATATGACACAGCGCTGCCCATAAGTTTATTGATCCTACATGACAGCTTTTGTATCAGTTCTTTTGTCTTATGGTCATTATATTTCTCACAGATTTCTGTTCGTTCTGAATAAGATACAGATAAAGTAGCACAATAAAAATTACATGTATATGAAGGCATTAGTGAGTGATTGCGTGTGAATTAATTCTACCTGGCAGCATCTCTCTACTAATAGTGAAGCTGTGAGTTTTAGTTATCAAGAAATATATGCTAGAACGTTTCAGTTTCTAAGCTATTTTGTATATATATATATATATATATATATATATATATATATATATATATATATATATATATATATATATATAAATCCCAGAACAGTGTTGACAATACATTTCTGCGCTACTGAATGGTTTTGTGTGAGGCGTGTGATGTGCGTGATGTGCGATCGGCTATGTGTGTGTGTTGCAATTTGCAGCACGCAGTTAAGCGCAATGATTAACTTACCTGTACAGTAAGCATGCATTCTCCCGATCAGTTTTGAGCATCCAGATGGTAATCAAATATGTCTTGTGGAGAGCTCACCGAGTATGCATTTATTTGTCATTTTTAACTGTTCAAAACAGAGCCTGCGTGTCAGAAATTGTTTATCCTGTTGCGCCCTCTATAGGCCGGCGACTAGTCGACGTCAAGCTTAAAGCGTCGTGACAGAGCATTAAGGTCGACTAGTCGACTAGTCGTGCAATCCCTAGACCTCAGGCACCCGCTCATTTTGGATAAACCCATAGACAGTAAAAGAAATGGACGGAGCGTTCCCATTGACGTCAACGGCGAAAGAATGAAGTCAACCTAGGGGCACTCACTTCCTGATGGCTGAGCGAACTGCGCAGGCTCAGACTGAGCTTGACGACGTAGATGTGACGTGAGCCTCCTGTCTGACAGCTGTGAGTCTTCTAGTAGATGTGGAAAGCGAAATCTGAATCACTTTGTTTAAATATTTTCTCCCGTTGCTTTTGGCTCACTATGGGCTTCTCCCCATTCTTCCCCCTTGACTTTATCAGACTTGTCTCCAGGACATGTCTCCACGTCCCCCCGACTGTCTCATAGACAGTAAAAGATTGCCTGCGAGCGTCTCCTCAGGTCTATACGGTAATTTCTCAACTGTGCGACAGGGTCGCGTTGGTTATGACGCAATCGTTAGCCTATTTTTACAAAAACAGCTTCTGCGGGGCGATAGTGTAAGATACAAGGTAACGGAGCCTTTTATACATTGTCGTGTTTCTTTAGAAATAAACAATGGACAAATGGAGTCTTTAAACGTCTCAGATGTAAAGTTATTCACTGTCAAAGTGACTCAAAAATGAATGGGAGTCAATGGGATGCTAACAGCAGGTGATGGCTTGGTTAGCAATGGCAGCCCCTATGGGTGGAACGCTTTCCGAGCGCTAGATTACCCCCTTGGATCAACCCGCACATCACTGGTCGGTACTTCCATCTTTTACGTTGCAATGACGTCATACGCAGTAAAAAATAATACAGAAGTCACGCCTTTGAGGTTAAAAGGGTGTGTGTGTGTGTGTGTGTGTGTGTGTGTGTGTGTGTGTGTGTGTGTGTGTGTGTGAAAACCGGGTGATAATATTGATATTTTATTTTAGCTTTATTTTAATTTACAGAAGATAGTTTTAGTTAACAATAATAACCCTGGGCCCAGAACAGATTTTGCATATGGAGAAGCAAAGTTTTAATGCAGTCTGTGAGTAAGTGATTCAGGCTCAAATAATTGCAGAAATTTAATAAGAGAAAAGGGTTTAGAACCAACCTGAGCAGAATGATTGAGGAATATCAATACAACACTGCCTTGCAACCACTATTGATGCCGAACATTAACAGCCTCACTTTAATTACTGGGTAACAGGAAACTAACCAAGTTCACCATACATCTGTATTGCCACTTCAAAGGTAAAATGATAGGATGGCTTTGAGGCGAAGCTCTGAAAGAAACATTCATTTACTATTTAGTTTAAACTCTTCAGAGTGAGCCTATTAAATGTGCTTTGGGTTTTGAAATAAAACATGGAAACTTGTCTGGATTTATTTAGAGTTTCCTCACATTCGTTCGTGCAGCATGTACTCTCACAACAAAACACTTGACTGAAGCAGTAGAGGTGAAACAAATCAGGTGAGTCAATCCATAACACATGGTGGCATACGTTACCTCATTACTCAGTCACTCAATATTTTCAATAAAAGGTCAAACCATTTAACCATGGGTCCATTTATAATGAAGACGTATCATCAAACTCCACTGTCTCTACTGACCAGTCCCAGGAGAAATCAGATCAGAAGATGATGAACATAATCACGGATTCTACCGGTCACAGCTTGACCAAATCCAACCTCTTGTCAAGCAATGTTTGTTCATGCTCTCCACAGCAGAACCGAATGACTGATGCTGCTTCTTCCATCTGGAGAAAAGATCTGTCACTTTCTCGCACAATCCAGACTCGCGGCTGATGCTACTGGCTAGAAACAAGAGAAGTCTGCAAACCCTTGTGATGGCAGATCCTTAACTCAGCACCATCTGTTATGGAGACTAATACAGACATCAGGAGAGAAGCCCTGCTCTCCTGTCAAGCTACACAAATCCGCCATTTCCACACAGGAAGCCTGTCAACAAAGCAGCCAGATGAGGCATTATTTCTCCGAGCTTCAAAGCAATTCTGCTATCAGAATGAATAAACTGATGTCGAACTACTATAATTCCCTTTGTTAGAAATGTACCTCTAAATTGTGCTTTTGTGCAAGCGATTCGATCTTTGTGTTGAGCAAATACAAGTAGAGGAATGAATCCCTAGACTTTTTAATTAAATACGGTTGAGTGGATATGATTGACAGCTGATTTATCTTGTCTAAGACTGCAGCTGGTCACCTGGGTTTTGCTTGGGGTGAGGCTAGCGTGCCGCCCGGATGGCTATTGAACTGTGGTGGTGCTATTATGGATGATAATAGTGGCGGTACTGAGTCCCACACCATATAAAGGCGCTTGGCTTTTTTTTGTCCCCCAGGGTCCTTGAAGGGGCCGTAACGTGGTAGGTGAACAAAGAGAAAGAGATAAAGAGATATTTGAGGAAGCTTTCACTCCATTGAAAATGTCTGACCCTTCTGTCCTTCAAAGGAACATTACAAATGTGGTGATGCAGGGGGAAAAATATCAATAAAAAAAATTCTATTTGATTGGCTCTTTCAGTCCCTGAGAAAGTAAAATCAAATTTGCATATGCCATATCAATTTCTAAGACAATGATCAGCCACAACATTAAAAATGATAATGTTTCTTGAGCACTAAATCAGCATATTAGAATGATTTCTAAAGGATCATGTGACACTGAAGACTGGAGTCACGCATAAATAAAATGTTCGACATGTATAAAAATGAGTGCTGTTAATAAAATAAAATAAATATTAATCAACTAGATTAAATGTAAAACATGATTAATAAAAGGGGTGTTGTTAATAAAAAAAAAGATGAATCAAAGATTAAAAATAAAAAAAAACACTTGCGTTTTATACACTATTAATATATTTTATAATGTAAAAATTTCACAGTAAATCACCAAATTAATGTCGAAACAACATAGACAGTGTATTTTGCATACTTGTTTAATGTCATTTTTATGAACGAAGGCCAGTATCACTGATAATAATACCGCTACTGATGCCTCTAACTTGATTTCCCCCCAAATATAAACATTAATTATAGTCAATCAACATTATAGTATAATTAAAAGATTTTTAACATTTATTAGGCTCTAAAAAAAAAAAAAAACTTTTAACTTAAAATAATCCTCACATAAACCCATAATAAATGTCATATTTACCTATCTCCTTTCTGTCTACAGAAATTGTATAAAGTTAAAAGTTAACATATATTTATTAAATATAGACTAATCCTTTTTAAAGCAACAAATGCTCTTTAGTCAAGAGCAGCGGGTTAAGTTATGTTACCTTTGTTCTTTGATTGACATTGATGACAGACATCACAGCAACTGGTTTATTAGGCTGCTGTCACTAAGATCTGACACGACGTGCTGTCACACGCATCCCATTTTCTCACAACTCTTCAAGTTCATTTAAGCAGTATTAACCTCCTTTAAAACTATTCTTATGCGGATAATCGACAAAACTGATATTTCCACATAATTCTGTGTTATTGTTTGTTCAAGCGTATAAGAGAACTCAATTCTGGCACGCTGTCTGTGCTCACGAGACTGGCGCATGTCTTTATCCGTGTGACAGAACATCCACAGACAGTGCGCTGTCTTTTGTTTTGTCATGCTTAAATTGTTTAAAAGTATTTGCATGAATAAGAGCAATCATATATTGAAATGCTAGCCAAAGCATGACATAAAAAACGGATGCTGCGTTAATTGTGTTAAAGATTTTTAACTTGTTAAACTAGAAAAAATGTATCGCATGCGTTAACACGGAGTTGACAGCACGAATTAAAAAAGTTATTTTAAGATTCACAATATTACTAATTTTGATCAAATAAATGTAGCCTTGGTGAGCATAAAAAAACTTTCTATTCAAATTGTATATTTATTTTTGATGCTGTGTGATGCAAATTTGTTTGGGATGGCAGGAACATGGGGGAAAAAAGAATACAGTTTAAATTTTTTACAAAGCAAAATGAAAACATGAAATTACAATATTATGAATATGCACAGACAACATTCACAGATGCATTTAGGTCAGTGACTCTTCAGCATCCATTTAACACATGCTCTCATCTGAAACACCAAAAGAGAAGCATGGCATCTAAACAACTCCTAAAATACACTGCTTTCGACTTTTCCGCCGTTCAGGAGGAAAACAAAAAGACGATGAACTTTCCTTGAACTTAGAAAGGAGATCAAAAGAAACGTTTGTCTGGCAAGCTGGAGGCCCTGAACGGATTTCTGATACAGAGAAGACATCTGCATTGGTTATGCAAAGTGATGCTCGAGTACATCTGTGATCGCTCTCTCTCTCCTAGTGGATCCATCCTAAAGAAAGCAGTCATATATAACGGGGTTTACGACGGCAAAGCTAGCAGCCCCGGGAGTCGGGGAGGTGCGTTTAACAAATTACAACCAAGGACTCCAAACCACAGTAGGATGAAATGAGAGTGAAATGAATAAACATTGAACACCATTCTGTTAGGAGTGTGTAGCATTTAACAATTGAGAATATACATTTTAAATCATAAAAAAAAAAAAAAAAAAAACTACTTAATTCTACTAGAATTGGTACTAGTTGCTACTAGTTAGTTCACCCAAAAATGACAATTCTGCCATTAATTTTTCACCCTCATGTCGTTCCAAACCCGTAAGACCTTTGTTCATCTTCAGAGCACAAATGAAATGGGACATATTATGATCCTTTTCACAAGATGTAATATAAACCTTTGGTGTTCGCAGAATGAGTCTGTGAAGTTTCAGCTCAAAATACCCATCAGATCATATATTATAGCTTGTCTATACTACCCCGTTTTTGTGTGCTTCCCTTTAAATGCAAATGAGCTGCTGCTCTCCACCCCCTTCTAGCAGGTCCTTTACAAGAGCTTCAGATACAATGTCAACAACAAGACGAATTTTACTCAGCTAAATTGTAAGAAATAACCAGTTTTGGAGGGCAGCATTACATGTTTGAATCGGAGCTGGAAAAAGATAAGAGACTGAGAAAGAGGCTTTTTAGACTGAATGTTTAGTGGATACATTTATGTAATGTTAGATGTTGTGGGGTTACGTTGATTCGACTGGTCAACTAGCATGTCCTGTCATGTTACTCTATAAATTGTTGTAGGCTATAGGGGCTCGCGTGAGAACGCAACACGTCCATAACCCGACTATACAGTGCATAATAAATGTGTGTTTATGAATTACGCAGACTGTGAGCAATTTCAGGATGAAACTAAATACATTGGATTGGATTGGATTGGATTGGATTGGATTGGAAAACTTTATTAATCGCGTTAGGGAAACTGATTTGCCACCAACTTCGACAATACAACTATCAAACTCAACACACAGTTAACACAGATAAAATAAGAAACTATTAATACCCAATTAAGATGACATGATACAATATCACAATTCAAAAAAAAAAAAAAAAAAAAATATCTGTACACATATATACATAGACATACATTAACGGTGTTCATTAAAATATCTAACAGCTGCAGGGACAAAAGACCTTCTCATTCATTCACTTGAGCACCGTGGCATTACCAGTCGTTCACTGAACGAACTTCTTAGACATTTAAATATATCAAATATATCATAGATCTAGTCTCTGTTAATATAGTCAGAGACTATGGTAACTTTAGCCATATTTAGCCGTATAGCATTCTAAAATGCTCATTCAGCAAGCAAATTTGCAAACATCCACAAGACATACCATCCTTAATTGGATGTGAAGTTAGAGCCACTGTAAAAAAATATTTTAAAAATAAGTTACCTGGTTGCCTCAAAATTTTGAGTTCATTGAAATTATTTTTTTTAGTAAATACAATGAACATTTTTTGAGATTTGGCAACCTTTATTAAAATATTATTAAAATATTTTGTAAGCATATTGGGTAATTTGTGTGTTTTATTTCTGATGACGCAGTGAAACATGCCAAATAGTGCTATTTTCATGATTTATCAATTTTTTTTATGTGGTTCAGATACAATAATGTTTTATTTAAACAAATTTCCTTCATTGTATCAACTTGTATGAACTTTTTATTTTAATAAACTCAAAATTTTAAGGCAATCAGGTTACTTACTTTTTTTAATTTAAACAAACATTTTTTTTTTTTTTTTTTTACAGTGCACGAAGCGTCAGTATTGACCATCTTTGGTGAAGCAGTCAAGCAGTCATGCGTAAAATGATTTGCGCAAATATGTAACATTTTACTGACACTCTTTGGCACATTTCCTTCAAAAATTAAATTCAACCACTGTGTCCTCAGTGGCTCAGATGTGGGGAGTCTATGGAGTCTCATACGTTCATTGATACATCCAACAACAGAACATTTGTAATGTTTTTTGGCGCAGTCATTGTAATACTCTAGCTAGCCGATAGAGTGAGTAAATAGAAATGGCAGTCTGTTTGATACTCACTCAGGGGTTTGTCTATGTTATAGGACAGATCATCAACAGTCAAGGGTAGGATTTCTCTACTCTTACGCAGGGGAAACATGAAACAGTGTTTTATGAGAGAGTGATAATGATTGAAGGGGATTTTAAAAGGTATTGTGTGGCTTTTTACCATTAGTGGCTGAATGTTTACACACACTGTGGACACACAACCCCATAAACACCTTTAAACACCTCAAAAAAGTAGATTGTCCAATATGTCCCCTTTAAGATTTGTTTGAGGAAATCTGAGAACTCTCTGCCACCTCCATAGACAGCTATTTAATTAAAGGGTTAGTTCACCCAAAAATGAAATTTCTTTCATAAATGACTCACCTCAATGTTGTTCCACACCTGTAAGACCTCTGTTCATCCTCGGAAGATATTTTAGATTTAGTCAGAGGCCTTTCTGTCCTTTGAATGTAAGTGTATGCCCACTTTAATGTCCACGTCCAGAAGGTAATAAAAACATCATCAAAGTAGTTCATATTTGACATCAGTTGGTTAGTTAGACTCTTTTGAAGCATCGACAATACATTTTGGTCCGAAAATAACAACAAATACGACTTTATTCAGCATTGTCTTCTCTTCAGCATTTGTTTTCAAACCTCCAATAAAGAATCAAATGGTCGCGAATCAGCAGATTGATTCGCGATTCATATCGCCAATGACATGTGATTTCAGCATTTTGCCCGTTTGATATGTGATACAAATCTTAAATCATGACAGCTTGATTCTTTATTTGAGGAACATGAAAGAGAAGACAATGCTGAATAAATTCATATTTTTTGTTATTTTTGGACCAAAATGTATAATCGACGTAGCCTAGAAATCTAGACGCACCCTAGCGACAGCAAATTTAATCTGCCCGCAAGTGTCGTCTAGGAACTCTCAATACCCTTCTGAGCTGTATTCCTCACAATCTGGATGGGCCAATCACGTCGTGTATAGAGTCGGCAGGCGGGGCCATAATGACGACGGCCGAGTTGCGTTTGCGTGCTTCTAGTAAACACAGAAACTGGCGAACGGCGGCAGTCTTTCGAATCAGCTTTGACCGCGACTCTGGAAGACTTGGAGTTAAGCTTTTCTCTGAGAAAAGAACAAAGAACGGCACTGAAGTCATTCTTAAGAAGGGAAGATGTGTAGAAGGGAAGAATGTTTAATCTATCAACAAGCTCTGTTTCACCTCCGTTGCTCTGGTTGGTGTACCGCTATCCTATCGCGTGCAGAGGGAGTTTGAAAGACGACGTTTATCCCGCCCCTCGGATTGAGCCCTGCCTATGGTGAGTTTCCAGACCAAACATCTTGATGTGGGTCTGGCTTGTCAGGCTATAATCGACGCTTCAAAAGAGTCTAACTAACCAAATGATGTCAGACATGGATTACTTTGATGATGTTTTTATTACCTTCTGGACGTGGACAGCAAGTGGACATACACATACATTCAAAGGACAGAAAGGCCTCGGACTAAATCTAAAATATCTTAAACTGTGTTCTGAAGATGAACGGAGGTCTTACGGGTGTGGAACGACATTGGGGTGAGTCATTAATGAAAGAATTTTTTTGGGTAAACTAACCCTTTAACAATTTCAAGGTCCAGAAAAGCAATAAAAACATTGTTAACTACACTGGTTCAACCTTAATTTTATGAAGATACTTTTTGTGTGCAAAACAAACAAAAAGTAAAGACTTTATTCAACAATTTTGTTCTAGTCTGTGTCAGTCTCCTGCGCAGTTTACGTTGTAAATACAGTGCATCTCCTTCTTCTTCATCACATGCACAAACTTAATTATCTTAATCAATATTTTAATTTGCGTTCCGAAGATGAACGAAGGTCTTACGGGTTTGGAACGACATGAGGGTGAGTAAGTAATGAATGAATGAATGAATGAGTTGAATTTTCATCAATTAACTTTTTAATAAACCTTTCCAAGTAAGTAGCTAAAAGACCAAAATGAATAAGACAAGTATACAACAGATAAAAACAAGCATAAATAAATAAAATAATAAATAACTAAATGATTACAATTAACATTAAATAATAAGAATGACTCGTAAATCCAAAATGAATAAACATGGCATGCTTCACAACCATTGAAACTGCATTCAGAAGTAATTTTGTGTGTGTGTTGCAGCATTGTTTAATTTTGATTGTAAAATAGTGAAGCAGAAGCTAAAAACCTCATGTGCAAACAATTGAGCTCCCAGTTGACGGAATTAATTCTTGGTGAATCCTCGTTATATCAACCGAAGTAACCTACGGTCTTCATTCATCTGGAGTGTCTTGGTAAGCAGAGGGAATAAACTCACAAAAACAGCTTAACACAAGCACAAACAAGAATACAAAGGAGTCAAACAATAAAAAAAGACAGAGAAAAGGAGATTAAATGTGGAGTAAAGAATGGTGAGAGAGAGCAAGAATGATGTGAAGAAAGAAGATAAAGTCTGGATGTGACCAGTATAATGTATGAGACTCCTTTAAAGACTCAGAGCTCTCTTGGCAGTTGACGGTTAATAGTTTTGTGTTGACCTTCCTCTACCCAATACCACCATTACACAGCTGCTGAACGGCAAGTGTCTTTAAATTACATCTAACGCTCTGAACATGAGAGCAAGGCCATGCTAAAAACACAACAAAGCCACTGTGAGAGGGTTCTAGACCGTGGCCTCTTCACCTGACCTCACAGTCGCACACTACCCGGCCTCCTTAAACTCCTTTTGGCACAGCTATCGTTTTCAGTGAGACGCTTCCATTTCACACAGATCTCACTGTTGCTCATAGAACAGCCTGTACTGGCATTCAGACAAGCCAGTGTGTGAAAGGAAGAGGTGATCCAGGGATTACTGGAGCCTCTGCCCTTTGGCCAAGCTTTAGCTCACAGATTTACTCTATTGCTTTCTCCCACATATTGTTTTCAAAGGGCCCGGACAACTAATCGATAATGACAATAATCTGCAACAAATGTTTTAGTCTTAACAAAAGGTGGTTTTAAAAAAATAAAATAAATAGTGTTTACTATTTTATATGTTATTACATTTTAAATCAGTTTTAAAATGCATAGCATGCATGGGGTCAGCAATATAAATATTTTTTTTTGTGACATTTAATTTCACTTTTGCTTTTGTGAAATATAATTTCTCAAATATATGTTCTCTTATAATTTATTGTAAAATGTCATTGATTCTTGCAATTTCAAAGCTGAATCCTCAACAGCCATTAGTCCAGTCGTCAGTGTCTAATGAACGATCATTCTAATATGCGGATTTGGTGCTCAAGAAACACTTCAAGGGTAACTATAGAAACTAGGGACAAGCCAACAGGAACTGAACACAGAAACAATTGGAACAGAAAACACTCAAACAAAAGACCAAGCATCGGATGTAATGGATTAAAGCACACAGCCACTGGGCTCTGGAGCAGTAGAAACATGTTCAGTGGAGTGATGAATCGTGCTTCTCTGCCTGACTGCATTGTGCCAACTACAAAGCTTGGTGGAGGAATAGTGGTATGGGGCTTATCAGGGGTGGAGCTAGGCCTTTACTTCCAGTGAAGGGAAATCTAAATACTTCAGCATTCCAAGATATTTTGGACAATGCTTGGACAACCTAATGCTTCTGTGGCAAGGGGGGCGTGTTTCAGCGAGGTCTGCAGCGGGAGAGAGAGCCGCGGGACGAGCGGTAAGTGAGTGGGTTGGAAGCAGATTAATAACACCTGTCTCTTGTTCCAGTAATGAGCGCGGAGAGGGTATAAAACACCGGTGGAACCGCAGACGAGGGAGAGAGAGAGTCGGACTGTTGGTGCGAAAACACAGAGACTGAGTTGACCCGTAAGCCGGAAGTGCCGCGAACCGGAAGTTATTGTTGCTTATGAGTTTGACTGAAAACACACGAAGAAGTGTGTTATTGACATTGCTAAAGAGAAAATAAAGAGAACGCATCAACAGTCCAGCCGACCCCTGTGTCCTCTTCCTTCCTTACTATATCGAACTTGTTACAGCTTCCAACCTTTTGGGAATAGTTTAGGGTAGGCTCTTTTCTATCCCAGCATGACTCCCATTGCAAAGCAAGGTCCATAAAAAAACATGGTTGGATAAATTATAGCCGTGTAACAGTAACATTTTGTGTTATATAACTTCCATCAGTGGGTAAGGTATAAACCATCTTTTGATACATAGAATATTATTTAGTATATAGTTTTAATATCCGTTAAAAGTAAAAACAAGAAATTGTGGTTAGAAATACTAAGAGGTAATTGTAGAGGTGAAAGAGTAGAAAAAAAGACTAATATCAAAATCTGAACATTATGGGTATCAAGAAGATATTTTAAAGAATGTATCACCTGATTTTCCCATGATATTGTAAGGCTGGAAAAACTAGCTGATGCTGAAATGTCTAATCCCTCTGAGAAAACAAAGGAAATCAGCATCTGAACTCATTCATACAGTTAGCGTCTCTGTCCGAGACGACATCACACTGAGTGAACCATCTATGAATGACTCTAATTTACATGCCTTTCCTTTCACATGAAACTTCCCCCAAACTCCTGCTCCCCCAAACTTGAGATCACCTGAAATGCACCAAAAATCTCTTTGTTACAATGTCAATCCTCACGATACAGTATTAAATGTGTGTGATATCATCTGAAATGTCTCGGTGCGACTGGTGCAAATATCCAACCAGAACATCATAAATGTTTTAAGAGTTTAAAGATATCTTTCCTTGGTGTATGGTGGGTGTGGCTTTCAGCCCTTTGGCCTCTCTTTCATACAAGCCTATAGGACTTGATCAATGCAAATTCCTATTGTGAACTGGTGTTTCCATTTGAAAGAGTTTCAAATGGTTCTGGGTATGCATCTGGTTCTGGGTATTTAAGGAAATGTTGCAAAGAGCTCAGGGCTCGATACTGTATTCAGGTCAGCCCGTAATGCTGGAAGTTTTAACCCATGCAGCATTATGTAACCTTATAAGTCAGGTATACATTTCATTCTTTACTTCAGAGTATTTGATGGATTACCCTTGAATTGATTATGTAATTGTCATTATATATTTACCTGACTGTTAATAAATTGTTACACTTTGATTGATTCTGACTTGGTCTGGAATTATTACGAACGGACATAATTTCAACAAAGGGTTAAACGGAATAATTAAATGTGTACATAAACTATTGAATGTAAATGACCAAATAACCAATTTGCATTCTAACCTACATTCTAAATTATGATTAAATGGAGTCAGATTAAGAAGAATTGGAACAAAATCCTTTATGCCCAACTGAAAACATAGAACGCGCAGCGACCTTCACCCGCCATCGTTAGCCTCAATTGGGACGATTTGGTCGGGTTTACAATATTAAAGTCAATAACAACAGTTAAACAAGACCCACTGAGGTTTGAAATGAGTTGTTTATTGTCCGTGTCATTATATCAGATTTTTGAATGAATGCACTAATCAATGAACTGATTTGAGAGTGCATGAAATGTTACATTACATACAGTGATATTGCTACTTAAAGGGATAGTTCACATTGAAATTAAATTTTGATATGTTTTAGCTTACCTCATGGGCATCTGAGATGTAGGAGTATTTGTTTCCCCAGTAGTTTCAATTTTGATCATTTTAGGTCAAACCGTTCTTGTCTGTGTAAGTACACACTGATGGCCTAAGACACGAAACGAGCGGTTTGTGTAAGAAAACAAACAGTATTTATATCATTTTTACCTTTTGTACACCACAGGAAACACGCACGCGCCCTCAGATCAGTCGGACGTAGTGGTGTACAAGAGGTAAAAACGATATAAATACTATTCGTTTTCTTACACAAACCGCTCGTTTCGTGTCTTAGGCCAATCAGTGTGTACTTACGATTGGGGATTGTTTAATTTGGATTTATCTGTGTATGCCCTTTGAGGTGGTGACCATAGACCTGCATTATGTGAGGCACAGACAAGAACCGTTTGACCTAGAATGATCAAAATTGAAACTACTGGGGAAACAAATACTCCTACATCTCGGATGCCCATGAGGTAAGCTAAAACATATCAAAATTTAATTTCAAAGTGAGCTATCCCTTTAATATTAACCTCTTAATCTGCGCTCTTTAAAAAAAAACAAAAAAACAAAAAAAACAAAAAAACATACCCAAATAAAAATATCTGCAGCTCTTACGTCTTTTTGGAGTATGAAGGTTTGGACTTTTCAAACAACATGAGGCAATCAATAATTAACTATTCCTTTAATTGGTTTTGTATGCACAATGTTCATGATTGATGTCTCTTAAAAGACTATGTATCCCTGTTTTTTTCATTCTTTCATTTTTATCCCTGAAGTCATTGCCATCACGTGACAATACACTGAACAAGTTCTGAAATAAATAAATGAAAAAGGCTAAAATATTTTCTACTTTCTGGCACAGCTTTAGCCACAGCGACCAGGAACACATACAGATCAATAAAACAACTGTCAAACCAGCAAAACTTTTGGGCCTTTAATTACTATTATAAATCAATTGTTCGTAAGCAAGTTCCCTCCACAGTGGGTCCGTTCGGCCATTCCTACATCTCCATTCATCTTTATGAGAATGGTGTAATTGGCTTAATTTTAGAGCAACTTTGCTGTAGTTTCAGCCACTAATCTCAGAGAACTGCACTGTACTGCACACAAGGGGAAAAAAGGGGAAAATGAGGGCAAAATAAATGGGGAAAAAAATACTCGTGCAAGTTCAGATCTTCATAGATAATGTGAGAGTTGCATCAGCATATCTAACAGCTGGCTTACGTTCCATTGGTTCTACACAGAAAATCTAGTGATTTCTAAGTTAATACATGGTATACTTCCTTTAATAACAGTCATAAATTATATTAAAAAAAGGTTATCAGAAGTGTGCCATCGAGAACTAAAACAAACTTCATCATTGTGAAATCCATGAAAGTGCCACATGCAATGGGTTACACCATCAAACCCTCAGAGAGCTGAAGTGCTGATGAGAATCCAATGCATAGACAAACAATGTTATAAATCATTTTGCACATTCTTAATTGTGTATTTTCTTGGGAATAAGCAGTGTGATCGATTGTAGAGTTAATGAGAAAAAAAGTTCTTATTAATGTTATGATTATGTCTTAATTGCGCAAACAAAATGAAAGGAAACACTGAAAATTGACTGTGGTAAGAGGAATCACGACTGGTGCATGTTGATGCCTCTATAGGCTCTCACTGCATGTTAATGTGGTAGAAGAGGGCGTGCGTGTGTGTTTAAGTGTGTGTGTGTGTGTGCGTGAGTGATTGATGGTCTCAAAACCATAGCCCCGTGTGCGATGCCCTGGAGACCCAGCCATAAACACACAGCCTCGGCTCAGCAATGTATCTGAGCCTCTGACAACCCTCCTTTCCTCTTTCCCGGTACTCTTGCTAACCCCCTTTTTCTTTGCCACCATCTCCTTTTTCTCTTTTCCAAGCTTAACTACAGGTCTTCACTGCAAATATGCAGTAATTGTCCTCACTTTCCTGCATTCCGCCACATTAGCACCAAAGGCCACATTAAGCCTGGTGCGTGTAACAGAGAATGCATTATGGATCATTGAATGCAAAAAGGGATTTGTGAGACTATTAGCACTTCAAAGGGGCAAACAGAAGAGCCACGGTGTGGTACAGTGTAAACACAAAATGGCGGCGGAGATTAGAAAAGCAGGTGAGGAACTTCTTGTGCAAGGAGTCATCGTTATCGCTCCCGACACACATCGCTGGTCTTTGTGATCAGCGTAAGACCATTTGCAAAGAAATGACTAAGAGCAGAACTGGTTTTTACTGAGACTGACAGATAAGGAAAGGGACTTGAGTGCTTGAGATTCTACGGGCAGCTGGAGGATGGAGAGGTCTTCACAGCTGGTCTTCCCAAGGGCCTTAAAGTGTGGAAGTGACACTCCATTTAAACTCTACAGTGTGAGTGTGGTCATTCAGTCTCTGTAGGAAAGTCTATTAAATATGTGTACAGAAAGCTGTGGGCCAGGATTCTGAACCCTCATGGAATGTAAAATTAGGGTTAAAGTGACATTTGAATTTTTATCTTTCGTTAAATAATTTTATGGGTTGCATTCTTGCATACACCTGATATAGAGCCATATCGCACGGCTACGAGTGTGATATTGCGCTTGTAGTTTGATGGCAAAGGTGTGTAAATAAGCAAGAAACAACAACAGAGTGTTTCGTGCAGCACAATGTCCTTCCGCAGCCACTGATTCAAATCTCAAGTTGACAGTTTAACAGTTGAGCCATAATAACCAGTGAGTGCATTAACTGCATATTCTACAGGTCAACTTTACATTCATAATCACAAAATCAGTTTTAATGCCCACTAAGGATATTTTTGTCTTTGTTTAAAGTAAAAACAACAACCTTGTTTACATCCTTGTTTTAGTCTCTTTCAATAAAAAAAGTATTTGCTACTGACATAGGGCTGTCCCGACTAAGGATTTACAGATTTGAATCAGAATTGTCGAATCTTTCTATGGTCGACTGATAGTCGAATCATCTGTGTGTGTGTGAATGGGTTGGGAGGGGCACGACACTAGTCAGCAGGAGGGTAAAACTATTTTTATTTTCCTTTACACACTGCACACAGCAACAACTTTATTACCAAAACTGCCTGCCAACTGACAGACGAACTGACAATTGCTTTCTTATTTAGGTTGAAAAAAAAGGTAATGTGGTGGATAGACATTCGTAAAACGTTTTCTCATAACATAATAAAGCTGCGATTGAAACACAGAAATATATTTAAAATAACATTTGGATAAATAAACCTAAAAAAATACCTGCCAAGAGGGGAAAATAACACTTTGAGTGCGTTTACATGCACGTTCTAAAGTCTTAAGGGGGTCGCACACCGGACACAAAGCTCAGTGTTTCCTCTCAGGTATCTCACACCGGACGCGCACATTATATACGCATAAGCTCAAGCTGACAGAAGAGCTGCACGATGGGTGTATGTAGCCTACAATGATGATTTGAGGGAAATATAATATAAATAAAAAAATAAAAAAGCTCAGCGCCACACCACGTCTTTAAAATATCTTTGTTTCATAATACCCGCGAAGATTCGACTGTGAGATCGGTGGTCGAATCCGGCTCGGCATATAGATGCATCGAATCTTCGACTATTCGCGGTCGCCCCTACTACTGTCTCACTCATAAAGACTGCACAATAATGTAAACACAAGCAAACAGTTCAGTCTAAAGTACAAAAGCAGAGCTCTAGTTATAAATACAGGATTTCAGTTGAATAAAGATATAAAGTTATGAAACTTAACTCTGCCAGATAACTTAGTCAAATTGATTTGCTCTGAAACAAGTAATAGATTAATAAGACCAATGATTGGCCGTTTGTTATACCCAAAACAAATGATAACATTTTAAACACTATCTACTTAAGAGCCAGCGGTAAATTCCTGTAAGACAGACCAAGATAAAGCTGTTCTCGGCGGGTACATGAACGCTGAGCGGCCAATGATGGCCTGGAGCTCACATCTCAGAAAACGTCTAAACAAACTTTTAAATAGGCACCGTGTTTATATATTATTAGATTTTGCTGAATGTGGCCGAGCGATTTAGATGTCTCTAATGCATGAAATAAGTAAGCATGACCAGATTTCTTGTGGGGAGAAGAATTTATTGAAGGTGTAGTTTAGAGGTCTGTGCTGAACAGTGTTTTTTTTTTTTTTTGCTTAACATTTACTCTGACCTGACCGATTATGCTAAATTTAGACCTCGTTTCCAGATTTAAATTTCCCCTAAAGACAGAGACTGACTGGGATAACAAATATAAAATGTTGGCTAAACAATACTTGTATTTGTTATTTATGTCTTATAGGCCTTCTGTCAACATCTGTCACTCAAAGCTATAAGCCAAAAAGTACAAATAAACGAAAACTGTTGGCTTACTAGCTATAGCTACTTCAAAAGGATTTTTTTTTTAACATCCATTGAAGAACATAATGTCACTGACTGATGACACTCTCATTACTGAACCCCTCCAAAATCCGACCACAAAGGTTGAATGGTCTCTCTGATGGTGCTCTTTTGAAATGGGATGAAAATAACATGTTTTGCCAGGTTCAGGGCAGGGAACTGGGAGCTGTGTGGACGTCACCATTGCAGTAAGTTTTGTTCACTTCAAGTTCAAACGTGGATATGTTGTCAATGGATGTTGGGGGGGGCGGGATATTGTCAGACCACCCGCTCCCATCCAAAGTACACTAGAGCTACCTACTGCTACCATCTTTGAGTTGGAAATGCAGACCTCTAGTGTAGTGTAGCAGTTCTTCGTAGCAGTTAGCCAGTCAGCCTTCAACAATCTTAACTCAAGGGTACACTCTCACAAAAAAAGGTACAGTTCTTGTCCCTAAGGTACAAAAGTGAAAAGGCACATCTTTGTACCTTACTAACCCCTAAATGGTACATATTAGTACCTTAAAAGGTACATATCAGTACTTTAAGAGTGCAAATTAGTCCATTAAAGGTACATAGTAGTACCTTAAAGGTACATATTAGTACCTTTTCGGTTTTGTACGTTAGGGTACTGTCCCAGTGACAGAAATGTACTTTTTTTTCTGACAGTGTACTGTCTGTGAGACCGGACCTTTATACCTGGTAACAAATGTCCTAAAAACAATACAATTACACATCATGGACAGCCAATGGGACTGTAACCTGATGATGACATAAAGATGGGTTTGGGTCACACTTAGTGGTGTGATGGTTAGTATATAACTGTGAGACCGACGGTTATAGTTAAACACCATCATTAGAACTCTATAACCACCAAAACTGTGTTATTAAAATATTTTTATAAACATAGATGCACTCCGGGGGGGAATTGTATCAGCTGACGAGGGAAACGGAGGCAGAATTAGTGGTGCTTCGGAGGCTGCTACTGCTGGAGATGATTCGGGGGAGGTCTATGCACCACCCCCTACCAAGAAGAGAAATCTTGGAGATCTCCTTAATAAACTGAGGTCTGAAATCTCTGCCCCTTTACCGATCAGAGCGTGCGTTTTTAAAGTGCCATGTAGCGCAATTTTTTACAGTCGAGTGCGTTTACATGGATCAGTTTAAAAGTCCAATCTGATTGAAAATGCTCCATATAAACACCTCAATCATAATAAAAATGCCCAAACTGAATTAAATTGTAATCATTTTGAGATGGGTGGGATAAACCTTTTCAAGAATCGATCAAACGAAACAATTCACCATGTACACGACCTGACCGGATAACTTTTGAGTGTGCCTTATATGACCAATCACCACTGAAAAGCGCGCGCCGTGCTCACATGCACCAAGCTATAATGTTGAATAGAGAGGAAAGTACATTTTTCTGAGGGATAACTTTTTATTTTGTACAAAGTTATGGCGATAACGTTGGCATAATGACACTGTCCCTAAACCTACCCATTTAAGCAAACAATCAACTACTTAAACTGCGCCAGACATTAGAATTAATTTTTTTCTGAGATGATTATTATGCTTTACAACAAATAAATAGCTTCTGATGCGACAAACTGAAAGCTATGATGAATGCATAGTGGCACTTCATAACGATTAAGTTGATAACCTGATGTTGCAAACATTAAGTTAACAATTTATTTTTCCATGAGTCCTGTTTATGACTGTCAGACTGTTAATGCATTTGTGATTGAATCTCCGTATATAAATAAACTTAGCAAGTAGCTAATCAGTGTCTGCTCGTTTATTCAAACTAAGTTGTCCTATAACAGACGAACATCACCCCCCCCCCCCACCACTTCTGAAACCGGCACACCCCTAGTCACACTTTAAGAAACAAATAAGAATAAATTTGATAAGAGTTACAAATACATATGACTAAAGCTGATTAGAAACATACAATCGTTCAATATAAGTCCAGTATACATTTATACTTTATATACATTTATACTATAAATACATTTATACAAATACATGGGTTTAGTGGGGTAGATATAACTAAGTTTGAATAACATGATTGCTTGACACATAAGAACCAATGCGGTTAGTGCATCAAGCAAGCACATTTGAGCTTCCGTTGATCATATTTGATGTGTTCTACGTATGAGCGTTGATCAGTGTTTATATGTTAAATGTTACTACAAGGTTAAGCATAAACAATATACTTATTTGAAGCCGTTGAGGTCTGAATGGCCATTTAAAGTATTATTTCACAGAACACAGATATTGTTGTGCATATTCAGTTTACATGCTGCTTTAGTGCCTCCAACAAAACTCTGAATCTCTTTCCAAGAACTAATGCTACTAATCTGGCAAACTTCGACAAATCCACTGATTATTTCTTAATCAAAAGGAGTCATTGTTTCAAACTGGTATGGTGTAAACATGACTCGATTGGCGCTCTCCCTGAATGCCAGCAAATTGGACTGAAACTTTTGGTTTTTGGACCAGTGCTTTTTTGTGGTTAGTGCTTGCTAGTTTTATTTGCAACATTCATTAGAAGATTAAACAACATTTGTGAGTGGTTTGTGGGCATGAGGAGACCCTAGATTTAACCTTGTAAGCAGCGAATGCAAATGAAACATCAAAAACTAACCCTAGTTCATAGCTTTGAAACAGATACAACTTTGGCTTCCTACAATGCTTATTGAGATGTATTATTATTTAATTAAAAGCATAAACACAAGGTAATACACTTTGCTCTATTAAAAGAAACACTCTTTCTTGATTAATGTGCATTTCATATAGAATTTGTTTCATATTTGTTTTCTCACGCTCAAACGCCTCTATTAGTTCCAGATATTGTGTGCTAATCTCTTCATCATTTTAAAGGAACTCCTTTGGCTGGGTTTGCAGCACACTACAATTGCTCAGAACCCACTGGGACCCTGTTCCAGCATTGCAGAGGATTAATCAATGTCATCATTAGGGGGAAGCAATTAAAACCCAGGGCTACAAAAGGTAACCGTGTAGCCCAGATGCAGAGATATAGGAAATGGGAAAGAGGGTTCACTACGGTTTAGTTATGGACACAATTTCTATGTCCCGAAACATAGTGAGGTGCCTCCATAGGCAGCATTTAACAGGCATGCTTCTGACACAAGCTTATCCAAATAGTACCAAAATACCTTGTTTAATTGTAAGTGTGTCATGTAAACTTGGAGGCGGCAATCCCGGAATTGACAAAATTTTGCATTATCAATAGTACAGCGATGCATGAAGCACAGCTCACAGGGAAGTCACTTAGAAACCAGACAGACTTCTGTTCATCAAAGCAGTAAATTGGCGTGACCAACTTAAACACGAGCGAAATCTGTGGTGGGAATTTTTGGCCATCATCATCGAAACTCCTGATAGGTATGTTTTGAAGGATGGTAACTGGTTTGAGCTGGTTTAAGCTGGTCCTTAGTTGGTCGTGAGCTGGTTTAAGCTGGTCAAGTACTGCTCCTAAGAAAGTAGTTCCAGCTTAGGACCATCTTAAACCAGCTCACGACCAACTAGGACTAGCCTTGCCATGATCAAAACATATCTAACTAGCATATGTGACCCGTCACGGAAACCAGGGACACAAGTCGGCAGCTCTACTATTGAGAAAAATGAGAAAGAAGCGTTTTTTTTTCTTCAAATTATGTTATTTTTGCTTTTTTTGTGTGCAGAATCTGTTAGTTGAAATCACGAAGAATCACCTCTCCGTGTTTGAGATGGCATTAATTGTATATTTAAAAGCGTATATTTTGAGGTTGAAATCGCCTTGTTTTGTCTGTGTGTATTTCCATACTGGCCTTTGCTATTGCCCCGCCCTCCAAGGTACGCGTGGCTCATTATTTATGCAGCACTCTGTAGAGATGATCTGAGCGATGATGAAAGCGGCAAAATAAGACTGGATAATACCCTAATCTACAACTGAGCGAAGATGAAGAAGAGGAAGAATGTATCAGACAGGCGACAGACGAGTTGGACCGTAAGAAATCAGAGGCTATATCGATAGTAACATTTGACAGGGATAAAGGCAGAGAAATGGCTCAAATCTGTAACCGTGGCTATAGTGTAGGGGTAAGATGCATGTCATCAAGTTTTGACGCAACATGATCAGAGGATCGAATCTGCCTTTTGCCACACTCTCTCTACTCCCTTTTCCCATCACATATCAGATCGGAAAGGCATTTATTTTCAAAAAGAATTGAGCAAATGTTAGTGGAAATAAAGCATCTAACGTGTTTATTAATAAGTGTTTCTCGGTTAGAGTGTGTGGCAAAAGGCGGATTCGAACCACTGATCGATATGCGTCAAAACTTAATGACATGCGCCTTACCCCTACACTCCAGCCACGGTTAAGGACTGTACCCATTTCTCTGTCTTTATCCCCTTCGAACAGACGCACAGTACATCCACTAAGAAGACCCTGGCAAACAGAAAGTGTGCCCGAACGACTTATTTCATTGGAGGCAACAAGATTTGCAAAAATACTTTTTCTGTTTCTTATGGAGTGTTCCAGAAACACCAAAGTTTGTCGTTTTATGTTCATTCTAAGAACACACACGTTATCTCATGTTTAGAGCTTCCCATACCTACCTATTGTTATTAACTGTCATTTTAAGTGTAATCATTAGCATCGTATCACTTGCCAAAAAAACCCATTACTATAATGGGCTTTTAAATGGTAATGTTAGCATCTTTATTATTAGTAGTATGCGGTCCGATTTTTCCCGTTGCGTCTGTCGATACTAGCAACCATGCAGATTTACAGGGGTGGCTTATCTAAATGAGATGTAAATGAGCCCTATTGTCACTCCCAGCAGGTGAGAACAGTTGAGAACTGCAAAACTTCAGAGGCTGTTTTCTCTGGTTTACACTTTTCTAAAGGCCTACATTCAGATGGACACAACTTCTCCAAATATTATCAGATTTTCGTGTGTTACACATCGTTGGAAAGCTTGGAGACTACACTTTCAGAATCTGCGAATAACTCAAAATGCCCCAGAACTGACTTGTGTCCCTACTTTCCGTGACTGGTCACATATGTAGTTTTTTCAACAGGGGTTTATTGACATCTATTGATTCCTATTGCAATCACTTGATTTTTATCCACAAAATATTGCCGAGCAACAGTTAATATGACACTTTCAGTTTTTTAAAATCAACTGTGAATCAAGTTTCCTGTGCAGTTTGCCATTGTTCCTCCCTTCAACATTTCAAATAAATCAGTTGACTTGAAGGGAACGGCCAATGTATTCAACACGCTAGCTTTCAGAACAGAGCAAATATGTCCCCTGTATTTTTATATATATCTAATTAATTAGAGGCTTTGTAATTAATCAATCGAAATTAATCGCATTTTAATTGCATATAAATATTTGACCGGAGAACAGTGAGAAGTAATTTTTCACATGTATTTTTAGTATACCATTGAATAATGACTGAATACATAAGCTTAATCAACAAAATATTGTTTATTTATTTCAGTCCAGCAGACCAGCGCAATGTTTGCCATTAAGTGTAGCTAAAGCATATTTGTAATATTTGAAACTCGATGTGCTGCGGTGATACGCAAATTCCTTGTTGTATAGCTTGCACACAACCATGCTCTTGCACTCTAAAAAATGCTGGGTTAAAAACAACCCAAGTTGGGTTGAAACTGCACCGACCCAACAATTGGGTTGTTTTAACCCAATGGTTGAGTTGTTTTAACCCAGTGGTTGGGTTAAATGTTGCTTAAGACAACCCAATTGCTGGGTAAGAACAACTCAACCATTGGGTTAAAACAACTCAACCATTGGGTTAAAACAACCCAATTGTTGGGTCGGTGCAGTTTCAACCCAACTTGGGTTGTTTTTAACCCAGCATTTTTTAGAGTGTGTCGACGCTTCCATCCTTTCGTTTTTTAAAACAAAATTTCCCATCCACGGGGCCAAGCAAAGCACTCTCATCAGCTTCTTCGTTCATGTTCTCTCTCCCTGCGGCTCAATCAGCTCCCTAGTTCACTAGTCAGGGCACTGATCAGGACATAAGTCAATGGGCAGACTCCCTGATCAGTGACAACTGAACTAGAGAGCTGATTGAGACGCTCCCTATGGTTTGTTGTTATATATATACCAAGGCTCCTATGTCTGTATCAATAATAACCAAAGCTACACGAAGGTCCAAGGCACTAGAAAAGACCTCCCACGCGTATTATAGCTTCGCCTAGCCACCTGCGTGCTAATGAGGTCAGTTCTGGAGCCCCAGACCACATCTACAATCTTCGCCTCTCCACACTCTTTTATCTTCAGCCTCTCTCACACTCATGGATGTAAGCATTCCAGCGTGAGCCCTGCTTCCGCCCCTTTCCATCATGCATATGTTTTTCCAATTGAATTAAAGGTCAGATGGTATCTAAGAAGACATACTCATGCTATGTTTAAGAGGGAGAGGGAACAGTTGAGGAATGTACATATGTGGGAACACTGGCACAGTAGAAGCAGACTACTTGTAGAAAGTTCTGTCCAACAACACAACAAGGGTGGTGAAATCTCTGCTTGGTAATGTAACAAAAGCCATTAGCGCGCAAGTCTTGTTAAAATGACACTGAGAGGTACATTCTCGACCTCATTATGCCTTTTGGACAGGATCACTCACACCCTGAATTCGTACAAGGCTGAATGAAAGCATGCTTTCTTGGGCTAATTATAACAAGGGGAACACTTCTTAGTCTGGAAGCGTACCGAAAGTGTGACTTTGATTAAAGGATTTTTGAGTAAATCTGGGCTGCTGAGGGAACAAGTACTGGCTTGTCTACAGGTTTGAATAATCAAATGAACTGTCAAAGCTATTCCAAAAGCGACAATTTAAGGTAGCTTACCCATCTCACTAAGAGTAAAAACACATCCAAAAGAGTGAAAATAAAGGGGGTGGGGAGAGAATATCAACTTACTCAGCAGCATAAACAGACTTTATTGAGTGCAAAAGTTAGTTCCAGAAGTAGAAATCCCAGTTTCCCTACACTCTCAAACTACTATGTATTTAGAGCCATTATTTTAATCTAAATTAAATATCATATCTTTAACAAACAGGTTTTCAAACGTGCTTACACCCCCCATCTTACTCAAATGAGCAATGCTGTCCTTTATTTGACAAGATAAGGCAGAGAATACTTCCTGCTTTGATGGCCTAGATAGATATTTTTGTGTGTGGCAATCGCTATCAATCTCCACAGCCCTTAAGCAATGCACACTTCAAACGAGAGCGCTACATGGGGTTTGTCATTGTAGGAGCACAGAGGATATTCAGGCCCTGGGGTGAAGGTTGCCTCTCTAGAAGTAAGAGAACAACCAAGATGCTCATTCGCTTGAGGCACCTTTACAACATTTTCTGCAGATACAAAGATCCCAACCTTCCACTCACAAGCATAAGTCCCTCCCCTGTTAGTTTTGTTTTTTACCTCATATGCAGACAAATCTCATACAGTCCGGTTTGAACTTGTCTCCGTCTGGTAAGGTCAAATTGACGTGATCATAGATATATGTTATGTAGATGCCTCATTCGACCGATCTGCACAGGCACTAATGAGGGTTCTATATGTATATTAGTGCTGGGCAATGATAAAAATATTTATTCGCGATTAATCGCATGATTTTGCGCGGTATGCGCAAAATTCAATAATGGATACAAAAGTGCTGCTAAATGAACAAAAGTGCAATAACATATGGTTTGCAAACATTTTAAACAAATACGCAGTAATAACGCGTTAACTTGCCCAGCCCTAATATATATATGATCACGCCAGTTGACCTTACCAGACGGAAGTAATAGCGGATGGGAACACTAGATGAGATTTGTCTGCATATGAGGTAAAAAAATAAAAAAATAAATACTGTTCGGTTTCTCACAGAAACTGATCGGTTTGTGTCTTAAGACATCAATGTGTCGTCAGGAGCCACAGGGTTTTTGTGCATGTTGGATAAGCATGTTTTTTTTGTTTTTTTTTACTCTCATAGAGTTGTTACCCATTCACGTGCATTATGACTGGCAGACTGCAACCGTTAAAAATCTTCATTTGTTTTCTACTGAAGAAACAAACACACCTACATGTTGGATGCACTGGGGGTAAGCAGATACACATCAAATTGTCATTTTTGGGGGAACTATCCCTTTAATTTTAATGCCTGATCTGTGGCCGTTGGGTTCTGATATGTTCATGTACAGTCAGATGTATGTGTCAGTAAATATATATATATATATATATATATATATATATATATATATATATATATATATATATATATATATATATATATATATATATATATATATATATATACATACATACATATATAAAATGATCAAAAACGCTCCCTTTACACTCGCTGGAGCTATCAATCAAACAGTTCACAAGTTACAGATCAAAAAATTTCTTATTTACATTGTGTTTGCACCATGTTTTGAACCGTGAAAGCATTTGTTAGACTGCCGAAATCGAGTTACAATGATGAGATCACTGCATTTAAGAGCTCAACATGTCTGTGATCGGCGACAGTGCTCATCACTGCAACCTTTCATGCCACAATCTCAATTCAATGCAATCAAGCCCTTTTCACGATTAGTTAAAGGGTTAGTTCACCCAAAAATTAAAATTCTGTCATTAATTTTTTACCCTAATGACGTTCGACACCCGTAAGACCTCCATTCATCTTCGGAATATAAATGAAGATATTTTTGTTGAAATCTGATGGCTCAGAAAGGCCTTCATTGACACCAATGTCATTTCCTCTCTCAAGACCCATAAAAGGCACTAAAGACGTCATGAATAGTTTTTGTGCGTGAAAAAGAAATAAATAACGACTTATATAGTGATACAAACAAAGTTTGAAACCAAAATGACATTGGTGTCAATGAAAGCCTTTCTGACCCTTGATCTTAATTGGTGTTCTGAAGATGAACTGAGGTCTTACAGGTGTCGAACGACATTAGGGTAAGAAATAAATGACAGAAATTTCATTTTTTGGGTGAACTTACCCTTTAATATTGAGAGATGTAATAGTAAACATGTGCTAAAAGTCCACATGTAACACTCAGCTATTTCACATGCAAAGACGTCCGCCAATCACAGCAGTGGGCATTTACACTGAAGTCTCGCAACAGACACGCCCCTACAAACAGAGCGTTCAAATCAGAGGGCTAAAATCAGGGTTGGAAAAATCACTTTTATTCCTAAATAATGTAAAAATCATACTAACATTATAAGTGCACCCCAGGAAACATAAAATAATAAAATAATTCAGTCCATGACCCTTTTTAGATCTCCAGTGCCTAGTTATTGTACTGCATGGAAAAGAGCAACTAGCACATTTTTCTAAATAGTTCTTTTTTTATTTCCCAACTATTTCTTTAAGTCATATCATGTATTTGTTCCAGTTGGCTTGAGAATTGCATCCGCATGCGTGTTTGTGTGAGCGAATAAAAGACAAAAGAACCTCACAAAGCAGCATTTTTAGTCCTTTAGGCTCAGACATAAGACTGCATCTTCTCAAGACAATGCCAATACTCTTGCTCATGTCTCCCAGGTACTGAACACAATCAGACTCTGTCCTGTTGCAGTGTCTCTGGGGATATCAGAATATCCTTCTCCAAATATCCATTCTAAAACGCATACAAGGGAATCTGATCCAAACTCACTAAAGCTATCTCTTTCTTGCTAATAACCATTACTCCTGAAAACATGACCTACACATGTTTCACTTAAAAGAATATCCCTAGTTAACACACATCTACAATTAATAATAATAAATAAATAAAAAACTCCAGACCCTTGCAGGATTCACCATAGTGCCCTCTAGTGAGTTTACCACATAATACAGTTCAAATTCAAGCTCACGAGGCTAATGTGGGGCACGAGAGACGCTGCATACACAAGGAACATGGGCTAAAGTGACATGTTTTATGAGAACGGGTAGTTAAAAGCAACAGACACGATATCACATGTTCAGTCATATTCATGTGCAGACTAAAAATACCACTAATAAATATAATCCAAATAAGATAAATAATCATCAATTAGATCCTCACAATGGTCGCTTGAGGACTGGCTTATACAACCCTTTAATATGTAGCTTTTCTGTAAACAGAAAATTACATTATTCGTGAGAGCTAATTAGCAGAACCCAGCAGCTCCAAAGAACTTTAATAAAGATGATTAAGAAATGCACCCTGCCACGAGACTGTTGCATGATAAATAAACAGCTTGTATGGCATACCTGAGATTTCTCTGTAGAACAAATCCCCATTTTTCGAAGGTTCTAGAAATGTGGGCTGCGTCCGAAAACCTAGGCTGCTGACTCGTTGCCTCGCTGCCTCATCAGACAATGACTTGTAAGGCAGCGTTTTGTGCATGAAGGCATCTCATGAAACTAATTTCGGACAGACTCCTACAGCAAAATAGAGCAAGCTTTGGTGAGAACTAAACACATTTATTTACTACAGTAGTGATTTCTCACTAGAAATGACATCAGAAGTGTAATATGTTGGTAAAAAATGTACATTTACACACAAACTGACCAGCAAACGCAACTTCTGGACGCCATCTTTTTCCCCCAGCTCAACTGTCACTTAATGGAAAGCACAGGATTGTGGGATATCAAAGGCAACGAAGGACACGTACGCTGCCTTCAAAAATCGATCGGATGAAGGTATCTCAGGAGATAGGAAGTGAAGCAAACATTAGATTTAGACGCAGCTTGATGCCTTCCTGCCTTCAAATGTGTCTTCCGAAGGCAGCATTTTCCAGGTTTCGGACGCAGCCGTGGAAATGGTTTGCATTTCTCCCCCATGGGAAGTTATAAGGAAAACGAGAATGTAAAACAATGGCCACGGAAAATAATGGAAATCAAATCATCTCATTTTAATGTATGAACCCCACACACATTCCACATCAATCAGAATAGCTAAATAAAGTGACAATTAACATCCGTGAATTAGAAATGAAGGGGGAAAAAGTGCAAACACGTTAGTTTGTTGATACTTGCGGACTGTTGTCATGTGAATGTAATAAATGCGTGTTGGCCTAGAGCACGTTGGCTGGGTGCAGTGGCTCGGCAACTGTTAATATGACAAGCCAGCGATTCGGCTGACATAGAGGAGCAATGAAAAATGGATACACAATCTGTTTGTTGCTGGCAGAGGTCCACCGGTCCCTTGTTTCTCTCATCTCCGTAAGGACACCTACCCCCTGCTCTGTGGCACAACAGAAACTTGGTTTGATGATAAAAGTAAAAAAAATAAAAAAATTGATGAGAGCAAAGATCCTGTTCTTTTTCAAGAACCTTGTGTCTACCTTATTAAGACTACACCACCAAAACCATGTAGCTGACTCACTGGAGACAGGGAGTGATGATTCTATTAGGATGACCTTTAACCTTTGTTTCCCCCGGCCAGCTGTAATCCCAAAGAGGGTAATCAGAAGAGAACTGTAAATCCAATGTGTCCATTTTCTGAACCAGACATCTCTCAATCACGCAGTGAGGGTTTAATGCGGTGATGTGAGTAGGACTGTCAACTTCAGGAAAGTAATGGACACTGATTTCATAAGATAAATGTCACTGTAGCGACCTTTATCTTGGACCACAAAAACATTGCTCCTGTGACATTCTTACCGTAGAGTGGAGGATACTGTCAAAGGCTTGACAATCTTCGGATATTATCATGCGTTTGAAAAAAACAACAACAAGTTATTAAAGGTTTATTTGCTCAAATTAAAATTCAGTCATCATTCTATGATTATTTACCTTTGTTCATCTTCAGAACAAAAAAGAGGATATTTTTATTTTTCCATCCATTGAAAGTCTCTAAATAATCAAATAAATAATCCAAAGTAAAACATAAAAGCAAACAAGTTGAAACTTGATTAAACTGCAATCCTCTGAGGCTATTTTAATAAGGCACAATATGCACATTTTGCGATTTGGCATATTTTCATATAAATAAAGAATGTTTCCAGTAACATGCTAAGCAGGTGTAGCGATTAGCTCCATATAAAATATAAATATAACATTTTAAAGGGGTGGCTACATGCGATTTCACTTTTTTAACTTTAGTTAGTGTGTAATGTTGCTGCTTGAGCATAAACAGTATCTGCAAAGTAAAAGCGCTGAAAGTTCAATGCAAACAGAGATATTGTCTTTTATAGTTAGGGCAGTTTATTGCCTACAAAAACGGACGGTTTGGACTACACCGAGCTTCTTCCCGTGTTAGTGACATCATAAACCCTTGCTAGTCACAGCAGATATGACTTCTGCCCATAATGGTGAGGTGAGGTGCGTGGCGTTTCCGGCAACCTGATTGGCACTTCAGCCAATAAAAATACATGAAACTACATTTGGCCATCTAACCAATCTAAGACCATTGTGTTTTTCGGAGAGATGGGCTTCATAGAAGCAGGAAGCAAACGAGCCGTTCAAAGGACTGTGGATACAGCGGTGTGGAGTAAAGGTAAAATATAAGAATAATATGGCGTAATAAAAAAGAAGAAAAGTATTAAGACATGTTATACTGCGCCCGATAAACACAAACAAGCCTAGAAAAAAGAAGAAGACCCCCCACCCCCACCCCCCCACACACACAAAACCACTCCTTTAACATCATTGAACATCACTGAAAGCCCACATTATCCTGCAAAAGGGAATAAATTCAAACATGTTGTTTAAAGGGAGTTTGGAATTCAAGTGTAATATTAATCTTTTATTTTGCGTTATGTAGCTTGATGCTAAATGTAGTTCTAATGCAAAGGTAATGGCAGGAGCTATATTTTATTTCACATAAGGTACCAAAAAGCATGCTTTTTTGATTGTCTGTTTGCTAGAAAGACTTCAGATAGTAGGTTTTACTGTAAATTGGGATGAATGGGGTTGATGGCCAGTCCAACTTGAATAAGCTATAATGGATATAATACAAAATAAAATTACTATAAAAGATTCATGAGGATGAAGTCATTCATGATATAAGTGGGAAAAGTTCATTGAGTGAAAGCAATAGACTATGAATTGAGCAGTTGAAAGACTATGTGTTTTACAGGCCAATAACATAATGATAGCATCTTATCTTTAGACAACCCAGGGCCTTTATTGTATGACATGCCATACAATATGCAATATGCTTCATTAAATGCATAATTTTAGAGATTGCAATCTCAGATTTGAAATGAAGCATGAGTTGTGGTGCAAATTCACATTAGTTGTGGTTGTTAACATATGTTAACATAAGTTGCTATACTAGATTCATATATATATATATATATATATATATATATATATATATATATATATATATATATATATATATATATATATATATATATATATATATATATATATATATATATATATATATATATTCAGAAAGACTTGTTAGCAGCATTCCTTTTTTTTTGGGTATGTCAAAATGACCCCCTTGCCAAAATGGGGGGTGACAGGCAAAGGGTTAACGGTTGAAACTCTGATTGAGCGATTACATAAAACAGGTTTACTGAGGATGACGCAACGATTAAACAAAAATAGGAATATTCGAAGGATCAGAGTCATCACATCGGAGATGGATTTATTGAGGATGTGTACAAATGCTGGACTGCATTAACTGCTAAAATGTATTATAAAACAATAATAAAATAAAAAAAAATCTCTAAAAGTGCAATCCTTTAAGACAAGTTGAATCAGGCATAACATTTAAAAATTGGCACAAAAGTAATGTTTTGATTGTGCAGGGTGAAAAAGAACTAGAGGGATGTTTGAGATTTAACTAAGCCATTGATGCAAGGAGACAACTGACTTCCCTATGACCAAAAACAAAATGCTGCCTAAGTAGTCACAGTGTAGCCTCTAGCTAAGTGTGTGTATAAAAAGGATAGTTATTACTTGACTGCATTAACTGCTAAAATGTTAAAAAAGTGTCACACACCATTATGCACAAAGTCAGCTTGTACCTAGTCAAATTATAACTGTAGAGTATTGTGACTGACTGTGCATAAATATTTCAAAGATCAACAGGCACACATTTCAGCCTTTGAGTGCTTTTAGTGTGTTAAACATTTTAATTAACGTCGGCAAACCCAGTGAAAATGAGCACCAATGAAATGCACTAGAAGCTGTGTTGTCAACCATTATTTCTGTTTCTCACTGTTAATAGTATTATATTATATTTCTAATGGCTTTTCACTTCTCTTTACTCCATTTTAGCTAAATTGCCTAACTAAACACGCTCATGTAGCAGTGGTTAATTAAAGTTAAGTCTAGGTCATCAATTATTTGTTCATTTTGACGACCTGCATTTCTCAATTTTACCTGCATTTTGCTAATTTGTAGACAAGCTGCTGGCGCTGCATAGTAAAATAAATTGCTCTTTTTAAATGAATTTGTTTATCAAAGGAAAATGCTACTTTTTAATCGAATGACAAACAGTAACAGCATATCCATTTAATTTTCACACTACCAATGGGAGAAAAGAAAAACCCAGCTGCCTTTTTCCGGGCGGAAAATCCAGTAGGTCAAGCTGGTTTATGGAACATGTTGGCTGATCAAACATCTAGTGACCAGCTTGAATCCAGATGAGTAATTGCTTTATGTATATCTGTTTGGTGCACCGTGTATATTACAGTCTGTCTGTCAGTCTGGTCTGCTGATTCAGTCTGTGTGTTAAAAATTAAGCTGCAGTGGCTCTCCTCCCAGGTATACAGTCATTCAATGAGGCAAATCACACACACACACACAAACACGCACACACACACGCACACGCACACGCACACGCACACACACACACACACACACACACACACACACACACACACACACACACACACACACTCACGCGTACGTGCCTTCGTTTCTGTCAGGTCAAACCACACATAGCCCCCGTTCTCTAACACTGTTACAACTTGACAAGACAGACAGGCATCAGACAAAAGGTCAGAGCCGTGGGCCAGCGGACAGCTGAGTGGAAGTGATGTGTCCCGCAGGTGGCTTTGAAAGAAAGTCCCCCACGGAATCTCTTAAAAAGCCTAAAACCAACTGCTCACACTCGTCCACAAACAGACCAGTCAACAACACTCAAGCAAGCTACCTGCAGGCCCCAAACTTTACAGAGGAGCTCAACAACACCTGAAGAAAGTTATTCACTGGCATTTCTGTTCCTCTCAGTGGCAGTTGCTCAGCTGGTGTGTGACCCCTCAGAACAAAGCAACCCGCTCGCTGCCATCTTTCATCATGAGTGCTGAAGAAAATGTGAGTGCTGCTGGATATAATCTCACCAGGCTCAGATTAGTTATTGTATTGTGTGATGAATTAAGCTATTTGACTTATAATTGTAAATAAAAATCAATTCAATACAATTATCTTGAAAATAATCTTAGAAATAAACTAATGCATATACAGTATGTACTTTAAGCTTTAGATGGGTCATGAACTGAGAAATCAAATTTACCTTGAGCTTTTGACCTATAAGAGGTCATCATACTATAAGAATATCCTGTAAGTTTCAGAAATGAAAAATTCCTTGTTAGTCCAAAAACAAAAACCAAACCAAACTCAGAGAACGACTCATTGTGGAATGTGGCTATCTATGAAAGACCAACTCTAAAGAAGAAAATCAACGTCGTCATTGCAACTTTGGCCCCGTCCACTAGCATTTTAGTGAGATGGCAAGGAGAGAAGAGCGAACATTACTTTCCAAAGATCCTAAGGCTAGGAATGTGGTTATTTATTTTCAACAATGCAAATGTCTCAGTTGCGCATTATTTATTTCTATTCGGTACATTTCACTGTGGATTCTTAGGTAAAATAGCCGGAATTTTGGTGCAGGCTTTGCAAACAGATTCGGCAATAATGCGACAACATGTAAGTAACTGTGTTCATTCTAATGGCTGATCTGTGACCAGTTATTTCTGTTATGTAATGATTCATGTACAGTCAGATGTGTCAGTAAACCAAACCAGTGACTAAATGGTCAACTTCACATATTCTGGATCTGTTAATCAAACAGTGAATCAGCAACTGAGTTCTGGATTTATGCCCAAAACTCCCGTAATAATCAACAAATCTCTTATTTACATCGTGTTTGCACTGTTAGCTTTGACAAAAGCATTCATTAGTGGGCAGAAATCGAGGTCAATATGTCTGTGATCACCTTTAATGATCATCACTGCAACCTTCATGCCACAATGTAAAAATAATGCTATAACATACTTTTCACCATTAGGTAAAATTGAGAGCTGTAATAGTAAAACGTGCTAAATGTTTCTGAGAGAGTTAAAGGTACCCTAGAATGAAAAATGAAATTAACCTTGCCATAGTGAAATAATAAGAGTTCAGTACATGGACATCACATACTGTGAGTCTCAAACACCATTGCCTCTTACTTCTTTTGTAAATCTTATGCATGAAAAACACCACCGAAAAATAAGTTATTCTCAACATAACGCCAACTGGGACGCAATCGCTGGGATCATTAATATGTACGCCCCAATATTTCCATCTGTCCGAACATGTTCATTGTCAGGCGGAACTGACGGAGCCTTAAACTAAAGAAAGGGGAAATTCCAACTATATTCCTGCAAGCAGTAAGTAGTGATTTATCCACTTATTGACTGTTTAAACAATTTCTGATTACACTGAAAGTTTCTTAGAAAAACAGGATTGTCTAGATAATGCAAAATGCTAGTACAGTAACAATAGGAAACTCCAGGTACCATGTATGACCAAAACACCGGATAGTAGCAAAACATTGAATACAGGGCTCGACATTAACGCTTGTCCGGGACAAGTGGATTTTTTGAAGGGACAAGTGAAAGATAATGTTACTTGCCCAAAGGACAAGAACCTGATTAAAGCAAAAAATAACGAGTGAACCATTAACCATTAATTTAGTGTAAGTGGCGATCGATAGTGGATGATCTGAAAGATCTGAAAGCATTTGCAATTTGGCAACCATATGCACGCAAACTCTCTCGCGCGCGTGGATGATCTGCAAACACCAATAAACAAGTAAGCTGCATTTTAGCAATCTCCATTTGAGATGTTCTGCTTAAAGTATCATTCAGTCGGTCTGTGTTCTGTCAGGACGGTCAGGATTCACGAGCCGCTTCGCAGAACAGCTGAACTGCTGTGTGCTGTGATATCAGAGAACAATTTAACATATTGTTTCAACTCATTCTAGGGCACCTTTAAACATGTAGGTAACACTTTAATATGAGGAACACATTAACTATTAACAACAAGTTTTACCTCAAACTCCTCTGCTTGTTAACAGGTAGTACGATTGTTTTTGTAACGTTTAAGTTTCGGTATTGGTAGGAATAAGGGATGCAGAATAAGGTCATGTACAATATGGCATTAATATGTGTACTAAAAAACAGCTAATATCGTAGTAATATGCATGCTAATAAGCAACTAGTTTATAGCAAAAACCATAAAAATAATATTTATTTGATATGCAAAGATGTTAGCCAATCACAGCACTGGGACATGCCTCTTCAAACAGATCGTTCAAATCAGAGGGCTTAAATCAAGGTAGGAAAAATACCTTTTATTTCTAAATTATGACCTTATATGTTTCATCAACTGCAAGGAAAATGGCATTTATGTGTCGAAAGGCTCTTGTTCTGCATGTCTGATTTAAACAAACACTGACACCGAACCAGGCAGAATGTCTCTCTGGTGCTCCGCTATGGTCTGTCATTACATACGCTGGCAAATGCTACTCTCTTCAAACAAGATTTATACTGCTAACTTGCGTTACACAGACACCACACACACACACACACACACACACACACACACACACACACATGAACACACACACACACACATGAACACACACACACACACACACACACACACACACACACACACACACACACACACACACACACACACACACACACACACACACACACACACACACACACACACACACACACACACACACACACACACACACACGAACACCTGCGTAAACAGATGTTTCACAGCAAGAGAACTGGTGCAATTCCAAAAAGTTATTTTTGAAAGCCTCCACTCACAAACATCAACATTTAGTCAAGGACAATTGAATCGCTCTCGCTAAGCAAACTGCAATTACCACAAAAGTATGTAATCACAGTAGGATCAAAAAAGATATCTGACTGAGTTCATTTCCATTGCACTTTGAGGTTTTTACAGAGCCTGAGGGTCAAGGCTTCCAAATGAAATCTGTTTAATTCACTTAACAAATAATCTGTTGAGAAATGTCAGTGGTTCATTTTATAAACATTCTAACGGTCAAAATTCAAGTTGAAGTCTGCAACAACAATTTGGAATAGACAGGAAACGTGTTGTGTAATACAAGCGTCAAACTGACATTAATTTGATATGAAGGTCGTAAAAGGGAAAGAGATAACTTCATGATGTTGAAAACATTAAACCGTTATCTGGACGCTATATCCTGTGCACTTCTCCTTATCTGAGATCTGTGGCCACAGCTAAAAAAAGAGGTAAGTATAGCGATGACATTGCCCCGGGCTGATCTAGGGAGGTTCTCCTTATCGGAACACTGCATATCTGATCGCTGTTTCTGTCTGCAGGAAAACCACAAAAACAAATGATAAAGAAAAAAAAAAGTTTCTTAGATATTCTTGGGGGTGGACAAGGGACAAGAAGCACAAAAGGAAATATATTTAGTTAGGGTGAGGGTAGCTCTATATCTTCTGTATGTCATTTTTCGGTTATATTATTCTGATAATAACCTAAATAAGGTCTGACAGGAGGAAATTCACTAAGACTGAGGGCACATTAACACAACAACATACATATGACAACATTGTCAAATCTATTTGACAATCCCTGTTCCCACTAATCTATGAAAACTATGTATTATGCTGCTAGACCAGTAGTTGGCGATGTTACTTTGTAAAGAAACACTAAACGCCTATGGACTGAACATGTAATTGGCATACTTTTGACGTCAGTGTTTTCACAAATTCGCATTTTTTAGTTTACAAAGCGCTGTTGTTGTGTAAATTCCCCTGGCTTGTGCCTAAATGTAGCCAAGTTTTTGTACATGATTCATTCAAAAACTGCAAAAATAATGTAATGGCCTTTTTTCATACATTACCTGCAAATCTAACTCAGGACCTTGTTATTGCCAAGACTCATTAAGGCCAAGGATTTTCAAACTTTTTTATGTCACAGACCCCTTAATATCAATCCCTCGCAGGACCATCCTAAAATTTAAAGGCAACTGTATATGTCCATGTACAATCATTTATGCTAAAAGAAATTTTCTTTTTTGAGAAAACAGTTTTTCTACCCATGATTTGGGTACTGCTGGATGTTTAAACCTTAAGAGAAATATTGTTCTGGAGACTATTTTTCTGACATACAATAAAATAAATGTGATTAATCTCATGATGTAAATGTCTGTTCTGGGTTTGCGTTTGGTGTGAGTTGTGATCTGTTTGAGTTGCACTGTTCCCTGTTAATTTTTAGAGTATAGCGTACAAGCCAGACCCACATCAAGATGTTAGGTCTGGGAACACTCCAATGCAGGGCACATTCTGAGGGGTGGGATGAGCGGTTGTCTTTCAAATTCCCTCTGCACGCAATAGGATAGCGCTACAACCAACCAGAGCCATGAAGAAGGTGAAGCGGAGATAGTTGACATTAAACCGTATCCGGTCGGCAAAACTCTGAACAGATCTTCCTATCTAACAAATTATTCCAGTGCGGTTCTTTTTTCTTTTCTCAAAGAAAAGCTTAGCTCCAAGTCTTCCAGAGTAGTGGCTAAAGCCGATTCGAAAGACCGCTGTTCGCCAGCTTCTTTGTTTTCAAGTAGCATGCAGAACCATCCCAACTCTTCCCTCATTATGCTCGCCCACCGACTCTATACACGATATGATTGACCGATGTGCCAGAGTTTGGTTTTTCCAGCCCGCAAGCCAACGGAGGACCTAGACGACCCTTGCTAGACGATCCTGGCTGCAAATTAGATTGCCCGCCGCCAGGGTGCGTCTAACTTTCTAGGCTAGTCAGAGTATGTTTACACATCAACAATGTTCTAAACAAAACAACTTTTCTTTGCATTTTTTGCATACAGATGACAACAGGATTATAGGGATCACATGACAAAAACAACCTTAGAGAACAAGACACATGAAACAAGGGAACCATCGTAGATATCGCCTACTTTGGAATGCAGTGAAAAAAAGACAGTATTTTGCAAAGAATTAAAGCTCCAATATATACTTAAAGCTACACTGTGTGATATTTTCCCCCATCTAGCGTTGTAAAGGTATATGACAATACAGTGAATATTAGTTTCTGTTCCTCTAAATTCTGATTTCGTTTTAACTCCTACGGTGGCCGATTTAGTCCAAGATTAACATGGCTTCCAGTTCGACCTCGTTCATGACTGCCATCGAGTGTTAAAACGCGAAAGGCGAAGCTTGAATTTACGGGTTTGTCCTTCTTTGGCTAATGTACTTTCAAGATGGAGGGACAACATGGCGACCGGCATTCGAACCCCTCACCCGTATGTATTTTCAATGGCATATTATAAACTTACGAAAATACTTTATTACTTGAAAGAAGTAAATATACATTAATGAGCACATATATTTTTGAAAGAACAAAGTGTTTTTAGCTAAGAATAAACTAAAAAAAAGTTACACAGTGTAGCTTTAAACGAAATCAAACTGGTGTGATTTAAAAAAAAAAAAAAAAAAAAATGTGCAGTACATATTTAAATTTTCATCTAAACACAGCTCCCAATACACATATGAAATGTAGACAAACCCAACTGTTGGAATAAACATATATTTAAAAATAATAATATAAAAAAAAATAATAATAATATTTTGGTTCGAAAAAACCTAGCATTTTTAGAGTGTAGTTTGGGCAGTGGTGGGATTTTCCCTATAGCACTAAAAAGGTATTTTCAAACTTCTTTTTATCTCAGAGAAGAAGGACAAATAACTTTTTCGTGAGTAGGGGTGGACGATATCTCGATATTTAAAATATATCGAGATATTTTTTCAACTCGATATGGATTTGGACATATCGTATATATCGATATATTGTTTATATTTAATTCTGATTCCGCCTCTTTGCTTGTTTGCCTTCGCTGTGCTGTGCTCGCCCCCGCTCGCGCCCCTCCCGCCTCTTGCTTTTGTTCCCCCTCCCCTCGCGTGTTGTCTCATTGAGCACGGCTGCTTCCACAACCAGGTGAGTATTAGTTATCATGTTGACAAGCGCGCGTTGTTCAGGACTCAGTTTAGAGACCATGTTTTCCTTCTAACACAACTGCTTGTTAAAATTCATAAAGAAATATTAATGTTCATCATAGTTCAAATCGCAAGTTTCACCCACAGTCAGGTGATTGACACTATTGGTGCGAGACGCGGTCGCAATCATGCCAGTTTATGATTTGTGTCTAACTGATCACATGGTTTTCGGTTAAAATGTCAATATGATCGCATATCATTTGAAAACATTTAAAAGTATTGCAATATCATTACTATTATTATTCTGTCAGCTTTATCACGGGATTATGATGAATAGGTCTATTCATGTTTTAACCAAGAGGGAAAAACGCGACATCTTGGGTAAGTTGTACTGTATCATATTATCATATGTCGCAAAAGCACTTTGTTCCTACATGAACTGACTACCTCTTTGCACTTCAATAAAAAAATTAAAAAAAGAATTTGTGGTATTTGGCATTTTTGTTTTTGCTGTAGTTTTTAGGGGGTTATTTTTCCTGTAAAGATATCGAGATATATATCGTATATCGAGATATAGCAAAATATATCGATATATATTTTTTGCTCCATATCGCCCAGCCCTAGTCGTGAGTATATTGGGGCTTTTAACAGACAAAAAAGGGAGGCAACTGTTTAGTGAATTTGCCCCTCAGACTTCACTAATTTACATTTATGTAGCATGACAATGAAGCAGTAGCACTCTGTCAGGGTCATTGTGGGTGCAGAACTTGTGGAGGCCAGCATGAATTATGGGACATTTGCCTGCATGTGGCATCCATTTGGAGCCTGTGTGTCACCTTCCTCCTTAATAACTCCCACGACCCGGAGAGAGTCAATTTGGTAATCCTCTGATAAATCAGTGTTAAATGTCATGATCCTTACAAGCAGAGGGTGGTCGAGAGTGTCTGTGACTCCTGATGGCCCACAATGGGCTATTATTCCTCCTCACACACTCTAGACATGTCACAAAAATTGACTTTAAACGTTTCTGGGGGGCTAGAAATGCTTTGGTTTAGGCCTCATACTGAGGCTCATTCACACTGCTGCTCCAGAGATAAAAATTTTAAGAAGTTCATTACTTAAAATAGCTGTTCCCCTGCCAGGCTGCCAGCCATCAAGATATGAAGGAAATCAACTGCACTGTTGTGCCAGAGATGTGAGGAAATGTGAGAGGGTGGGCTTATTATCTAATTTAATAAGTGCAGAAAGTCGCTAACCAATCATTTCTGTTTTCTCAGGTTATTTGTGTACGACTGAAAAAAGATTTTCATTCTTTCAAAGCAATTTTACAAATTGGTCCAAATGCTCCATCCCTAACAAAAATGACTTTTCCCATTAACAAAGCACATTCAGTCATGTTGTTTCTGCCTATCAAATATACTTTTTTGATTAGTGGTAAAAATGAAAAAGCTTTTTGTTGCTGTGGTTAACAGTCCTCTGAACTTACACCATCAACACTGTCTCATCCCATTATAAAAGCTTGTTTCCGCCACAGAATAAAAGGTAACACTGACTTTTTATCTCACAATGCTTTTTCCCCCCTCTGAATTACATAATATAAACTAACAATTGTGTGTCTGTGGAAGCAGAAATAACATTCCTTTCAGTTACAATTTGACTATGCGTCTTATTATATCAGATACACATTATATAGTTAACAGTGATGCGCAGGTCAATGTTTATATTGACCTATTTTATTTATATACACCCGACCGACGTTTTCAACTAACCCGCCTGCAACTCGGACCGCGAAAAAGAGATAATATTGTACCCAACCCGCTTCCTGACCCGCATTTTTTAAATGTAGTAAATGGTCATCGTAGCGTCAATTTATTCTTTTCTTTTTTTTCATTTTCTTAACACTTAAGATGCTGCATGTGTTTATCCAATCGAATTGAATTGTGCGTCTCTTTCTCAACAAAAATCCCACCCCCTCTCAGAAAATACATAAAACTGACATTACTATTAAAAGTAGTCTATTAAAATGGCACAATGCAATTGCTCAGTTCAGCATGTTGGGCCAATCGGGCATTTTGTCCCGCATCAGGAAAGGGGTTAAAAGGACTATAAGGTGCTGTTGGTGGCCTAAAACAGAAGATTAGCCTACTTATTTTTAGCTTCCCTCGCACTGTGTAGTAATAATATTGAATCAACCGTCCCTGGGTTGAGACGGTTTCCTCTCGCCTCTATGGCACGACCTGTGTGCTCACTGGCTGAACTTGATGCTGGAATGCAGAGGATCCTCCTTGCCAATGTATTTCATAGTAAATTGTGTCTAGTACTATATAAATTGCAAAGGTTTAATTGGCATCTTTATTTCAAATAACCCGACCGACTGTGACCCGAATATCATTAGAACATTAGAATATCATTACTTTTGGATGACTGTTAACCGCAGACACCCACTCATTTTGGATCAACTCGCGCATCACTAGAGAGTTTACTCTATTCTACTCCCAAAACAACGGTCATGTTTTAAAAGTAACGATTTGGCATCGGTATCGTAAAAAACAATACCCAACCCTAGTTACAAAGTCAAAATTGTGGGATATAAATTCACAATTCTGACTTTTTTTCCTCAGATTTGTGTTTATATCTTGGAATTCTGACTTTATTATAATAAGCAATTGAGGCAAGGCAAGGCAAGGCAAGGCAAGGCAAGGCAAGGCAAGGCAAGTTTATTTATATAGCACATTTCATACACAATGGCAATTCAAAGTGCTTTACATAGAAATGAATTAAAATAGGGATAAAAAATGCATAAGAAAAAGAATACAATGTAAAGAGAATTAAAAAATAAAATGTTGATAACAAAGGTAAACTAAAGAATTTAAAAAATGATGCATAGATAAGGTGCAATCAGTCGGACAATTGAGTGAAAAAATGTCAGAATAGCGAGATAAACGCAAATCTGAGAAAAAAAGTCTAAAGTCTAGAGTTTATATCTAACAATTCTGGATTTATTTATCGCAATTGCATGTTTATATCCCACAATTCTGACTTTTTTTGTCTCACAATTGTGAGTTTACATCTCAGAATTGTGAGATTTAAACCTGCAATTGTGAGGGGGGAAAAAAGTCTGAATGCGAGATCTAATCTTGCAATTGTGAGTTGTGAATTATCTTTTAAATGGCTTTATTCCACGGTGAGACAATCTTCTATAGCCCAAAGTTTATCTGACTATAATAAAAAAGAAAAAAGAAAAAGAAAAGAAAAGCCAAACGCTGACTGAATAATTTTCACTTCTGACTGGCTGGCTTCACATAACTTCTATGAGTAAAGCAAATTTGAGTAGTATTTTTTTGTACTTTTCGAATAATTATTTCAGAACGAGTACACAAATATTTGACTAGTCATGCACGCCTCTAGTTTATGTATTGTGTTAAGAAGAAACAGTTTTTTTCCCATTTAAACCAGGATTCGGTGTAAATTTCTGCCATAATCAAACAGAACTTAAATAATCCGCCGTAATCAAACAGAACTGGAATTTCTACAGGAAAGAATCAGGGTGAATACACATTTACTACACATTTTTGCAGCTATTTTTACCCGTTTTAAATTTCAATTTATTTCTCCCTGATCCCCAACCGCTGAAAATATAGCTAGAAGCAAAAAAAAGATATAAGCTTAATTTCCACTAATATTAGGACATTAGACCTCAGCTTCAGTTCTTAGCCATTGGTGTTTTTTTTTTTTTTTTTGGGGGGGGGGGGGGGGGGTGTCGTTGCTGATCGTAAGTAGAGACATAGGCACTGTGGTCTTTGAATACTAGTGAATTTAGCGACCATTTAAATTACATTCTGCAGTAGCCACATGACACCAACAGAACATTGCTTTAATGTATTTAATGTAATTTGTGCATCTAATTCCTTTCATTCCTTACATATTTACCTAAATGTGTAGATTGGAAAGTATTTTGTTTACTTCAATCACACAGTAAGAGATTGTGTAGGCACAGTGTGTGGGCGCTGTGCACATACTTATGTCATGTCTTATATTGTTTATCCTGTAAATCCCAATATGTGTGTGACAAGGTTTATAGATCAGGCCTGTGTACTCTGTGTTAAATGTAGGGATTAAATTATAAAGAAAGATAGATACACGTACATATTTATGTCAGATGGTCTCTTACTGTCTAAGTGGGAAGATCTTGGTTAGAATGAGCTGCAATAAGAACCTATGTTGGTCCTGAAACGACATTTAGCCCAACCTTGAAAAAAGAAAAAGAAAAGTTGAATAGGAATGTTGTTCCAGGACCAACAAGTATGCCTACTTTGGTACATCAATTATTGCGCCCTGTCTAATGAAAATTGGGAATAAATAAAGTGATAGATCACCCAAAAATTGTATTTTGTCTTCACATACGCACCTTTAAATTGTTTCTTTCTTTTATCGAACACAAAGATATTTTGAAGAATGTTTGTAACCAGACAGTTGAAATCACCTATTTACTTCAATAGTAGTTTTTTTCTTCTTCTTCTTCTATGGAACTCAATGTGTCATCAATTGTTTCATTTCCATCATTCTTTGAAATATCTTCTTTTCAGAAAGAAATTCATACAGGTTTATAACAACATAAGGGTGAGTAAATGATGACAGAATTTTTTGGTGAAAAATCCCTTTCTAAAAGGGATAAGGTCTGTAAAAGAGGCAGAAAGCACCCAGGAGGTCATGTTCACGACCAAGACGAGAGTGTTCTAGATCACTGTTATTTCACAGCTGACCACACTTATGAAAGGATCAAACCTGCTAGGTGAAAACGAGCGAAAGCCACAACTATGAAGAATAATTCAGCTGTCCATTTGAGTTTAACTCCACCTTTAACACGCAGAGACCAGCATCCTATTTCCCGGGAAGTGACAATGGGAAGAGGTTACAGTGCTACTTATTAGATGGCTGTTGTAGAGCACAGTTATTAATATTGATTTCCTCCTCAGGGAATATCAATTTTGTTCTGCCGCTGCATACATATCGTAATGATGGGACTTAGTCTTCAGAAAGGCCTGTTGCAGAGTCAGCAAACTGCAAGGAAAACAAAGACATACTCTTACGTAAACAAGATAATGTTGCAGCACAATCATCCAGCCTGAAACACATACACAACGCTTGTGACAAATCCACACCGACTATATCTGCGTGTTCCCTTATTGCATTTCCTCTTTACACGCAATCATTCGCAACAGCAAACATGCAATTATTGATACTTCTGTCACACAATAATAGCATTGTTCTGTCTCGAGAATGGTACATGTTGACACCCAATTGTATCATTATTCAATTCCCATGGTGTTTTCCGACAGAAGTAATGCAGGCGGCAGCAATTCTTAAAGTTGGCTGCAATATTCCCAAGACGGTGTGCAGCGCTATTTATTCAAAAGCATTCAATCATAATGTCATGGGTGTTATAGTATGCGTTATTTCTTGAGGTTTCCAGAGTTAGAATGAGAGGTATTCCATATTTTCCTTACAGATGAGGGCAGTTTATCTCACTTTATGAAAGTCATTTTGAGGGGAAAATTTTATCATATGGAGGAAAGGTGATAACTGATCTGTGGAGGCTGGAGGTTATGATTAGTTGTGGTATTTTTTATTAAAAAAAATATTTTGACACTTGTGGCTATATGGGAATCTGAGTGTATTATATTTTAAGTGATGATAAAGTGAGATAACACATTTTTCATCACAATTACAAAAAAGTGGGTAGCACTCAGAAAAGCCAAAATAGTTCGCAAAAACATTTAATTTCATTTTCTTACTAATCCAGTTAGACTAGGCATTACCGGTGCTAAAATAGTGCTGCAGCATTAATATTCCAGTTGTTGTTTATTGCAGTGCAAACAAACAAATGCATTAAAATTGCCATACTTAATAACATGCTAGAATTGTCACGATTGAAATAATTGTTACAAAATACTTTCTTATTTTATTATTTTTATTAGGGATGCACGATATGAACAATTTTAACCAATACTGATAACCGATAATTAAGTCCTTCTCGTGGCTGATTCCGATACCGATAATCAATAAGTCCTTCTCATGGCCGATTCCGATACAATAATTAATAATTAAGACCTTTTCATGACCGATTCCGATAACCGATAATTAAGTTCTTCTCGTGGCCAATTCCGATACTGATAAGCGATAATTAAGTCCTTCTCGTGATTGATTACGATAATCGATAAGTCCTTCTCATGGCCGATTCCAATACGATAACTGATAATTAAGTCCTTCTCATGACCGATTCTGATAACCGATAATTAAGTCCTTCTCGTGGCCAATTACGATACTGATAACCGATAGTTAAATCCTTCTCGTGACTGATTCCGATAACTGATAATTAAGTCCTTCTCGTGGCCGATTCTGATACTGATAACCGATAATTAAATCCTTCTCGTGACTGATTCCGATAACTGATAATTAAGTCCTTCTCGGGGCCGATTCTGATACCATTAACTGATAAATAAGTCCTTCTCGTGACCAATAACGATAATTAAGTCCTTCTCATGGTAGATTCTGATACCGATACCCGATAAATATTCCTTCTTGTGACCGATAACCAATAATTAAATCCTTCTCGTGACCGATTCCAATAGCCGATAATTAAGTCCATCTTGTGGCCGATTATGATAACCAATAATTAAGTCCTTCTCGTGTAATAAAGTAATTTAGTTCAGTTAGAGAACAGACAGTAAAAACTGAACACGTCTGCTTACTAAAGAATGATCTGAATGAGTGTCGCAGCACAAACGCAGCAGTAGTCAAATCTCATTCATCATGAGGGCAAAGAGCTGACAGACAAGATGATCATGGAAGATTTGGTTTCAAAACTTAATGTAAAAGCGCCTATTTATGTGTTTTTCATTAAGAATAATAGGCGAATAGACCCACAATTCAAGTAAACCGCCACAGAATTGGCAGTAATAAAAAAAGGAAACTAAAATGTATTTCTGGCTGCACTGTCATCCATTCTCGGCCTCACAGAGCTCGCATTTTTGGACAAACTGTCATCCACTCAAAGCCTCACAAAACACGCATTTACGAACAAACTGTCATTCATGGTGTGTGGCTGACTATAAAGAGGCTACAAGCTGGACAGTTGAAGACTGGAAACATGATGCCTGGTCTGATGAGTCTTGAATTCTGTTGAGACATTCAGATGGTAGAGTCAGAATTTGGCGTAAACAGAAAGAGAACATGGATCCATCATGCCTTGTTACCACTGTGCAGGCTGGTGGTGGTGGTGTAATGGTGTGGGGGATGTTTTCTTGGCCCACTTTAGGCCCCTTAGTGCAAATTTGGCATTTTTTAAATGCCACTGCCTACCTGAGCATTGTTTTTGACTATGTTTATCCCTTTATGACCACCATGTAACCATACTCTGGCTACTTGGATGGCTACTTCCAGCAGGATAATGCACCATGTCACAAAGCTCAAATAATTTAATATTGGTTTCCTGAACATGACAATGAGTTCACTGTACTAAAATGGGCCCCAGAGTCACTAGATCACAACCCAATAGAGCATCTTGTGCTGGATGTGGTGGAACGGGAGCTTCTTGCCCTGGATGTGCATCCCACAAATCTCTATATCAACTGCAAGATGCAATCCTATCGAAATGGGCCAACATTTCCAAAGAATGCTTTCAGCACCTTGTTGAATCAATGTCACACAGAATTAAGGCAGTTCTGAAGGGTAAAGGGGGTCAAACACAGTATTAGTATGGTGTTCCTAATAATCCTTTAGGTGAGTGTATTATACCTTATAAATAAATACACCTTCTTAAGGTTATCAGTTGTTGGTTTAGCTCACAACAATCATTTCTTAAAGTTTCTGTATAAATTTGATTAAGATGCGAAAAATCCTTTTAGCATGCCCTCATGACCTCAACCATAGTTTTTATTAGTGTCTATTCCACATTTTAGAGTGATATAATGATTTCTAAAAGCAGCCCTTTGTTCTGCTTCATCAGTGACTGGCACCCCACCAGCAATGCTAATATGACTTAAGTTGCATTGATTAATGGATGATTGCATATATAAATTCAATTTGGCTGAGACCCAAAACAGATTCTATTCTCTAGTGTCTGTATTAGTTTTTCCACTGTCCTCCAACAAGAGTAAAATGTCCTAACTCCTACATAGGAGCTACAGTACAAAAAAAGGGCCAGTGATTACAATATGTTAGGAAAAATGGACTGAATAAATTACTTTTTATTATATATGACTAAAATTATTACACAAATGGAGAAAAATGAATAAAAGCGCAATTAAAATAAATAAAGCACAATTATATTGAGTCATTGGTTACATAAAGTAGGCACTACTGAATCAACAATAGGACTACTGAGGGACTACTAAATCGACAATAAGACTACTGAATTGCCAATAGGGACTACTACTGAATCGAAAATAGGGACTACTGAATCAACAATAGGACTACTGAGGGACTACTAAATCGACAATAAGACTACTGAATTGCCAATAGGGACTACTACTGAATGGAAAATAGGGACTACTGAATCAACAATAGGACTACTGAGGGACTACTAAATCGACAATAAGACTACTGAATTGCCAATAGGGACTACTACTGAATCAACAATAGGACTACTAAGGGACTACTAAATCGACAATAAGACTACTGAATCGCCAATAGAGACTACTGAATGGACAATATAACTACTAAACTGACAATAGGACTACTGAATCGACAATAGGGACTACTGAATTGATCATATAACTACTGAGGGACTACTAAATCGACAATAGAAGTACTGAATTGACAATAGGGACTATTGAATCGACAATAGGGACTACTGAATTGACAATAGGGACTACTGAATTGACAATAGGGACTACTGTATTAACAATAGGGATAACTGACTTGCCAAAAGGGAATACTAAATCAACAATAGGACTATTGAGGGATTACTAAATCAACAATAAGACTACTAAATCGTCAATGGGGACTACACTGAATCGACAATAGGGACTACTGAATCAACAATAGGGCTACTGAGCTGAGGGACTACTAAAGGACTACTAAATCGAAAATAAGACTACAGAATTACCAATAGGGACTACTGAATCAACAATAGGGACTATACTGAATCAACAAAAGGACTACTAAATCGCCAATAGAACTATTGAGGGACTACTAAATCGACAATAGGACTACTGAGGGACTACTGAATCGACAATATAACTACTGAAGGACTATTAAATCGACAATAGGACTACTGAGGGACTACTTAAATCAACAAAAGGACTACTGAACGTCAATAGAACTACTGGGGGACTACTAAATCGACAACTGTGGACTACTGTCCAACTGTTCTTTACACCCACATTGAACATTTGGGCCAAATACGTTCATGTAAGCAGTCAAGTAGTCAATTGCAAAGACTGCAAGTGTGGATACTGGGACAGACCCAGCATCTTCACCTACAATCCTCTGCCTATCTAATCACTGTGCTTTTACCCCTAATGACTAAGTTTGGGATTAAAAAGATGAATCTGACCTAAAATGAGGGCCACATGACTGTTTTCACAGAGACTCAGCTGGATTCCTTCTATGGCATGCTCCTAAATCTGACCTACCTCTAGGACCCTAGATTTAAGCAGTCCTGGATATGAATTTGTATCCAGAGCCCGGCTCTATCAATTACATCCAGTAATTAAAAGTGTGTGTCAACAGTAGATAAAGAGCACCATTAAAGAGACTCAAACAGTAGGAAACACACTTCTTCATGGGATTTTAGGCTAATCTCGTTTTACTGGAACTGTTCTTCCCCCGCACTCACCTTTGATGTGTAAATTAGACCAGAATCGAAGAAATAAACATGGTCACAAGCCAAAAGAAAATGGAGGCTTTGGCAGAACATATTTTTTGGAAAAACAAATGGCATGAGTACAGAATTTTTGCTTCATCATGATTGAATATTACTTAAAAGGGATGATTTTCAGCACCAGCACAATGGCTGTAGCAGTTAGAGTCTGTCTTCCAGTGGCACATCCAGAAAATGTTTTATGGGGCAGCCAGATGGGGACAATAATACAAAATCATAGGGTGGCACATCAAAAAGACTTGGCTGAATCTTAGGATATGCAACTGCAGGCTGGAGTTCTGACAAATGTATATCAGAAATATATGCATGTAGTCTTATTACATTCCCACTTTACACACACTCATTATTCAGCATCCAACATGTAATTATTCTTACTTTTGTCACAAAGTAATAGAATAGTAATTTAATCTTGAGAATGAAATATGTTGTTAACAATTATAGGTGGTGCTAATTTTCACAAACCAATTATTTTTCAGTAAACAATACTATAATAAACTAGCCTGGATGGCAGCCGAAGCCCACAATTATTTTTAGGTCGGGCAGTTTGGTCTGGCCTTGCTCCATAGAGAAGCAATTACCTCCGAACAGAAACAATAAAATCATCAGGGCGGGCTTTAGACGATGACGGACAGATGATCAACAGTAACGTAATCATGCACGTCATCAAAGGGGCTTGGGTTATATTTGTTTGAATCCTAAACGGAGAGCTTGTTTGTATATGCATTCACCTTCACAATTTCTCTCAGAAATGATGATCATGTTGGGTAAGTACTCTGTGTATCATTATATTATTTTATTTTTTTACAACACTGGCAAAGATTGTGTATTCCAGCCTGATTTCAGCGCGCGTGCGGACAAGTTTTTACAACAAAACCCGCCATCTACTAGCCCTAAACAATAGCTTCTCGGGGGGTTCTCCGGGGAAAAAATGGTGTTAGGGGGGAAAAATGTGTGTTATTTTGGCAAGGTTGCCTGCTAAAATTCGCACTCATGGGTCTATATATCACATAATAATCGCTTCAACCCGCAGAAAAAAAACGCGGACTTGGCAACACAGTGCAGTTGAGGTCTGTTGACATTTGAATGACAATGTGTCGCTTCGTTGCTCTGATTGGTTGTAGCTCTATCCAATTAAGGTCTTTCCTGGTTCAGTTTAAACACGCCCCATAATCACAGCCCAATGGAGCAGTTTCAGACTCATATTCTGACTAGAATTGAGTATGACCACGTCAGGCTAATAATAAACTAATATACAATTAATATAATATTCAATGTGGTAATGTAAATAATACAATATATTAGTGAATCTATAAAGATGCTGGCTGAAGGTTTTTTTTTTTTTTTCTAAGGGACTAAATAAAATAAATATTTATACATTAAAAAAAAATGAAAATATTTTGTTTCATATTTTTAAATGATACATAATAACTATTATAATATATGGATTATTTACATGGATGGATGGATAATATATTGAATTGCTATGTCACATTATCAGATAATGACAAATTTTCCATATACATCTAATGCTGGTGCACAAAAATTGTATGTCATGAAAGTTGTCTTGTCTTTTTTCAGTTTAGACATGGCTAGTGAGAATCTACACAGACAGCGGTGGACGTGTCCTGAATTTTTCCCCAATGAGCTTATTAGAATGTGTATTGAAGCAGTTAGCAAAGGTCTTCAAAAGCTTTCCCATGGCTCCATCCAAGCATTTCAGACAGGCTGAAGAGAGACCTCAGCTTAACATGAGGGACAAAGAGATTTACAGTGAGATTTGGAGTTTAATTCAACTAGTGATCCCATCTTCTTTAATCTCTGCACGCCACAAGCTTCATCCTATAGACTAGAGCAACCATTTTCCACAGTCAATTGAAAAATTTCTGCTTCATCTAAATAATTAAATTATCATCACACATATACTTATTTCCTCAAGCTGCAGTGTGAATATTAAGAGGCTGCACGAATGTGGGGTAAATAACGTCATCAAAATGTTTAAACTTCTCGCTTTTGCAGCCTCGCCGCATTGTAATAACGCCTGCTCTTCCCTGCTCGAAAAAGGATCTGAGATGAGCTGTTGGCACTGCAGTCTGAAATATAAATGTGACAAAATAAATTATAAATTGACACCACCGCAAAGTCTGTTTCAGGAGTCAGGCGGTTTTGGTTCAGAGGAAACCGAGTTATCTTTTTTGACACAAATATACATGCTCGCCATGATCCGTGCTCCAAAAAACAATGTGTTATCGCTTGAGGTTTGTCTGCATTTAATTTTAACATCAGTACCTGCTTGCGACTTTAGTCTGCCTGTCAGAGACTACACAGCTGGGCTCAGAGTGAACAAGGCAGCTCTGTCACTAGTGGGAATAAACTGTGCACAACTTTGGCTGCAGAACTGCTTTTTCAAAGATGAAGGTCCCAAAGAACCTGTCCCAGGAAACACTGTCCTTGCATCTGTTTCCACAGTATGGTTCACTTCTCCTCACTAGCTGGAACGCCCTTGAAGTTTCTGTCTGATTCCTCACCTCACCCTCTAAATGTCTATTAAAATATTGTGATCCACCTTGAAATGTATAGTATTCAGCTCAGTGACATACCTTCTCTTATCTGCCAATAATTTTAGCACTTTGAGATTTTGTTTAATATAAAGTGCATTATAAATAAAATTTATTATTATTATTATTAATAATGTGCGAGTACTGTATGTATGATGTGTGTATGTGTATTAATATATAATCCACTAGCAGTGGAGTATTTTAACCAACCAGACTGTCCATTGCGCGCGCGTACGTACACACACACACACACGCACGCACGCACATGTCGTGTTTCCATGTTTTATGGGGACTTTCCATAGGCGTAATGGATTTCATATTGTACAAACTGTACATCCTATCCCCCTACACTGCCCCTGCCCCTAAACCTACCCATCACAGGAAACATTCTGCATTTTTACTTTCTCAAAAAAACTCCTTCTGTGTGATTTATAAGCTGTTTTCCTCATGGGGACCTAAAAATGTCCCCACAAGGACAAGGATTTCGGATATTGCCATCTTTGTGGGGACATTTTGTCACACATCACACACACACACACACACACACACACACACACACACACACACACACACACACACACACACACACACACACACACACACACACACACACACACACACACACACACACACACAAGCCTCACTCCAAAGGTCAGACAAATCAATATGATTAAAACTTTGATTGTATAATGGTATCATGATTGTATTTTTACTAGGGCTGTCAAACGATTATTTTTGTTATTTTTTTTATCGCGATTAATCACAAGATTGTCGTGAGTTGACTCGCGATTAATCGCAATTTAATAGCAGATTTTTATTTGTTGTAAATGTATCTTAAATTAAGTTTGAATTAAGTTTTTAATACTCTAATCAACATGGGTATATGGACAAATATGCATGCTTTATACAAATGTATGTTTATTATTAGTGAAACCATATAATACGTATTCAATAATAATCAATAAAACAGCATGAAGACTAGATATGTATCAAAGGTCATAGATGTTTATCAAAGAACTTGTTCATGTCTCTTAAGCCTAGCTTAAAAATTTAGAATAAGCCGGGATTTCTCTGAATTTAAGAATATAAATAAAGGTAGTATTACTGGCAGTTTAGTTCAGAACAGGGCACAGTTCGTATCAAAAACTTGTAATGTGAAAGCTGTCATGCGGACCTGAGAGCACACCAGTACCACACCATACCCGGAGGAGGTCCATATTCCACGAGTAGGAATAAAGTGTGGCCCCTTTAAGAGTGGCGCACTCTCTATTGAACTGCCGGTATTTTGCGTGTGCGCGCTGAACTATGCCTCGATTCACGTGAACAGTGTGAGAAACGGAGCGTTCTTGTTCAGAAAAGTAACCTGTGCATTCGTTTTAGCCGATTGTAATGCATTTAGTTCAATATAACACATGTACTGTAAGTGGTGATGTGTCAAAAATTTACCTCAGACATGAGCGAGAGTGAGCTTCAGTTCACGCATGGCGCTCGGACTGCAGAGAATGTGCTCAATGTAAAAAGACTTTTCTTTCGACCTGGTGTATAATATGGTTAAATTTCTTGCATGAGTTGGTGGGCAGGGCTACAGAATCAGAATAAAGGGATATTGACGATTAACTTTTATATCAAAGGCTGAATGAAACGTTGATTTCTCAATTCATGACCCCTTTAAGCAAGTATACTGTGTCCTCTGCAATAAATTAGTAGGCAAATGAAATAAACTAGATGTGTCATTTCACCTAGGCCAAAGAAACCCCCTTTATATATTCTTATATTATAATGTTGACATAATGGAAAATCTGTTGTCAACAGCATCCACTGAGTACAAACCATTAGAGCAGATATTTTTGTGGTGCAAAACATTTCCTACATTCCTTCTGCAAAACCTACTTTGCTTTATTTATTTATTACTGTAAAAGGCCCATTGCATTTTTCCATTTTCATGTGCAATAGATGGAAAGGAAGAAACATTTACCTCTGCAGTGCTTGTATCTTCTCTGCTGTGATTCCCTGAACAATCTTCTCCAGGACATCTGTGTCTGCAGTTGGCTCTACCTTCTCTTGCTCCCTGCTGAAGGAATATCGTCCAATAAGCAGCCCCAGAGCAAACACACCCACCCCTGCAAGTAGGTATTTGGCCAGGCAGGTCCCATTCCATTTCTGGCCCTTGGGTACCGCTCGGCTGAAACGAGAAACGTAATTAGGGTCCTCCTGGAGACGCTCAAAACGTCCGTGAGGGGAGACGGAGGGTTGAATTGGTTCCAGGTCTGGGTCCATGCCCCCACCAGAAGAGCTGCTCACAGGTTGATGCTCCACACACTCCAGCTGGAAACGGTCCAGGCCTGGTTCCTCCAGCTCCTTCTCCATGTCCCATTCCAGTTCCAGGGAAGCTGTGTGAAGCTCCTCACTCTCCAGATCCCGCACACGGAGAGAACCGTGGCCAGCACGAACTTTCCTATAGGCCATGTCTATTACTGTAGAGACACAAGAAACACACACAGATATAAATGTAATTACTCAATGTCAGTTTATTTTTAAAATTGATAATTATGAATAATTATTATTTAGAAAAATTGATCAATAGTGAAAATAACTGGCAATGGTTTTGATAATTGGTTAATCACATCTGTTCACTATGCATGGAAAACATCAAGTAACTTTACAACAGTGAAAAAAGCATTTCTATGGACAAAACGCTTCTGAAAAGCAGTGACAGTGACAGTTCACGCTTCTGAAAAACAGTGACAGTGACAGTTCACGCTTCTGAAAAACAATATATACAACAGGGTCATGGGCGGCTAAGGCTCATTGATGCAGGTGGGGAGCAAAGGCTGACCAAACAGACAAGCTACTGTAGCTCGTGCTGGTTCTGATAGAAAGGTGTCAGAATACACAGTGCGATGCAGTTTGATGCGTATGGGGCTGCATAGCCACAGGCCAGTCAGGGTGCCCATGCTGACCCGTCCACCACCGAAAGTGCCAATAGTGGGCACGTGAGCGTCAGAACTGGATAACGGAGCAAATAAAGAAGGTAGCCTGGTCTGATGAATCAAGTTTTCTTTTACATCACATGGATGGCCGGGTACGTGAGCATTGCTTTCCCTGGGAACAGATAGCATCAGGATGCACTATAGGAAGAAGGCAAGCCTGCAGAGGCAGTGAGATGCTTTGGGCAGTGTTCTGCTGGGAAAACTTGGGTCCTGCCATCCATGTGGATGTTACTTTGACACGTACCACCAACCAAAGCATTGTTGCAGACCATGTACACCCTTTCATGGAAACTGTATTCCCTGGTGGCTATGGCCTCTTTCAGCAGGATAATGTGCTCTGCCACAAAGCACAAAAATATTCAGGTATGATGAGTCTGAGGTGTTGACTTGGCCTCCAATTCTCCAGATCTCAATCCAATCGAGCATCTGTGGGATGTGCTGAACAAACAAGTCCGATCCATGGAGGCCCCACCTTGGAAATTACAGGACTTAAAGGATATGCTGCTAACATCTTAGTGATAGATACAACAGCACATCTTCAGGGATCTAGTGGAGTCCATGCCTCGACTGGACAGGGATATTTTGCAGCAAAAGAGGGACCAACAATGTATCTTGCAGAAAACAAGTATTTTCTTTAAATAAAACCACAAATATCCCAGTCTCACATTAAAGCACATTAAACTCTGCTGCAATGGTTATTATTAGCCAGATTGTTGTGCCAGTTGGACACACATCACTCTCTATACAGACACGGAACTCTCTCAGGGAGGAGAGTAAAAGCTCACTGTTGCTGTTAAAAAAAAGGTCATTAAGGGTGATGACTTGGTTGGTTCAAATTCATAAAAGAGAAGCCAGTGTCTCAGTGTACCATCAAATTTAACTATCCCTTTAACAGACAACGCCATCAAACTCAAAACAGCCCAATCGATAATGACAAAACTCCAAACCACTCGGAAATTCCAGACTGCACACAGGGCCATTATCCAGTCAAACTGAGTCCCTGAAATAGGTTGCCTTTAAAAAATTACAGAGAGAAATATCTGCTGTCGGCACTAGGCAGAGCGAAGGGAGCTGGAGAAACCTTTGATAGTCACACTTAAAATAGTAATTTAGAGGTGGGGAGAAATCTGCTCTGATAGAGGGAAATAACTTCGCAACTACTAAACATTACCATTCGACACACGTTTCGTCGAAAATGGCGCCGCTGAGGATTTTTCAAAACATTTTGCACATTCACTTTGAGCATTTGCGCTCCCTCGTCTTTTTATATCATTTGCAGTATGGAATTTTTCTATTCCCAATCTTTTAAAGGAATGAAGGGACATAAATTATTTTGTCTGCATTCTTTTACTTTTAAATAGGCCTCACGGAATGAGAAAAGGTGCAAATAATGTGTTTTTGTCTCTCAACATTAATCTTCAGTGCTCCACGAAACTTTATTCTAGCCCGCCGTTTAAGAGGAGCGATCTGCATCGGAGATTCATTTACACTCTGACCCCGGCAATGATATGGGTTGTCAAACTCTCAGGACAGTGCTAACCCTCATCTCCCATCCACTTCCCCTATACCCGTGCCTTCAGCTCTTTGCTCACAGACTGACAGCTGACGTTCAATCACCAGAAACATCAGTAATTTAACGCCTTTCGACTACCCAACAGAGCCATCAATTAAAGTAGAGGGGAATGCACCATCTTTGGCTTTTCCTTAGTGATTGATGTTACCGTGAAAGTGGAAAAGATGCTTCTTCACATGCCCTGCTTTCACTCTAAACCTGCACCTAATAGGTCAATGGCATGACAGACTTTTTTTTGAACATGGTCTAAAATTAAAAATGCAATAGGTGGGGTAAAGAATAGAACAAATAAAAAAGCATAATTAAAGTGCTCCTATTACAGTATTTTAAAGTGTATTCTATTCTATTCTATTCTATTCTATTCTATTCTATTCTATTCTATTCTATTCTATTCTATTCTATTCTATTCTATTCTATTCTATTCTATTCTTCATGTCTCCTAGGTTTACATGGGTCCAAAGTTAAAAACACTCATTTACTCATAATATAAATTGCAGCATTATCTCATCTCAGTGTCAGAAACTATTCAATAAAGGAGTTTGTCTCTTTAAATCCCTTCTTTCCGAGAGCCCACTCTGCTCTGACTGGTCCGATGCCTGGGTCTGTTGTGATTGGTCTCTTACAAAGCGTGTCGAAAATGAAACGGCAATACTATATCTGAATTTAAGCTCCAGAGGCCTCCTCACCACTTGATACACAGTAATACGTACATTAACGATGCTGTCATTTTTACAATAAATACAATGTTGAGTCCTAATCCTCTGAATGCAAAGCTGATTTGTTTTCACAGCCAGAAAACAACGTCTTATCGACATGTCGGCAACACAAACGAAACGTTTTCAGGCCTCAGCTACAATTACAATGTTTGAAAGTGGGTCAAAGTAGACGTTCTCAAGCAGCCAATTTAGATTGACTACTGAAGACAGTCCTTTCAGAATTGTTTCTTTCGTTTGGGATTTTTGTAATCTTCGAAACATTGCAGACCCTGTACAGTCGCAAACAGCATTACATGAAATGTAATAAGTATAATAGGGGCACTAGTAGTTTGAGTAATTTTTGTTATATTTTTGTATAACACAACAAAAAAACACAACAAAAAAATATGTAAAAAAAATGGCCCATGTATATTAAATTTTAAAATACATAAATAATATATATGGTCCAAGGAATATGAACATATTTAAAATGTGTATTCTAACAACTTTCTATCAGTAACAGCATGAACTTCTTGAACAATTTGAAGTACAGTAGCTTGTCCGTTTCATCGGGTCAGCCTTCGCTCCGCAATGTGCATCAATGAGCCTTGGCCGCCCATCACCCAGTCGCCGGGTCACCACTGTCCCTTCCTTAGAACAGTTTTTAAACGATACTGACCAATGCAGAACAGGAACACCCCACAATAACTGCAGTTTTGGATGCTCTAACCCATTTGTCTAGCCATCACAATTTGGCCCTTGTCAAACTCGCTCATATCTTTACACTTGCCTGTTTTTCCTGCTCCTAATACATCAACTTTGAGGACAAAATCTCCTCTTGCTGCCTAATATATCCCCCCCCCCCCCCCCCCACACACACACACACTAACAGGTGCCGTGATGAAGAGATTCATCCAGTGTTATTCACTTTATTGGTCATAATGTTATGCCTGATTCAGCCAGTGGTTATGGAAGAGGACTGTAACCACATTGTTTTTGTCCTGCCCTTATTCTATTTGTTACAGTTTGAGTTAAACTAGAGGACCAACACTGCTACTCGCTGAACTATGGCCAGTGGATGGCAAACACCTTGTTTTCCTGGATTTATCTTATCAATATTTATGGAACCCGTCAAAACAGCATTTATGTTTCCCTGAAATAGTTATAGACAGGCTGAGTAGATCCTGTCACCCAAAGTAGTAGAAGGCCCAGGTACAGCTTGGGGCAGCTCAGAGAGCATGCAGGAAAAAGCAAGAGTAATGGCACCTATCAGAAGATGCCAGAAGTTTCTTGGCCTTACTCCCACATGAATCCTCCAGCATGGATGGTGTCCTCTCCATTACAACCCCTAATATACCATGGGCACCTCATGGATGTCACAAGCTGTTAGACCAACAGCAAATTGCCTGCACAGTGCACACTGTACATCGAGCTAAAATTATCTGCTGAAAGCGAGGAACAGCCAGAAATCCATATATCTGACAAATCTGATTTCAAACCAATTGCTTAATTCACTATCAATGACGCATTAAAATGAAATATTTATTTTAAATCTAAAATAATAACTTTACACAACTTTCTATGTGCACAAAATTGCCAAGGATCATACATCATGTTATTACCGATATTAATATTTTTTATTTTATTCTGGATATAAACAAACAAACAAACAAACAAACAAACAAACAAAAGATAATTTGAGCTGATTATTAAAATCAAAACTATTAAAACTTTGTAAGATATTCATAAAGAATGTATCTTGAATGTGTATTTTGTGTGTTTGTCTCAAATATCTGTTGTTTTCTGAAAACATGGAATATCATCATCATCATCATCATCATCATCATCATCATCATCATCATCATCATCATCATCATCATCTCAAGAAAATTCATCTTATTTATGGATGTTTAGACATGTTTTACTGGTAAACAAGACAAAGATACATTTAGAATATGAATTTTCTTTTTTTTTTTTTCTTCTTTTTTGTTGCTGTGAAGTGCTGGTAATTATAAGAAATATATTGTATAAACACCAATTAAACAACAAAACTAAACCGCGATGGCACAGCAAAAAAATAAAACAAATAAAACAAATAATAATACAGATGTCTCTGCGCTCAGTGCTTATTCTCGTGTCCTTTTGTCTTCGCAGGGGGTGAAGACGAGGGGGAAGTACAGAAAACGAGCAGGAAATGAGAAGAGAGACATCTCAGTGTTGTCTCGCTTACCTGTCATCACTTCTGACATGACCTTGTCAGTTACCTTAGTTAGAAGGCATGAAACTAGCTGTCAGTCATGTTGCATCGGGCCAACAACACAAGTCCAAAAGAGTAAGTTTGCAGCTAATGAAAACAGACATCCTTCATCCTCATACATACCTCACAAAAAACGTATTTTACAAATAGTTTGATCAAAGGAATTTCCTGGGGAAAAAAGTAAACTACCAGTCTAGATAACCAGAGTTTGTGAATAGAAATCCCAGATTTCAAATTCTGACAGTTTTTATAAGGACGATGACTTTAAACATGTCAGAGCTGGTGGATTTCAATTCTGCAGGTTTCCAGAGCTAGACATTGACAAAACTTACAGAGACGTGTCGTCATTACCCTACAAAGATAATTCTGAATTCATACAAGGTGAAACGCGACATAAGCCTGTGGCAGAAATAGGCCATGCCACAGAAAGCATCACCGGGCCCTAGACACCATAGAAAAGCACTATTTTCATATGACATATGAATAAAATATGCATCCTCGGGGGTACATGCTACATGTCTCAAAGGCCTCATTCACATTAAATTCTAAAATATACAGGCATTTCCAGGAGGTCAGACAAGTCCATAGTGATATGAGGGCAGTTTTTTTTCTCTCCCCCTTGCTCTCCGAACTGCAAGGTGAATGTTAAATATTACTTTACTGCTGACCTCCTCCAGCAATTTCTGTAAAACAACATGTATGCATGTTTTATGTTTGTCTCAAAAGGGAAAATTGAAAGAGAGAAGAAATATTGAGAAATCAGATATTAGTACTGAGGGGAATTTTCTAGTACATACTAGAATGAGACGGCTCTCCAAATCAGCTCCTCCAGACAGACATGGTCTATATTCACGTGTCCATACACAAAAATATGGCTCTAGCACATAAACATCATCATGCTTTGCACTGAAATATGACATATAAACTTAATATTAACTAAGACTTTATGTATAACTTTAGAGCTGTACAAACTTTATTAATGAACAAAACTAAAAGTTAATTAAATATTTAATCAAGGAATTTATATGTTTATGTCAATGTATATATAATATTTTTAACAGCATCCTATTATTTGACATTCACTTCAATAATTTCAATAATCCAAAATTGTAGACATTTGATGACAATTAAATGAATCTACACAAAAAGTACAAGTGACTAGTTCTATCGTTATAATTGTTATAATTTTTTTGAGGGTTAGTAAGCATGATAATGTTGTATATACAGTGTAAAAAATAAATAAGTGACTGACCACATCTAATATTTTCAGTTGGCCAAACTGAATTTCTGTGAATTAATTTGCATCAATTCACAGAAATTCAATTTGGCTAACTACACTTTTATTTTATTTGATGAGTCACTAGAAAATTTTCAATTGGAAACATTATTATTATTATTATTATTATTATTATTTTTTTTTTTTTTTTTTTTTTTACAGTGTACACAAAACATTTGCATGTTAAATGATGTCAAACCTTTTGATATTGTTTCTCTTTCGAATAGGAACTTGCATGGCGTCTTAGAACGCATGGCATGACCGGTGTCTGAAGCATGTGTCACAAACAAACAGCTCCTGGATACAACAAAGACGATGATGTGCACTACAGCCACCTTTTATACTGTGGTTGCAGTGACATCAAGTCACCAAAAGGTATGGCAGACTCTGAGGATGTCATCCAATCGTACGTGACAGTCCCTACTTCACACTAATTTTTACAACACTTCAAAAGCTCAAAAGTCTAAACACTTGAAATGAAAAACAAAAACTTTATTTTAAAATCTAAAAGATACTAAATTACCACTACAGCCAGAAGAATATTGAACAGCAATCGCTATTAAAACATTTAGAATCTATCTTCGTCATTTTGTGTGTGTACTTGTATGTAGGAAATGTCAGCCTCATGAAAACAAAAACTTCAAATTGTAAATGAAATTGTACCGCTAAAATAGAGCGAAGCTGTCAGTCAGTTCAGCACAAACTCTCCGAGTGTGAATGAATGAATCTGCCAAAACTGCACAATACATTTTTATTTTAAATTGTGTCTATGTTTATTATAATTCATGAGTGGAATTGTGTGCTTGCAGAACTTAGTAAATGTGCTTAATATAAACTACTACATACTGGGCATCATTCATGAAACTTTCGTAAAATTTAATATAACATTCGAAAGAATTTGCAACTAAAACCTTCACAAAAAAACACACAAAAAAACTCAAATTTCAAAATGTCTTACTTTCAACATTTGATATGTTATCTATATTCTATTGTGAATAAAATATAAGTTTATGAGATTTGTAAATTATTGCATTCTTCTTTATTCACAATTGGTACAGTGTCCCAACTCTTTTTGGGAATCAGGCTTGTAGAACAGTAAAAAAATAATAAAAAAAACTTGAAATATTCTTATGTTACATAGTGCATCAAAATGCAATGTCATCAGTTTGCCTAAATTAAAACACAGAATCTTCAAATAATTTATGCACCATTTACATGTGGTAGGGAGCAGACGTAAATTTATACGGACTCACTTTATATTAGGTATATAAAGGACCCACTTTATATTAGGTGGCCTTAACTACTATGTAATAACATTTAATTAATAATTTGATACAATGCACTTATTGTGTACATGCATGGTTTTACACTGTACTTACATTTTAAAAATGCCTGCATGTAATTACGTCTGTAATTCCTTTCTGTAGTTACATTTGTAATTACACTTTTGGCACTTCCCTTACACCTTACCCTTGCCTTAAACTTACCCATATCACCACATCTGTCCCTAACTCTACCCGTATCCACCTCAATATCAGCAAAAGTGCTTTGCAATACAATTTGAACACAGCAAGTACATTGTATTTATTTTTTGATGTACGTACATAGTACTTAAGGCCACCTAATATAAAGTGGGGCCAAATATAATACATTGATCTGACCAATTAGCCGAGGTATGGCAGCCACCATATCCTGCCATACCCAATTGACGCCCCTGCTTGGTTGCCCCAGTAATGACATCATAGGCTGTGACCAGCCAATGTTATTGTCGTATTTTGACGGATGGTTCAGATACCTGCCATGCCACTGGAGGCATTCCCCATTAACACCCTAGGATGCAGTGCAAGTTCCCCTTATCAGGAAACCAAGGTTACATTTGTAACCCAAGACCATTTCATTGCCTATCCAAATGTGCGAAAAATGTATGTGTAAATCTTACAAGAATACCTAGAAATAGTAATGTGATCTCTCCGAAATGGCACACCATAAGATAAAACAGATGCTGTTGCATTATTCTGCAACATTCTTTAAAGTGAGGGAAAGCAGCAGTGAAACTAATGCTGCCCAGCAGTAAATCTATGAATAAGGTGTCATTTGTGCATTCAGATCAATGCACACAGGTGAGACGGATACCGAAACAATGAAGATAAAGCCAAATCAAAAAGACAAATCACTTGTTGCAAAAACACATCGGCCCCCAAGCATCTAATCAATTACCCAAGTCAATTACATCCACTACGAAGAAGAGGAAACAGACAGGGAGCATTCTTTTGAATGACTCGAAAGTAGCATCAGGGTTATTGAGGACATCTATCACACTAAACTACACACAGAGATATTGTATCTGCCTGTATTGGCTGAAATGCTGGATCAGACGGCAATCCAGCTTGTACCGTTTCAAATGGATTATGGCTAGCACTCAGATCATTAAAGCTAGAATTAGACTAACAGTAATTCATTAAAAATCTCTGAGATGCAGAAAGGAGGAATGGTTGTCTTCCACAGAGGCACTCTGCTGCTAATGGCGGCGGTGGAATGACCAAACATCTTCTGTCTTGTAGGTGTAAATCAATAGGACTGTAAACTGGAGGATAAAGCACAACCTCGAAAACCAGGTGATCCAGAGACTAAAAGTTTCTAACTTTCTCCCATAGGTCCCTATTATAAACAGAGACTTAAACTGGGAATTTGAGAAAACACACTTATGAGCTTAGGGTTTTATAGGATAATGCCGTCGCCAAGTGTTCCTTGAAAAACAAACAGTAAAAAGCCATTGTTTAGCTAATTAGTATCATGGGGCACAAAAGGACGAGAGCTGGTTTTTCAAACACCTCATCTGGCTAGGGCCAAGAATTAGCCCTTGGAAATGAAATGGCGGCTTGAGCATACAACTTCAAAGGAAAGATTAAAAGTATTTAGTCTGTGTTTATCTGGTAATGTGTAATTGCTAAACAGAATAATTTATCAAGGCTAAGAAATATACAATGTAAACTAAAAAAAAAAAACACTCTCCAAAAGCTTTTGATATGCTCAAAGCCAGTGCGTCAACAGAGATGCGAAGCATGTTTGGTAACCCTGTTTTTAGGAAGCCACTGACTCATACTGGATTGTGTTCATGTTGTGATGCATCAAAAGAGCATATAATTAATTCCGTGCTGAAATGCTGCTAGACATGAAAAACATGTGAACTTGAAGGCAGTCTTTAACAGTACAGTCTAACGAACACAGACAAAAAAAGTAATACATATATATATAATTATTTTGGCAACCAGGCAGAGTGATCTTTGAATGTGACAGTATATCTAGTTCCATCTGCAACAATTTGTGGAATGACACACTCAATCATGTTTGTCCAAACAACGAAACATTGACCTTGAATCCCATTTAAACTGAAGGTCATATTTCCGGCTCAGTCATACGCCAAAGAACACACTGCGGTCACTTCTCATCGTGATTTAGAGAGTGTTTGATCTTTGCCATTTATGACAAATGGACAACAATGGTACATTGGTACATTAAATAGCAATATGAAACATGACCTTGGGCCCCATTCTTTCAAACTGTAGACATGTGTGTATCTCTGAGATGAAGCTCATATATACTGCTTATTATTCTCAATAGCTTTATTAGTTGATATCAACCTATAATCAGATAGCACTGTTTTTTTCTAGACTCAATAGAGAAGGAAGAATAGCTCATTTGGCATCCAGCCTGGTTTATCACACAAATTTGGTTCAAGTTTTGATTTGTATAACCAGATTTGATGTGAAGGCAATTATAACGAAAAACAGGGCTTCCTTTCCTCTCGCCCAATCCAGTCCAATTCAACAACTGATATCATCTCTGAATATGTATTAATGATCATAGATAGACCACTGATCAAAGAAGACAGCACTTGCTTAGCCTACAATCCCAAAGAATTTGAGTCTTATCAAGTTCCTCTTCGTTAAAGTCACTCGGAGCCATGGAGGGGGTGTCTATTTATAGACAAAACCATGCCGCTGTTCCTGTGTACACAGATCAGTCATTATATTCCTACCCTGTCACAAACAGAAGTCACCTTTTGTCTTTCCCTTTTGTAACACACTAATAGATGGACACAGAGCCTGTCAAACATCAATTGCAAAAACATCGAGAATAATGAAGGAGCTTTTTGATTTAGCAAGACCAACCAGGGCTTTTTTACCATAAAAATACATCATACACCCGGGCAATCATGCACAAAGACTGAAGTATACACAAACATGATGGACATGACACGCAGGCTGTTGACTCAACTGTGATGTGTAGGGCAGGTGTAATTGGCCGCCATCTCAAGGCGCTCACTGGTGACTGGAATTTCAGGGGGTCTGATGAAGAGATCGGACAAGCTCATATGTCTTCCCGTCAGAGCATATACAGTATGTGTCCCAGAATTGTCTGAGGCTAAACGGAGAGTTTATTCCAACACATCAATGTCTCTAAAGCATCTAAACTTAAACTTTATTTGATGTTTAAGTGCACTTATATGCTACTTACAAAATAAATTAATATCTAATGCTGCGTGTGGCCATTAAAAATGGTCAAATATACAGTTTAGTAGCCTGAAAAGCCAGATCCACATCAAGATGTTGGGTCTGGGAACACACCACTGGCAGGGCTCAATCCGATGGGGTGGGATGAACGGTTCTTTCAAATTCCCTCTGCATGCAATTGGATAGCGCTACAACCAACCAGAGCAATGAAGAAGGTGAAGCAGGGTTAGCTAGTTAATGGATCTAACTTTCGCCGTATCCAGTCGGCAAAACTCTGAACACATCTTCCTTTCTTAAGAATGACTTCAGTAAAGTTCTTTGTTCTTTTCTCAAAGAAAAAGCTTAACTCCAAGTCTTCAAGAGTCGTGGCCAAAGCTGATTTGAAAGACCGCTGTTCGCCAGCTTCTTTGTTTTCAAGTAGGAGGCGGAACTGACACAACTCTGCTGTCATTATATTAAACCGGCCGACTCTATACACAACGTGATTGGCCTGACTAGAGTTTGGTCTTCCCAGCTCGCAAGCCAACGAAGAGTTGCTTGACACCATGGGCTGCAAATTATATTTGTTGCCACTAGGGTGCGTCTAGATTTCTAGGCAAGCAGTTTAGTGCTTGTTATGTGGAATTATTTACCTACTCAATGGCAATCTAGACCAATCCTTTGACAGATTCTTGACCTTTGGAGGTATCACAGCTTGTCAATTGGGCAGCACCCTCAAAGGTTTAGCCACTGTACTCTTCCCTGCCATCCGAATCCTGGTGCGCACCAAAAAACCAAACAAACTCTGATAAAGTGTGAATTAGAGCTGCAACTAACGATTATTTTTTCTGTCGACTAATCTAACGATTATTTTTTCGATTAGTCGACTAATCTAACGATTTATTTTTTTACCCTTTGAAATTTTTCAAAATTCTGTGGCACCCCCTCACATAAGTTACGCTAGAGGTGTAACAGTACAGACTGCTCACGGTTCGCTTTGTATCGCGGTTTTAGGTTCACGTTTCAGTACAGTTCGGTATTTGCTATGTTCAGGGGAAAAAGGACTACTGTCAAATGAAAATAAAGAAAATAAGAACAGATAACTTAAATAGAAGCAGCAGCACAAATAAATACTATTGAGCAAAGATGAGAATAAAATAAACAATGCTTTTCAGGTAGGTCCAACATTAGTTTTTAGGTAGAGAAATGGAATGAAGTAATCAAAAGTAAAATAACCACACATTTAACTGTTTAAAATTAAAAATAATAATAATCCTTATTAAACTTACAAAAGCTATTCAGTCAGGAGCAGTGAGTGATGTCTTTATCTTTTGTTTGACATTAGACAGCAGTGAATGCTACTGCCCCTTTACGAACCACGGATAGTCGTCGTATTTTCTGTATAAAGTTCACTTAAGGCATAGAGTAGGCTATGACATTTTGACATACTTTTTGTGAGTTTGTCCGTTTAAGCACAGGATTTGAAAGATAACTCAATATTTGCGCGCTTTGGGACGAGTGCAGAGACAGATCTTCTCATTCGAGTCTCCTGGCTACACGGGAGTGATGACGGTGAAAATGACTGCTCATATTCGGACGTACAGCAGCACTCGCATGCGTTTTATAAAGTTTACAAAGAGAGACCGTTTTGCCCACGTTTTTCTTTTATTATCGCTGTTGTTGTAGTGCATACCTGAGGAATCAGCACGTGTATCCATCGACAGAAACATACATACAGCATTATTTTCAAGTTACAACCCATATAAAAGATGCGTCATCAGATGCGAGATGAACCGAAGTGTAAGTGCGTCCCCGCATCTTTTGCTCGGGATCCCGGTTGGGAAACACTGGTCTGTATTGATTGACACCGCGCTGGTTTGTTTAGAATAATATGAGCGTCGTGACCGCGCGCTGCCGCGTGATGAAGGCGTGTCGCAACTCTGTTATTCAACTGCTCTGGTTTTAAAAGCTATGTCATACTAAATGCGCCAAAATGCAATAAAACTTGTTTTACGGTCGAATGCAACGCGTGTGTGTGTGTGTGAGTGAGTAAGAGACGCGCAAAAGGGCGGAGAGAGAACTTAAGGAAATGCAGCTAAACGAATATGCGTGCGTCTTTTAAATAGCGTAAAAATGAATGAATGACGAATGTGGCGGCCGTTATTGATTATGTGGCAGTCCGCCACAAATTAGTCTATGTGTGGGAAACACTGTTTGGCCTCTGCTTAAAGTATTCCCATACTTTCAATATTCACGGTCTAGGTTTTTGTGATAGAACCAGGAGCAGAAGCCAACATTACGCGAGATGAACTTCTGACACGACGCGTCGACGCATTTCACGAACGTCGACGTATTTCCGTAGTCGACGTCATCGATGACGTCGACGCGTCGTTGCAGCACTAGTGTGAATGACATATGAACCCAACAAGGACAAAAGACAAGCATGCCTATTTTTTTTTTTTTTTCTCGTCATGGTCGCGAGTTTGCCTATCACACTACAGGCATCAGTACTGAGTCTTGTCGCAGCAGATCTTTGTTTGATTCCTGCCGTTGTTTTGATTTTACACATTTTACAAGCTCTTCACGAGTCCTCAGCTGAACAAAATAGCATAATATGTAGGCTACGCACATACAACGAGTGTATTCAGCCCAGCACACAGTATTGTTTTGGATGTTCGCAAGTTCACAAAAAATACGTAATAAATCTGACCAATCAGATTGTGACCATACAATTTATTTAGGTTTGGTATTAAAATGCCACTGTGAATGCCAAATGGACCAAACAAACTGAACTACAAGTGGGAACACCCTAACATTCAGAAATATATGTTGTACCATGATAGTGCTCATAGTGGAAGGGACAAGATGGCGCCGGTGTATGTGGCATACCGTCTACCTGTTGCATTGTCTATCTATGTTTTAGGGTTTATGTTACTGCTAACGGGCTTTGTTCAACATACCTCCTCTTTGTTGGTCTATGACCGTTCTCAGCTGTTATCCATCCAAGTTTCAGTTGAGAACTTTTATAAAAAAGACTATAAAGATTCGCATTTTCCTCCACCACCACTACTGGAGGATATTCCGTGCTGTCTGTGGCGTTTTCCCTTACCTGCTAAATGTTGCAGACGCGGGAGAAAGCGTGGGAAGCGCGGTGGAATCATTACCAGGCTAAAGCGGACTTTTGGAGCCCGGAGCTGCATTAGTCGAACTTCAGTCGAAACGACGGGGCGGAAAACTACCTGGCGGTCGTGGGAGGCATTGGGTGGTTGGCTTGTGCCGGTTATCCCTGGAGGGGTGTCCGTTCCTGACCGCACCGCAGTGACTCGGGTCTACAAGAGAGGGGTAAACCAGCAAAATCTTCGGCCCGTATGCCGTAAGCAGCAGACGACCAGCGGGGAACCGAAATGGAACATGGCTTTACTAAATGTACAGGCGGTTGGAAACAAAACCTTTATCCTGAATGATTTTATGGTGGAAAACAAGCTGGACTTCCTGTTTTTGGCTGAGACGTGGATGAGGGTAGGAGATGTTTCACCGATGTCAGAACTTTTGCCGAAACACTGTTTATATTTTAACACACCGCGAAAATCTGGGCGTGGAGGTGGGATTATGACCATTTTCAAGGATGATTTTAAATGTCGACAAATAACGTTTGCCCTTTACAATAGCTTTGAGCTCCAAGTGTTTCAGATTATGTCAGTAAATTCTATCACCATCGCACTTGTGTATCGCCCTCCTAAGGCAAACAAAAACTTTATTTCGGAATTTTCAGACCTCTTAGGCAGATTGACAACGCAGTTTGATCGGTTCATAATCCTTGGGGACTTGAATATACATCTCTGCTGTGCTAAGGACGCAGTCTCAAAGGAGTTTATGAATGTGATGGACTCGTATGACTTAATACAATGGGTAAATGGGCCAACGCACAGATTGGGTCATATGTTAGATCTGGTTTTATCACATAACCTGCCCAATCACGACTTAAATATTGATGAAGTACCCTTTTCAGATCATAAAACAGTGCTTTTTAATCTGCGCATTGAAAAGACTCAAATGAGGCATCGGACAAAAAAGCGGGCTCGAAAAATAACTCCAGCGACGAGTGGTGAGTTTGCGGAGTTTTATGATAGAAAGTATGCAACCACATGCTCTGAAACTGCAGTCTCCTCTTTAAGTGTTGAATAAAAATCTCTTCCCATTTAAATCTGTATGTTCTGAAATTCTGGATGTCATTGCTCCGTTCACAGTTAAACATGTTAGTCATTCTTCCCCGTCATGGGTAAATGATGACATTCGCTCATTGAGACGACTGTCTAGGCAGGCAGAAAGGAGATGGAGAAAATCTAAAATTCAAGTGCATTATGACTTGTACAGAGAATCTTTAGTCACATTTCAGAAGGTATCAAAGGAAGCCAAGCGCAAATTTTATTCAGAGACAATTTTAAAGAATGCTAATAATCCGAAAGTACTATTTGACACAACAAATGCGGCTATAAATCCTATTCAAAATTTGCATCCGGACTCCTTAACTATCACCTGCGATGAGTTTCAAAACTTTTTCAAAGAGAAGATTGAGAACCTTCGTGCTCATATACCACATGCAGTGGTTGATGTTACCTTTACGCCACCAGGGACTTCCCCAAGGGAGTGGAGCGATTTTGCTCCTATGACTCGGTCTGCTCTAGCAGATATTATTGCACATTTGAAACCTTCCTCTTCGAGAGATGACATCATGCCACCACGGCTATTCAAGCAGATCGTGGATACTGTGGATTTTACTATCTTGAACTTAATTAACAAATGCCTTAGCCAGGGCATTTGCCCAAATGATTTCAAGCATGCTGTTGTGACGCCTTTATTAAAACGGCTAAACCTCCCAATGGACGACCCGAATAATTTCAGGTCGATTTCAAATCTGTCATTCTTGGCTAAGGTGCTAGAAAGAGTTGTTTTAAAGCAACTTCAAGATCATCTGTGGTCAAACTCTATAACAGAGGTGTTTCAATCTGGTTTTAAGTCAAAGCATAGCACTGAGACAGCACTTGTGAAGGTGCTTAATGATGTTTTTTTGACTTTGGACAAAGGGGAAAACTCTGTATTGATGACTCTTGATCTCAGTGCTGCGTTTGATATGGTGGATCATAATATCTTACTGCAGCGTCTGGAATCTTTGGTTGGCTTAAAGGGGAATGTTTTAAAATGGTTTACATCATATTTTGCTGATAGATCTGTTTCGGTGTCAGCATGACAGCATGTCCCGGAGGTCTCCGTTATTGTGTGGGGTTCCCCAAGGCTCAATTTTAGCTCCCATTTTATTTTCTCTGTATATGCTACCTCTGGGTTCTATCTTTCGGAAACACAACATATCTTTTCATTGTTACGCGGATGACGTACAGATTTATTTTTCGGTTAAACAGTCAAACTGCAATACTTTCTGTAACTTATTAACCTGTTTTCAGGAGGTGAAAGACTGGTTGGCAGCAAATTTATTAAAACTGAACGAGGAGAAAACCGAAGTTATAGTTTTCGGTCCAAATTCTCACTTAATTTCAGCAGTTGCCATTTCTGACAAGGTTAAAAGCCTTGGCTTTATTTTAGACTCTGAGCTAAAAATGGATAAACAAATAAATTCTAGTTTTTTTCATTTAAAGCTCTTAGCAAAGACCAAGCCTTTTCTGTCTCAGACAGATTTTGAGAGAGCTATTTCTGCGGTTGCTTTCTCCAGAATGGATTATTGTAGTTCACTGTATGCTGGGATTGAGAAAAAAGCTCTGGCACGCTTGCAAAATATACAAAATGCTGCAGTCAGATTGATTAAGTCAGCAAAGAAAATGGATCATATTACACCTTTATTGAGATCATTAAATTGGCTACCAGTCGAGTATAGGATGCACTACAAGATTATTGTTCTCGTTTATAAAGCACTACATAATTTGGCCCCACCATACCTTTCTGAGCTATTATCGTTATATATCCCGCCTAGGTCATTAAGATCGGAAAATCGAACTCTCCTTGTGATTTCAAGAACAAATTATAAACGTAAAGGTGATAGAGCGTTCTCTCGAATGGGTCCAAAACTGTGGAATGATCTTCCGAACTCAGTCAGATCAGCAACGTCTTTAGGTATGTTTAAATCATTGTTGAAAACCTATTTTTTAGATGTTGTTTGGGGATCAGTCTAGTGCGGCCTGGCCTGTTGCATGGAAGTGATCTAGTGTTGGTGTGTCTTGCTGTAACGTCATGTATTTGTGTTTTGTTTTATATTGTAGTGATTGTTTGTATGAAACTTTTTAACTTAGTGTTTTATCTTACTATTTGTGAAGCACCTTGGGCAACGTCTGTTGTATTATGTGTGCTATATATATATATATATAAATAAAAGAAAGAAAGAAAGAAAGAAAGTGCTGTTGCTATAGCACTCAATACGGGAAAAGTCTAGACTCTGTCTTGAGTCCTTCTCAAGTCTGAGTTCAAATCCATATTTTCATGGTCTTATCACTGACTCGAGAGCATTTAGACTTGGACTTAACGCTGTAGCGCTGTATCTTGTGCATATACTTTCTCTCTGCAACCATTTCATAATTTGCTTGAGGTTAACGAGAAACCAGGATTCATTTACCACAAAGGAAATCATGGAGCCTTTTTTGTATCTGGTCACTTTGTTTTTTTTTTTGTATGTGTATTATTATGTGTATTTATGTGTATTATTATTTTACTTTATGGGTTTTTACTGGGTTTTATTGAATATCTATCTGATTTGTTAAAACGGTCCAATATGCACTTGGCCACATAAACGAGTCTCCGCAAAACAGATCTTCAATTTCCTTGCTTTATGCAAATATGGCCGAATACACATCAATGAAAGCTGCCGATATGAGCTGCATTTCATTTATCATCAGCTTATTTCAAGATGATAGATCATAGATTGTGTATAATAAAAAATGATAAACAGGAATACAATGTAGGATTTGCTCTGAAAATTTCCTTTGAGCTTTGCATCTTCACCACAAGAGTTGTAACACATCTTTTAAAGGTCCTGTTCTTCGCGATTCTATTTTTCAAACTTTAGTTAGTGTGTAATGTTGCTGTTAGAGCATAAATAAAAATCGGTAAGATTATAAAGCTCAAAGTTCAATGCCAAGCAAGTTATTTTATTTAACAGAAGTTCCCTTTCAAAGCCTACAGCGAACGGCCGGTTTGGACTACAGCAGGAAGTGCAGGGATGTAATGACGTCACTAGAACTGTTTGTTGACTAACCCTCCGCCCACAAGAACACGCAAAAAAGGGGGTGTGGTTTTGTTACTCTCCCACGTGGAGAAGAGGGCGCATTCAGCGCTTGCATCTCCCAGTTATGGTAAGTGGCGGGACCTTTCCGGGCAAAGTGCGCTAAGCTGCTGTCCAATCACAACACGGGAAGCGCTGGCCCAATCAGAACTCGTTACATATTTCTGAAGGAGGGACTTCATAGAACAAGGAAATCATCAGGCCGTTTTTAGGACAGAGGAAACAGCGCTGTAGAGATAAGTCAATTGTGTGAAAAATACAATTTTTTTTTAACATGCTAAAAATGAACTCATGTTATATTGCACACTTTAAAGCTACACTGTGTAACTTTTTTAGTTTATTCTTAGCTAAAAACACTTAGTTCTTTCAAAAATATATGTGCTCATTAATGTATATTTACTTCTTTCAAGTAATAAAGTATTCTCGTAAGTTTATAATATGCCATTGAAAATACATACGGGTGAGGGGTTCGAATGCCGGTCACCATGTTGCTCCTCCATCTTGAAAGTACAGTAGCCAAAGAGGGACATACCCGTAAATTCAAGCTTCGCCTTTTGCTTTTTAACACTCGATGGCACCGTGTCGAATGTGAAGAGGGGGATTGCCGTGTTAATCTTGGACTAAATCAGCCACCGTAGGAGTTAAAACGAAATCAGAATTGAGAGGAACAGAAACTATTATTCACTGGATGGTCATAAACCTTTACACCGCTAGATGGGGGAAAATATCACACAGTGGAGCTTTAAACATAACCAAAGCTTCGAAAACATGCAAAGAACGGGACCTTTAAAAAGCTCCTGCTTAAATAAACTGAGTCTTAAAATCTACTCTTAAATATGTTTAGGGACATTTGGCAATGTGAGGAGGCTGGCCATCTGGTTAGTGGGCACCCTCCTCTACCCCCATCTACTCTTGCCCTGCGTTACAGACCCCTGCGTTTCAATCCAATTCAGTGCTCCAGCTACCTGGCAACCGTCTCCCTCAGACCTTGCCAACAGATGGCTCTGCAGCAGGTAATAATGACCCAAGACAAACTCTTAAATTGATTATGCCATCGTTAGGGCATAAATACAAAGTATCGGCCCTGCAGAGTGGAAAGATGGCTCTGAGTCAACAGGCACTCACATCAGAGGCAGATACTGATTCTGAAGTGCACATGATGGGGGAAGACATAACGGAAGATGAATGCAGACTGATTGACCAAAAGATTGCAAAGGGTCCATTGAGTAACCATGTAAGGGAATAATTAGTAATCCTAATCAACATTCTAAACTTGCAAAAGAAAAAAGGACCTTGAAATGGGATGTGGTATTAATAGTGGCCCTCTGAGACGTTCACAAGGGCATAAGGTTTAGCCCACAGACAATTAACTAATAAGTACCTCCTGCCACTTATTGAAATAAAAAAAGCTTGTGTACTATCTACTTGGATACAAATCTGGGCTGGCAGCCAAATAGTTACTAGTTTGAACTCAACATAGCGTGACCCAACGTTTCACTAAGGGGGGTTAATGTGAATAGTTCAATGATGTCCAGTCCTGCTCATGGAGGGCCACTACTACTAAATCCTGCAAATTTTAGGTTCAATCCTAAATAAACACACCTGAACTAGGACCATTCTAACACCTGGATATGTTAATTTTTGACCCATTCCATTGTAGATTTTGCTTTATGTTTCGGATCATTGTCTTGTTGGAAGACAAATCTCCGTCCCAGTCTCAGGTCTTTTGCAGACTCCATCAGGTTTTCTTCCAGAATGGTCCTGTATTTGGCTCCATCCATCTTCCCATCAATTTTAACCACCTTCCCTGTCCCTGCTGAAGAAAAGCAGGCCCAAACCATGATGCTGCCACCACCATGTTTGACAGTGGGGATGGTGTGTTCAGGGTGATGAGCTGTGTTGCTTTTACGCCAAACATAAAGTTTTGCATTGTTGCCAAAAGTTCAATTTTGGTTTCATCTGACCAGAGCACTTCTTCCACATGTTTGGTGTGTCTACCAGGTGGCTTGTGGCAAACTTTAAACGACACTTTTTGTGGATATCTTTAAGAAATGGCTTTCTTCTTGCCACTCTTCCATAAAGGCCAGATTTGTGCAGTATATGACTGATTGTTATTCTATGGACAGAGTCTGCATCTGTGATTGTTGTCTAGCTGCATCTCTGATCAGTCTTCTCCTTGTATGAGCTGAAAGTTTAGAGGGACGGCCAGGTCTTGGTAGATTTGCAGTGGTCTGATACTCCTTCCATTTCAATATTATCGCTTGCACAGTGCTCCTTAACCTGTTAAGCTGATTTCTAAATTTTGAAAAAATCCTAAGAAATGTATACTCAGACTAAAACAAATACAGTTTGTGAATCCTTTGCACTAAAAGCATAATTATGGTCTCATTTGAAAGCAGACGCCTGGCAGTTTACTGTAAAGTCAAAATGATAATATTTTTTATAATAAAAAAAAGCTATAATAAGCTTCAAAGTTTTGTAAAGTTATTAGAAATTTATTTGTATGATATATCTTTATGAAAATAAAATTGAAGTGGGCCTTGGAGAAATCTAGAAATGCACTACAGCTAAAGCCACAAGTCTGACCATGTTATATTTCAGATCTGAAGATGATCAGTCTAAAACTCTGCATTTTATTAAACGTTTTACAAGATCGTTTCATGTGATTTTATTTTGAGATATCGCTGAAATATCAACTGATGTTTATTGCCACATCATCTCAGCTTTCATTCGCTATATTGCCTCTATTGTTTATAGGTGCAAACTGCCCCATTCAGTTTGTCTCCCCGGCATTCACACTTCTGCGGACTGGTTATGGCTCCAATTATTATTCTTTTGTCTGCATTATAATTACTAACGATTCTCTATTCAAACTGTTCTATTCAAACCTCATTTCTAAATCAAACCTCTCACTTTACTCTCACTGAGGCTCTATTGAATGCATTTCGTCCAAATAAGCATTTCAGTAGTTTTACATTTAGAAAATGTTCATAAAAATAAAGTATTTACTCAGTGGCAGGTGCATCTAGGGCAAGCTAGCATGTTAGCTTAGCACACCAGCAAAACAACAATTTATACGATTAAAATCATGTTTTATTCAAAACTTGCTTCATATCACTTTATATTTTATATGTAGAGTGTTTTATATAACAATATGTGATCTCATATAGCTTCGGGTCAAAAAATCTGACAGAAAATATACAATGCTAAAAGCTATGTGGAATAGCATTGCATTATAAATATCATCTATTATGAAACCACCCAACATGGCATAAAGAACACAGACCAACCATATATTGCCGCGATTGTGTGTTTATTGTCTTAAAACGTGTCTATCTGCATAAAATAGCGATCTGACGATCCCAGGGAGCTGTGTGGATATGTCCATATGTCAGATACTTCCTGAATGTCACATGGTGTGTCTGTTCTTCATGTGTTCCCCATGGGGTGAATTTTCAGTAGTACAGCTTTCCAGCGCCCTCCGGCTGCCAGAATGAATTGAAAACACAGCATATCACAGTATACTGCGCTCATAATCACACATCCGCGGATTTTGGATAAAGATTGAATAAATAATACTTCTCTGTATAGAAATTTGACTCAAACGTGTGAGAATCTATCAATATTTCTCCACATCTGCACACTTTTGAAGTAAAAGCCCTGAGGGAAGTTGTTTTGTCGAGTGTCTTCATGACGATCACAGAGGAGTATTTTATGAATGGGAGCAAATGACGCGCATATTACAATCAAAAGGTAGCGACGCCCAAGATCATATTCATAACTCCTGGAACATATTAACACATTACGGTCACTATAAGACTTTGAGAATAAAACAGAGGTAAAAAAATTAAACTTTAGTCTTAGATCTTTTTAATGATGTATAGTTTGTCAAGGTAATTACTTACATCTGATAGTAATTTTGAGCTAATTTAAACAAAGAGACCTTCAGTGCGTCCTCGTCCTCGTGACGGTTATCAGGTTAAAGCTTGGGAAATCTTTTTGTATCCAAATCCGGCTTTAAACTCCACTAAACTTTACTCCGGCTCCACAACAGTATCTCGGACCTGCCTGGTGTGTTCCTTGTTCTTCATGATGCTCTCTGCGCTTTAAACGGACCTCTGAGACTATCACAGTGCAGGTGCATTTATACGGAGACTTGATTACTCACAGGTGGATTCTATTTATCATCATTAGTCATTTAGGTCAACATTGGATCATTCAGAGATCCTCACTGAACTTCTGGAGAGAGTTTGCTGCACTGAAAGTAAAGGGGCCGAATAATTTTGCATGCCCAATTTTTCAGTTTTTGATTTGTTAAAAAAGTTTGAAATATCCAATACATTTCATTCCACTTCATGATTGTGTCCCACTTGTTGTTGATTCATCACAAAAAAATACAGTTTTATATCTTTATGTTTGAAGCCTGAAATGTGGCAAAAGGTCGCAAAGTTCAAGGGGGCCGAATACTTTCGCAAGGCTCTGTATTACCAATGCAAGCAAGTATATTATTTAAATATAACAAGGTTGGGTTCCTATTCAACTGTTCATCCTATTAAAAACCACTAGGCTATAAGACAATTGTAAAAAATAAAAATAAAATAAAAAAAGAGTATTGTATTTCGATTTTATAGTGTAAACATATTCAAGTAAGAATGAGAGCCGTTTCGAGGGTGATGCCAGGATTTTAAATCCCAAAATTTAAAATCAAATACCAACCCACTGAATGAATATTTAAATATTTCTAGTCCAGCCCTACATTTAAGACATAAAATAGACAATATTCTCAGTTTTTTCTCTATTTCTCTAACAAAAATTAGAGAAAAGCTTTAATGTGAATGCTATCTGTATGCACCGTGGTCTGAGAGTAACGCAATTTCGATTCTCTGTATGTATGTACTGTACATGTGGAAATTGACAATAAAGCAGACTTGAACTTGAACTTGAAAATATTTCCAAACAAGCCACAGAATATATGATATGTGGCAAGCAGTTTCGGCAAGCAGTTTCATTACTAAATGAATCCGGGGGTTTGAATGAATTGGTTCAGTGATCCACTGGCCCAGTCACTTGCTTTGTTCCAGAAAGAATCAGCCATTTTGAATGAATAAGTTGAATGAAAGAATTCTTCTATAACTCATTCATTAAGTGGTTTACTTAATGATTTACGTCACCTACTGCCAATTTTTATTTCATAGTTTAAAGTATAATTTATTATCTATTTTTTTAGATATTCAAAATTCAATATTTAAATTAATCTCATGACATTATTTATGTAGTTGTAATTGAAGCGTAAATGCATTCAACTCTAAGATTACATATACATTAAAGGTGCACTATGTAGGAAATTTTGCAGTAAAATATAAATAAAAAAAAAACAATGTTATATATATTTTTTTCAGTTGAGTTCTTACAATATCCCAAATGTTTCCAACAATTTGTAAATTGTGAGAACATTTATATTTTAACCAAGGACCCGGGACATCTGAGGGAGTCGCCTGTCAATTGAGTCATATCTGCATTACCCTCGGGTTTTATTTGGCAGAAACACTTTACTCTTAGCAGTGTGAACATGTCACAGCAGCCGCTGAGCGAAAGCACAGAGTAACGTCATAACATCATTTTAAACACACTTAAATGTATCTAATATGATAAACAGAGCTGCGTTTGCGTAAAAATCGCTCCAGCGACCTTGCTCAGCTCCACAACACTCTGTCCTGCTCTGCTTCATACTACAGTAATGTTAATAATCGCATTCATGAACATGATTTCTGCCCAAATTCTATCCCGATTCTTTTTCACCGGCTGTGAGTTGAAGACCACATGTCCCAAGATTCTGGGCTCAAACTTGGCTTCATCAAACTACGCCTTTGTTTTGAACAGGCGCCCCCTAGCTGACAGAAAAATTACATAGTGCAGCTTTACCATATAAAAATAAAAATGTTAATATTAACATACAATTATTATAAACTATAATAAATTAGATGATTATTATTATCAATATTACAGTATAAAGATATAATTAACCAAGTTCATTTCTGAGGGAAAAATAAATAATAAGTAAATAAATAAGGTTGAGGCCAATATAAACTACTTGTTTCTGTTTAGTATTGTAACTCGGCTTAACCCTTGGAAGGACTTGACTCCCCGGATTAACTTGCTAGGTTCTTTTGCACTGTGACTTGCCCCCACCTCTGCCTAAACTTAACAGCTAACTTACTAACAATTAATAAGCAGTAAAAAATAGTTTGAGGCAAAAGTTGTAGTTAATATCTAGTTCTTAGTTTATGGCGAGAAATTGGACCCTAATCTAAAGTGTGACCAAAATGATTATAATAAATGGCGGTAATCAAATGAACGCATACAACTTACAAAACAGCATAAAAAATAAATAAATAAATAAATAAATAAATAATGATTCCTTTAAAATGTAATCAAATTAAATTGGATCAATTCCTTTCATTTTTGGCAAACAAAAACACATATGCATCACAGAAATCAAAGGGCTATACTGAAGGTATTTAGAATTACAATAAAGAGTAAAAGAAAGACAAGTGTGCTTGGGGGTAAATTCTCCAGGAACAGGATTGGACATCCCTAGACTACTTAAGACAAGCAAAAGACCTGCTTGGTTGCTACAAAGCAACAAAATGGTCACCATTTTCACAATGCTTCCTAGCAAAGAGATCTGTGTATTTCACTTAAAAACAAAGGTTACGGCACTACTCCCAAAAACCATCAATACGTTTTGGTATTTGTATAACTACCCTGTATTATGAAACGATGACAAATACTTTGTGGTATAAGAGGGCCCTGTAGAGCTTTTCTTTATCACTCTTCTAAAGCCTCTTGAGTCACAGTTCTCTCACTATTCATGCTCTTAAAGATCGAGAATGATACAGGGGACAGTCATATTTCAGAGCACTAAACATGTCTTTAATCATGAGGAGAGTCCTTCTGCTTGGAAAGCCATGATTTGAAGCTCCAGTGTCAGGTGCAGTGAGAGCTGATAGCTCCTCTCTGGGTGAAGTGTGTTGGATCATTTAGAGAAATCTATATTCTCTGACCATTCATTTTGCTGCAGGAGTGAAGCATTTCCCCCGAGGGAGAAACAGAGAGCTCTCTCAGCAAATAATCCCCTTGCAGCCACTTCCTGCACACGAACCCCCTTGGATTATTTATCTTCTTCTGAAGGAAATGTTTGCATGGGTGTCACACTGTACGTAACCTGACAACATAACCTTTACTGCATATTTCTTTCCCACCTGTAAAATATTTGCTACTCTAGTCAAAATTCAAGATGCACTACTTTTAAGTTGCGCTGATCATTATGGCTCCTTGTACTTATACTGACACCTAGTGGTGTGGATGTAGCATCAAGACAAATCTAAAGTTTTCAAATGACATTATACTGTAGATACCTGCAAAGTGTTTGGAAGTTAGCTGAAATGTATGTATTTTGTGACAAAAAGTGCTCTACAACATGGGTGTTACAAAGCTTATTCGGCAAGTAATATGATCTCAACATGGGCACCCTCACAAATGTACACCCAGGCTGCATCCAAAAGAGCATACTTCCCTACTATATAGTAGGCAAAAAACAGTATGTGACAAAAGTTGTATGTACAAATTCACAGGGCTCATGAAAGAGTAGACAAAAGGTACCTGAATGTACCTACTTCTTCCAGCGAGATTCTTAAGTGTGCATATGATAGACACTTTACCATGAGGCCATGGGAGAGGATTTGTGAATGGAAGTGAAGCGACACAACTGTTGCTGGAAGGTCACTTGATAATGACAGCATGGTGAATGTAGTACGTCCAGATTGTATTCATACTACACACATTTTATACTCTTTATATCACTTTTTAGAGGCTGTGAAGTAATTACTTATTCAAAATAAGTACCTACTCAAGAGGGTATGCGATTTCGGACACAGACCCAGTCCTTGTAAAGTAAAACAGCTTTTATTACGCTGCTGATCTGACTTGACTGAAACAAAAAAATATATAAAAAATAACCCTGGAACACAGATTTTTGTGAGGATATTTGGGAGAAAATCTCTTCTTGTCTGAAATCTTGTTGAAATGCGGCAGAAGGGTCACCTCAAGTGTCCTTTCCCGCTAGGGGCTCTGTGTCTGTAAAGTAATGTTTCTTATTTTACTTCGACTTCCACTAGCTACAAATTAGGGATGTCAACGATTAATCAATGATTGATTAAGTGTCGAAGATACATTTAATGGATAAATCTTATCGATGGACGATTAATCAGGGTCATGCGCGTGTGCTCCTCAACCGCGAAACACAGTAGGGGAAATGAAGCAAGCGCTCCAGAGTTCTGTTTGGGACCATTTTACAGCTGGAGTTACACCTTCATCTTGACTATAAGTTTGCGTGTGCATTCACAGCCATTTGCTTTGTGTAAATGAATAAGATGTAATGTTGTTTTTATTTCATGGAGGCCTATCTATATCTGATTTATCTCATATAGGATGCATTTGGGGAAGCACAGGCGAAGCACTGCAACTTGGGTGCAGATATCACTCAACACATTGAGGACATGAGGATGAGAGCCGTGATATCTCTGCGCCCAAGTAGCAGTGCTTCGCCTGTGCTTCCCCATAATATAGTCCCAAGTCAATATCTGCCTAGGAAATCGCCTATTCTTAATCTGCATTGCTATTTGTACTCGTTGTCAAATATGCAGGCCACAAGAAGTAATTAGGTGGGTGGGTTTTTTGGATCACTTTTACTCGGGACATGCTATCTGGCAACATAGGGTTCCATTCATTATGCTAAGCTAAGCTAGCGGTGACCCTACCAAACTAAAACAATGCATGCACTGAGACAAAAATGCATTTGCCCACATATCTAAATGTAGGAAAGAAGTGAAATAAGCCCTATTTCTAAACGGTAGAGTGTTCCTTTAAGAATTAACGCGGTAGTGAAGCGTGGCGTTGATCAGCTTCAGCGAATGCAGCTCCAACAGTAATGCACGACTAATAATTACTAAGATTGGGACTGTCATGTTACATAACATTAATGAGAACACTATTTTAATGAATCGTTGTGCATTGATTGGGTTTAGTTGCTGTTGTTCCAGGGAGAGCGCATCCACAACATTCTGAATAACAGATCAGTTCGATCACATGGACTCATTTTCTTACTAGCCCTTAGTTTAGACTAAAAACCTCTCTCATTCATTTGGAGAGGAACATGCCGTTTTGAGCCGCACTTGCACACCCTGTCATGCTGTCAGCTATAAGCCACGGACATATTGCATTATTAAGGCTAACGATTAATCAAATAATTCATGGTTATTTTAAACAACGATCGATCATGGTGATTTGTGCAAGTTGACATCCCTACTACAAATCTTTGAGCAATTTTGGTGAGCTTCTCATTTTTACACTAGACATTCTTTAAAAGAAAAATCAATGAGGCACCATATCTACTCAATTAATTAATCCTGACAAATCCTTAATCTCTATCTTTTTTCCCCCAAGGACTAAACAAGATGCTGGGGTGGCAATGAACCCATGTTGTGCAAATGAAAGACGGCAGTGGGAATAAAGAGCTGCCATGGGGCTCCACTGACCTTGCGTTTATTCAGAAGTACATAATGCAATAATCACCTCCGCATGTGTGATAGATTTTAGCCACCTCGCTCCATTAATCATCAGCCGCGGATGGGAATAAATTGAATTAGCGCTACGAAAAGCTCACTTCTCTTAACTGCAAGCAACTAAAAACAATTAGTGTGTTGGAAAATGAGTTTCAATCTAATGCAATTGATTAACAGATTAATAAATATTTGATCCCCGCTACCAAGAGCTTCTTGTTCAACGTATCAAATGAGGCTGTTTTATAATTAACCTCTACACTGTGATTAATGTGAATTTGATGAATATCATAGCTTTTACAATGTTCTAATGTACAGCTAAAGTGTAATTAGAGATTTCTTGAGATCATTTGATTCATTCTAAAAAAATATTGCAGCATTGACTAATTGCACAACTGCAATAATTAGGGTTTTTTAATCCAAAAAATCCATGCAGGGGAAACACGAGAAAAAGGCAAACACATCTACCAACACTGATGAGACATGAAAAAAGATCTGAACAAAACAGGATACGTTTTGTAGATTTTATGACATTGAGTAGACGTTTTGTAGATGTTAGGACATTGAGTAGATGTTTTGTAGATGCTAGAACATTGAGTATATGTTTTTTAGATGTTAGGACATTGAGTATATGTTTTTTGTAGATGTTAGGACATTGAGTAGATTTTTTGTAGATGTTAGGACATTGAGTAGATGTTTTGTGTAGATGTTAGGACATTGTGTAGATGTTTTGTAGATGTTAGGACATTAAGTATAAGTTTTGTGTAGATGTTAGGACATTGAGTATATGTTTTGTAGATGTTAGGACATTGAGTAGATTTTTTGTAGATGTTAGGACATTGAGTAGATGTTTTGTGTAGATGTTAGGACATTGTGTAGATGTTTTGTAGATGTTAGGACATTAAGTATAAGTTTTGTGTAGATGTTAGGACATTGAGTATATGTTTTGTAGATGTTAGGACGTTGAGTATATGTTTTGTAGATGTTAGGCCATTGAGTAGATGTTTTGTAGATGTTAGGACATTGAGTAGATGTTTTGTAGATGTTAGGACACTGAGTTGATGTTTTGTGTAGATGTTAGGACATTGAGTAGATTTTTTGTAGATGTTAGGACATTGAGTATATGTTTTGTAGATGTTAGGACATTGAGTATATGTTTTGTAGAAGTTAGGATATTGAGTATATGTTTTGTAGATGTTAGGCCATTGAGTAGATGTTTTGTGTAGATGTTAGGACATTAAGTAGATGTATTGTGTAGATGTTAGGGCATTGAGTAGATGTTTTGAAGATGTTAGGACATTGAGTAGATGTTTTGTGTAGATGTTAGGACATTAAGTAGATGTATTGTGTAGATGTTAGGGCATTGAGTAGATGTTTTGTGTAGATGTTAGGACATTAAGTAGATGTTTTGTGTAGATGTTAGGCCATTGAGTAGATGTTTTGTAGATGTTAGGACATTGAGTATAAGTTTTGTGTAGATGTTAGGACATTGAGTATATGTTTTGTAGATGTTAGGACATTGAGTAGATGTTTTGTAGATGTTAGGACATTGAGTAGATGTTTTGTAGATGTTAGGACATTGAGTAGATGTTTTGTAGATGTTAGGACATTGAGTAGATGTTTTGTGTAGATGTTAGGACATTGAGTAGATGTTTTGTAGATGTTAGGACATTGAGTAGATGTTTTGTAGATGTTAGGACACTGAGTAGATGTTTTGAAGATGTTAGGACATTGAGTAGATGTTTTGTGTAGATGTTAGGAAATTGAGTAGATGTTTTGTGTAGATGTTAGGACATTAAGTAGATGTATTTTGTAGATGTTAGGGCATTGAGTAGATGTTTTGTGTAGATGTTAGGACATTGAGTAGATGTTTTGTAGATGTTAGGACATTGAGTAGATGTTTTGTAGATGTTAGGACACTGAGTAGATGTTTTGAAGATGTTAGGACATTGAGTAGATGTTTTGTGTAGATGTTAGGACATTGAGTAGATGTTTTGTAGATGTTAGGACACTGAGTAGATGTTTTGAAGATGTTAGGACATTGAGTAGATGTTTTGTGTAGATGTTAGGACATTGAGTAGATGTTTTGTGTAGATGTTAGGAAATTGAGTAGATGTTTTGTGTAGATGTTAGGACATTAAGTAGATGTTTTGTGTAGATATTAGGACATTAAGTAGATGTATTGTGTAGATGTTAGGGCATTGAGTAGATGTTTTGTGTAGATGTTAGGACATTGAGTATATGTTTTATGTAGATGTTAGGACATTGAGTAGATGTTTTGTAGATGTTAGGACATTGAGAATATTTTTTGTAGATGTTAGGACATTAAGTAGATGTTCTGTAGATGTTAGGACATTGAGTAGATGTTTTGTGTAGATGTTAGGACATTGAGTATATGTTTTATGTAGATGTTAGGACATTGAGTAGATGTTTTGTAGATGTTAGGACATTGAGAATATTTTTTGTAGATGTTAGGACATTGAGTAGATGTTTTGTAGATGTTAGGACATTGAGAATATTTTTTGTAGATGTTAGGACATTTGGTAGATGTTTTGTGTAGATGTTAGGACATTGAGTAGATGTTTTGTAGATGTTAAGCCATTGAGTAGATGTTTTGTGTATATGTTAGGACATTGAGTAGATGTTTTGTAGATGTTAGGACACTGAGTAGATGTTTTGTAGATGTTAGGACATTGAGTAGATTTGTTGTAGATATTCGGACATTGAGTAGATGTTTTATGTAGATGTTAGGAAATTGAGTAGATGTTTTGTAGATGTTAAGACATTGAGTAGATGTTTTGTGTAGATGTAAGGACATTAAGTAGATGTTCTGTAGATGTTAGGACATTGAGTAGATGTTTTGTGTAGATGTTAGGACATTAAGTAGATGTTTTGTGTAGATGTTAGGACATTAAGTAGATGTTTTGTAGATGTTAGGACATTAGACTTTTGTGTTGAGTAGATGTATTGTAGATGTTAGACTGTATAAACTAAACCCCTTAGTTTATACAGTATAACTATCATGTCTATGGAAAGTCCCCACAAAGATAGTGATCCAGACGTGTGTGTGTCTCTAGAGTTTTGAAGATGTTAGGACATTGAGTAGATGTTTTGTGTAGATGTTAGGAAATTGAGTAGATGTTTTGTGTAGATGTTAGGACATTAAGTAGATGTATTTTGTAGATGTTAGGGCATTGAGTAGATGTTTTGTAGATGTTAGGACACTGAGTAGATGTTTTGTAGATGTTAGGACATTTAGTAGATGTTTTGTGTAGATGTTAGGACATTGAGTAGATGTTTTGTAGATGTTAGGACATTGAGTAGATGTTTTGTAGATGTTAGGACACTGAGTAGATGTTTTGAAGATGTTAGGACATTGAGTAGATGTTTTGTGTAGATGTTAGGACATTGAGTAGATGTTTTGTGTAGATGTTAGGACATTAAGTAGATGTTTTGTGTAGATATTAGGACATTAAGTAGATGTATTGTGTAGATGTTAGGGCATTGAGTAGATGTTTTGTGTAGATGTTAGGACATTGAGTATATGTTTTATGTAGATGTTAGGACATTGAGTAGATGTTTTGTAGATGTTAGGACATTGAGAATATTTTTTGTAGATGTTAGGACATTTGGTAGATGTTTTGTGTAGATGTTAGGACATTGAGTAGATGTTTTGTAGATGTTAGGCCATTGAGTAGATGTTTTGTGTATATGTTAGGACATTGAGTAGATGTTTTGTAGATGTTAGGACACTGAGTAGATGTTTTGTAGATGTTAGGACATTGAGTAGATTTGTTGTAGATATTCGGACATTGAGTAGATGTTTTATGTAGATGTTAGGAAATTGAGTAGATGTTTTGTAGATGTTAAGACATTGAGTAGATGTTTTGTGTAGATGTAAGGACATTAAGTAGATGTTCTGTAGATGTTAGGACATTGAGTAGATGTTTTGTGTAGATGTTAGGACATTAAGTAGATGTTTTGTGTAGATGTTAGGACATTAAGTAGATGTTTTGTAGATGTTAGGACATTAGACTTTTGTGTTGAGTAGATGTATTGTAGATGTTAGACTGTATAAACTAAACCCCTTAGTTTATACAGTATAACTATCATGTCTATGGAAAGTCCCCACAAAGATAGTGATCCAGACGTGTGTGTGTCTCTAGAGTTCCACATTATTTCAGGCCACTGTGTGTGTGTGTGTATGTATATATATATATATATATATATATATATATATATATATATATATATATATATATATATATATATATATATATATATATATATAAAATAACATAACATGACATGACATGACACATAGCATTTACCTTAAGCATTTGCAGCTTGAAAAGGTAAAGTGTGAACATAAATGTTTTTGAATTGAAGGCTCTCATAAACAAACAAGCATAACTATCATCAGATCTTATCTTTCTCAATGTCTTGATGGAGAAATTGTTCTGTTTGGATTGGTTTGTTGACAGAAGATCTACAAAATGTTTAAATATCCAAAGGTTGAACTCAGTAATGCATGTGGATTGTATCTGAAGATATAGTGTGCATGACTGCGGTATATATTGCTTTTATTATCATATGCACCTTACTTTTTCTTTCATTTTTCTAAAATAGTCTTTGGAGTACAGTCATTTATTTCTTTCTGCTGTAAAAAGTGTTTGTCTTGGATCTCATTTTCACCTCTGAAAATGTGCAGCTTGCGTTTCCAATTGTGATGATATAATGACAAATAGTGAAGCAATCTGCAGTCGTTAAGGTATGTAAAAAAAAAAGGCTAGCCTAAAATCTACATTGTGAAACTTAACTGAGAAAGCCCCCCCATTCGTTGTTGTCGTTTCACCTTATAAATTCTAACAGATTTATTTATTTATTTATTTATGCTCACTCACTCACTCACTCACTCACTCACTCACTCACTCACTCACAGTCACTCACTCACAGTCACTCACTCACTCACTCACTCACTCACTCACTCAATTATTTATTAGTATTTGTTCCATTGACAATTTTAGGGGTTATAATTCTACACAAAGGGTAGGAATATACATAGCAAGGTGCTGGAGAAATTAACTGTATGAAAGTTAAGGAGCCATGAAATTAAATACTACAGTGTTTTTTTCTTTTTTTCTTCTCTACGTTCACACTTAATAGAGACATATGCTCGGTATTTTCAAACATAAACCCAAATCTTTGGGTCTGAAATGATGATATAAAACGGCTCGGGTTATGTATATAACCCTTGTTCCCTGAGAGGGAACGAGCACTGCGTCGGAACGACGAAATGGGGATGCTCCCTAAGCATCAGCGGCTCTGAAGTCTGAATAGAAACTAGACCAATCCGATTGGCGTGCGTGATGACGTCATTGTGACGGCGTACCCGGAAGTATAAAAGGGGAGCCGGCGCATAATGGCGGCAGTTTTTTGCTCTGAAGCATGCGCTCCAGGCGTGCCGAGGTGTGGCGGCGCGACGCAGTGCTCGTTCCCTCTCAGGGAACAAGGGTTATATACATAACCCGAGCCGTTCCCTTTATCGAGGGAACTTCACACTGCGTCGGAACGACGAAATGGGGATGAGTACCCACTAGGCCACACCGAGGGTAGCGCCTGCCCTAGTGTGAAGCCGGAGACCGGGCACAACTAGGACTGGAGCACCCTAGCGCCACGTCGCAGGGAGATCTAGGCTGTAAAATCTGATAAAAGTGTGCGGGGTGGCCCACCCAGCCGCCTCACAGATATCCTGCAAGGGGACCCCAGAAAGGAGGGCCACTGAAGAGGCCATGCCTCTGGTGGAATGAGCCCTCACGGCCAAGGGTGAAGGCAAACTGCGCACCCGATAGGCCATGGTTATTGCCTGGACAATCCAATTACTGATTGTCTGAGTAGAAGCAGGCAACCCTTTCTTAGGTGAACCGAAGCACACTAACAGCTGCTGAGATCTCCTCCATTGTGCAGACTTCTCCAAATAAACTCTAAGTGCCCGAACCGGGCAGAGTAGGTGAAGTCTCCCTTCTTCCGCCGTCACATGAGGCGGAGGATGAAATGCCTGTAGAACCAGTGACCTGACCACCCTTGATGGGACCTTAGGTACGTAACCCGGCCTAGGATGTAAAATAGCCTTTACTCCACCCGGGGCAAACTCCAGGCAAGTTGGCGTTACCGCCAAGGCCTGGAGATCTCCCACTCTCCTAAGAGAGGTAATAGCGAGGAGAAAAGCTACTTTAAAGGTCAGGTGTTTTGGTTCCGCCAGCTCCAATGGCTCGAAGGGGGCCTCAGCCAAACCTCCGAGAACCACTGCCAAGTCCCATGTAGGAACTCTGGACTGAGCCACAGGCCTCATCCTCCGAGCCCCACGGAGGAACTGTACAACCAGCTGGTGCCTACCCAAAGGCCCATCACCCAGAGGTGTGTGGAAAGCCGCAATGGCAGCCACGTACACCTTGAGTGTGGACGGGGTCAGACCCGCAGAGAAACGATCTTGGAGGAACTCCAGCACTGAAGCCACCGGGCAGTTAACTGGGTCCACCTCATGTTCCCCGCACCAAGTGGAAAAGACATTCCACTTGAGGCTGTACAGTCTCCTGGTAGATGGAGCCCTGGAGCTGAGTAAGGTCTCTACCACCCCTGCCGACAGGCCAGCCTCTAGGTACCTGGCCCCATCAGGGGCCAGACCCAAAGGTTCCAAATCTCCGGTCGGGGGTGAAATATCGTGCCCGCCGCCTGAGACAGGAGATCCCTCCTCAGAGGAATCTACCATGGTTGACCTGCCAGCAGAGCTATGATATCTGAGAACTAAACTCGGGTCGGCCAACGGGGCGCCACTAGAAGTAGGCTGACCCCCTGTTGACGAACCCTCTCCAGGACTCCCGGGAGCAGAGCGATCGGGGGAAATGCGTACAGACGCAGCCTCGGCCACGTCTGCACCATGGCATCCAACCCCAGCGGGGCTGGATGCGTGAGGGAAAACCACAGTGGACAGTGGGACGTCTCTCGAGACGCAAACAGGTCCACTTCCACTGGGCCGAACCTCTCGCACATGGCCTCCACCACCTCGGGGTGGAGCCGCCACTCCCCGGGCCTCAGCCCCTGCCTTGACAGGATGTCTGCTCCCTGATTTTGGACCCCGGGACATACATTGCCCTAATGGACAACAGTTTCCCTTGGGACCACAGGAGAATTAGATGCGCCAATCTGCACAGAGGGCGCGATCTCAACTCTCCCTGGTGATTGAGGTACGCTACGACAGCCGTATTGTCTGTCCGTACCAGGACATGTTGGCCGCGGAGGTCCGGGAAAAAGCTCCTAGAGCTTTGTAGACCGCCATCATCTCCAGGCAGTTTATGTGCCAGGAGGAATGACGGCCCTCCCACGGGCCCCTCGCAAGCGGCCGTCCATGACCGCGCCTCAACCAGTGAGGGAGGCGTCTGTTGAAACGGATTCCCGGCAACAGGACGCTCCAAACACTGGCCCCTGGGCAGAAACCAAGGTTTCCTCCATATGACTGGGGAACGAAGGCATCTGCGCGTTACCCTGATCATACGGAACGAATTCCCTCTGGGGGAATTCCCCTTGGTTTTCAGCCACCACTGGAGGGGTCTCATGTGTAGCAGGCCGAACGGTATCACGTTGGACGCTGCTGCCATGTGCCCCAGCACTCTCTGAAAGTGCTTAACAGTGAGGCCGAAGGGAAGAACCCGATATTGGTACGCCTCGCCCCCGAAAGCGAACCTCAGGCCTCCTGTGGGCAGGAAGGATGGAGATATGAAATATGCGTCTTTAGATACATCGTGACGAACCAGTTCCTCGAACTGGATCTGACTCACGATGGGATAGTGAGCATCTTGAACCTGAATCTCCTCAGAGAACGGTTCAAGTACCTCCGACGCACCCTTCCATCCTCTTTGGGAACCATGAAGTAGTGACCGTAAAGCCGGACTCCCTGTCTGGCGGAGGGATACACTATATAGCCTCCTTTACCATCAGGGAGCACACTTCCTGTTCCCTAACCTGCCACTGGGCTGGGCACACCACTATTCAGGCCACACCGATGAACCCCGGTGGTGGAACGCTGAACTGCAGTCTCTACCCTTTGCCCAAGGTACACAGGGCCCCAGCAGATATATTCGGGAGCATAACCATGCGCCGAGATATTCTACTAGGGGAACCAGCCTCTCAAGGCTGGTCCCTGGTACCCACCGAACCTCCTGCCCGACCCCCTGAAGCGGCCACCCGGCAGGGCTTAGTCGGGGAGGATTTTCGGTGTGCGAACGCGTTCGCTGCCCAGCCGAAGTCTCCCTAGAGGCGGCTAGAGTAGCATGCGTTTGCAGGAAGTCAATGTGGCCCGAGCGTCATAGACGGCGGATCGCAGCATCGACTTCCAGAAAACTCCACAGAGGAGGCGACCTCGATCGCTCCTCTGGAGAGGGGGCTGGCCAGCAGGCCACTGGGCTGGGCATACCACCATTCAGACCACACCGATGACTTCGGTATTGGAACACTGAACTGCAGTCTGCGCCCTTTGCCCATGGTACATAGGGCCCAAGCAGATATATTAGGAGCATAATGACTATGCGCTGATATATCCTACTAGGGGAACCAGCCTCTCAAGGCTGGTCTCTGGTACCCACCGAGCCTCCTGCCCGACCCCCTGAAGCGGCCACCCGGCAGGGCTTAGTCGGGGAGGATTTTCGGTGTGCGAACGCGTTTGCTGCCCAGCTGCAGTCTTTCTAGAGGCGGCTAGAGCAGCATGCGTTCGCTGGAAGCCAATGTGGCCCGAGCGTCGTAGACGGCGGATCGCAGCATCGACTTCCAGAAGACTCCACAGAGGAGGCGACCTCGATCGCTCCCCGGGAGCAATAAATATACCAGCGAACACAATTTGGATGATAGGTTGAAATACCTAACCCCTCAAAGTCAGATAAATCTCATTTAATTGCACAGAATTAAATGCCATCAAAACACCCAAATAGTGAACACAACTGGGATGATAGGCTGATAATCCAACTCCTCAAAGTTAGATAAATCCCATTTATTTCCTCAGAAATAAATGCCACCATAATCACCCATCACGTGAACATGCTGAATGATAGGCTGAATAGACATATCTAACTCCTCAAAGTCAGATAATGTTTAATTTAAATTCTTTCTCAGAATTAAATGCAGCCCTAATCACCAGACCATACTGTTTAAATATGTATTCAACTACTCGTCATCTACCCGCTGCCTCAGCAACGCGAGATTCAAAAATCTTCCCAACATATTGGCTTTCATCCCTCGAGATGAAAGACCACAGGCGCGTGGCTGAAACACTCGAAACGCACGTTTCTGTACGCTACGAGCATTTCTCAATGACCAGCCAGCACCCTCAGGAGCTGACTGCAAGCCTCGCTAAACAGTATCACATGTACACATATAGCGTGTGTTCACTTTCTGTTGCAGACCCTAATGCACGCGCTGCCTCGGCAACGCGAGATCGAGCCTGTATTATAAGGTGGCGAGCTCTCGTTTGCTTCACTCAGTCGACGCTGAGCACATCTAATTCCTCGGAATCAGTTTGCTCAAGCATCTGGTTCTCCCTCCCGGGGAAGAGCCGCATCGCGGGCTTCCGCACGGGAACGGAGAACACGGGGTTACTACAGGCAGCCCCCTCGGGGACTGCCTGAGCACCTTATTATGAATGAAGCAGTGTGTATGGTGTTTTAACGTCACCCGCCTGGATGCTGAGCACATCTAATTCCTCAGAATCAGATAGCTCAAGCATCAGACCCTCCAACCCGGGGGAAGATGCCGCCAAGCGGGCTTCCACACGGGGAGGAAGATCGTCGGAACTGTCAGAGGAGGATTGGGAAAGTGCCGCGGCAGTCCCGAAACCCTCTGACAAGTCCCGCTGTGAGCCCCATGATCTGCGACGCCGAGCCGCCTCAGCGACCGCGGGTCCAGAACCACGGGGCTCACGAGGCTGGCCGGTCTCATCGAACACGGCCAGCCGAGAGCGGAGCAGTCTGAGTGTCAGCCGCTCACAGTATTCACAGGCGGCTCCCTCGAGAGCCGCCCGAGCGTGCTGAACACCCAGACACTGCACACAAAGCATGTGTGTATCCGAGCCTGAGATGTAACGAGGGCAAGGATGCACACACTGCTTGAATTCTCTCTCCATTCTCACTTTTATTAAACTAGTCAAACACACTCTTTCAATCGCAACTGGACAAACAACAGTAAATAGACAGACAATGTAACACAGAGCGCCTGCTGAAGAGCAAAGACTGCCGCCATTATGCGCCGGCTCCCCTTTTATACTTCCGGGTACGCAGTCACAATGACGTCATCACGCACGCCAATCGGATTGGTCTAGTTTCTATTCAGACTTCAGAGCCGCTGATGCTTAGGGAGCATCCCCATTTCGTCGTTCCGACGCAGTGTGAAGTTCCCTCGATAAAGGGAACTGTTATGGCCATGTGATGTTACGAAGGGTTTTACACCAGTTTGATACAAGATGAAATGTATCATTTCATTATGTTCATGATATCAGTATGATCTGCAGCAATAATAATGTTCATTGTTAGGGTTAACGCATTATAAGTAGTCATATTACTTTTCCAAGAAACTAGAAAAATAGCAAACTACTTTAAAAGTACAAAAAAATATTTGAGTTACTTTTTTGTATAAATAAAAATATTTTGTTGTTTTCCCATTCATTTTGTTGTTTTCCCATGTTGAGAGGTATTTTAACAAACTCCTGCTAGTTTTAACCGGATTACCTTTGCGACTTTAAATTGCGAAGATGCTGAGTTTCCTTCGAAAGGCGTGTCCCTGGTGGCCTCACAAATTCCGATGTTTCAGTACAGTTCTTTGTACAGGTTCCAACATTACAATAAACAATAAACATATAAACAGTAAACATATAAACCTAAACACATAAACCAATAAACATATAAACCTATATAAGGATGGTCATGCTTACTCCACAGTCCTCAACGTTCAGAGTTCAATATGTTCATAGCCATAGATATGAAACTGTTTTTAAAACGAGTTGTTCTGGCGGCAAATGTCCTATAACGCCTCGCAGAAGGCAGTAACTGGAAGGCGTAATGTGCATAGCAATCATACCAATACTCAGTTATAGTAATAGCGCCACCTACTGGCAACGATGTGTTTAACACTGTGATGCACTACTAGCAGCATTATAAAATGTGCCACTGAGTGCTAAACATATTAAAACATGCTATTATTGCCATGAAACAGAAAGTTGTTGTAACTCAAGTACACAATGTCTGATCTGCCCCAGACTTTACGTCTGATAAGAGGGAGACTAGGGATGGGCACTCGATTTTTTATAATAAAATTAATTATTTAACTTTAATTTTATAATTTAACTTATAATTCAAAAATGTAATGAATACAAAAATGCAGCATGTTTTTCCTCGATGAGACCTTTATTACAAGATCAACTTGTGGCAGACAGTAAACTGCGTTCAGTTAGCCAAACCGAACAAATGTGCGCGTGCATATGCATCGTTGCGTGTCTGTTGCGTGCGTTTTCTGTGCCTTTGCGCACCAGAAGCGTGTCTGATGCAGCGCTGCTGCTATAACGTTAGGTGACGTACAGGAAGGCTGGACTTCATGTTAAACATAAATATAGACTACTGATACAGCAAAGACATTGACGGCAAAATATGCTACCGAATATTTTGTTCTGTAACAGGTGAAATATTTCAAAATCTACAATTACTACAATACTATTTCTTAAACTACAATTAGGCCTATATCTGCATTTATGTTAACCTAGAGACTTTCAAACATCAAAAGGTCAGTTATTAACATGCATTCGTGTCACAATTACACATAAACATATTTTTATATTCTAATTTTGCCTGTAAACGCTTCCAACACACGTGTCGCATGAAAAATAGGCATCGGTTCTCTAGCTTGCACGTCTTTAAATCAAAATGGTCCCACGCCCCACTTCGCCGTGACCTCTTCATAATTGTTTTAAAATCAAAACGGAAGATCACTGACAATAACCGAGTAGGCCTATGGTGTCAAATATTGCACCCTAGTGGTAAAATGTTTAATTGCTGCCACACAGAAAAAATTCATTTAACTGCTTCAAGACTCACACTACAACCTGCATTCAAAAAAACAAAAAAAAAAAAAAAAAACATACATTTGTTTAATCAATAACAAATAAACGTGATTGACGAAATTCTTAACGGTCAACTATCGATCGTCGATTAATCATGCCCATCCCTACTGGAGTGTTTAACTTTCTTCTCACGCAGCCCAGAATGGCAGCACAGCTGAACATTTTGTTCTGGAAATTAGCATTTCCTTCATATAGAAGCTTATTTATTTAACTTGGTGTGGTATGGTCTTTAAAAATAGAAGAAAAAAAAAGTTATTAAAAATATAGAATATACAGAATATACAGACAAAAACTTTTTAAAGCAAAAAAAAGAAAAGAAAAAAAAGACTACTCCAATACTGTTTCAGAAAATGAAGGAAAAAAAAGGAATCTTGTAAGTAAGGTGCATATGATAATAAAAGCAATATATACCGCAGTCATGCACACTATATCTTCAGATACAATCCACATGCATTATTGAGTTCAACCTTTGGATATTTAAACATTTTCTTCTGACAACAAACCAATCCAAACAGAACAATTTCTCCATCAAGACATTGAGAAAGATAAGATCTGATGATAGTTATGCTTGTTTGTTTATGAGAGCCTTCAATTCAAAAACATTTATATTTACACTGTACGTTTTCAAGTCGCAAATGCTTAAGGTAATAAGGTACATACAGAGGCCTGAAAATGATGTGGACCTCTTGAGACACACACAGATTCACACGTCTGGTTCACTATCTTCGTAGGGACTCTCCATAGACGTAATTGTTTTTGTACTGTATATTATATCCCTTACACTAACCCTACCCCTTAACCTAGCCAGCACAGAAAACTTTTTTTTGTTTTGTTTCCTCATGGGGACCTCAATTTAGGTCCTCAAGGTTCAGGTTGAAGTCTGAAGAGTGACTATTGCAATAAATAATACAATTAATAAATAAAATAAGTTAAATAAATCATATAAATAATACAATAATCCAAAACAATTTAATACATTTCACAAAACAGGTTTAAGTTATACAAACTGTAATAGAAATACTTAGTAGTAAACATAAATAAATAAATAAATAAATAAATAAATAAATAAAATCATCAATTTAAGAATTAAAGGGGGGGTGAAACACTCAGTTTCAGTCAATCTCATGTCAATCTTGAGTACCTATAGAATAGTATTGCATCCTTCATATCTCCGAAAAGTCTTTAGTTTTATTATATTTATAAAAGAAATATGGGCTGTACCGAGTCTTTCCGGAAAAAAAACGAGTGCCTGGAGGCGTATCGTGTGGGTGGAGCTAAAGAATAACGATCGCGAACAAAGCGGTGACGTCAGTTTTACTCACCGCGCACGACCGTGAACCTTTATCGCTGGGACCGCTCCGTCAAAAACACACTTCTTTGGTAACTGTTGATTTCGTGAAGTCCTGTGACAGCAGTGACCGTGGAGATCCACTTTTGCGACACGACTGAAGCGTATGTTGTGACGCTTCTCATCATTTCTGCGTTCAAATCGGTTCAAATGCAGCGCTGCCTTCCCTGAATGCTGTGCTGAAGCGTTGAAGTCACTTGATGTCACCCATAGGAATAAAGTGGAGCGCGACGGCACAGACGTGTTGCACGGACTAGTGGATCTGCTGCACCTGAGAGCATTGTTTATGGGCGGTGTGCATCTAGTCACGCGCTCGCGCACCCTTCCGGGAAAAGAGCCCGTACGGCCCATACAAGGACATTCCGCTCTATCAATGTCAAGCGGACCCATACTCTCCGAAACTTGTGAGAAACCGGAAGGAGTATTTTTGACACAGAAACTTTGTCTATGTTTAGGATGGGAATCTGGCAGCTTTTTGTTTTTTTTTACCATGTGTCTGGTGAACATAACAAACCGCACCACCGTGTTGGTAGAGCGCCACCGCGGTGGCTGAGTAGCACCGGCAGGGGTCGGCCAAACAATAGTTTTTTTGTATGTAAATACTGTTTTATGTAAATATTATGACACGAGTGGAGAACAACACTTTATTTACAAAATAAATAATAGGTCCGCAATTGTTACCTCGCAACCATGGAAACAACATTCATGCCAAACGAGATACTCCATTTACGTGTCTCAAGATTTGGGAAAATAAATAAGAGATTCCATGTAGAATAAAATGGAGTAAGCCTATTGTTGAATTCGCAGAGAATTTGGTGACCAGATCGATTTATTCGGAAAATAAAGCGTTGTACTTCACTCGTATAATATCCACGTAAAGCATTAACATAAAATGTTAGGCCGACCACCACCGGTGCATTTACCAGCACAGCCCTAGACCACCGCGGTGATGGTAAATCCCCCGGGGTGCTTTTCACGTCTCTCAATAAAGGAACAGAGAGCTTTCCCCTCAGGACACCTGTTGCACCAGCTGCGCAAGTTACAACTACCCTAGTTTTTAACGTGAATGGGCACTAAGTTAACGTTGATATTTTTGCGTTGCACTTAAACTTAAATATATGTTTAAACTAAATATTCACGGAAGCCTGCGATCAGGAGTAACATTAACAGATAGAATAGCAGGCAGACTGAACTGCATCACACTCTTGTTTTACATGATTGAAATGTGAATAGATATCTTTATGTTAGGTTAACACGAACCAAAACAGCGCACCGCTGCATACATACGTCCGTGTTATATAATCAGTTCAATAATCACTTTATTTTTTTTTTCAGTATTTATTTATTGATCCATAATTTAGTTTCAAATAGCCTTTCTTGATGTTATACATAAAAGCACTTATGTTATTCACGATTAAGTATTGGGATATTTTTATCAATATTTACATAAGGCAAAAGTAACGTTAGTTAAGAATGAAGAAAAAAGTGGAATTCACGGCATTCAACAACTTACTATGATAATATTATTTCCCATTTGTTTTTTCCCACTTGTTCTGGCATCCTGGTGCACATAAGCTGTCCATCATGTTGAATAGTAAGGTTTAAACAGTCTGGTTTTAAATTATGTTATAGATACCAGTGCAAGAGCCGCTCTAGCGCTCCCCTGACTGCCTGCCAAAATGGCGGCGCTTAGGCTGTGTGACTTCAACCTACGGAGCTCTATACAAAAGTAAAATAAAAAGAACTTTCCGAAACGTATTTGAGTCCTGTGTTTGGCACAGAAATACTTGTTTTTTGAAATTTTGTCCATGTTTAGCATGAGAATCCAACTCTTAAACAGTGTAAATAAGTCATAAGAATGCATTATAAGAATGCATAAAATAGCATTAGACCCCCTTTAAGCTGCTTACAGTCCAAATACGTATGTATGCAAACGATACCTACAAGTTTTATGAAAAACAGAGGAATTGTGTATTTAGATGTGGGGGGAAAAGCCCTCTAAAATGTACTTTTGAAGGTAATCTACATGTCTCAAAAGAGATGCTGTGACGCATGAGGGGGGCTTACAAATTGGTTCGCTATCACCAGGCTGCGAAGCTCAAATGGGTCAATGAGAGAGACCAGAGCTCAGCGTGGCAGCAGTAGGGGGTTTGAAACGGTGTACATGGCAGTCTGCAGCAGAAAGGCCAGCGTATACTGTACTGCAGTGCTGCGGTCTGGGGGTAGATTGCGATCTAAGCTGTACGCCCCAGGTATGGGAAAAGTGGAGCGTGATGTTTATAATACCTGACTGAAGCAGCCATGGCTAAGAGACTTTCACGGTTGTCTGCCTACAGCTGAGACCTCACGTCTGATATACAGCCATGGCCTGATGCTAAAAGAAGTTGAGAAGGGAAAAAAAAATGCTGGCTGACTTAACCAAAAATGTTGCTTTTTGGACTCCACTGACTTTAAATGTATGGGCAAAAACAATTATTGATAATAAGCATTTATCCTGTTTTCTAATTCAGACACACATGTTAAGGAATTACAGAAGTATCTTCTTTTTTCTTTTTTTTTTCTTTTTTTGGTGAATAACCTTTTTAACAATATAGTTATTGGATTTTTTTTTTCTTGTCTGTTGTGGTTCAGATGACAATTTTAGTGCTTTTTGATAGTGCCAAGTCTCTAAAAACCAAATGCATCCAGCAATATCTGCAGCTCTGTTTGAACAGATAAACATCTTTAAGTCCTTTATCATTCCTCAGATCTAGCAGTGACATGTACTTGACATTTAGCTGTGATAAGTCAAGTGCAGCATTTACAAAGAAAAAAAAAGAGGATCTGAAAGGCTTCCGTGGTGGTTCATGTCTTGTAACCCAGCCGCCATTAAACACATGTTGTTAATCACACATCAACACTACACCCTGTTTATTACCAATCACGAACAAATATATTGGCGCCTCTGCTGTTGTGATTTAAATATTCCCCTTATTAACTTTATAGACAAAAGTAACTGCTCACTCAAAAGCATGTTGCTGACTCATGCAGAAGACAGAGGTCAGTGGTTCACTAGGGAACTCCTAACTGAAAAACAATCAATTAACTGTCCGGGGGCTGGGGGAGGGTTATTTTTCAATATTTTTCCCGTTTGTTTACCTGCCTTTTATTAGTGTTGCTATTAAGAGTAAGACTTAAAATTATGTGCAGGAACATTTAATTAAAAGATGTGGCAAACTGTAACTAGGAACATGCCAGCACTGCAAAATAGTGTAAACATACAGAAGACTGAACAAATAGGTGATTAATCTGGAAATGAATGAGTGTGGCATTTGAAGGGAACATGTTTATAAGAAAAACAACAGTTCATGGTCACAACAAATTCTTTTTTTTCAAATGTGTGTTTAAGGAGACATTAATGGGCCATTTCGCACAAAATAGCGTTTCACATTGGAATGAAAAAAAAATAGTTTTTGAACTTGAGGACTTGTTTTGATATGCGAGATGCTGCAGAAGACGTGATATGCGAGCACAATGTACGCCTACACTGTAAAAAAATACTTTAAAAATAAGTTACCTGGTTGCCTTAAAATTTTGAGTTCATTGAAATTAAAATTTTGAGTTAGTTCTATGAACTTTTTTGAGATTCGACAACCCTAATTCAAATATTATTAAAAGATTTTGTACGCATATTGGGTAATTGTGTGTTTTATTTGTGATGACGCAGTGAAATTGTGCTATTTTCATGATTTATCAAATTTTTATGTGGTTCAGATACAATAATATTTTGAGTTTCTATTTATTAAACCAATTTGCTTCATTGTATCAACTAAAATGTTTAATTTCAATAAACTCAAAATTAAGGCAACCAGGTTACTTGCTTTTTCAAGTTAAACCACAATACTTTTACAGTGTAGTGCATGCTTACATAGAATGGACATGCAGTACAGTGAAATGAAGAAGAAAAAAAAGCTTTTGTATGTGTAAAAAGGCCTTTAAAGGTCTACTGAAACAAAAACAAAAAAATTGTTTAGCTTTTAGTATGACCGTGTTAGCCTTAACGTTATTAATAAGCTGGTATGTTCCAAAACTATGACAAAATTTGCATTTAGGAGATATAAGCATTCAAAATTTACAGTCTCCCACTTACAATCTGCCACTCAGATTTTGGTGAATCCCCCTACGCTGCCGAAGCTAAGGCTGAAAACGGTCAGGAGTTGTTAACACACATTTACTCATTTCTACATGGTGAAACTCACATAGCAGACTATATATGTGATAGGAAACGATTCAGTGCAAATATGCTTTCATTTGAGGCGAATAAAGTCTGTTTTCACGTTAGTTTCACGCACCGCACACACCCCAACGGCTCTGGTCTAAATTTAGACTACAGACACGAGAGTGCAGCGCGGATCATATGCGCGAGTCGACACCGACAACAAACATATCGACCCATTTGAATTCTGCTCAGAATGCTGCATTTCAAACCGATATGGAGGAGATTATGAGAGGAAACTTGTTTTACCAAACAGAGAAAGGTCCGCTCTTGCACTCTTGTCTAGTGTATATTAACGAAATGCTATTGGCTGTTTCAAAAAAGGGGAGGAGCCGCTAACAGCTGAAGCCGTTTTTAGCGGATATTACGTCAACACATTGAATGTGGCGCGTTTCAAAGCACTTCAGTGGGCCTTTAAGTATCCCTAAAAAGAACTTAAAAATATGCAATTGGACTCTACAAGACCCTTGAAGGTTTCCTGTAGTGTCTGGCACCAAGACGCAGATTCTTCAAGTCCTTTAGACTGCGAGGTCGACCAAATTTGTTGGTATAGCGCATCCCACAGATGGTCAATTGGACTGAGATCTGGGGAATTTGGTGGCCAGAGCAACACCATTGAACTCTTCACCATGTTCCTCAAACCATTCCTGAACAATGTGTGCAGAGTGACAGGGTGCATTAACCTGTTTAAAGACTTCCTGAAATCCACCTGGGAACACCATTGCCCTAAAGGGGTTTACCTGTTCTGCAACAATGTTTAGGCAACATTCAAATTTATGTCCACATGAATGGCCGGACACAGAGTTTACCAGAAGAACGTTGCCCAGAGCACCACACTTCCCCCCAAGTCAAAATTGACCCCAAGCTTCTTTCCACAAATGTCCTTATGTTTACTTCTAAGCATTTTTTATTCCTACTAAAAACAATCTAATATCTTCAAATATGTTTAATTTATAAACATAAACCCGCCACAACTAAACAGTTCAAATAAAATGAAAAGGACACTAAGTATGCATACATACTCTTTCCTGATTTTAAGGTGAGATTTCATCCCATTTCAGGGAAGCACGGTGTAAAAGATATTTAGGTAAGTCTCTAAATTATCCTGGGTCTGTGTCATCTGCCTCAACACTTTTATTCTCAATTCCACTGCAATGAGAGTACCACAGTGCATCATGGGAGCTCGTCTGTGTTTACCGTCTCTTTAGACAGAACATTCACTTTGCAACCATCACTCACTGTTAAACCCCACTGACTTTATAAACAGAAGACTTTCTGCACTAAAAGACATAATACAGCGAGATTGAGACCTCTCTTCAGCGAATAATGAGTGGTGCGTGGCATTTGATTGTGAGAAACCTTGTGAGGCTGGATCTGTTAATAGATGGTACGTGTGAAGGGAAGTGTTTCTGCAGCTAAACACAGACGCTGCCGCTAAGTTCTGTTTCATGTTAAAGTGTTACCTGTGAGGCGCTAGAGTCTGTCAAGAGATTATAAGTGTTATAGCGACACTTCGGCTATGTTCACACTGTCACTGTTTGGGATTGACAAGCGTATTTGCTGACAGATGTGAGCATTGGCTTGAATGTTTTGGATTTAATGCTATGTATGAGTGTTCTCATTATAATGTTATGTAATATGGCAGTCTCAATCATAGTTATTATTAGTACTGCATTGCTGTTTTAGCTGCACATGCTGAAGCGCTGATCACCCTGATAAACTGAAGCCCTTTGCTAGTGGGTTATATAACTCAAAGAAACAGATTAATCAGATAGATACAAAATAAACAGATTATTACAAATGATATCTGCACAAAATGACGCAAATGCACAAATGAACTTGAACTAAGTTACGTGCTATTCAAAATAGGTAATTCCTACTGTGGATGCGCTACTCCTATAACATCCTGCTGAAACACAGCAACTAAAGCCAATTAATACACAGCATTTTATTACAACATTGTTCTCTTTATAATGTTATGTAATAAAGATTATCACCGACGTGCTTTATACTGTGGTGATTGTTAACCAAATTCAACCTATATGAGATAAATCGGTTAGAAATAGGCCTACAAAAAATAAACAATATTGCAACTTTCATTTGCACAAAACAAAAGACTGCGAATGCACACCCAAACCTATACCGGTATAGTCAAGAAGGTGTAACTCTACTTTTTTAAACTCCGGCGTACTCGCTTAGTGTCTACCCCTGCGTCCCAATTTGCATACTAGCCATACTAAATAGTACTCGAAAATAGAATTAGTATGTCCCAAATCGTAGTATTTTGAAAAGAGTATTACAAACATACCCGGATGATTTACTATTTCTGGTCCGAATTCGAAGTACAGATCGACGCACACTCTTAAAGCTACACTGTGTAACTTTTTTTGTTTATTCTTAGCTAAAACACTTAGTTCTTTCAAACATATATGTGCTCATTAATGTATATTTACTTCTTTCTAGTAATAAAGTATTCTCATAAGTTTATAATATGCCATTGAAAATACATACGGGTCAGGGGTTTTAATGCTGGTCGCCATGTTGGTCCTCCATCTTGAAAGTACATTAGCCAAAGAGGGACATACCCGTAAATTCAAGCTTCGCCTTTCACGTTTTAACACTCGATGGCACTCATGGACGAGGTCGAACTGGATGCCATGTTAATCTTGGACTAAATCGCCCACTGTAGGAGTTAAAACGAATTTGGAATTCAGATGAACAGAAATTAATATTCACTGGATGGTCATATACCTTTACACCGCTAGATGGGGGGAAATATCACACAGTGTAGCTTTAACGCCTGATATTGCCCACAACCCATTGCGAGTTGGACGAGGATTCGGATAAAAAAAAAGTGTTAAAAAAAACTACAAACATGGTGGATGTGTGAGTCCGACGGTTAAGTAGAGAAGTTTGGATAAAGGGGTTTGAGTGACCAACTATCAGTATTTAACCAGACAAAAATATTTTTATTCAGTGTTGTCCACATTATATTTCACCTGCAGCAGCATTGTGAACTTTTTTAAAGGGATAGTTCACTTTGAAATTAAATTGTGATATGTTTTAGCTTACCTCATGGGCATCCGAGATTTAGGAGTATTTGTTTCCCCAGTAGTTTCAATTTTGATCATTTTAGGTCAAACCGTTCTTGTCTGTGCCACACACTGATGGCCTAAGACACGAAACGAGTGGTTTGTGTGAGAAAACGAAGAGTATTTATATCGTTTTCACCTCTTGTACACCACAGGAAACAAGCACGCGCGCCCTCGGATCAGTCAGACGTAGTGTTGTACAAGAGGTGAAAACGATATAAATACTGTTCGTTTTCTTACACAAACCGCTCGTTTCGTGTCTTAGGCCATCAGTGTGTACTTATGATGGGGGATTGTTTAATTTGGACTTCTCTGTGTATGCTCTTTGAGGTGGTGACCATAGACCTGCATTATGTGAGGCACAGACAAGAACGGTTTGACCTAAAATGATCAAAATTGAAACTACTGGGGAAACAAATACTCCTACATGTCGGATGCCCATGAGGTAAGCTAAAACATATCAAAATTTAATTTCAAAGTGAACTATCCCTTTAATGACACGTTTGGCCATTAACTTTTAAATGCATCCTAAACTGCAAACACAGTGCCGCGAGTGTAGTCGTGATTACCTCAGCTCTCATCACGAGAGCTCATTCAGCTCATTTATCTGACTCCTGCAGTTAGTGCTCAGTGCTGTGAGACTCGCGCGGTGACTCACTCATTATATTGAACAGACACGTTCAGTTTTTAATTGTAGTGTCTTCTTCAACTCAGTCACAGTAATCCAGTCGGTGGCTTTGGGAATGGCCTCACAGGGCAGTGAAGCATTCTGGGAATTGTAGTCTTTCATCCCCATGAGACAAAAATACATTTTCTGTCTTTTCTCAGTCTAGAAGTCACCAAATTAAAAAATAATTTCACATTTCTACTACACTGATGACTCAGTTTAAATACAGATTCATCTTCCCAGCGCTGAAGTACCCCTTTAAGGACTTATTTAACACAAAACAACTGTGGTGTGTGCGTGCTGTATTCCTGTCACATAGTTCAGTCACTAGCTGCCATCCACCTATTTTATGTGCATTGTGGGATATCACACAGAAATGCATATCAATTCTAAAAAAGGTGGATAATGCTTTATCCGATAAAAAGGCATGCACATAAACATTTACCACATGAATCCCTCAAATGTGCAACAAAACAAAACACATGCCTTTGTCTCAACAGGGGATATGAATGATAACTGGAATCATCATAGGTCAAGTCAATTCAAATCACCTTTATTTATATAGCGTGTTTTAGAATGTCGATTGTTTCAAAGCAGCTTCATAGTGTTAAACAGGAGAATAATGCAACAGAATTTGTTTCGGCTGTACAGCCGCTGTGGAGAAAATGGTGATGCCATCAGTTTATTTCAATGATCAAACAGTAACAATGTGGCAGATCAGTAATTTAGTTGATATAGTTAATTTAGTTCAGTAACTAAATTTATTTGGATATTTAGTTGAAATTTTAGTGTTCCCAACTAAGTAAGCCAAGCCAAAGGCGACAGTGGCAAGGAACCATGGTGGATAGACACAACCATCAATCATACCCACCCCATTCAGCCATAACTTAGCTAACTGTTTTAGCATGTGGGTTTAAAGTTAGCATGAAGGGCAAAACATCACATTAAACTAGAGAAATAATTATGCAAGACAAAAAACTCTTTAACAACAACAAGATATCTTGATTTTTTTTAAAAAATGCTACTTTTTTGTGTCATAAAATGTACAAATTATTGCTCACAGTAACATCCCACTTCTCAAGTGAGCTCAAAAAGGTAATTCACTTGTCAAACTGATGGTGTTACAACACTCCTTGGTCTCCCCTAAATATCAACAAAATCCATTTCCAAATGCTAAATATTTCTCAAAATTCAAAAACGTTGTGTGTTTCCGAGTTTCGAAGAAGAAGAAGAAGAAGAACATGAATAAGAAGAAGATATTTTCAGTGAGGTCATTTTTAGGCCACACTATATATGCGAGTTATAGATCAATGTCACATGTATTCTGTATGACTCAAACCGATTCAGTCATCTTTTTTCTTTATCATTTTCTACAGTTTCAGTGTTCCCCAGAGCTTCAGAAATCAACCCAGAGCTTCTGCTGATCAAACAAAGCCAAAAAAAGCGCAAATGTTTAGGGAAGGTAAATGATGTTGACTGGAAACAAATACGTTATCAGGAACTGAATTCATCCATCACGATGGGCAGACAATACACAGTGGGACACAACTGACAACAAATTTATGCAGAAGGAAAAAGAGGCCAAACTGAGAAAGAGACAGACAGAGGACAAACGCAATCCTGTTTTAAATCAATGTAAGACGTCACTGAAGAGAGAAGCAGAGAAAGAAGAAAGTGTTTATGAAATGGATCGGGAAGAAAGTGTTTTGGGGGATGGGGGGGTTGGATCAGATCTTTGGTAGCTTTAATATTTCACTCCGTTGATAAGAAACCTGTCATATCTCCTTTTCTGCCTTTCAGCAGCTGTTGCCATGACAATGGGTAGATGGTTGAGCCAAGTGTGCACGTATGTGTGTATTTCAGAAGTATTAGCCAAATGATGACTGGCAAAGACAATGCCATCTGTGCAATATGGGGGAATGAGATACCAATTAATGTGTGATGAAAATGGATATGGGGGAGAGCATATTCCAGTACCTCACTTACTTTCTAGACAAATGTGCTCTCTGGCTATAAAAACAAGTCCATAATTTTAATTCCATGCAAATATTCCCCAACCGCAATCTCCAAAAATCACATTAGCTCTATCAGCTTTGTTTTTTTAAAGTTAAAGATTATAGTTTAATATCCAACTTTGAAGATATGAAGAGCTAAATAGATACCTGAGAGGGGAAGTCTTCAAAAACCCCAGGCCTTTGTTGTAAATCAAAGGCTGCTATTTTAAAAGAATATTCTAGGTTCAATACAAGTTAAAGGATTAGTTCACTGAAAATGTCTTGATATTTTACTCACCCCTATCTCACCCAACGTGTTCATGTCTTTCTTTCTTCAGGTTGAAAATAAATTTTTTGGAGAAAAACATTCCAGGATTATTTATACACATTATAAACTCTTATGGCAACCAACATTTTGAAGGTCCAAACCTTTAAAATTTGCGCACTCATGCCGGAACGGTCATCCTAGACATAGGCGGAAGTACCGCCCCCGTATTTACAAAGTGCACATGCGAACCAAGTAAACTGCTGAACCGCCCCAACTAAACGTGTAAGGACTGATACAAATACACTCCATCTTTAAGATCATTTGATATTGTTGCTTCACCTTTTATTTTTTGGTAAAGGACATTTATATTAGGCTTCGCATGTGCACTTTGTAAACACGGGGGCGGTACTTCCGCCTACGTCTAGCGTGACCGTTCCTGCATGATTACGCAATCCGTGGCGAGCCATAGGGCAGCGTACAGGACAGCATCATCACCCAGAAAGAAAGGAATTATAGTCAAGTAAGATGATTGACAGCTACAGATCCAATGAGTGTTCGATAACTGATGCAAAACCGGGAACAGGAGTGTCATTCAGTGAGAAATAAATATAATTTATATTCTGTATGATGAAATATTTAGCAAACGTGAGAACAAATCAACATTTTTCCAAATGTGCACACTCTTGGACTAAGAGCCCTAACGGACGCCGTCTAGTGCATCTATGTGAACAAAAATAAACTGGAACAGATGTGAGAGATTATATATGAACTGAATTGCTCTTTCCAAAATTACAGATTATTTTGCACTCCTGACACAAATTAAGAAACGAATGTTACTGCAACCTAGTTTTATCATAAACAGTGGTCAAATATCGGCTGTGCATATACACTCGCGTACGCGTAAAAAAAAACAACTAAGTATACTTTCGGCTTAAAATTAAGGTAAAACCACTAGATTACTTAAATTATGTTTACTTCCTTTCTGGGGCTTGAAAGTGGTAGATGCATAGGCTGTCAATGAAGGGACAAAAATCTCTCAGATTTCCTTAGAAAGAGGTTCACTTGTGATCCTAAGTCGTATGGGTTTGGAACAACACGAGGATGATTAATTAACGACAGAATTTTTATTTTTGGGTGAACCCTTCAAATTTTTGAACTGGGAATATACAGTCCCTGACAAAAGTCTTGTCGCTTATCTATTTTCTAGAAATACCTGATATTAACCTGACCTTTAATTAATTCATTGGTGTTAGAAATAGCTCATATGAAAAGCTAAAACCCTCCCAAATGATGTTTAATGCACTGAAATAAATAATGTTCACAGAAGAAATATTTATAATTTAATCAAGACAAAAAGGTCAAATTTTGGCAAGACAAAAGTTTTGTCGCCTATACAGAAATTGAACAAATTTACTGCAAATACAAAAATATGTCAGCAAATTAAGTTGTGGTGCTGTGAGATCCAAATTTAATATCTTGTATGACTTCCATGAGCTTGAAGGACTGCATCCATGCAGTTTGGCAAGGATTCATACAATTTATTGATGAAGTTATCAGGAATAGCTAAGAAAGCAGTCTTGCATGCCCCTAAGAGTTCATCAATATTCTTTGGTTTCGTCTTCCATGCGTCCTCTTTCATCCTACCCCACATATGCTCAATGATGTTCATGTCTGGTGACTGGGCTGGCCAATCCTGGAGCATCTTGATCTTCTTCGCCTTGAGGAACTTTGATGTGGAGATGGAAGTATGCGATGGAGCACCGTCCTGCTGCAAAATTTGGCCTCTTTTATGGTTGGGAATATAAGAGGTAGCTAAGATTTCTTGGTATTTTAGACTATTGATGTTGCCTTCCACCGCAGATCTCTCGCACACCCCCATACTGGATGTAACCCCAGAACATGATTTTTCCGCCACCAAACTTCACTGTTTTCTGGGTGAATCTCGGATCCATTTGGGCACCAGTAGGTCTCCTGCAATATTTGCGGCGACTGTGGTGTAATTCAACAGTAATTTAAATCCACCTTCTGCCACTTTTCCTGCGTCCATCCTTTTAGCAGGCTGTGGGCCTTGGCAAATGCCACACGGTTTTTCAATTGTCTTTTGTTTAGTGCTGGCTTCTGGGCACTGATTCGACCATGGAGGCCATTTCGAGACAGAATCCAACAAACTGTTCTGGTTGACACAAGGACTTCAGGTGACCAGGTCTCGTGGAGCTCTGCTGCAGTGGAAAATGGGCTGGCCTTGGATTTTCGAGCCAACAAACGGTCCTGTCGAGGAGTTGTCGTGCAGGGTCTGCCTGACCTGGGCTTGTCAAAAACGTCTCCAGTCTCTTCAAATCTTTTTTTTATCCTCTGTACTTAACTCTGAGACACATTGAAGGTGTCTGCCACATCAGCAGTGGATCTGGTCTTCAGCCTCTTGATAATCACAACTTTAGTCTCTTTATGAATCTTAGACATGTTTGCAGAGGTCTAGTTGCAGTTGATGTGAAGGTCTAGCGTACTGGGGTTCTTTTTATACACACTTGAGACCTAATTGATCCATTATTAGTCACAGGTGAAGCTCATATGACAAGGTGACAACACTTATGTCTTTGCAAAAATTGACTCAATGGGCTTTACCAAGCTGTGAATATTAGAATACTTTTTGAAAGTTTAGTTTTTCACTGAAACATTATCGCAAAAGCTGGTGGGATTAAAATGAGCCATTTCTTGTAAAAAAAATCTTGATTAGAAATATATTTCAGCGGCACTTTAGGTCAATTTGTACACAAGCAACAAGACTTTTGTCAGGGACTGTAAGTGTCATGCTAACCAGTTGGTCCAAAACAAAACTTGAGAAAGGCACCTTGGGTCCCTGCGCACAGGGCACAGGTAACACATTCTGTATGTATTTCTTCATATGGGAAATCTTTCGCACTTAAATCATTATTGCACGCCTGGGGATGGTCGCACGTCAGACTTGACCTTGATTTGGACACTTTAATCGCATGCAGTTATTTTCTCATACACCTGCTGGAACCTATTCGCTAATTTAGTAATTATTGCCAAATCTTGCAAAGAATTGATTCTCTTCGCTGTGCTAAGCCACAAAATTTCACCGAGCAGATAAAAAAAACCTCTTAACTTTGAGCCAAGTGTGAAGTCAAGGTTAGCAAAAAGGAGTGAAACGATCTGAGGCAAGAGGAATCACTCCATTCATTATGTAGAGAACAAGTTTCTTTCCGAGCACAGTGGAACAATTCCTGGTAACATTTGTACATCACCAAAGAGGGATTTATGTCTCTTAAATGCAAATAACAAAAAGGAATGCATATGCACTGCATAATCGTTCATGGTTAGGAGAACAGAAAAATAAATGGGCTTTTCAACATGTAGTTGTTGATGTCAGGGCCATGTGTTCAAACAACCCATGCAATTAACTGTCACCTTACTTTTGCTTTATATATGCTTTAAGATACATGATTGAGATAAGATATACATTTTTTATAGTTTTTGTGTAGTGTAAAAAACCTTCAGGAATGAAGGTCAGTCACAGCAAGACAGAATACATGTGTGAATGAGAGAGAACCAAGTGGAACAGTGAGGTTACAGGGAGAAGAGGTAAAGAAGGTGCAGGATTTTAAGTACTTAGGGTCAACAGTCCAGACCAATGGGGAGTGTAGAAAAGAGGTGAAGAAGCGTGTGCAGGCAGGATGGAATGGGTGGATAAAAGTGTCAGGTCTGTTGTGTGATAAAAGAGTACCATCAAGAATGAAAGGAGAGGTGTACAGGACATTTGTGAGACCAGCGGTGTCTTATGGTTTGGAGACAGTTGCACTGAGGAAAAGACAGGAGGAAGAGCTAGAGGTAGCAGAGCTGAAGATGTTGAGGTTCTCTTTGGGAGTGATGAGGATGGATAGGATCAGGAATGAGTACATCCGAGGGACAGCACATGTGAGATGTTTTGGAGACAAAGTTAGAGAGGCCAGGTTGAGATGGTTTGGACATGTTCAGAGGAGGGAGAGTGAATATATTGGTAAAAGGATGCTGAGGTTAGAGCTGTCAGGCAGGAAGTCAAGAGGAAGACCAAAGAGGAGGTTTATGCTGCCGTGCAAAGGCAAAAGGCCGTAACTTCGTTTTTGGTCGAAAATGAGTTATTGACATTTTTGGGACTTTCAAGACCTCCTTTATCATGTGGATAAATATCGTTAGTCAATTATGTTGTTTTTTCGAGAAAATTATGGATTGTCTGAACAGTAACTTCCAAAAGCCCAGGAGAAACCAAGGCAGAACACCGTAACAGCAGTTACCGCTCTTTGCCTTGGTTTTAGAACACTCAAACTGAGTTACAGTACTCTGCCTTTGTTTAGCCATGCGTCTAAATTAAGTTACGGTACCGACATGCAGTTATGGTGTCCCGCCTTTGTATTAATGTCTATTAAAGTTTGCCGCGTTTGAGTTACGGTGTAGCCTGTGTACTGTCATACATGTTTTCATAATGCAGAATATTCTCTCAGCGCGCTGTCAGGCAGTCTGGGGCTGCCCACTGCACGAGTGTGTGTAGGCTACTCGAATGCAGTGACAGCGTGCGATCACGCATACAATCAGTAGGCTAGTAACAGTTCGCAATTATATGCATATATCCTACCTTTTCTTGTAAACCCGATAAAATCCATGCCAATGAACGTCATCGGGGATGTTTAATCCACAAGCATTCTGAGAATTATTCCTGTCGTTCACATCAATCTAAAAGTTGTCCTTTTAGGCTTGGCGATTTTCATTCAAAGATGTAAAAGTAATTAAGCTATGTAGCCTATTGTATCTTTTTTTACTAGATAAAAACATTAAAAACATATTGCAATAAATAATTACTCTGTTTAGCCTATGAATGGGCAATCCGATCCAGTCAGCGCTGTCATTAGAGTGTGATAGCCAAACTTAACCCTTGATTAACCAGCGGCACTGTTTGCTATTTGTCTTATTTATCACATGCATTTTTACAAGATTTTTTATTTGTTCTATTTTTTATATCTTTGCATTGTGCAAATGTTTAATCATTAGAAATAATCTTATCTTGTTCATATAATTCAGTGTCACCTATCAACCTGTAAGTTTTGCTGCACACCAATGAAGATTCTCTTTACTAGAGGTATTGTGTCCTTAATAATAATAAGATGGCTATAATTAATTGTAAATCATCCAAAATAAATGCCATGATCATTAGATTTTATAAAGGTGTTACTATATTGATTTTGCAAATGGTGATCAGCAACCAAATATTGATAATATGGAAGTTACTGCCTTTTGCCTTGGCATGACTCCACATTTTTTGCAGACAATACAAAGGCAGAGTGCCGTAACTTCAAAATAGGGGTCAAAAGTCAAGTTTGAGTAAAAAAAAAAGTGTATGTAGATAATTGTCATTACTAAAACATCTAAATGCCAGATTTCCAGTGTCCTACCTATAACTAATTTGGCTGGACAACAAAAAATCTTTAAAGTCATTTTTCTCAGTTCCACACTCCAGTGAGTTAAGGTCTTTTGCCTTTGTAGGGCAGTATGGATGTAGTGAAGGAGGACAGGAAGGTAGTCGGTCTGAGAAAAGAGGATACAGAGGATAGGACTAGATGAAGGCAGATTATTTGCTGTGGCGACCCCTGAAGGGAACAGCCGGAAGATGAAGAAAATAAGAAGTGTAGTGTAAAAAACAATGTAAATATGTATGTAAACATGTAAATAAATCTGTGTTGAAAATGTAAACTGACAGACAAATGAAATAATAGGAACCACAGTCAGATAAGACTAGCAAAAACAAATGTCCAATGGCTGAAGCAAAGAGAGGCAATAAGAAAACATGCAAATCCATTCATAACAGCACTATATTGCCAATTATAGTATTGGGGCACCCCTCCAAATAACTGAATTCAGGATGCTTCTACAAACATTTGTGAACAGATGGATCACTCTCAGGTGCTCAGTGAATTCAAGCATGGTACCGTGATAGGCTGCCACCAGTCCATTTGTGAAATTTCCTCACTACTAAGTATTCCACAGTCAACTGTTAGTGGTATTATAACAAAGTGGAAGTAATTGGGAACAACAACAAAAACTCTGTTCTGTACCAAAAATTACAGTTTTGGGTCAGTGCATGCTGGTAGTGTTGTCAAAAATATTGATATTTCGATATGTATCGATACTGGAATATCTGAAACGACACGATTCTCAGTTTTTACAGTATCGATACCAGCTACGCTCTCCTCTCCGACCGAAAGCGAGTTGACACACACAGGCATATTCTCACTCAGCCCGGTTAACCTCTGAGCACGGCGAACACGCATTCTGCTGGACTTTTTCCTCATGACAGTGTGTTAGTGTTAGTGTGTGATCGGTCTGAATTTCGCGCAGGATTGCACATAAATTAATTCTACTAATCCCCGCAGATTTCGTGCTCCACATCTGAAGCGCACACACACATAGCCTACCGTAATAAAGCCGCCTCTGACATGATACAAGTGCAAACATTTGCTTCTTTTTCCAGCTTATTATTGGTCAAATACACTCAAAGAATTATCAGTGCACATCTGGAAAAGTATTAACGTAAATACAGTCGCAAACAGTTCAGGAAGACCGAGTAACAGGAACAGAGTTTAGGATCCATGCGTCTGTTAGTCTTAAAGGGACCGCAGTCATTTGTTATTCAAACTACAAAAAGACGCACTGCGATCACACTGCTCTTGACTGATCAACTTGTGTAACTTTAATGGTTTCATCTGTAGGCTATTTCATTTTTTATAAAGAACATTATCCAATGTTATTTTAAATTTAATAACTTTTGGGTTTTTTATTCAGTTTCTTACGTGAATGTTAGACCTACCTGAAAAAATAAAGCAGTCTATTTAATTTGTATCTTCTATTCTATTGCATTTATTTGTGCTATTGTTTGTAATCTGTTTATTTGTTCTTATTTTATTGCTGTTTACTCGTCTTTTTAAATTCAATTTACCATTCGAAATCAAGCTTCCTTGTGCTGTGTGTAAGCTATTGCAACACAATTACCCCCGTTGTAAAAAATACATTGAGATGGCAAAAATTTGTGAGATACTTTTAATAGTAATTGATCAATTGATCAATAATTGTTCAAATCAAAACGATGCCCAACCCTAAGGAACATGCTGGCCACATGAATTTTTAGTAAAAAATAATGAATAATAAGTTCTGTTGTCATATTAAGCATCTTATCTTTTTTTTTTTTTTACTGTGGTATCGATTTAGTATCGATATATCAATATTTTAGTCTGGTATCGTATCGAAGTCATAATTTTGGTATTGTGACAACACTACATGCTGGGGTGCACAGTGCACAGAAATTTCTACAGAGTCAGCTGTTACAGGCCTCCAAACTTTGTGTGGCCTTCAGATTAGCTAAAGAACAGTTCATAGAGAGCTTCATGGAATGGGTTTCCATGACCAAGCAGCTGCATCCTAACCTTACATTAAGTGCAATGCAGAGTGTTGGATGGAGTGGTGTAAAGCACACCGCCACTGGATTCTAGAGCAGTGGAGACGTGGAGTGATGAATCACGCTTCTCTTTCTGGCAATTCGATGGATAAGTATAGGTTTGGTGATTGCAAGGGGAACAGTACTTGTCTAACTGCATTGTCCCAAGTAGGGCTGGACGATATGGCCAAAATTTATATCACGATATATTTCTTAATTTTGGTCGATACGATATAATTTCGATATCGATATGAACTATATAAAAGCTTTAGAAAAACTACCAAGAACTGCCACAAAGGATTTCTGTACCTACAAACTTCTGACAAATTAATTTGCCAAGTCTATGAAACCTCCTCCTATAAAACTATATAATATTTTAGAAATAAAAACGGTACAAATAAATTAATGTTCACCTTTTATTTGTATTTAGCCTTTATACGAACAAGAAATTTGAAATCACCATCAAATAAACAAGACTCACTTCGCAGACGCAGTTTATAGAGCATTTTCTTTGCGTAAAAATTTCAGTGAAGAACGATTCATAGCGCTATATTCTCCTTTTATGCAAAACTATACCTTTATCTACTGATGCACAAAAAATAAATAAAATAAGACTCAATTCAGTGGCCTATTTGTGCTCTGTTTGAGATGAGTGCACGCTGCTTTTTGCAAGGCTTTAAACAGGAGAAAATGATACATTTTCGTGAAGCCATGTCTGACCGTCTATCACAAGCTTTGAAAGGTAATTTAAACGAGAATGAACGCGTTGGTGTTAATACATGTCATTGTGTGCAAATGTGGAAAGTATTAAAACAAATGTGCCACTTGCCTCTTACATAAATAGTCTACATGGATTATTTGTAACGCTTGGCATCGTATTGTTAGACATTAGATTGATGCATCTATGTCGATGTATTGTTACACCCCTAGTCGGCACCTCTCCGGCACAAGTTTAATATCAGCCCCATTTGCACGGGATTCGTATTATCTGGGGACCTCTGGTGATTTGTAATAATTGCAGTGAATGTCGGTGATCTTAATCCCGTGCGAATCGGCCATGTCTGTAATTTGTAAAGTAAAAATTCCCCCGCAAATTAGCCTACCTACCATATTTCGCCGAACACCGAGTCCTGTGATAACATTAGTCCCGTGCGAATCGACATCTCTGTGATTTGGTCAGGATTAGGCGGATTGTATATACTTTTTTTCTCCCTGTGAGCATTTCTATCTTTATCTTTCACAAAGAATAAAGTCTGCATTCATAATGTTAATTCCCGTGCAGCCGCTCCCACACGGATTATACTTTCACTTTAGAATGAGTATCAATTTGAGAGTAATCTGATTGAATGGTGTGTTTAATATTAACATCAATACTGTTCTGAATGAAAAACATAACAGAACAGTATAGTACAATGACAATCTTGTTTAAATAGGCGCTTTTACATTTAGTTTTGAAACTGAATCTTCCGCCGTATATTGTCAGCTTCCTACTCGTGATAAATGAAATCTGATTCCTGCCGCTGGTCTGAGCTCAGTTCATGGCGTCTGTTCGCTAACTGAACGAAATTATATTCATTTATTAGGCTACTGTAAAATAATCAAAACGATATCGATGCCTGTTTATGATTTCATACAGCTATCTATAACGAACATCATATCCGGGAGAAGTCAGTAAATTCGAGTAAAATCACAGGCTTTACTTATCCCGTGCGAATGCGCCACGCAAAACTCAGATGTGGAGGAGTCATTTGTAAATCGCAGAGGTCTCTATAGATAATACTAATCCCGTGCGAATAGTGCTTTAGATAGACGAACCACTTCCACGCCACTAAAGAAAGTTAGTCTTTCTTCTCTTATCAACAATTTGTTTCTCCTTACTTGTGGAAGCTTGTTCAGTCACATGTGTGTTGCGGTCAGGGAAACTCTTTTTGTAGCTAAAACGTGCCGCGTTGGATCTATCAGCCTACTACTGCTGAGCACTGGCTGCGTGTCCGTGGTGTAGGCCTACGTCATCACACAAGAAGCCAATCGTGTTCTGCTCTTTCTGATGGCATGCGCCCTGAACGTCAGTCATATCGAAATATCGGAAATGTGTTTAAAAATCATATCACCGTTATTGAAAAAAATTATATCGCGATATATATTGATATTGAATTATTGTCCAGCCCTAGTCCCAAGTGTAAAGTTCGGTGGAGGGGGGTTATGGTATGGGGTTGTTGTTCAGAGGTTGGGCTTGGCCCCTTAGTTCCAAGAAAAATAACTCTTAATGCTTTAGCATGAGAAATTTTGGACAATTTCATGCTCCCAACTTTGTGGGAACAGTTTAGGGATGGCCCCTTTCTGTTCCAACATGACTGCGCCCCAGTGCACAAAGCAAGGTCCATAAAGACACGGATGAGCAAGTGTGGTGTGGAGGAACTTGACAGACTTGTCCTGACCTCAACCCGATAGAACACCTTTGGGATGATTTCGAGCGGAGACTGTGAGCCAGGCCTTCTCGTCCAACATCAGTGTCCTCACATATGTACTTCTAGAAGAATGGTCAAACATTCCTATAAACACACTCCTAAACCTTGTAATTTAAGTTCCTGTGCATCTAAAGGCAGGCATCCCAGAACTTTTGGCAATATAGTGTATATTTGGAAACTTTAAAATTGGTCTAAACTACAACATCCATTTTATATTTATCCACTGAAATAAATATTCTCTGTGATTTTTGCTTTGTAGCACAACATTTGACACAAATTCAGCTGTTAACACTTTCCCCATCATGTTTAGTCGTATGTGTTCAGAACATTTTGGGAAGTGAGTAATGCATTGGTAAAACTAACTGTGTGCTTTAGATTATGCAAATGAGTTTCACAGGGCAAAGAGGGGTGGTCAAACTGTGTGTGACCCCTTTGATGCCAGCAGCCAATCCCAGCACAGAAATGGAGAAACGCCAAATTGCAATCTCCTCATCGGAAAGCAATAAATGTACACTCCTTGTTCTGTGAGACATTAACAGGTAGAACATTCGTTCATTAACAGATTCTGTGCTCTGAGTCTACAGCTTGTGAAGCAACAGATACAACCACATTCTGAGTCTCCAGTCTGAGGAAAGAGATGTTAACAAACACTACATACAGAGTCTTTATCCAGCGAGACAATAACAGATGCAACACGCTCTGAGTCTCCATGCCAGAGAGACAAAAGTAGATTTCTGAGTCTCTGACCCAAAGAGGCAGAAGACATAGATACTTTTGCAACAAGGTTAAGCTCTGGAGAGCAAACTTTAACTTCAAGGTACCTTCATCTGCTTGTTCCAGATTGTTAAGAACCATCTGCACTTATGTCAGAGCCTCATTTGCATGTTCCAGATTTTAAGTTGTGCAACCAAACTCAGACCACCTCCTTCAGGCAGTCTTGAATTCAGTACCCCTGAGCTCAGCTCACCCAGGTCTACATGCCAGCTTTCATATTAACAGTTTTTCATGTGAACCGTGAAAAAAAGAGAGAGACACTTTTCATGTCTATTGAATGTTTTACATAATAATGACTTTGAATTATATTTTGGGAGACATTCTGTCAGCTAAATATGAAATATAAAATTTTAATAACATCTAATTGAAATAATTGTCAGAATACATTACAAATTCAGATTTAATGATTCCACTCAGTTGAACTATAGGTAATGATGATCAATGAAAATGTTTAAAATGTTAAAATTATTTACATTAATTATTACATTAAATAATTTACACCAAGTGTTTCACTTTAGCTTAGCTTTTCACTTCAAAATAAAATGTGTTACTGTACAAATCTAAATGGATGACTGTGTCTAGAATATCCCACAATAAACAAATATAAAAACCTTGAAAAGTCTATATAAAATAAATTCTCACATAACCACTGACAAAATAGCAATGACAAAATACATCATGGGCCAGATTTACTAACGGGTTGTGCCAATGCAGACCCTCCTTATTAAAAAAAAAAAAAAACTACTGTCAGAATTGGAAAAAAAAAGATGAAAAGGCGTGGACAGTTATTTTTGCGGATGACCTTATTGTGTGTGCATTTGTAGGAGTTTCCCTTTCAGGCGCAAAATGTATGGAAGGAGAGTATTTAAATAAGTCATGCAACATGATTTACTAAGGTTTGTGGTAGTCAATTGCGGCATTATTTACCACCCCAAAAAACACGTCTTTGTTTTGCAGTTGACATGCATATTTGCTTCTAGAAAAAGGCTCAGAGAATAGAGAGCACATGGTAGAAGGAAGATCATTTTCTAAAGTCGTGTTCATTTATTTGGAATGCCAAAGGAAGACCTTATTTCAACATATAATTTGCCGGGGCACAATCATTTAATTTGCTGTGCCTGTGCTGTAAGTAGATTACCTGCACCAGATTATCATCGGCTCTGTTTGTTGTGACCTTACGCTAATTTGCGGTGCTCTTGGTAAATTCTCGGTCATAATGGAAACGAGCTGCTGCGTCCCTGTTCTTTAATTTGTGCATTGTCAGTAGATCACCTGCAGACCTTTACACTCCCATCAGCGCTTTTATGAAATTGCGGTCTCACGCTCATTTGCTCTGTTTAGTAAATCGGGCCCCATAACTGACCAAGGTAATTGTCTTGAGTATGTTGGGTTTCTATTTAATGTACAATGAAAAAATCCCCGAAGATAAACTATTAGAATCACTGCTGTGAAGCATTGTTCAATACAAGTCCACTTTCTTTCAATCTATAGGCCTTAAGCTGAACACAATTTACACAAATAGGACATGTTCCTGGATCAACCACTTATGTTATTTCTAGAACAGCATGCTTATCTGTCAATCACTATTCTCTTTTATTGTACTGGTATAAAGACAAGGCTATGATCGGTTGAAAGCAAATATTCCAAGAATGAAACGCAACATTGATCCACTTGTGAAAATCATGTTGTTCTAGCGCTTTACCAGATGTCTCTAATACCACAGTGAAGAAGTACAGACCTAAAGCGACACATTGCCACATTAAGTAAATCTCAATAGTTCTGCTTGTGTTGTTTACTCTCAACCAGCTAACTCAATATTAAATAATGGGAAACGATCACTCTGAGAACAACGGCAGTTACCTTTCAGCAATCTGGCTAGACTAGCACTCCTAATCTGAATTGACAGGCTGTCGACGCGTGTGTTTATCACATTACTCCAGTGATAATGCATATAGCATTGATTCCAATTTGTTTAAATTATATGCCAGGATATCAACGGTTAGCACATAGGATTCCCATGCATGGTGAATACTAAGCAGTGCTTGAGATCCTGATGCATTCAAAAAAACGACAAGCATGCTCATTTCTATAAGAACTGCATGCTCTCTGCCCATCATCATATTCCACTCAAGCGCTTGTTTAAAACCAACTCTAACGGTTTCATTACTCACTATCATTAAAGCCGTTTAGAAAGAGTTTGATGTGTGGATGTGTTTGTGTGTTTTTAAAGTCTCCTTTTGAACGCCTTATGACACGCCACAGTATGCAGTAACAATACTGAAAGATTCCAGCTCGTTTGCACCTCCAGTGGCCAATAAAGGATATCATTTAACGGAATGATACTGCATAATTACGAGAAATCATCAGGTTTGCATGACTTTTCTAATATTTCCCAGTCCATCCTTTAATGATGCAGACCTAATGAGTCCATTAGTCTCCTCTGAGGGGCATGAAAGGGTTTGCCAGATGTTCCATGACATGAATAAACAGCATCTCAGCATCTGCTCTGCCTTTAAGCTTTCTTGTCTATTATAATATATATATATATATATATATATATATATATATATATATATATATATATATACATACATACACACACACACACACACACACACACACACACACACACACACACACACATCGTGCATATGATTATGCCTAATATTGTTTTGGTCCCACTTTTGCTGCCAAAACAGCCCTGACCTTTCAAGGCATCGACTCCACGAGACCCCTGAAGATGTGCCGTGTCACCTGGCACCAAGATGTTAGCAGCAGATCCTTTAAGTCCTATAAGTTTCGAGGTGGGGCCTTCGGAATTGTTTGTTCAGCACATCCCACAATTCCCCTCAATTGGAAAGAGATCTGGGGAATTTGGAGGCCAAAGTCCTAACACTCATTGTTTTGCTCTTCAGACCATTCCTGAACCATTTTTGATTTGTGGCAGGGCACTTTATCCTGCTGAAAGAGGCCACAGCAACCAGGGAATACCGTTTCCATGAAAGGGTCTACATGGTTTGTACCAATGTAGCCCCATATGCTAAAAACTGTGATGCACTGTGTATTCTGACACCTTTCTATCAGAACCAGCTCTAACATCTTGAGCAATTTGAGCTACGGCCCACACAGGCCAGCTTTCGCTGCCCATGTGCATCAATGAGCCTTGGCCACCCATGACCCTGTCCCCGGTTCACCGCTGTTCCTTCCCTTGGACCGCTTTTGATAGATACTGACCACTGCAGACCGGGAACACCCCACAAGAGCTGCAGTTTTGGAGATGCTCTGACCCAGTCTTCTAGCCATCGGAATTTGGCTCTTGTCAAACTCGCTCAAATCCTTATGCTTGTCCATTTTTCCTGCTTCTTACCGATCAGAATCTACTTTAAGAATTTGACTTTAAGAATCAAATATTCACTTGCTGTCTAATATAACAAACCCACTAAAAGGTGCCGTGATGAAGAGATAGCGTTATTCACTTCACCTGTCATAATGTCATGCCTGATCGGTGTATATAGAATAAATTATGAAATGTGACGCATAAAATGTATTAAAATGTTCAAGAATATGTTCAAATATTTGATAAAACACATTTTCAACCTTAATCCCTTGTTTTAAAAAGTAACATTAAAAAGTTATATTTTACTCAACAGTTTGTGTTCAGTTCCAAGCCATCATATCCACTCTCTCTGAATACAAATGCCTGTTAAACAGAGCCATACACATTTGAATCCCTCTAGACCACCTGCTTAAGAAAGAAGTGACTTATCTCATCATGTAGATGAAAATGGAGAACTGACATCCCTGTGCAATAGAGAATAGCTATGAACATGGTCAAAAAGAGGTAGTTATATTCAGATTCTGCCGGGTGAGGCATTACAATACAACTGCACCAACTCTATAGAGCAGAACATGAACATTTCTGCACATTTGTAATACTAAATAATTAAATAAATGAATTCAACCAACAAAGGCCATTGTTCTCTGAAAACCTCTTTTTTCAGTGTAAGATTTTTTGGTCCCACTTTATAATAATAAGGTGGCCTTAACTACTATGTACTTACATTAAAAAAGTACAATGTAATGTACAGTGTAAGTACAATTAATGTGTTCATATTGTATTGCAAAACACTTTTGCTGATATTGAGGTGAGATGGTTAAAGTTATAGACAGGTGTGGTGGGATGGGTAAGTTTAAGGGTAAAGTTAGAGACAGGTGTGGTGGGATGGGTAAGTTTTAGGGTAAAGTTAGGGACAGGTGTGGTGGGATGGGTAAGTTTAAGGGTAACGTTGGGGACAGGTGTGGTGGGATGGGTAAGTTTAAGGGTAAAGTTAGAGACAGGTGTGGTGGGATGGGTAAGTTTTAGGGTAAAGTTAGGGACAGGTGTGGTGGGATGGGTAAGTTTAAGGGTAAAGTTAGGGACAGGTGTGGTGGGATGGGTAAGTTTAAGGGTAAAGTTAGGGACAGGTTTGGTGGTATGGGTAAGTTTAAGGGTAACGTTGGGGACAGGTGTGGTGGGATGGGTAAGTTTAAGGGTAAAGTTAGGGACAGGTGTGGTGGGATGGGTAAGTTTAAGGGTAACGTTGGGGACAGGTGTGGTGGGATGGGTAAGTTTAAGGGTAAAGTTAGAGACAGCTGTGGTGGTATGGGTAAGTTTAAGGGTAAAGTTAGGGACAGGTGTGGTGGGATGGGTAAGTTTAAGGGTAAAGTTAGAGACAGGTGTGGTGGGATGGGTTAGTTTAAGTGTAAAGTTAGAGACAGGTGTGGTGGGATGGGTAAGTTTAAGGGTAAAGTTAGGGACAGGTGTGGTGGGATGGGTAAGTTTAAGGGTAAATTTAGGGACAGGTGCGGTGGTATGGGTAAGTTTAAGGGTAAAGTTAAAGACAGGTGTGGTGGTATGGGTAAGTTCAAGGGTAAAGATAGGGACAGGTGCGGTGGTATGGGTAAGTTTAAGGGTAAAGTTAGGGACAGGTGTGGTGGGATGGGTAAGTTTAAGGTTAAAGTTAGGGACAGTTGCGATGGGATGGGTAAGTTTAAGGGTAAATTTAGGGACAGGTGCGTAGGTATGGGTAAGTTTAAGGGTAAAGTTAAAGACAGGTGTGGTGGTATGGGTAAGTTTAAGGGTAAAATTAGAGACAGGTGTGGTGGTATGGGTAAGTTTAAGGGTAAAGTTAGGGACAGGTGTGGTGGGATGGGTAAGTTTTAGGGTAAAGTTAGGGACAGGTGTGCTGGGATGGGTAAGTTTAAGGGTAAAGTTAGGGACATGTGTGGTGGTATGGGTAAGTTTAAGGGTAAAGTTAGAGACAGGTGTGGTGGGATGGGTAAGTTTTAGGGTAAAGTTAGGGACAGGTGTGCTGGGATGGGTAAGTTTAAGGGTAAAGTTAGGCACAGGTGTGGTGGTATGGGTAAGTTTAAGGGTAAAGTTAGGGACAGGTGTGGTGGGATGGGTAAGTTTTAGGGTAAAGTTAGGGACAGGTGTGCTGGGATGGGTAAGTTTAAGGGTAAAGTTAGGGACATGTGTGGTGGTATGGGTAAGTTTAAGGGTAAAGTTAGGGACAGGTGTGGTGGTATGGGTAAGTTTAAGGGTAAAGTTAGGGACAGGTGTGGTGGTATGGGTAAGTTTAAGGGTAAAGTTAGGGACAGGTGTGGTGGTATGGGTAAGTTTAAGGGTAAAGTTAGAGACAGGATTGGTGGGATGGGTAAGTTTAAGGGGAAAGTTAGGGACAGGTGTGGTGGGATGGGTAAGTTTAAGGGGAAAGTTAGGGACAGGTGTGGTGGGATGGGTAAGTTTAAGGGTAAAGTTAGGGACAGGTGTGGTGGAATGGGTAAGTTTAAGGGTAAAGTTAGGGACAGCTGTGGTGGGATGGGTAAGTTGTAAGCACAATGTAAAAACATGTATGAACACAATAAGTGCATTGTATCAAATTATTAATTAAAATGTTACATATAGTTAAAGCCACCTAATATAAAGTGGGTCAGATTTCTTTTTTCTCTCCAATGGACACGAGTTCTTGAGCACTCAAGCGGGTTTTTGTTTTGTTTTATTGTCTGTTCGGTGTTTGAGCATGTCTATGTTTCTAGAGTCTTTCAACAATTTAGTGGTGATGTGCACTGATGACTGAAAATCTCCACCCATTACTCAAATCCATCCAACACTCAATTAACAGTCCATTTGCATTCTGGCAGCACTCTGCGTCTAGCTCTTGATAAATAACTCTTTTCCTCTTGTGCTAGTCAATCATGAATCATCCCCTCATCTGCGGCGTGGCAGCCAAAACCCCACAGGGTGTGACTGACGACTGATCTTAGCATCAGCGTCTCGTATAGAATTCAACTTTCATGATCTTAATGAAACCCTACAGATTCCCACTGCAAAGAGCCCAATGAGTTGTGGCCAAGGTATTCATTTGTAAATTGTACATGTACATTTTTACAGTCACAGAAACCACACAATATCATTATAAGGCAGATCTACAAGATAAACTCATTTACATATACAACTTCATAATTAAGAAGTATTATAATTTCATAATTTACATTGATTATAATTAACAAGTCATATTAGTAATTAATTATTATTATTATTATTATTTTTAATAAAACAAAAACCATAATAAACCAACAACAAATAAGTATATTTTAAAGAACTTAACACGTTTTATCTTATACACGACTGATCCAATAAAATACAATATTCTATCATCACAAATTCCTAAACATTTATTTGCATCTTTAGTACATATCAACGTCCATCCAAACTACACTCACCTAAAGGATTATTAAGAAAACTTGTTCAATTTCTCATTAATGCAATTATCTAATCAACCAATCACATGGCAGTTGCTTTAATGCATTTAGGGGTATGGTCCTGAACAAGACAATCTCCTGAACTCCAAACTGAATGTCAGAATGGGAAAGAAAGGTGATTTAAGCATGCTTGTTGGTGCCAGACGGGCCGGTCTGAGTATTTCAAAATCTGCTCAGTTACTGGGATTTTCATGCACAACCATTTCTAAAGTTAACAAAGAATGGTGTGAAAAAGGGAAAAACATCCAGTATCCGGCTGTACTGTGGAAGAAAATGCCTTGTTGATGCTAGAGGTCAGAGGAGAATGGGCTGACAGATTCAAGCTGATAGAAGAGCAACTTTGACTGAAATAACCACTCGTTACAACCAAGGTATGCAGCAAAGCATTGTGAAGCCACAACACGCACAACCTTGAGGCGGATGGACTACAACAGCAGATGACCCCACCGGGTACCACTCATCTCCACTACAAATAGGAAAAAGAGGCTACAATTTGCACAAGCTCACCAAAATTAGACAGTTGAAGACTTGAAAAATGTTGCCTGGTCTGTTGAGTCTCAATTTCTGTTGAGACATTCAGATGGTAGAGTCAGAATTTGGGATAAAAAGAATGAGAACATGGATCCATCATGCCTTGTTACCACTGTGCAGGCTGGTGGTGGTGGTGTAATGGTGTGGGATGTTTTCTTGGCACACTTTAGGCCCCTTAGTGCCAATTGGGCATCGTTTAAATGCCACGGCCTACCTGAGCATTGTTTCTGACCATGTCCATCACTTTATGACCACCATGTACCCAACCTCTGATTGCTACTTCCAGCAGGATAATGCACCATGTCACAAAGCTCGAATCATTTCAAATTAGTTTCTTGAACATGACAATGAGTTCACTGTACTAAAATGGCCCCCACAGTCAACAGATCTCAACCCAATAGAGCATCTTTGGGATGTGGTGGAACAGGAGCTTCGTGCCCTGGATGTGCATCCCACAAATCTCCATCAACTATCCTATCAATACTATCCTATCAATATGGGCCAACATTTCTAAAGAATGCTTTCAGCGCCTTGTTGAATCAATGCCACGTAGAATTAAGGCAGTTCTGAAGTTGAAAGGGGGTCAAACACATTATATTAATAATCATATTAATTTGGTGTTCCTAACAATTTTTAGGTGAGTGTATATGTATGTACAGTATATGTGTTGGAACAAGACTATGTAAAACACCTACAAATACTATTGAGACCGCACTGGTGTGAGAAGTGAAGAAAGGAGGAAATAGATTTTAAAGCTCAAGAATGAGATCAATGTCAAACAATGCATGAACAAAGGCCGCTAAATGGAAAACAGGGGAACGGCAGGCAACAAGCTCCAAAGCAACATTTCATATAGCATGTATACCAAACATTATGTCTGAATTAAATGTTTCAAGCAATACATTAAAGATGATGACAAAATGCATTCAGATATAACGTGTTGTTTTTGCTCCCTGTTAAAAAAAAAAAAAAAAAAAACAGTTGGACCAAATGTTGATAAAAACAAAATAAAATGCCATAGAAAAAACTTACAATCTTTCCATACAATTTCCCAGGCCAATCACTCCAATCTGTCATATATATGCCACCTTGTGCAATTTTCTTCAGTCCTACCTGAGCACAGCCAGGTGGAAAACCCCCGAGACCCTGCTACAAATGCAACTGCCTCAGACACTTGAGTATTTAACTCATACTAGTTTCCCCATTCAAAACTTGGTGCAGCGCCATAGTGATATGCCTCAAATAAAAGGGTTAGTTCACCCAAAAATTCTGTCATTAATTACTTACCCTCATGTCATTTAACACCCGTAAGACCTTTGTTCATCTTTGGAACACAAAAGAAGATATGTTTGTATAAATCCGATGGCTCAGAAAGGCCTCAATTGGCCACAATATAATTTTTTTTCTCAAGACCCAAAAAAGGCATTAAAGATGTCGTTACAAAGCCCATCTGACGCCATTGGCTCTACAATCATTTTATGAAGCGACGAGAATAGTTTTTGTGTGTAAAAAAACAACAACTAAATAACAACATATAGTGACACCGACTTCAAAACAGTTCTTCGTGAAGCTTCGGATCATTATGAATCAGTGTATCGAATCAGCGGTTCAAATGGCCTAAGTCACATGATTTAATGGTTTGGCGGTTTGACACGCGATCCGAATCATGAATCGTTATGCTGATACATTAAGCTCAGAAGCTTCAGGAAGCAGTGTTTTGAAATCAGCCATCACTATACAAGTCGTTATTTAGTTTTTGGTTTTTTTTTGCACAGAAAAACTATTCTCGTCACTTCATAAAATGAGTGAGATGGGCTTTGTAATGACATCTTTAGTGCCTTTTATGGGTCTTGAGAGAGGAAATGACACTGTGGCCAATGGAGGCCTTTCTGAGCCATCGGATTTCAACAAAGATATCTTCATTTGTGTTCCGAAGACGGAGGTCCTATGTGTCTAGAACGGCATCAGGGTGAGTAATTAATGATAGAATTTTCATTTTTGGGTGAACTAACCCTTTAAAGGTCTCGATATTTGAAACTCCAAAAATTCTTCCAGACAGTGCTCTGACATATAATGGACTTTTGCATGAAGTATAGACACATATCATCACCTCCAGAAGAGTAGATAGGAAACTAACAATGTAAATTAATTTAAATAGCCTAACTGATGAATTTGCATTACCTTCAGACCATAAACAACCACAATTGGCAGTATCTCGATTGCTTTGAGCATTTGGCCTTACATCTATTCTACTTGTTAGGGATTTCCAATCTTAGATGTTTTTGGTGGTAGGGTGCTGAAGTAGACTCTTTGCGACAAGGAGTAAATTACAAACATTAATCATGCAGAGTCATTATCAGGTTTCGCCAGGGAAAAAAAAAAAAAATCAACAAAAACTGTTTATTTCACAAACCCCACCACCCTCCCTACTTTGGGACGGTTTGCAAATTAATGTTAAAATGCCATAGAATGTGACAGAATGTAATGGAAGTGATTCATTTATACTTCATTGGCATTATCGGTCAGAGTTTTTTAATAACCAATAAGCAAATGTATGCAAGTTTGCATATTGTGGTGTAGTGCCCTAATGACTTGCTGAGTCTGATCATTTGTCCAGAAACCCCCACTGTGCATATTACACATGGACAAGCTGGGGTCTGCAACTCTATGAAAAACTGCCATTGTGATTTTACAATACGAATGACAGAAATGCAAACATTAGTAGGAAAGTATTATATATATATATATATATATATATATTATGGGGGATTTCATTTCAAAATAAAAGTCAACCAGCATGTGCTAACAAACGTGTAATTTAAATGTGTAAATCGATCAATCAAAAGCAAAAAAGTAAGATCTAATTGAGCTAGGAAGAAAATTAAAAGGAAAAAATAAATAAGAATAAAATAAGAAATCCTCTAATTCCAAGTCCCTAAATACAAAAGCAACTGATATCCTCCTTTGGCATTACATCTAAAAATTTCATTGGATGTCGTCCCTTATTTATTTTAGCTGTAGTTTTGAAAGGTCTGTGGCACATTTCTTGAGCACTTACTTGTAATTTGATTGCATTTCTCAACCCATTCCGCATGCCAGTGGAGAGGGGAATTGATTCTGGATAGCGAATCTATCTAAAGTGGAACTGACAATGATTGTAAGTGAGATGCAGAGCAATTCGATTCCTAGTCATTTTTTGTGATATTCTACACGTTTCATCCTGACAGGATAAAACATTTACTGATAATCTTGCTCCACCATCCCTAGATATAAAATGTCATTGAAAGCCAGATAAACTTCAGTTATAATTACATAAACATTACACTTGTTTGTGTTGTAGGGGAGAGAAATGTTGCATTTAGTTAGGATAACTAAATTCAGGGATAACTGATCCAAAAGTTCCCTAAAAAGGTCAACAAGCAAGAGACCCAAGGTTTCAGTAGTAGGAAGGTCAACATCAGGGGAACTGGAACTGCTTTTACTGCTTCTTCTGCACGCTTCAAAACTCCAAAAGGACACCAAATAACCAAATATAATCAGTCCATATAATTCTATTATATAATACATTTATACACACCAGAAGTATTCACAGTGTATAGTATGTGAACAGAGACACAACGAGATTGTTTCATTGTAGACGAGTCAAGCTGCAATACAGAACAGGACCACGCGGAGATGCCAAAAAAACCTCCTAAATCAATCGCTTTGACTGCATAAACCTACAATTATTAAACCCAACAATGTATAGAGCAAAGATTATCCTTTTCTGAGTGTGTGGAAACAATACTGAAATGTGTACTGTAAATGAATGCAGCGTGCGATCAGTGATCTAAAGCGCACACCTACACGTTTTGTTCTTTGTGAATCAAAATAACAGACTCTCAAATTGAGTCTGTTGCAAATTGTAACAACGTGTCAGTTCTACGCAGACTGCAAGCCCTGTGATTGGTCTTCCAGAATTTTTCTGCCAGACCAATCACAGGGCTTGCGGTCTGCGTAGAACTGACACGTTGTTACAATTAGCTCCCTCAGGGGTACACATGCTCCCGCTGACAAGGGTGCAGAAGTATAAATTAAAATCAACGCTTAGCCCTACGGCCTTCCTTATTCCTTCCTGGCCTTTACATTAGTGTTGTTTTGGACTTTTTGAATGAAATCGATTACTGGATCACTGAAAACTTCCCAATAGTTTAAAAATGGCTCGATTTATAGAGAAGCAGAATCAGGTTAAAGACTTAGAATGGATATTTCCTCCAACCAGGGTTACAGGTGCTGTAGATGCTCGGTGTGATTGTGATAAACTCCAGACTTCTAAGATCATCTAACATCGTGACAAAAATTACATTAATGACGCGGCTTCACGTAATTCTGTCATTTATTTGTGTTAAATTATTTTAACGCATTAAAGACTTTAAATTAGTTGCATGTATTAATATGTTAACAGCCCTAATGCATACATATACATTTATATAATTTCTTTTCTACCCAAATTCCACACTGACCCTGTTGAAACCCCTGGAGACCCCATAGTGTTGAAAAAAAAATCGTTACAGAAATTAAAGTGATTTCAGGAGAACAAGCTAACATTGTATAGCCAATCACTGTTCCTTAATAAATCCCTGATTCATTTACAATAAAAGGTAAATGTAACAATATATTTGATAATGTAAAATTAGAACAATATATTAAAATGCCAATGAGTGTGAAACATCTGCAACGTCATCAGTATTAATATTCATGAGCATCTAATGGATATTCATGAGTTCAGCCTCCTCCATACAGTGACATCATAAGATGCCTGAACTCTGGCCTCTCCACTCTGAAACTTATTCCGGTGCAACTGGCCAACATGTTTTAGGTCCACAGTCGCCATCACGCCAAGCCTTACTAATGAAGACAAACCAGTTAGAGGAAGAAATTAAAATTTTAATTGCTGTCCTCAAGATCCCAATATGTTGCCTCTCACCCAGGGGTCTGCGATTAAGTGGGTAAACTGCATTCTGTATTGATGGCTCTGTGCTCTTGTGGATATTAATCCCTGCCATGTGCAAATCACCCCCATATTGTCATTTTGATGGCTCCACAAGGTGGATTATAATGCGTCTCCATATGGCTCGGCTTTGCCACATAACCATGAATATGAGCTTGTGAATTATAAATATTCTGGGAGAAATCAGTGTGATTCAGTGCACCCTCGACAAAAAATACATTTAGGGTGCTAATTATTGCACTTAACGTGCATGAGCGTGTCCTGCGGGATGGAGAGCCATATGAAAGTCGTGGTCCCTGCAGAATTATGCTAATGATTAGCATGACATTGGGGACAATAAAACCATCATTACATAGATTTATGGCCTCAGATTACTGTGTCACACACCAACAGCATTGAACTGTAATGTAATATCAGAGGCATCATGGACTGAAATGCATTAATACTAGCCTGACTTCTGACCTCATCATCCCATTTAGGAATTAGATGAATAACATGGTCCTGTTAGTACCTGCTGGTAGATATTGTAAATACATCTTGTATTTCTAAAATCAACATTCTTCATTGATGGTCATTCTACGGTGGCCGGGAAGTGCAAAACAACATTACAAAGTGTGAAACACTTTTACGAAGTGAGACAAATTTACATTTTGGATTTTTTTTTAACCTATCATAGAAGCCAACTACATGGGCAAAACACTTTTACCAAGCCTGACAAGCCAGACCCACATCAAGATGTTTGGTCTGGAAACTCACCATTGACAGCTCAATCTGAGGGGCGGGATAAACGGTTGTCTTTCAAACTCCCTCTGCATGCAATTGGATAGCGCTAAAACCAACCAGAGCAACGAAGGTGAAGCGGAGCTAGTTGATAGATTAAACTTTCGCCATATCCAGTTGGCAAAACTCTGAACACATCTTCCTTCTTAAGAATGACTTCAGTGCCGTTCTTTGTTATTTTCTCAGAGAAAAGCTTAACTCCAAGTCTTCCAGAGTCGCAGTCAAAGCTGATTCGAAAGACCGCCGTTCGCCAGCTTCTGTGTTTAGTAGTTGCACGCAATCGCAACCCGGCCATCATCATGTTAAGCCCCGCCCACCGACTCTATTCACGATGTGATTGGCCTGACCAGAGTTTGGTTTTTACAGCTCAAACGTGTATTGAGAGTTACTAGACGATACTCGCGGCAGATTCGATTTGCTGCCGCTAGGGTGGGTCCAGATTTCTAGGCTAACTTTTACCAAGTACGAAACAAATTTACAATGACAGATTATTAACGGAAAGAGACTGTACCACACACCAGAAGTGACACTGTGAATGGAATACAGGCCGCTGATTGGATGAGACATATGTCAATCAAGATATACAGAAAGTATACAGCCCGCTGCGGCAGGAGAAAGTAATTTTAGTAATTTTGTCTTAAGCAAGTCTTCTCGAGTCAAAAGGCTCAAGTCCGAGTGAAGTCACGAGTCACTGATGTTAATGTCCAAGTCAAGTTGCAAGTCTTTGTACATTTTGTCGAGTTGAGTCTAAAGTCATCAAATTCATGACTCTGTGACTCACCTCTGATACACACACACAAACTATTGGGAAATATATTGAAAAAAAAACTCTTGAATATCTATTATGAATTAATAATTAATAAATATCACTAGGTTTTTGGTTATGACACCACATGACATTTTACAACCTTGTGTAAGCTTGCCATGTCAATAAAATATAAAATGATCTGATATTTTAAGATACTGACCTTGACACACAGTCATTAGGGTCTGCAGGGGTTCTCTCCATGATATTTATTGATTTAGGTTTTCTCCTTAACGCACCTTTCTCTCATATGTAGCACTGAGAAGATTTATTCCCGCTTCATGCGTCCAACTTTTGACTGCTGTCAACAGCCCATGCGACACTTTGGTAAAATGACAGGCTTAGGGGATAATGTCCACAGAAGGTGTAAGACTGATGTAGGTTTATGTTGTGCTGTCAAACAGAGGCTTCCTGCCGAGAAGTGGCTGCACCGGAGTCGAGGCATAACGGAAAGGGGTGAGAAAAAAAAAGAAAAGAAATCAATTTGCCAACATTTAAGTGACCCGTGCAGTGAAGACACGCCACAAGCAAAACCAAGAAAACTCCCCAATGCACCCCACCCCACCCTGAGCGACAAAACATGATCTGTCATCCTGAGCAAGTGCATAATTCCAGATCAACACTCGGCCTGACAAATAAACATGCTAGAGTGAGTCCCAAATAAAAACAGCAGCTTTTGCTTTGGAGGGAAACCAAGAAGATCTTTTACGGATCCCTCGCAGTTCTTGGTGTTAAATTTGCCAACCACTGAAGGGCATCTTGAATAATTTCTGGTTTTTGGATGGACTAAGTGTACTCTTCATGCTTTACTGGCCGCATGCTCTAGCATGCAATCTTTAGACAAGCTTCCTGAGTTGCATTTCAGCACAAAGAGGCTCTCTAGGTTTTAAAGCCCAGTGCATCTTAAAGCTAAAAATTACACACACTTGTGAGTTTATGTGTGAAAGACAGTATGAATAAGTAAGCAGGGTGGATGGGCGACCCCAGAAATGCACACGACTCTCCAGACACATGATCATAATACTTGACTGAGCTAAAAGTATGTCTGAAGTACACGGCAGGATGGACTTCGTCTTGGCTAAAGGTCAGCGTGACCCATAAACAAAAAGGGCTACAATTACTGCCATCCATGTGGAAGACAGTCAAAAACAAATCTAATATTATGTTTTACAGAGAGAGAGAAAAGAGATTCCACTGAAGCGTTTTTCTCGTTTTTGTATACTATGGACAATGGTAGGACTTAAATATTTTTAGTAAAGCTCTGATTTTGTAGCTTATTCTATGAGGAAACATTTAAAAACAATGATAAATTTGTAGCGTGTGAACACACACACACATGCATACTGATGAGCGAAAACATGACAAGTCACAGTTAAAGTGAATATCATTGATCACCTCCTAACAAGTCTACATACTAAGGTCTGGACAGATTAAATGGCAAGTAAACAATTACTGTAGTTCTCATGATCAATGCTGGGTGTTTGAGAAATGGGCGGGAATAAAGATCTGAGCGACTTTGACATGTCACAAACTGGCAACAAGATGTATGGGCGCCCAATGCTCATCCATGCACAAGGGCAAAAAGGCTTTCCCGTCTGGTCCGAGCGAACAGAAGGTCTACTGTGGCACACCAAATTGTAATGATGGCTATGGGAGGAATGGGTCACAACACAGTATATCATACCCTGCTGTGTATGGGTCTGCAAAGCCGCAGAACAATCAGAGCGCCTGTGATGACCTCTGTCCATCGTCAAAAGCATCTAAAATGGACATGTGAGCATTGAAACTGGACCTTGGAGAGTGGAAGAGGGTTGCCTTGTCTGATAAGTCCCGTTTCCTTTTACATCATATGAAGGGCTGTGTATGCGCGGGCCGTTTACCTGTGGAAGCAATGGTACCAGGATGCACTGTGGGTCGACGACAAGCCGGTGGAGGGAGTGTGATGCACTAGGCAACTGCTGGGAAACCCGAGTCTGGCCATCATTGTGGATGTACATTTGACACACGCCACCTACCTAAGCATTGTTGAGCACTATTTCATAACAATGGTGTTCCCAGGTGGAAGTGGTCTCTAGAAAATGAACATGTGAAGAGTTAAAGGTGTTGCCCTGGCCTCAAAATTCATCAGATCACAATCTAACCTAGCATCTGTTGGATGTGCTGGACCAACAAATTATTGAATTCAGGTGTTCCAGTCACTTTCATGGCCACAGGTTTATGAAATCAAGCGACCTAGGCATGCAGACTGCTTCTACAACCATTTGTGAAAGAATGGGTCATTCTCAGGTGCTCAGAGAATTCAAGCGTGGCACCGTGAGTGGTTGCCACCTGTGCAAGTCCATTTGAGAAATTTCCTCACTACAAAATATTCCATGGTCAACTGTTAGTGGTATTACAGAAAAGTGGTAGGACAGGTATAATGAGAGAGCGGGGTCAGTGAATGCTGAGGCGCACAGTGCGCAGAAGTTGCCAACTTTTTTTTCAGATAAGCTCAAGCACAGTGCTTAGTGATCTTCATGGAATGGGTTTCTATGGCCAAGCAGTTGCATCCAAGCCTTACATTACGAAGTGCAATGCAAAGTGTTGGATGCAGTGGTGTAAAGCTCGCCACCACTGTGGAGACGTGTTCTCTGGAATGACAACGTTCTCTGGAATGACAACTCGGGTGGCAGTGGTTCAGTGGTTCAAGTAGGTTGTCTACAAACCGAAAGGTTGGTGGTTCGATCCCCGGTTCCACCTGACCAAGTGTCGAGGTATCCATGAGCAAGACACCTAACCCCAAACTGCTCCCGACGAGCTGGATGGCGCCTTGCATGGCAGACACCGCCGTCGGTGTATGAATGAGTGTATGGATGGGTGAATGTGAGGCAACATGTAAAGCGCTTTGGATGGCCATGGAGTCTGTTGAAAGCGATATATAAATGCAAAATAACAAATCAAGCTTCTCTGTTTGGCAATCTGATGGACGAGTCTGGGTTTGGTGGTTACCAGGAGAACAGTTCTTGTCTGACTGCATTGTGCCAAATATAAAATTGGATTGAGCGGGATTATTATTTTTCAGTGGTTGGGCTTAGTTGCTGTGAAAGGAATTCTTAATGCTTCAGCATACCAATACATTTTGGACAATTTCATGCTCCCAACTTTATGAGAACAGTTTGGGGATGGCTCCTTCCTGTTCCAACATGACTACACACAAGTGCACAAAGCAAGGTCCATAAAGACACGGATGAGCGAGTCTGATGTGGAGGAACTTGACTGGCCTGCACACCACCTCAACCCACCACACTCAACTGGGTTGAGTCATCACCTCAACCCGATAGAACACCTTTGGGATGAATTAGAGTGGAGACTACAAACCAGGCCTTCTCGTCCAACATTAGTACCTGACCTCACAAATGAGCTTCTAGAAGAATGGTGAAAAATTCCCACATACTCAAAAACCTTGTGGAAAGCCTTCCCAGAAGAGTTGAAGTTGTTATAGCTGCAAAAGTTGGGCCAACTCCGTATTAAAGCCTACGGATTAAGAATGGGATATCATGTCATAAAGTTCACATGCATGTAAAGGCAGACATCCCAAAACTTTTGGCAATGTAGCCGGTAGGCATGTAATTGTACTTGGCATAACTGTAAAATAGCACTTAAACCTCTGCCTCTGAGACGACACAACGTTCATTACTCCCTTTCTTTCTCCCTCTATCTTTCTCTCTTCCTTCCTCCTCTTTCTTTACCACCTGACAGACAGATCAGAGTAATGAACTTCCAACATTAATGGAGGAAGAGTCAGGATGATGGTGGGAGCTTGGTTTCAGGGTTGGGTTCACATACAGACAGCCAGTGCCAGTGATGATAACATATACTGACAGGATTGGAGGCAAAGGGAAACCTCTACATGAACATTTGCTTTTATAACCGCAATTAGGCTTCAAATGTACGCATGTAACAAGCAGTGCCGGGGAACTTACTGAACTTGTTATTTGTACATATATGCATACTTTATTATACAGTAAATACACATACACACTAACATTTATACATTTGGGGGTTAGTAAGGTTTTTTATGCTTCTGAAAGAAGTCTTGTATGCTCGCCAAGGCTGCATTTATTTAATCAAAAATACAGTACAAAACTGTAATATTGTGATATTTGATTACAATATAAATGTTTTCATATAATATTGTGTATTAAATTATTATATATTGTGTATTAAATTAGTTATAATTTCTCTTCGAATATATTTTAAAATGGCATTTATTTATGTGATGGCAAAGCTGAATTTTTCATATGACTTCAGTGTCACATGATCCTTCAGGTCCTTCATGAACCATGAACATTTTTTACTATGATTTTTATACTGTACAATTCTTTACATTCTAGCCCCTTACTCTGACCTTTCCCATTCTACCCCTAAACACAATCCTCATAATTTTGTATGATTTAAAAAAAAAAAAACCTTCATGTTCACCATTTTTTCCCCCATTTTGTCTCTACAACAAATGGTTTACCAGTATCACACACACACGCACACGCACATGCACACACACACACACACACACACACACACACACAATTTTAAACCAGTCTTAAAATCATTATATTTTCTTCAGAGCTGAGATTCACAGCCACAAACACTGCTATTGAAATCCGCTAAACATGCCACCACATCACCAACACAAAATAAATGATTCCCTAATGGTAGCCTGACAGTCACAGGACGTGGATTAAAACTTTGTTGCCTGTCATAACATTTACAAACTTTCTGGAGGTTTACACTTAGTATCTAAGTACGTACACTAAGTATCCAAGCGCCCTGCTCAGAAAATGATATTTAACCATCATAAGGCAGAGAAAGAGAGGGGGGGATGTGGAGACAGTGTGGTGTACACCTCAACATGTCACCACCAATTTAATTATCTAGGTAACAGCTGCTATAACCAGGCCACCATGGTTCTTATCGCCTCTTTGCATGTGCTCAGTATTCGTAATGCCAGCAGCGACAACTGAACCTCGAGTTTTACTATACCGAATGTTGCTTCAAATAAGAGATTAGAGCAATTACAGAACCATTACAACAATGAGTGCTACATTGTCCAGATTAGCTCAAGTGCCACAAACACATAATGACACATAAGCTGTAAAACAGGCTTTGATTATTTGTGGATGACAGTTTAATTTTGATCATTAAATGTGGGTACATGAACTGCCATAAATTGTTGAGGTCAATGTCTTTGTGGCATTTTCCCTGTTTATAGGAAGTAATGAGATTTATTAAGACCAAGGATAAAGTGATTTTTTTTAATGAACATATCAAAAATGAAAATGCAATGGTGATTATGTGAAGTCAGTATACTTAAATGTTAACTTTACGAATGAAAATAAGCGAAGTAAAGTGAAAAATCTTATTTAGTTATTTTTGATTACACTTTAGCAAATGATTTGATTACACAAATTAGCCTTTTGTGGAGAACACTGTTAATATCACATTCTTGCGTCGCAGAAATATTGCACGTCTACATCCTACGCTTTCTTTTTATGTTGCCGAAAGGTTGATTAATGCATTCGTTTTGTCTTTTTTTTGTTTTGTTGCAGATATACTTTTGTAATGCCCTTCTTGTCTATCGACTCAACCCTAATCCAACCTCAAATAAGATGAGTAGGGCTGTATATAATGTATGTTTAAGAGAATTGCTAATTGCTAAAACAACTTTTACTATGCATACAAATGCAAATGTATGTTGAACAGTTGTTATGCTTAATATTTTTGTAGAAACCATGATACACTCTTTGATGAACAGAAACTTTAAAAGAACAGCATTTATTTGAAATAAATAAACAAAAATAAATATTTTGTAACTTTATTACGGCCTTTAAAAAAGGAGATTCACCCGCATTAGGAAATGCCCGAGAGAGACCCAACTAGGGGTGGGACAAAATATTGATAGGGAAATACATTGTTTTCCTTCTCAATGCGATACGAGAATCGATACGTTAGTGGCAATTATCGCTATTTTAATTAATAAAATAAGGGACTCTAAATAGATTTCTCTGGTTCCCCCACAAGTTAACCAGCCTAAGTTTTTAATGCAATGGCGGACAGTAGTGTGAGTAAAATAATAGATGCCCCAGCCACGATTAGGTCCAAAGTCTGGACCCAGTTGGCTTTTATACCATTGATGGGACACACCAAATAGACAAATATTACACTATATGCAAGAACTGCCTGGGAAAAGTAAAGTGCATGGATAATACCACAAACATGCAAAGCCATCGCCCTGATCTCATTGGGAAAGTGGCTAATGCTAACCTCAATGCAATGTTTAAAGCAGAACTTCCTTTCTCATTCCGAGGAGCTGCCAGCATTATGAAGTCAATTGCTGTATTTATTTGCACGGACCTTCGCCCATATCTCGTGGTAAAAAATAAATAAAAGAGGTTAAACAATTCTGAAATTATTTTATATAAAACATAGCATTTAAGTGATTAGCACTTAAATGTGTCAGTTTACACATAAATAACAGTTATAAGCATGAAACGTTTAATTTACAAACTCGATACCAAAAAAAGCTAACATGTAAAATGTTGAATTTGAGACATTTTGAAATGTTATGCCAAATATTAGCTCATTTTGGACTTTATGAGAGCTACACATTCCAAACGGTTGGGACTAGTATCAATAAGAGGCCGGAAAAGTTAAATGTGCCTATAAGAAACAGCTGGAGGTGCAATTCACAACTCATTAGGTCAATTGGCGACATGATTGGAATTAAAAGAGCCTCTCAGAGTGGCAGTGTCTCTCAGAAGTCAAGATGGGCAGAGGATCACCAATTCCCCCAATGTTGCAGCGAAAAATAGTGGAGCAATATCAGAAAGGAGTTTCTCAGAGAAAAATTTCAAAGAGTTTGAAGTTATCATCATCTACAGTGCATAATATCATCCAAAGATTCAGAGAATCTGGAACAATCTCTGTGTGTAAGGGTCAAGGCCGGAAAACCATACTGGATGGTCTTCAGGCCCTTAGACAGCACTGTATCACATACAGGAATGCTACTGTAATGGAAATCAAAACATGGAAATCAAAACATTGTCGTAAAAACAATCCACCGTGCCATTCGCCGTTGCCGGCTAAAACTCTATAGGTCACAAAAGAAGCCATATCTAAACATGATCCAGAAGCGCAGGCATTTTCTCTGGGCCAAGGCTCATTAAAAATGGACTGTGGCAAAGTGGAAAACTGTTCAGACGAATTGAAATTTGAAGTTTTTTTTGGAAAACTGGGATGCCATGTCATCCAGACTAAAGAGGACAAGGACAACCTCATCGCATGTTATCAGCGCTCAGTTCAGAAGGCTGCATCTTTGATGGTATGGGGTTGCATGAGTGCATGTGGCAAGGGCAGCTTACACATCTGGAAAGGCACCATCAATGCGGAAAGGTATATCCAAGTTCAAGAACAACGCATCCAGACCTCGTCTCTTTCAGGGAAGACCTTGCATTTTCCAACATGTCAATGCCAGACCACATACTGCATCAATTACAACATCATGACTGCGTAGAAGAAGGATCCGGGAACTGAAATAGCCAGCCTGTAGTCCAGATCTTTCACCCATAAAAACATTTAGTGCATAATAAAGAGGAAGATGCGACAAAGAAGACCTAAGGCAGTTGAGCAACTAGACGTCTGTATTAGACAATAAGGGGACAACATTCCTATTCCTAAACTTAAGCAACTTGTCTCCTCAGTCCCCAGATGTTTGCAAACTGTTATAAAAAGAAGAGGGAATGCCACAGTGGTAAACATGTTGATGCAATGAAATTTAAAAATCAACTTATTTTTCCCTTAGAATTATATTTTTTCTCAGTTTAAACATTTGATATGTCATCTATGTTGTATTCTGAATAAAATATTGAAATTCAAAACTTCCACATCATTGCATTCTGTTTTTATTCACTATTTGTACAGTGTCCCACATTTTTGGAATCAGGTTTGTACTTAAAAATAATTTAGACATTTTTTTTTTTTTTTGTGCTGTTTTCTAACAATGTGGATTTGAATAAAGTGAAAATCTGCACAACCTTTTCACAGGCATTTCATTTTCATAGTTATTGACAGATATGGCGATATACTGATTATCAAAGAATTGCTGTATATATTATCAGTATTGTGAGCCATGCATTGTGTATCGTATCGTGAGGTACCCTGTGATTCTCATCCCTAGACCCAACAGACTAAAGCAGAAAGACTCTTGCACTTGATGCACCGAAGCTGACAACTTCAAATTCTTCAGCATGTGGCGAGTGCACAGCGCAGCGTCCAATGTGCTGACACCTCTTAATACAGACCCCTATGTGCAGGCCACAGCAGAGCAATCTAATCTCAAGGAGCTTTGCATCTCCGGCCAGGCCGTTATCGACTGTATTGGGGGCTATAAATCATGGTGGAGACACGTAGTGTACGGCCCAGTAACTCAGCCGATGTGAGCCTTCACAAACTGCTTTCAGGCCTCTGATGCAGTGAAGCACGCTCAGATCAGACGCTAAAGTAACCACCATGTACTAAACACACACACACACACACACACACACACACACACACACACACACACACACACACACACACACACACACACACACACACACACACACATATGCAGATGCTCTAAGGCAACCCACATACACCAATCTCTCAAAGCACTCTAATTCCACCTCTCTGTCAATCATTGGAGGTGAGCTGGGGTGGAGGGAAAGAAATAGAGTCCTTTACTGGAAGCCATTGACTCTATGCATTACAACCAAACCTCAAGCCATTTACCTTCCAAAGAGCTCAGCCATCTTCCTGGTTTGAGGCTAAAAGCAACATGTTAGTATGTTGAGCTGTAACTGAGCGTGTGCAGATGTTACGAGTGAGTGAGAACTCATCAGTACATCACAGCAAATTGACGGAACATCAAAATCCTGTGCATGCCTCAGTCCGAAAAAGACTTTGTGAAGTAGAATGATTAAAATTATGACACAAGTAACACTCATCAAATAGGAAATTGTCTTTGGCAAATCATCCACATCAGTCCACACTGTAGTTTTGTTGGTTTCCCTTATTATGATGGTCCCTTTAACATGTTGACTATAAGCAGAGTTGCACCTACATGTCCACTAACTTTCATTAGAGTGTTGGTAGAGTTTTAGTGGACTGGTAGAGTTAGGTTTAGAACAGGTTAACGTACTTGCAAGGCTACTTATAGTTAGTAGAATGTCTGTTGGGGGACATTAGAATAAAGAGTTAGCATATATCAAGCAGACAGTCTACTAATACTCTAATGAGAGGTAGTTGACATGTAGGTGCAATGTTACTTGTAGTTAACAAAATGTTCAAAAGGACAATCAAATTAAAGTTTTACCATTACATTTTTTCTGGAAGAAAAAAAAAAGGGAAATGATGGGAAAATTTGGGACAAGATTATCTGAAAAAGATTATAAAATATGTAATGTGTTTATAATAATAACTTAAATTGATAACCAAACAATATTATTATTATTATAGTACACACACACACACACACATAAATACATTTATATATATATGTGGTGTGACAGGCAGCGGGGCGAGGGACCGCGAGAGCGGGCCGGTGATTAACGTTCACGAGTGCCAGCTGCGTGGCACACCGGTCTCGTCTCGCGGCCATGTGACGGGAGCATATAAGGAGGAGCAGGAGCTGCGGAAGACGAGAGAGGACCAGGCCTGGAATTTTATGTTATGTTTTGTTTATGTGTTTGTGGGCAGTCGTCCGTGAGGGGCTGCCCACGTTTTATTTGTGTGTGTTTGCGGGCAGTCGTCCGTGAGGGGCTGTCCGCGGTTTTACTTTCGTTTTGTTTATTTATTTTGAGTTAATAAATGTGTTGAACGTTCGCCGGTTCCCGCCTCCTTCCTTCCCATCTACAAACCGTATTACAATATATATATATATATGTGTATCCTACTTTGTTTGTGTATATATATATATATATATATATATATATATATATATATATATATATATATATATATATATATATATATATATATAATACATATTTTGTCATACATGTTAACATTTTTTTCATAAAAAATGAAATAATAATTGTGCTGAAGTCTCTATGAACAATAGAAAAATGGAAGAAAAGTGTATGACTTTGCAATTAGATTTTCTGATCATGGAAAAGTATAAGTACAGCAGACTATTTCACCAAAACAAAGCAGTTCTTCTAGAGGATATCTTCTTTACTTCTCTACCAAGCATCTATTTCTTTCAAAGATTTGATGCCATAAATTTTGCAAAATTAGTCAAATCAACTAGATACCTTGTAAATTCGACTTTGCTTCCTTTGCTGACTAATGCACAGAAGATGAATAAGGTCAGCCAATCAAATTAGAGCTTTCCAGACTGGTGTCCAGCTGTGGGTCAGTCAGTGAACAGACTGTTTGTGGTCTGTGGGTGCCGTCTGAGACTAATAACATGACAGGTCAAATATGATACATGTTAGAATTTATTGGAACAGAGTGATTCACTAAAACGATCAAGCTAATTGCATTATGCACAATCAAGTTGAAAGCAGAAAGTTAGGCGCACTGTTCTCACATTGCATCCCCGGGGAACGTCTAAGAAGTTTTAGCCATGGTCTTACCCATTACTGATAATAACTTTGCGGCAACATTCCGCCGCTGCAGGATGTGTTTGCTATGGTGTCATTTTGTTCTAAAGTATCCACCATCCTAATACCTGACTCACTGAGCCCTGCAGCACCCAAACAACTCCTCTGAAATACCCAGGTGAAAATTTGCTGAATACATGTATCGGTTTAATGGCATAAATTAAATAGTTCTGTAAATGATATTTGAAGAAGTAGCAGGAAAATGCTGTATTTGTAAAAGTGCATGTGTACGGTTACATTTCATTTCATTTAGATGAGTTTATGCTAGTATGACTTATATCTATTTACATTTTGGAGTTTAAAATAGGTAAAATAGGTCTGATATGAACTTTGATTTCTAAAATTCAGATTCAAAACCACATCCATAAATGCTTAGAAATCTGATTAAAATGCATTTTTATGTATTTTCCTTTTTCTTTTTATCTTGTATAACAAACTATGTTACATTTACTATATAGTGAAGCAATTTAGGACAGTACTTAACTTATTACTTGTTATTTTAGTATTATTTATATAATATTACATTATTTTTTTATTAACATTTTAAAATAATATTAAAATATTATTGTAATTTTATATTTACATTTACATTTAATCATTTAGCAGACGCTTTTATCCAAAGCGACTTACAAAAAGGGGAGAGTAATAGAAGCAACAAAACAGACAAGGCCAACAACCTGTAAGAGCTGTAAGAAATCTCAATTAATTAGCACAGTACACTTTTTTTTTTTTTTTATAGACATCTACAACAAAAACTCACGTACGCAAAATACAAAACACTGGATTTTGATAGCTATGATAACAACCCATTAGGACTAAGGCTGTTGCCCCAACTGTTGTCGTTAATGCAGATTTAGTGGCCCAATGGGTTGGTGATTTTAGTTTTAGTTATTTCATGTTCTTTTGTTTTTATTATTTTCAGTTGCATTTATATTTATTTTAATTTATGTTTATTAATTTAAGTTTTAGTAATTTTACATTTTAAACTTAAACTAATTTTACTTCTCTTAGTTGCAAAAAAAAAAAAAAAAAAAAAAAAAAAAAAATATATATATATATATATATATTAATTATTATTCATAAAAAACTAAATCATTTATCCAGAACTTTGACATAGTATCATCACTCTTTATTAGAATTCTTATAAAGAAAGAGCTGTATATACAGGAAATGAAGAACATACAGTATAGGCATGTGACGGTGACATTTTCATGTGCAATAATTGATATTATTAAAAGCTAATAAAAGCTTTTACCACAGTACAATTTTGAAATAAGTTGCAAAAAAGTGTTGTCACTATAACAGGTTTATTAACGTTTCTTATAACAAAAAAACTCATAAATACAATAAAGCAATACACAAAAAGTGTACAAAGTAAACAGTTGTATAAAGTAAAAGTAAAGTTGGAATAATAAGGAAACAGTGGATGCAGTTTGTTTTTCCAATTAGCGCATAAGTGCATAAAGTAAACGACATTAACGTATAGTGTATCGAAAGTTATCCAGGGATAATGTCATGACATATAGTGCGTGCATGTGCTTATGACTCTTTAGCTTCGCCCACCGCACATCTTCATGAGTTTGGCCTTTTTCAGGAAGAATCGGTACAGCGTATGTCTTTTATAAATATGATAAAACTAAAGACTAAAGCGATATGAATGACACAATACTACTCTGTAGGTACTCGAGATTAACATGAGATTGGCAGAAACGCTGTGTGTTATAAGGTTTTGGTACAGAGATTGACACAATACAAAAATCTGAATGGCCGTTTGAAACATTTAATACGTAAGGGATAATCCATGGCTAGCCATGCATTAAAGGATTTTAATGCACGGCGTAGAGGCGAAGAACCGCCCGACGCGAAGCGGAGTGCCTCTAGGTCACTGCCACTGCCACTGTCACTCTGTTTGCAAGCGTAACTGTGTTACTATGGCTACCAGTGTTTATAGTGGCGGAATAATTTCGAACTGCAATCAAACTGACTGGAACTACCTGTGCATTAAACGGTTTTCCTGCACACCTTCCAGCCAATCAGAATCGAGTATTAAAACAGACCATGGTATAATGTTCAAATAGGGCAGCTGCTTTGTTTACGAGGGTTACTAGGGTAACAGCTGCTGTCAGAGTGAATGTGCATTGTGTTTCGCCATGCGCTTCTCGTGCACGTTGGGCTTGTTTACATGAGTGCGCATTCCTTATTGATGCAGCATATAGCCATGTGCATTTTAAATGGTTGATGGGGAAAGTATTCTTAAGATGCATTCTAAAACTCGAAAACAATTCGTATTAAATAATTTTGCACTGTATTTTGAAGTGCCCACTATAGCAATATTGTACACATTTTATTATTGTGATGTATCACATTACGGTTTCGGCACATGTATACATTAAGAAAACCAATGTTAAAGAAGCAATTTACATACAATGATGACTACCGGCACTCTTCCGCTTTGTACCGTTTGTACTTTGAAGCTCCCGCAAGGTCAAGTATCTAAGGCTCATCAGGTAAGTGCCTGTGTGAAAGCAAAGCCTAATCCTTCCTTTGAAAGCGAGAAGGTCACATATCTGCAAAACGACGACACACTTGCTCTCAATTTCTCTTTGTTTCTCTCTTTCGGTCTCTTGGTCTTTTTTACACACTCACAGCCACTCTCCAACACGAATCCATCCAGGAGTGTGTCTATACCACTGAGACACAAAATGGAGAGCTATTAAATATTGATATTGAATATTGTGAGGCTGTCTCTTACACGGAGTACGCCCCCTCTCCAACCACTTATTTTTCACAAGATAGCAAAGTCTCTACTTGTGTGAGGGCAAGAGAGGAAGAGAACCAGAGGTACAAGCACCGAATCTAAAAATAAAGTAGTTATCTTTTGCAATGGTGACAAATGATCTTTGAAATTGGAGGATCATTAGCTACGGAAGTCTGCTCTGATACTCATTAAGGCACATTCATGGAGGTCTCAGTACAATTTCCACGAGGTCTCCAAAGTAGCCCCCTCGGCCTGGAGCCATTACTTTTGTCATACGAATGAAAAATTTTGTTTTGAGTAACCAAAACAAACCACAAATGAAAATTGTGTCGATTTATTCCCCCTCATGTTGCTTCAAATACAAAAGGAGAACTTTTACACAAAGGAGAACATTTTAAACAGCTCTTTTTCACACCACACGTTTATAGTGTTCACCGTTAATACACCCTTAAACATAAAGGTGCCAGGAAGAACCAAAAATTGGGTTTCACAGACAGTGATGCCATAGAAGAACCATTTCTGGTTCCCCAAAGAACCATTTTGTGAAAGGTTCTTTAAAGAACCATTTTTTTTCTTACCAATTTATAGTCTAAAGAACCCTTTTGCACTACAAAGAACCTTTTGTGCAATGGAAAATTTCTTTGGATATTAAAGGTTCTTCATGGAACCATACACCCTGCCAAAGAACCATTTAAGAACCGTTATTTTTAAGAGTGTAGAGTCATCTGCAAAAGCTCTATATGTTAAAATGTATATTTATATGTTAAAGATCTTTTGTGACATTATACATCACTATCACTTTTGACCAATTTAATGCATCAAGTTTGGAACAACCTGGGCGATGACTCAGTTTTCAACCGTTCTTTTAATACAGACAGCACAAACAATTCAATTCTGAAATCGTTTCTGACATAAATCCTATGGCAGGTTATTTGTCACTGTATTTTAAAAAATAAAACAAACAATACGATTTTAGTCAACTAGTGGGCGTTGTAAACTCCACGGACATCAACAAGTTTTCTTTTGAAGACAATTATCGGCATCACGTTATTTTAAAGCTTCCTTGAAGTCTATTATACGTCAAGCTGTAAATTGAATTCCCATAATGATGCTTCTCCTTTAAAATGATGGAAATTAATATGTTATATGTTATTGCGTAATGTAGGCTATTATTATTATGGTTATTATATAAGCTTAATAATATACTGACATGACAGCTCTATCAAAACCATGGCCTGACTGGTCAGGAAGTGACTCATTATTGGAGCAATAATGTGGAGGTGCAGTAACATTTCACTGTAGCTGTTCTGTAAGAAACATAGCAACGGTTCTCAAGTGTTGCCTAGCACTTGGCCCCCTTGAATAGCATCGTCAGCTCGTCTCTGAGCGAGTTGCCTGGTGATTCTTGCAGCCATGTGCCTGCAGTTTTAACGATGGCACCTCTGTCTGATTCATGAAGGTCATTATGCGGGTTGACTTCCTCTAACGCGCACAAGGGCAGTGCACCTGCTGTGCATGAAACATGCTTGTGGCAGAACCAAAGTCACTGAAAGTAATTAATGAGCGTGAATAAACTTAATATGTAAATGCTAAGAGTGAGCTACATGTGAATACCTAATATGGTGTGCTTGCTTATCCACTGCTATATATAAACTATAAACCTAGGCCACAAAAAGTATCTGGAAACTTCTTCAAGTCACAAAAGAAGTCAATGGCAAGAGTCAAGAGTATCCAAACCTGCACCACATGACAAAAGTTATTCGCGTATTAATAATGAATATTCAAAAAATGAAAGGTGCAGTATGTAATATTGACAAATACGGTTGAAATTGGTACAGCAGGTGAAAGCAATTTACATATGGAAGGAGGGAATCTCATCAACCACCACCGATCTGCAGCAATTATGTGGATAATGCAAGGGCAGCCATATTGTGCCGGAATGCCAATATATGGATATATATAATTTGTTGCTTCTAAATATGAATGAGGATACGGTTATTGATAAATCGAATTGTTATTGTTGTTCTTATTATCATTTAGGGGGGCTTGGGAACATTTTGAGGTAGCTTCAGCCCTAATAGGCCTAACAACATCCCTGATCAGAACAACTGTAGCAATGAGCAATTAAAAGCATATTAAGATGATTTTAGGCAAAATTCTTGAAAAAAATAAAATAAATAAATAGCCACAAGCAATGATTTAATGGTTTATCACTTTCGACTAATAGGCGGTGATGTGACTAAATTGATGTGGTATGGTCAGAGCAAGATGACAATGACACATACATAGTTTGGTGTCAATATGCCTAAGCATTACAGAGATACAGACTCAGTCATATTGGCATATATAACTTTTTGTCAGCACAGTCTGAAGATGATCTGACTCGAATTTGGTAAATATCGGACAACTGTCTGGGAGTAAGAACAAGAAGGTTTTTAAAGGAAATCAAAATGCATACAGGAAATTCAGGCAACTATGACACATTTAGAAGCAATTTTCTAGGCATGACCCAATGAATTAAGTTTAATTTGAATAGGCAGAGCTAAACAAAAGTTATTAGCATTTTTGTACATTTCATTACAACTTTTGATAACAAGGTGCCCTGCCCAGAAACTTTTTGAGTACCTTTAGGGCATCGTTCAGAAGACCCGTACCAAGTTTCATAATGATATGTCAATGATGAGGACATTTTGGCCATGGGACATTTAAAATTTTGTTGTAAAATGCTGTATTTTATGATACCATTATTTTTCAGATTTTTTTTATTAATTGAAAAAATAATAAAGAAGAAGATTACAAAATATTTTGTCTTCATTTTTTTTTTTTTATAATTTAAACTTGTTTGTGGAATATTTTGCTTGAAAATTGAGCTTGTGTTATTTTTATTTACAAAAAATGCCTGGGAGTTTGCATGTACTCGGTAGTTTGCAAGCTAGAGACGGGGGCGAACTGTTACCGATCTAATACGTTGGAGAAATGAAGGGGATGGAAGGTGCATAAATGCGGGTTCCACAATTTCAATAAACCGTGGACAACCCCAATAAACAGCTAGGGAGAGCGAGAATATTTTATCTTTTACAAGCAGCCGCCACCTCCTCTGAATGTTAAATCAACCCACAACCTCGGCGTCTAATTCAGAATCATAAATCGCACACTATGATCTCCTTCTTAATCAACCTAAGCACAAGCTTCTAATAAAAGATGATAGTGCCACAGTTTTGCAAAGTCAAGGTAAAATATTTTGCCTCTGAAGCAAGTGGGCAGGACACTTTGCATGTCATATAAAAATTTGTACCGCGCCGAAATAAATATTCAACAAACAGTAAAGCCATTCACTCAGTCACAAAGGTACACGGTGTTCTCTATCATTCCCTTCACTGATGCAGTAGTAAATTGCCCTGATGCTGTATATATGGCAGAAAAAGCAGCAGAAAATATTGGAACATATTGTGCCTACAGAAAAAGAGCCAATTTCCCTGCTTGGCACATACACAAATGAGCATCACCCGCAAGATAAGGAACATAAAAAAAAAAATACTGACACAAGTGCACTTGTGCACAAAGTTATGACAGACACACACAACTCATTGCGAGGCTAATCTTTCCTCTGCTCCTCTCTTTTAACCTGCTGTCCTAGAGCTGGTTTGATGTTAGGGAGATGCCCCTATCCGATCATTTTAGTCGACTGTTAGTCGTTCATTTAAGCCATTAGTCAATTAGTTGTGGAGAAATACAAAAGGATAATAATAAGCATTTAAAATATCAATTAAGTGCTTAAGTTTGTGCGCATAACGCATGCTTCAGCGACACTGGCAAATATTGCATGAACTCTTTCTGATGTCAAAACTAATCTTGAAATCAAAATAAATTACCTATAATATAAAAAGCAGCCTTATCTTTAAAAAAAGAATTGTAGGACACAAATTATACATAAATAAATAAATAAATAAATATAAAGTGAACTGAAAGACTTGAGAAATCAGTGCAAACATAATCAGGGTGACGGACAAGAAGCCTTAACATCAAATAAAATGTTAGAGGTTTTATTAAAAAAATAACAAAACACTAAAAAAACAGAGGAGTGTCTATTTGCAGTAAGTGTAAATAGCCTGTCTAGTTGCAATAAGACATGCACCACTTAACGTCTGCAGTGGTGTAGACTGTAAGAATTTTGGCCCCTGAAAGTAGCTTTTGGCCCATTCGACAAGTTTGAATCTGCCTTTTCCCATCAAATATCAGATCAGTAAAGCATTCATTTTTAATAGAAAAGAGAAAATGATTGAAAAGTGGAAATACAACTGTGCCAAACAACTGTTCAATATTGAAGTGTTTAGTAGTTAGGGGTAGGTGTAGGGAGAGATTTTTTGTCCCAATAAGGTGGCATACATTTAACAATTATAATAAATATGGTCATTTACAATATGTTATCGCTGCATCATGTTAATGTACAACAATACTGAGGTGCAAATAGTGTCTGCCATTATTTATAAGAAAAGAACTGCTACATAGTGTAGTGTAGTGTAGTGTAGTTAGAATACACTCACCTAAAGGATTATTAGGAACACCTGTTCAATTTCTCATTAATGCAATTATCTAATCAACCAATCACATGGCAGTTGCTTCAATGCATTTAGAGGTGTGGTCCTGGTCAAGACAATCTCCTGAAGTTCAAACTGAATGTCAGAATGGGAAAGAAAGGTGATTTAAGCAATTTTGAGCGTGGCATGGTTGTTGGTGCCAGACGGGCCGGTCTGAGTATTTCACAATCTGCTCAGTTACTGGGATTTTCACGCACAACCATTTCTAGGGTTTACAAAGAATGGTGTGAAAAGGGAAAAACATCCAGTATGTGGCAGTCCTTTTGGAAGAAAATGTCTTGTTGATGCTAGAGGTCAGAGGAGAATGGGCCGACTGATTCAAGCTGATAGAAGAGCAACTTTGACTGAAATAACCACTCGTTACAACCGAGGTATGCAGCAAAGCATTTGTGAAGCCACAACACGCACAACCTTGAGGCGGATGGACTACAACAGCAGATGACCCCAACGGGTACCACTTATCTCCAAATAGGAAAAAGAGGCTACAATTTGCACAAGCTCATCAAAATTGGACAGTTGAAGACTGGAAAAATGCTGCCTGGTCTAATGAGTCTCGATTTCTGTTGAGACATTCAGATGGTAGAGTCAGAATTTGGCGTAAACAGAATGAGAACATGGCTCCATCATATGACTTGTTACCACTGTGGTGGTGGTGGTGTAATGGTGTGGGGGATGGCACACATGATTCTTGGCACACTTTAGGCCCCTTAGTGCCAATTGGGCATCGTTTAAATTCTACCTGTGCAAATTCTACCTTTATCACCACCATGAAGCCATCCTCTGATGGCTACTTCCAGCAGGATAATGCACCATGTCACAAAGCTTGAATCATTTCAAATTAGTTTCTTGAACATGACAATGAGTTCACTGTACAAAAATGGCCCCCACAGTCACCAGATCTCAACCCAATAGAGCATCTTTGGGATGTGGTGGAACGGGAGCTTCGTGCCCTGGATGTGCATCCCACAAATCTCCATCAACTGCAAGATACTATCCTATCAATATGGGCCAACATTTCTAAAGAATGCTTTCAGCACCTTGTTGAATCAATGCCACGTAGAATTAAGGCAGTTCTGAAGGGTAAAGGGGGTCAAACACCAAACAGGTAGTATGGTTCCTAATAATCCTTTAGGTGAGTGTATATCACTATTTTTACAGTGTAAATAGCATATATTGCTAAGAAAATATGCTATTTTCGCTTAATGTAAATAGCCACTGCCTTCAGATAAGAACACCATTTATGAACAATAAAAAGCATGTCGATATTTTTTATTTTTTTAATCTAAACTAAATTCTTTCATTGGGCAAGCGCAGGTGTGGAAAACATGTCTTCTGAATCTAGCGGACTGTGGGAGTACTCATCATAGTTCTATAAGTGAGGGAAGCACTAAACGCAAATGAAATGGATAAAAAGAGGAGAAGGGGACATCTTTATTAAGCCCCTGAGATACACTACGCAGGGAAATGTCTTGATATTGTTGTTGCTTCTCTAGGAAAGCATTGTTGCAATCATGTGGTGTAAATCCTGTATGATGGAGAATATCTACAGGTGTTGATTGTCCTTCAGTTTGTGATCGCAGGCTGTAACCTGTCAATGTAAATCTTGTGTTTCCAACAAATAGTACACTATAAATCAAAACTCTGTGTGTGTGTGTGTGTGTGTGTGTGTGTGTGTGTGTGTGTGTGTGTGTGTGTGTGTGTGTGTGTGTGTGTGTGTGTGTGTGTGTGTGTTGGGGTGGGGCCTTAATCTGTGCTTGTCAATCACAGTACTGATTGCCTACACCAAAAACCCTAAACCTACCCGTCACTGCAAGACTAACCAAATAAATGAGATGCAGGGTGGGATTTCATGTCAAGTGGTTTGGTGATGTTTTGCAAGTGGGCCACCACACGATTCACTTGCATTTGTTTCTCCTGTGTTGTTAAAAAAAGGCTGTTAAATTGATCCATATCGAGTAAAAATTGTTATCTTAACAGAAATTTGATTATAATCTCAACATACCGTTTATCACCCAGCCCTAAATACACATTCATTAATTCTATATAGAACTAGTACTGAATTAAATTATGGGGGGAGGGGGGGGTGCTGAAAAATCTGCCTGAAGCAATGAAAGTTTAAGTTTGAGTTTGAGTTTGAGTTTGAGTTTGAGTTTGAGTTTGAGGAGAGGAGAGGAGAGGAGAGGAGAGGAGAGGAGAGGAGAGGAGAGGAGAGGAGAGGAGAGGAGAGGAGAGGAGAGGAGAGGAGAGGAGAGGAGAGGAGAGGAGAGGAGAGGAGAGGAGAGGAGAGGAGAGGAGAGGAGAGGAGAGGAGAGGAGAGGAGAGGAGAGGAGAGGAGAGGAGAGGAGAGGAGAGGAGAGGAGAGGAGAGGAGAGGAGATTAGAGGAGATTAGAGGAGCTGGGGGTAAATTAATTTAAAATAATAATAATGATGCTCACAGATAAGTTGTTTAGAACACTGCAGTATTTCATCAGAAAAACATTATTTATTTTATGGTGGCCCATCTCAACCCCCAAAACAGGAAGTCACCTAAGCCAAGCTTCAGTAATTACTTCAACAGATCACCAGAGGGGTCTTATATCTGTTGCCTCTTGACAATTTCTGGAGTGGCGGCTGTGCATGATTGATGGTTTATAAAACCTTTTTTACAGTTCTGACATTTCAGTGAAACAAGCAGGGTCTGAACTTTCCATCTGGTGCTACCTGCCTCCTGTCCCCACCCTCCCTCAAAGTCCTCCACCGTCCTTGAGCCCCGGCGTCACGCTTTGATCAGAGCTCTTTAGGGAAAGGGCAGGAACCCACAAGATTAATGCTTTCCCAGGGCATATTACAGCCCGGTGCCATCTAGCCTAATCACTATCAACAGCGTGGTGTTGATGCGGAGTTTGTGCGCGGCTGCTTACCAACACGACTGCCACCGATGTCATATTTGCAGCACTCCCCGCAGGGCACTTAGCAGCACGACTCCTCTGTGCATTAATGTTCACGAGTCTGACGAAAGAAGGATGAAAGCAGAGAGGAAGAGAAGTTCTATCGCTCCACCTCATCGTGTATTGCTCCTCTGTAACTGAAGTAGCGTACATTATGCCGGAAATTAAGCAAGTGATGAAACCATGGAGGTTTTCAGACGCATGTACTTTAGATCCTCTTCCAATTAATTAAGTAATCACACTCTTTGTTCTTTGTTTATAAAGCTAATAACTGATTTACATAGAAATTAAAAATGATTTACGGGTAATAAATAAAACACTAATTCTTTAGTGCTGGGACGCAAAAAACAAAACACAAAAACAAAGCTGTACAAAATGTAATTGATCAATCTCAACAGTTTATTCCGGATGAGACCACCTCCTCACACATTGTGTTTATTCATCATTACTTTAATAAACAAATTAATTGAGACTACAGGATAGTTCAAACTGATTTTTGGTCGATCTGTTGAATCATCAACAACATTGAAGTCGCACAATGTTACAAAATAAACACACTTTATTGCCAAAAGTTTTGGGGTGTCTGCCTTTACATGCACCTGAACTTTATTGACATCCCATTCTTAATATGGAGTTGGCCCACCCTTTGCAGCTATAACTCTTCCACTCCATCCAACGCTTTGCATTGCACTTGGTGTCAAGGCTTGGATCCAGCTGCTTGGCCATTGAAACCCCTTCCATGAAGCTCTCCACACGCTGTTCTTGAGCTAATCTAAGGGCCACAACAAATGCTGAGGTCTGTAGCTAGTTAGTACAGGACATAAAATGACAGAATAAAACTAAAAAGCCCAAACAATCAAAAAATACAGTAAAAACATATGAAAAATATTGTGAAATGGAAAAATCATGGATATTAATATAGTATTAATTACATTTTCTTTTTTAAATCGTTTGATTGGTAAATGTTTTTGATAAAAGTGGTAAACGTTTGAATGGTAGAGTATGATTGAAAATTAAAAGAATTTAGTTTTTCTTTTAACTTTGCGACTAATTAACTATAATTAACTGTTAGTAATATTTACTGGTTTTAAATGTTTTTATAAATATCAGACAGTGTTGACAAAATGTAGTGATGTAAGAGATATATATTTTTTATAATAAACTTATCTTCCTTTTAATACATTCTAGAATTCACTCTATATTTATATATGAAATAATGAGTTATAATCTGAGGACAGGTGGTTTTAATGATGATAATACTATTATTATTCATAATAATAATTTTCATAAAAGTAAGAGAATATCTGATTAACTTCAAAAGTGGAAATATTGTCTATTTTAACTAATGGTTTATAATGGCACCTATTTTTGAAAAAACCATTAGTGCTTAGTAACTGTTGACAGCTTGGTTGATAATGATAAAAGTAGTTTATTATGATTTAATCATTTCGCAGGCTAAATTACATTGAGCGGCGAGTAAAAGAGAGGGCAGGATTAATTCCTGAGTGCGTCTCTGCCTATACGTACCTCCCCCTGCCCTTGTTTAAGGTTACCGTTTTTAATTTGCACCTGCGCAGAAGTTATAAACCAATTACATGGCTGAGTGCTATAGACGGCCAGTAGGTGCTAACCCTTGAGCAAGGGTCAACGCTCTGTCTATTTACCAGCTATTGAAGAAATTAGACATTAGAGATATTAGGCTATAGTATTAGGAGAGTGCAATTACTCCAACTCAATTTTCCATTCAGACAAATAACCTCTATTGCCATTTATTTTTCTCTTAAAGAGGATGCTATAAGAAGACATACATCAAACAATTTAATCTCTTACACAGCCCACACGCCATTTCCACTGACCCTTTTCTCCTGGCTCAATATTTATTATTAGCATCAACTATTTCCTGTAGATAATTGGCATGAGTCCACAATGAGTTACACAGCCTTGATTTTTTCATAATCCTATTTTCAGAAATCAAAAGCAGATCCTGCTACTCGGGATGCTCATTTCAGTTAATTTTCCTGACAGACAACCGATGCTCATGAATCGATTATTGATCGTTAACTGATAAGATTATAATATTGAATTGGCATTACATAAAAATACAATTGACGAGTGTCTGTGATCCGTTAAAAATCCTTTTTTCACATGTTTATTTTATCGTGCAAACAGCAGAACATACAGAACAGCTCAACAACAAAATCTAGTTATGGCCTTTTTACAACTGGTTCCTTCATTTGTTTTCTCTGACCAGTTATCTATCTGATAGCGAAATGACCAGGAGTAGGCCTAAATGCCTTCTGAGATTCTTTCGAGACGTATTTAATTCTGATTACTCAAACAAATCAATTCAGAAGGTGTCTGAAAGCATTTCAGACAAAACCGGACAAGTGTTATCTGGTTGTTTAAACCACGTGTGTAAATTTTACTCCTGGTAATCGGTTAAAAAATAAATGTATGTGAGAGCGTTATGGGCTATATGTTGTAGTCAGATAGATATGATGGTGCTACTGCAACACGCATCGCTGCAAATGAGCAAAGCAAGACAACGCAAATGGCTGTAAATGAAACTTAAAAAAAGTCTTAGATGCTCAAAAACACAATCATCTTCAATAAAAAATTCATAAATGATCTTACTAGTGCTTAGGTCGCTCTTTCTCATATTGTGTTCTTTGAATTTTAAATGAGCTGCTGAATGAAATGCATCTTGAATCTTTTGCTTTCATTGAAATATAGGCTAATATAGGCAATACCGCGGGAATTGAAGATCTGATTTATATTCATTTTGCAGAGTTGTAAGGTCTAAGACAAACTGCATGTTCTTTTATTTTTTTAGATTTGTTTAGCTCGTTTCGTCTGCGAGTGGGGTTGCGAGCTGTTTCAGCCTGCCTCAGCTCTGCCTTTTACTGTGGAGGTATAGGCTGAATTAACTGACATTGTGATGTTTGAAGTGTTTTATATCCATGGATTTTATTATAGGCAAGACAAGTCAAGAGTTGATTTGAGTGTGGTTAACTCACTGTCGGCCGCTGGCCGCTTGGTCGTCACTTAAAAAATGTAAACTTTAATTTAACAAACAAAAAATTGCTTTAAACTTTTTTTCTAAATTAACTTAACAAAGAACCAAAACAAAATATAACTACTTTGACATTAAAAACAAAACTGAACTATTTTAATGGCTGCAACAATATAAGCCAATACATTTTTTAAAAAGTCGGAATCGGCCCGAGATTTTTGATAAGCTGTCGGACAAAATCATACTACGAAAAGCATTAAACAAGGCTTCAGATGGCACTGATGCCCGGGAAATACAGAGACGCATCGCTAGAGGGCCAGCCTTGGGAAGCGACTTACATTTGCTTTCCTCCACCAGTAAGGAGCTAATACTACTGCTGTATTGTAATGCCGCGTAGCATTTTTTGCACGTAACTTTGTCACCCTTTTAAAATTAAATTTTGATATGTTTTAGCTTACCTCATGGGCATCCGAGATGTAGGAGTATTTGTTTCCCCAGTAGTTTCAATTTTGATCATTTTAGGTCAAACCGTTCTTGTCTGTGCCTCACATAATGCAGGTCTATGGTCACCACCTCAAAGAGCATACACAGAGAAGTCCAAATTAAACAATCCCCCATCGTAAGTACACACTGATGGCCTAAGACACGAAACGAGCGGTTTGTGTGAGAAAATGAACAGTATTTATATCCTTTTTACCTCTTTTACACCACTACGTCCGATTGATCCGAGGGCACGCGTGTTTCCTGTTGTGACATTCGCGCGTTCTGGCTTTAGTCTGCGCAAGCGCGGAAAGCGCCTGAAGTGGATCTCTCACGCGTGTACATCTCTCATTGTTTACACAAAACAGAGATCATAGGTGAAACGGCTAATAGAAATGCTACTAATTTGCGCTTATCCTGGATGTTTAAACCGACTTTAAAGAAAACAATTACGTATGCTTGCGCGAACTCATCCGGGAGTGGTGAGTTTTCACAAATTCCCAATTTATGAGCGTGCTCTTGCTCTTCGGCTGGATATCAACACACCCATAACTGTACTAAAGTTGTGGAGGGTCTGCAGCAATAATTTTTCCACTGATGATTTTACAAAGCAAGGAGTGGATCGCATAGGACTGACATACCTACCTATAATCGTTGCAATAATAATAAAAAATACAACACATTACTCCCTCTCTTTTGACTATTTGTTTAGATCTTTACAGTGAAAGGTAACACTTCCCAAATTTCTGTGTAAACAATGAGACGTACACGCGTGAGAAATCCACTTCCGGCGCTTTCCACGCTTGCGCAAACTAAAGCCAGAACGTGCGAATGTCACAACAGGAAACACGCACGCGCGCTCTGGGATCAGTCGGACGTAGTGGTGTACAAGAGGTGAAAACGATATAAATACTGTTCGTTTTCTCACACAAACCACTCGTTTCGTATCTTAGGCCATCAGTGTGTACTTACGATGGGGGATTGTTTAATTTGGACTTCTCTGTGTATGCTCTTTGAGGTGGTGACCATAGACCTGCATTATGTGAGGCACAGACAAGAACGGTTTGACCTAAAATGATCAAAATTGAAACTACTGGGGAAACAAATACTCCTACATCTCGGATGCCCATGAGGTAAGCTAAAACATATCAAAATTTAATTTCAAAGTGAACTATCCCTTTAAATGCAGAGGACAAATTGCAAGTATGGGTTACAATACTTGGCCTTCACTTCAAGAATGTTGGTATTCAAACAGTTGACGGTAGTCATTGACTTCCATTGTATTTTTGCCTACTATGCAAGTAGCAATGGTTACTGTCAATTGTTTGATTCCCAACATACCAATCTTCTTTTGTGTTCAACAGAATAAAGAGTATTTAGGTTTGTAACAACATGAGGGTGAGTAAATGATGACAAAATGTTTTGGGTGAACTATCCCTTAAATTTTGAACACTATACGGTACTGTTTATCATTTAAAATGAATGCCATTTTGTTAGATATTTTTTCCATTATTCTGTCTCCTTTGTGCATAATGAAATGCAATAAAATTCATTTTTAAAAATAGTTTCTATTCAGGACCACATTATTTGTCATCCTCTCGATTAAAAGCTACACTTCCTCTCTATCCTGGAGTGAAGTATCAGGTAAGTGCAGAGAACGTCCTGCCAGCAGCTATTAAAAGTGTGTGGGGGGGGGGCATATTACTTTTTACTGTCATTTTGTACACATCAACGCTTGAATTATCCCCAGACAGCATTTAATGTCAGATATCCAAGTCAAACTCATAAAACCATGTTCTAACATGACATGTTTTAAAAGTTAAAGGCCCATGTAACAGCTTTCCACAAGGAGCTGCCAAGCCTGAGTGGAGAGCTTTAACCCCTTTCATTTGCCAAAGGAGCAACACACCAGAAAGAGCAAGAGATCGCGGAACAGCGATAAACAGTTAGCACAAACGCAGCACAAGCGACTGAACATGGCACTTTTGGCAGAGCCGGGGTTTGATACGAGGCCTACAAGGGCAATGAATGAAAGAAAAGATGAACGAGAGAGCGGCCAAGGATGAGAGGCCAGCGTTCAGCCCCCCCTCCTCCCATACTATAATCTTCAGCTGTGATGGGGTGAATTAAATTTAGATTAGACCTCATGCTTGACCTAGTCACTTTCAAGCCATTACAAAGAGATCGTGGTGACCCGATAAGGGAAAGAGAGACGGAGAGAGAAGTAGGGCTGATGTGGACAGCAGAGGAAGAGAGAAAAAAGGGCTTTCAAAAAGAGAAGGATGGTCCCACCTCTAAACACAATCACCCCAGACACAGACCTCCTGCCAGGGCTTTGCATCAAGCCAGGATGTAAGACACACGCGGTAAATGCTAAGCCCTAACAGAATTAATTCAATCAGTTATGTAGGCATAAACTGTGTATCACCAACTGGGTCTTCTGTTTCTTTTCTTGGTAATCATGTCATTTTCCAGCAGACATATATTAAGAATAGACGGGGCCATTGATCTACATGTTACAGAAGCATGTTAAAGACACTTCATTCACTAATGGTGTTGATAACCGCACAAATAACTCCTCAAACTGATATGAGGAACAGATTATATATATATATATATATATATATATATATATATATATATATATATATATATATATATATATATATATATATATATATATATATATATATATTATAGTTATAATATCAAATCATGCTTTAATGACCATCTTAATTACATTTACATTGTAGGCACGTACTTTCAAAAGTGCCATGTAGATTGCATGTTATAGGACTTACATATAGTTGCAGGAGCTTTAAGGCCCAACAGCACTGAACTAACACCAAATTCATAATACTGCAGTTTCTTGAACCATAAAATGCATTAAAAGTATGAAAATACAAAAAAAAAAAAGAAAAAAAAAGTTTTTTTTGAGGTCAGAAAACTGATTCAAAAGGTTTTGGGGGTTGGTAAGAATGTGTTTTTAAATAATTTTATTATGCTCAGCAATTATTTGATATGCAGTAAAAACTGTAATATTGTCAAACATTATTCAATAATAAAAACCTGCTTTCTATTTTAATATATTCTAAAATACAATTTATTCCTGTGATGTCAAAATTGAATTTTCTGTAGGCACTACTATAGTTTTCAGTGTCACATTATCCTTCAGAAATCATTCTAATATGAAGATTTGATTATAATCCACATAAAACAGTAATGTTATCCTTTTAAGCTGCTTAATATTTTTTAACACATTTTTTTTCTTTGATACATTTGAAGTTGAAAACAAAAGCATTTTTTGAGAGTTTTTTGTAATAATGTAAAAGTATTTGTGTCACTTGAAGGGTTACTTCAGCGATTAGCATATGGCTTTTTATCAGTAGAAACCCTGAAGTATATTCAAATGATTTTGCTTTCCCCCCTCATATCCCGCTGAGACAAGAGATTTATGCATTTTATTTCTGGAAAAAATCCTCCTATGACGCAAATTGACGATATTGCTTCATCGGAGGAATGTTTGGCCAAAGGCTAAAGACTACAGCCAGCAGAGGGAGCCATTTCAGTTCATGTTTTGAACCCGCGCATGGAGGATGGAGATCACACTCAGAGCTCAGCTCAGCTACAGGCACTCATTTAAACGGAGCTATGGTGAGCAATGTAAGTCTTTTAACTTCTCAAATTAATTTCTATGAAAGTTAAGCTTGCAACGGCATGAACTGAAACACGCCAGACTGAACTCGCGTTGTGAATGTATGCCGCGAGTGTAGTCGCGATTACATCAGCTCTCATCACGAGAGCTCATCAGCTCATTTATCTGACTCCTGCAGTTAGTGCTCAGCGCTGTGATACTCGCGCGATGACTCACTCATTATATTGAACAGACACGTTCAGTTTTTAATTGTAGTGTCTTCTCCAACTCAGTCACGGTAATCAAGTTAGTGGCTTTGGGAGTGGCCTCACAGGGCAGCGAAGCATTCTGGGAATTGTAGTCTTTCATCCCCATGAGACAAAAATACATTTTCTGTCTTTTCTCAGTCTAGTAGGCACCAAATTCAAAAATAATTTCACATTTCTACTACATTGACGACCCAGTTTAAATACAGATTCATCTTCCCAGCGCTGAAGTACCCCTTTAACGTCAGAATCAGCACAATCAGTGATTATTGTAAAAAGCAATCTCTGTTGTTGCTAAATTGCATGTTCGTTAATATACATAAATATTATGTATATTATTAGAACTGCATTCGGTCTTAAATGGGCAGCGTCTAAGAAACCCCGACGATTGTGATTAATGTGAATCCAACAACAAAAGGTGAAGAGAAAGATACTCGCAGCTTTAAAAAGAATTTATCTATTAATTTGTACAGTGAAAACTATACAGTGTTATTTTATATTTGATTACTTTATTAGATGTCTTTTGTAGGCCATTACCTGAACATTAATTTTAGACTTTCCTGAGATTAAAGCACTGTATTTCATTTGTATTTTTGTTTTATAGTATATTTATTGTATTTATTTGACCATTTGCTTGTACTTTGTTTCTTTGTTCTTATCGTATGCATATAAAATATTTTTTATTAGTTTTGTTTAAATATTGGTGTTTATTTTGCTAGAGACAGTTTACATGTTCATATTATAAAAGACATTTTTTGTTTATTATTTAAAAAAAAGTTTAACAAAAAGAACCGATAAGAATACCGTTAAAGTACCGGATCGATAAGCAGTATCGGTAAGAGTGGTAATACCGTTAAAACCTTAACGATACCCATCCATACATGCTGTAGAGATTATGTACAATTTACACTCTAACATTCTACTTATGAGCTTCGCGAAGCCCAAATTTAGTGATTTACCAATTTTAACAAAAGACAGATCAATGGATGTCACTTACATCCTGCGATTGAAAAATGATCTTAACAATTGACATGCTAAAGGTCATTTGTGTTTATCTAAAGGTTCTCAATACCAGGGAGCTAAATTCCTCTTACATTTTCATGAAAAATTATGCATCAGACAGCTTGAAATAGACCTTGTGTTTGACGTGTTGCCCTTCAATTAAGTATATTCCGATGTATTACACCGGCGCTGTGACCCCCAACCCAACCTGCACAGCATTTAAAAAGCAGCGTGTAAGAAGAGGAGGTGATGCATTATGTGCATAAAAAGCCAGTGGGTTAAGATAAGCAGTCATCTTTCAGGAGAGGAAAACGGTTACAAATAAAATAAAATTAAAAAATAAAAAGCCCGACACAATGCCAAAAGCTGTTTGTATCTGACCTCTTTAGCAAGCTCTTAAAGCACAACAAATAGCATTGTCACATATTTAGGTGTGAAACCCTGCATGCTAAAATAGGCCACGCACAGGTGTTAGGGAAAGATAAGCCCTGTCCTTTTCCAGAATTTTAAGGGAACCTGCTCAAAATACACGAGGAGACATTTCCCCACTCAGACACCGTCAATCATCTCGCTTCTCCCGCTCAGACGGAAAGTTTGCGTGGGGCTGAAGTTTCAAAGCTGCTTTTGCATGAAGAATAAAGATACCTGACAGCCAGCAGATTAGAGTCAGAGGTCACCTGCGATTCCTGTAGGACCTGACATTTTCATTCCTGCATCTTTAGAGGACGCAATTATTACACGTCTCCCAGAAATACTTAGTTCCGGTCAATCGTGTCATTTAGCAGTATTATATATTTCAGATCTTTAACTGTGCTGAACTTTGCAGGTAGAATCTGTGTAGTTCGCACAAAAAAAATAATGCTTTGCAAAAAAATTTCCTAACAGTTTGCAAACTGAATTATGAAAACCTCTAATGAAATTAAGTTCAACCAACAAACTTAGTTAGAAGAATTGAAACGTGTAACATCAACACAAATTAAAGAACTCCAACTACTTGAGTTATTTAGAGTAGCTATATAGCTAGCATAGCACATGCTAAATATAACTTACTTAGCATGTGTATTTAATAAAAAAGTAAGATATTACTTGGCACTTGCATTAGCTTAGTCACTGCTTACAGTGTTACCGGCCCGTACAAAATGAACGTACGCCGTCCGGTCGTTTCCACGCAAAACATGGCATTTGTCAATACGGGTGTGAGCGGTGGCAAGTTTTTGAGTTAGCGTGAACTTGTGTGCAGAATACTAAAATCTGGTGGAGAATTGCAATGAGTGCATTTTATTCATTTTGATAATTTCCTGACCGACGACCGAAGCTCATTAGACGAACATTAAACCGTTAAATTTAGAATGTCATATTACAGTTAAATTCAATTAAAATATATGGGCCTCTGTGACGCATTAAAAATACCACAACTGTTTTTTGGCTGGGCTTCAGCTTTATAGGCGCAAATAGCAGGAGGGCCGCAAAGCACACACAACATACTAGTGTTGCTAACAGAACATTTCAGTCAATCATCAAACTAAAATAGTCCTAACTTATCACGTTTGCGTATGTGAAAGATGCTGTTTGTGTGTATTGAGTGGAGCCTTGTTTGCATAATATAGTTTAGCAATCAAAGTGTGTCTTGACGTTTGCATGCTGTTTATAATGAAAGGATTTGTTGTGAAGAGGAACTAAAATAGTCTGGGCTATAGTGTTTATAATAAACATTTTTTATTTATTTATCCAGTAATATGCAAATCATGTTGGGATCCAGAAATCTACTGCCCAATTTATAAAAACAATTTTATTTAGTAACTACAACTTAATTTTTATCAAAAAATCAATAAACACAGAAATTTGACTTTAAATTACACACAATATTAAGTACATTTTATGACCAACATTATTAAGTCAACAGAACGCAACAAATTTTTTTTCAATTTAAAAGGTTTAATTAAATCAATACATTACAATGTTTAACTTGTAACATTTATTTAAGTTGTGGCAACAGTTCTCCTGTGTTACTATTTAGAGTGTGACGTTGTCACTTTTTGTCACTTGTGTGTTAGTTGGCTAGCAATTACTCTGCAGCTGGCCAAGTTAATAATAATTTAAAAAACCTGATCATCCTCCATAACACGTTCGTTATTTACATCTCATATCATACTATTACTCCTGCAATGCTGTGGCAATGACTTATGTATTTGTATTGTGTTCTAATAAGCTCTGTTATCAGCTCCACATTGGAAAATGAAACCATTTTCACGCTGGCCTGGATTGGCATGGAATTAAATGGTTTAGCAACAAGACGGTAGAAAAGTAGCTTATGGTTCCATGAAGAATCTTTAAAATTGATGGAATCTTTCTATTGCCCCAAAAAAATAAAAATAAAAATGGACAAAAAAAAAATCAGTTTATAGTATAAAAAGTGTCTTTAGTATAGGGCTGAGCGATAAGGGCAAAAAATTATATCTTAATTTTTTTGTTTAATTTTATTTTAATAATAATTCATTTTATTTCACATCCTGCCCAATGTTGATATTGAAGGCTAAAAACAAATACAGTGAATGTAACGTAGGCCATGCAATATATTATGTGCGAAAAGGAGATTCGAGTCACATTACATTCTAACATTTTAACATTACAATCGAAAAACTAAACTAATAATTCACTAAACTAAAAAGGCAAAATAAAAATAAAAGATACTTACACAAAGGTTTAAAATTCCACATATGGCAAATCTATTGTCCAACAACAAATATTTTACAAATATGTTTATTTCATGAATTTATGTTTAGTCAGAATTATTGTGTTTATTCTCCGTCTGTTTCATTCACGGAAGCCTGATTTTTAGTGGAGATTCAATCGCAGAAGGCTCGACCTCTCCGGACAGCAAAATTGACATATTTTTGGGAGAATATACCTGTGAAATGTAAGTTATGCACTGAGGAATGCACCACATTTCAAACGTATTTATCCGTCTGTCAGCACAAGTAGCATATCTCTCAGAGCATCTGACAGGGCAAGCTGCTTTAAACTATACGAGTTGACTATATCTTACCAGTTATTTTGAAGCCCTTAATATAAAGCATGTGTCATGTTGAGGACGAGTTATATCATGAGCAGATACCCTGCATCAGCTCATTCTGATTACTGCGGTATTTTTGAGATGTGCTCGTATCAATCTGCTGTATATTGATATAAACGGTACTGACTCATTCCATATTGATTCTAAAAAAATATATCGATAAACAAACTTGATATACCGCCCAGCCCTAGTCTTTCGATTATTAAAATGCGCCTCACACTAAGAACTAAATTTATTTTAAGAAAACGTAAAGGTTTTTAGGGAACCCATAATGGTTCTTCAGCGGCATCACTGCAAAATCCCTGTTTGGAAACTTTGATTGCATTGTAAAGTGAAGTGAAGTAAAACTAACCATCCTTGTGGTAGTTCCAAACCAAGCTTTCTAAAACTAAAAGTCCCCAATGAACCATGTAGGCCAACAAAACAAGATCATGACCGAACATGAGTGCTGGTGGCATCATTTAAATCCTGGTAAATGAATTCGACTTTTTGGTCTGTCAGTTCAACGCACACATCCAAAGGCATCATTCACCATTGCTCTGAAGCCTAGGGAACGCTGACAAACTGAAGCTGCAGATCTAGGGACAATCTACAAATGCCACAGCTAGCATGTGAAAATGGTGCTGAAAATCGATGTCATCTTTAATTATGGGCTGATGTCTATTCTTGGTGCCAAACAATACAATCAACTGGCTTTCACAGAAACGTACAAGGCACACAAAGACAATAACAGATGACAGCTCACAAATCAACACATGACAGTAAACCGTTGAGTTCAATAAGTTACTTTAAATAAAACATGCGAGCAGGAGCGGAACAATTTAGCTGGGCTGGTTGCCTTCAATATCTACATGACATCCATGTCAAGCTAAGTGATCCATTATTGAGCAAGAAAAGAGCTTGTGAAAGAATAGCACATTTTGTTAGATACTAAAATCAAGACAATTAAGACAGCTGTCAAATGTCCTTTTTAAAGTGTTACTTGAAATAAAATATTTTATTTAGTTTAATTTAATCTATTCAAATAGTTTAGTAAAGTAAAAATAAAAAAGCAAAAATAAAAACACACAAACTAACTAAAATGATTATGAAAAGGAAAATAAAACGGAAACAAATTCTAAATATTAATAAAATATAATCGTTTCTCAATGATACAAAAATAAATGATGTATTTGTGTCTGAAGCAACTGGAGATTGTATACTCATTGCTTAATGAAAGTTTCATTCTGTTTTCCCATAAAATTTGAATTTCCTGTTTGCACATAAAATGCTCCCTTTGAATGCAGCTCACTAGGTTTTTGCACTCACTACTAAGTTCGGTTCAAATTTTTGCCCGCTGAGTTACACATGACATATTTCTCCCAAAGTCCTTCAAGATTGGAGTGTGAAAACGCATTTCTGAGCGGAGGGTGAGAACAGAGAGGCTGGGAAATTGAGTGAGATGACCCATATTTCCATTAAACAGGCTGATATGAGAAAAGACTGTGGCTATAATGGTCACCTTCATTTATTTGTGCCAAGGCCAGAGCCTTCCTCGTTCCTTTGAAATATCACAGACATTTTATCTTTGAAGACCACAAAAGGACAACGTTTTATTAAGTTTTATTATTTATAGATATTTTAATATGAATATAATTAATTGATAAAGCAAGGTATATCCGACAAAAATAAACTCATATTTATTTCATACATATAGATTCCAAGAAGATGCTTTCTTACCAAAGCAGCTTACAGGGGAAAAAAGGTCATGATATTATTTATGCATATTATATAAAAGCCTTTCACAACAGCTTAAATCAAATCATTTGGACTATTCACTCTGGATGGAAGGGGATAATCACTTCTGATAATGTCAGACTGTGAACAAAGATCTGATAAAAGCAAAGGTAAAGCCCCAGCGGAATTAGTGAACATTTAAAGTCAATTCTACCGGCATTAATATAGGTAGTGTTTGTTCTCTGCTTTATGGAATATTGTGAAGTCGTCCAGCAAATATCTGGCTCTATTAAGCATAGGAAATTAAATAAATTTAATTAAAATGGGATGAAATTAAAAATCATAAGAGCTGTGTTGTATGGGTATATTAAAGCAGTCAATCACATGACTTGTGAAATGTTGGAAATGCTATATACGTCAATTTTTAATATGGGATGGATAGGCATAAGCATAAGACGACAACATCCTCAGGTTTAGTAGAATTTAGTAAATATCTCTTTCTGTCATGAACAATTATGAATTGAAAATCCGCCAATTCTAACATTTAACAGTAACCACCTGACCAACACTGCTAAAGCCTAGTTTAAACCAAGCATTTAAACCCCAAGTTTCTGTTGAATCCAATACGGAAATAACTTTTTCTCGATCCAAGGCTTTCAGAAGGAAGCAAAATCTTATTGAGCCCCATGTTAAAACTTTAAGGCAGAAAAAAAATGTTTACAACCTGGTACAAATTGTGGGTTTGGTCTATACGGCTAATTTAGCCCTTCATGGCAGGTGCTGTGCTGTGTGAGGGGGCTAAATTTTTTTTTATAACTCATTTGTTTACATTATGTAAAGCTTAAAGTTCTGCATAATTAAGGGCGTGGCAACTTGAGTGACAGGTGGATAACCATTTATCCGCTGTCTGTTAGTCATCGAGTCACCTAAGCTCCGCCCACATCCCGCCTCTTTGCCCATTTTCTGGTATTTAGACGAGACACGCGATGACGCGTTGCCAAGATGGCAATTGCCAGCTCGACCCTACTTTACGCTTCAGAACGGCTCTTCAGAATCCTATGGGTGACGTCACGGACACTATGTTCATAATTTTTTACAGTCTATGGTTTAAAATTAATTGCTTACATAAAAAAAAAAAAATACAACAGCAGAAATAAGCCTTGAACTTAAAGGTACTGTAGGCAATTTCGCAGAGGCTAGCACAAGCAAGCTAGTTTAAAAAAAAAACATTCGATTCAACCAATCCCCTTTAGTGCATCTCCAAAGCCACACCAACAAAAGACATGAACGGGGACTGCTGAGTCTGACGTCACAAGAGATGGCGTTAAATTACCTCAAAGCACCTGCGGCTTGTCTGTAGGTACCAAAATATTCATCCAAACATAGACCTCTATTTACTCAAATCAATAATAAATTGTCTGCAGTCAGAAAGTGAGGTGGATATATAAACATGTGACATTGTAAGGGCAGTGTAAAAAGGTGGCTGCTATTTCTCTGTGGTGCTCGGCGACTGTGTACAACTCTGCATAGCCTCATGGAACGCGCTGATGACTGTGATCACGGAGGTACGACAATATATAGGCACGTAAAACACTGTATCATTGCATTTGGAATATTATTTGGTCCTGAGACTTCGACAGAAGACATGTCAATTGTTTTAATATTTAGACCACTGCTATTATTGATTGCTACCATACAAAAAAAAACAAATTTTATTTCATTAACATTTTATGAAATTATAAAATATTTAAGAAATTGTTTTTTTTAATGTAGTTTTATACACGTTCTCATATCCATATATTTTGATCAATGTCACGAGTAATAATCTCAAGGTTAACTGGCTTTTACACAATTCTTTGGTTCTTTTGTAGTGCAGGTTTGGTGAAGTGAAAAACAAACAAACAGCGTCAAGTGTGTACTTTACTTCTCAACGCTGCTTCCTGGCAGTTCAGAGCGAAATGACTCGAGAGTTGGCACCTGTCGTTTCACAGAAAGCGCGTCAACTATAAACGCCTCGTTCATTCGGGGAGGAGCGCACAGTCAGCGGAGGCTCGCGCTTCAGAGCCAGGTAAAAATATAAACAAGGCTTCAGGCAGCCAGTGCTGTAATACAGTAACTATAAAACAGTAGCACATCTAGCAGTGTATTTCTCTGCTAATGCCTCTTCATTGATCCTCAGGGTACATTTTTATTGAACTTCTACTTCATTTACAAGCAAACAACTGAAAGAAGGCAGATTAGACAATGTTCTCCATTGACAAATATTAATTAATAACTATAATTACAATGAAAACGGTTCATTTTAATTGTATGTGATCTGGGGATGGGTTTTAGCTGCTGAAATCAAATATTAGGTAGGCCAATAGCTCAGAGGGAAAAAAATGCCAGGGATGATAATTATAAGTTGAAAGAGGGTTCCTGGGAGGAAGACTGTGGAGTTCACCAAACAAGAGCTCATCCACTACAAAGGGGGGATAAATAAGACAGTCTGGTTAAGGCATTCACCACACAATAAAGCAGCGAGAGAAAAGGTCTCCTGATACAAGAGCATTAAGTGTGTAACAATTACCATTAGCGTGCGACTGGTATTTCACTGTAAACAAACAAACAAATAAATAAAATCTGTCATTATTCCTTCTATTGTAAATTAGTCAATGTTTTAAAAAGTAATAATATTTAGCCCTTTTCCAGGTTTACGGACAAACTTTAATGCTAAAATGTGCCATAAGTTCAATTGTGCGCATGAATTCTGAACACTTACAATTACAACATATTGTGAAATGGTCAATAAATATACATTTTGATAGTTTTATTTGTTTAACTAACAAATCTTATTAATTTATTAATCTTATTAATTTATTAGTAATTAATATTAAAAAGCATTATAAATGTATCTGAGCAATGGTAAAACTAGATTAAAACTGGATGTCAAAAAAAGTGTAATGTTTACAAAGCAAAAGAATGAAACAACACCCGCACAAGCCATCAATTCATACATAGAGTTTGGTTCATGAATATTATTTAGGTAACATGACGGGAGATTAGGGAAGTCAACGATTAAACGATGATCGATTAATTGTCGATAAGACATTTGATCGTTAACACTTATTGATCATCGATTAAGCAGGGTCATGCGCGTGCGTGCGGCTCAACCGCGAAACGGGAGGAAAAAGGAAGCGAGCTTGCCCCAGTTCTACTAGGGACCATTTTACAGCTGGAGTTACTCCTTCATCATGACTGCAAGTTTGCGTGTGCATTCACAGCCTTTTGTTTTGTGCAAATGTAAGTTGTTATATTGTGTTTATTTTGTGCAGGCCTATCTATAGCTGATTTATCTCATAAGGATGCATTTGGGTAATAATTAACGTTAGAGGCGAGCGGTATAGTCAAAGCGTGGCAGTGATCGGCTTCAGCGTGCAGCTCCAACAGCAATGCACAGCTAATAATGACTGGTTGGGACTGTCATATTACACAACATTAATGAGAACACTATTGTAATAAAACACTGTGATTGTTTATTATTTGGGTTTATTTGCCGTGTGTTTTATTGCGTTGATCCAGGAAGAGCGCGTGCACGAGTCACACACTCTGACTAGTTCAAGTTCATTTCTGCATTCGCATCAGATTGTGCTGAAGTAATTTGTAATATTACATTTATTTTGTAACGTTATATGTGATCAATCATATAGGATGCGTTTCTTTTAGCGAAATAAAACACTAGCAAATGGCTTAAGTGTAATGCGTGACTACTGGTTTTCATTCAGTGCTTCAGCTTTAGAGCATACAGTAAAGAAATGCATAATAACTATGATTGGGACTGTCATATAACAGAAATGAGAACACTATTTTAATAAATGGTTGTAAAGTTCTAGGAACAACGTTCAGAGCGTTGTTCCTAGAGCGCGTACACCACGCGTCTCCCTTTCTGAATATCAGGAACTCAATTCAAGTTCACTTGTGCATTCGCATCATTTTGTGCAGATATAATTTGTAATATTTTGTTAACTTTATATAAATCTGATTAATCTCATATAGGAAGCTTTTTGTTGAGTTAAACGCGCTAGCAAAGCTTCAGTGTAACTTACCAGTGTTGATTCAGCGCATCCGCTTCAGCTCGCGCAGTTCAAACAGCAACGCACGACTAATAATAACTATGATTGGGACTGTCACATTACAGAACATTAATGAAAACAATATTTTAATAAATCGTTTTGAATTAATTGGGTTTAGGTGACGTTTCAGCACGTTGTTCTTGGAAGAGCATCCACACATTTTGAATAACAGATCTGAGGCAGCGTGTTAGTGTTGTAGGCTTTTACAGGTTATATTTGGTTATTAAATAAGTCATTTAATTAAATTATAAATCGCATCAACTAATTTTACAATCCCATAGCCCTTTGTTTAGATAAAAAAATAAATTATTCTCATTCATGGTGAAGAACATGCATTTTGAGCAGCATCTGCACATCCTGACATGCTGTCAGCTATAAGCCACTGCTTTAGACGCATATTGCAGTATTAAGTGTTAACGATTAATCGATTAATTGATTGTTAATTTAAACGACGATCGATCATGGGAATTTGTGAAAATTGACATCCCTACGGAGATAATATTTATAAACTCTGTTTTTGTATATAATCTTACAACATTTTTGCCAACCACACTAGATTGTGGTGATCAACCTCTAAAAAGGACCAAAGTAAAACAAAAAAAGGATAATTTCAAGAAAAATTCAAAATCAATACAAATGTGCTAGATTCCAAGGACCAGATTTACTTAACAGGGCAAATTAGCGTGATTCCCAAAAAAAAGTGCAGATGGGAGTGGAAAGTTCTGCATGTGATCTACTACTCACAAAATAAAGAATATATATATAATGACCAATGCAATCTACCAAGAGCAGCCCCAAGACTCCTGAAACTAAACAAGAGCTCTGTGTGAGGAAAAGCAAATCTTACTGCTCCTTTTCCCCAGGTTCTGAAATATTTCGAAACATCGTCCTACAGCTTCATCTTAGAGTCTGATGGATGGCCATCGGCTGCTTCAGTTAGGAAGTCTGTCTTGAAATTTCCTGAGAAGATGGCATCATAATAGTTATATATGGTGTGGTTGTACAATCCATGCAGCATAAATCATTAAATCGCATCATCATGACGTACTTAACGTAGGCTCCTTAGGTTTTTTTAGAGCTGAATCTCTTCCAGGGTCTGTTCCTATAAGCCAAAATGGCAAACCTGCTTTCTGACAACCCCAACACCACAAGCTCTATAAGCAATCAAGCATGTCATAGCCGGTAATGCAGTCTCTCCTGACACATTCATAAATGAAAAGTCATGGAAAGTCAATACATAACTGCCATCTCCAGCACTGTTCTATCCAGGTAGAAGCACATCCACAAATATATGTGTATAACAGCAATGGACTGCCAAGTTTGGTTTGCGCGTATTAATAGGGTGTTTGTGAAGTATAAATGTCGTAACTACACTATCATGCTGCCAAAAAGAATCATGTTTTATTGAAGGGCACTTAAATGATACAAATTCTGACAAACTTTGACAGTGGGTTTTCTTGTGGTGCCACCAGCCAATTAGCATTGTCATGACAGAATTGTTTGTATAATGTTTAAGCTCTGTTTCAGTTTCACAGACTTTTAACTCCTTGTTTTCCTGAGTTTAGTTATGTGTTACTGATTATGTTGAGTTCCCTGTTATCGTTATATTTAAAGCCTTCTGTTGCCTCCGTTCCTTTGTCGAGTATTGTCTTTGTTGTGTAGCAAAGCTGTTATATTTTTTTATCTCTGCATTAGTTTTTTTTTTTTTTTTTTTTTTGCTTTGTTTGCTGAATAAAATATACTGCTGCATCTTCCTCTCATTCGCCTGCCCGTCATTACAAAATACTCATCCTAAAGCCGATATACATCTAGCAGTGGCATTCATCCAACTCGGCCAAAATGGTATTTCCTTATGGGAAAACACAATCTGCATCTGTGAATTATCACAACAAACTAATTTGGATGACAACTAGGGTTGGGTACCGAAACCCGGTGCCAATATAGCACCGGTACCTATATAACTGGTATGTACCAGACCGAGTATCAGAACGCAGATTTCGGTTCCTCATCTCGGGGCCATCTAATGTGCTTTCGTGCTTTGGCTGGCGCTGAGCCAGAGACGCACACATACTCAGTGCTCATCACATATCGCAATGATTCAGTGTTTTCCCAACATCATGTTTATTTTAGGTTTCATACATTTAAATGCACACAAGTAGCAGCAAAAACAGGCTAATGTCTATGGAAGTGGCAATAACAATCCTTTCTGACAGTTATAATTTGACTGTGTTTTATTCATATCAGACACAAATTGATATGCCAGCAGCCATATCACCCTGTAGCCCAAGACTGGTTTCCCACTGAAGCTAAGCAGGGCTGAGCCTGGTCAGTACCTGGATGGGAGACCAACTGGGAAAACCAGGTTGCTGCTGGTAGAGGTGTTAGTGAGGCCAGCAGGGGGTGCTCACCCTATGGTCTGTGTGGGTCCTAACACCCCAGTATAGTGATGGGGACACTATACTCACAAAGAGCACCGTCTTTCGGATGAGACGTTAAACCGAGGTCCTGACTCTACCGGATATACCGATACAGCTGAGCTCTGAGCTGTCATAGAGCGATTTTGCGGCTGCTGTGTGTCATGTGATGTGAGAAGCACGATGCGTTGCCATGGAAACAATAAGGCAATGCGTTCTAACCCAGAGAATATGGTCATATTAATGCAAAATAATGATGAACTGAAGCTGGTTTGTAGCAGACCAAGACTACAGACTACTTTGCTGTTATTAGTGGGTGCTGTAATATCACTTGTACTAGTGCTGTTATTTAGTGTTAAATTAGGCCTATTGTAGTTGGGTCAGGTGGCTTTAGATTTACTGTGAATTTAAGTAAATTGTGTTTTGTATCTATTTATATATTTAAGTAAACTTTGTTTTTGGTTTGACTAGTGCTCCCTTTGAGCCGTTGGAGTCAGCTCCGGAGCGGGGTCTGACTCTTAAAGTGGCTCTTTTATTAACTTCTTTAAGCGAGTGGGGGACTTGAAAGCCCTCTCCGTTAGCGATTTTGCTCTCGGCCTAGTTAAGGTCTCTCTTAGACCCAGGCCGGGTTATGTACCCAAGGTTGTCCATATCCTTCTGCTCGCAGGTCACCATCCTCAATTCTTTCCACCCTCCGCCTTTTACGTCCCTGGAGGACAAGAGGTTACATTTGCTCTCCCCAGTTAGGGCACTGAAGCTGTATGTTGATCGTTGGAGGAAGTCTAACCAGTTGCTGGTGTGTTTCAGAGCCGGCCGCCGTGGGCTTGCCGCATCGAAGCAGAGAATTTCACACTGGGTGACAGAGGCTATCTCTTTAGCTTATGAGGTGCGCGGAGTTCCTTCACCTCTGGGCGTTAGAGCACACTCTACTAGGGGTGTGGCCTCTTCTCAGGCACTCTCCAAGGGGGCTCTCTTGGAGGACATCCCTCTCATCAACATTATAGCCTGGAGTTAGTGCCGTATTTTGTATTATTACCGTACATTACTAATATTACTATTACGGCATATATATATATATATATATATATATATATATATATATATATATATATATATATATATATATATATACATTACTATCTATGTGTATATTACAGTCTATCACGTCACAGAAGGACGTACACAGTAAACTGGAATATTTCGTTTCATCGGTTCATGGAAAGGTTTATCTCACCCCTCTTAGACCGATTACAATTTTGGTTTGGGCATCTTTATTCTGATTGAGGTGTTTATATGAAGTATTTTCATTCGGATTGGACTTTAACAGATTATAGTGCTCCGTGTAAACGCACCTAAAACGCAACTTAGCAAATCTGTTAGTGACCGACTGAGCAATTCCCTTGCTATGGATCGCAATCACAATGTCTTGCAGACCGGTTTCCTTGTTTTTATGCATGTACAGTTAAAAAACTGTACATACATACATACATACATACATACATACATACATACATACATACATAATCCATACAACTGTAGCTACATGCATACATCTTCCTGAAGCACTTTCAAATTTATTTCCTCAGCATACTGTTCATATTGTTGATTATTATGGCCAATATTTGAACAGTGAAATTAAAAATAAGTGTTTTTGAACTTTAATGTCAGTAATGCTGATAATTTATTGATTGGTTTGATTTTAAATATTTAAAACACTTTCACAGCAAAAATTATATATGCAATTAATTTATATTAATTAATCACAGAGTATGTAATAAATTAGATTAAAAAATTGTAATCAATTGACAGCTCTCATTTATTCTTAAATACTGTATTTTTATTTTGAATGATGAAATAGTGTTATAACTATAGTAATACCAGAAACGTTTTAACCCGAAAATTTGCAATTATATATTTTTTTCCTAAAATCCTCTAGCCCTACTTGATCCTGATATCAGCATGTTCACAGTTTTTTCTCCTGCTGACTCAAACTTTCACACAAGTATCTTCAAACTGTTTTTCTTTGTGTGCGCTGTACCAACATCAGTAAGCTGAACATGGCAAAATAAGCTCCAACACTGACTATGATGGCAGGGCAGTTTTTTTTTCTTAAGTGCATCGCAAAAGAAAAAGCAAGCACCCTGTAAATGACAGGTAACAGCAATGACACAAAGGTTTTTGACTGTTCACTTTGTTTAGATCAGCGTGTTTAAAAATATGATTTTTTTCCTTTGTTATGTACATTATGTTGTGTTGTATATAAAATCAAAACAAAAAAGTCATTCTTTTAGGATTCTTTCACACTGAGCACATTTGGTCCGGTTGTTTCCAGTGCCCCTGCAGTGTTGGTCTGATTTTTCACTCAACTTCATGGCACACTGCTGCACTTGCATTAATCACAAACATGCATGGTGCATGATAGAAAACAGAACGCAAGTCAATATGTTGTGTTTTTTATTAATGTGGTGCTATTATGTGCAGCACTGTGTGTGTCGAATGATTAACTGCCCTGACTGCACTCGCTATGCGCAAATACACTGCAGGCTAACTCTCGCTCGTATTTAAGGTAAATAATCAACACTATCATCCCCTACATGTGTTTTATTGAACTAAATACATTATAATCAGCTAAAACGCATGCGCAGGTTACTTTACTTCCTGAACAAGTGTGCACACAAATCTGTGTTGCTTTCACGCTCGCGGAAATTGTGCCCCAGTTCGAGGTCTCAGTCCCAGGCTCGGTACCCCTGTGGCAACCCACATGACAGCTTTCACATCAGCACTTTTTTTTAAAATGCAAATCATGCCCAGTTTTGAACTAAACTGCCCGTGTGAAAGCCCCTTTAATCTCCAGACTTTCTTTCTTCTAGTTCCCTCACCGTCCCAATCACCGGATAGGACAAGTAGGGGGAGGGGTCATTGTCTCATTGTCAGTGTTACTATGTTATTTTGATACATTTAATATGAATTACGAGCCTGCCTAAATTTATTCATATTAAAAATCCTGTAGTCGTCATGAAAGTGTTTGACTAAACAACGTCCCTCAGGGCTTTTACTTCAAAAGCGTGCACATTTAGAGAAATACCTATTCTTACGTTTTGATTCAAATTTCTATAGAGAGGACTATTATTATCATTACAGTTTTACCCAAATGGGGCGATGTGGGCATTACAGAGTGTTAATGCGTGGGTATACTTCATTTTCCACGTTCCTCTTGGCCTCACGCACGGTTGAGTGCACAAGCATTTCAAAGTATACTCATTTGGCCGTGAGCGAGAAAAGACACATTCAACTCATGCACACGTCTATGGAGCCGGAGGGCACCCTCACGCAGAAATAAACAGACGATTATGACTATATAGAGTTTATCTGTGTTCTTCCAGCCATCTTGGGTATTTTCATAAGAATAAAGTATATTTATAATGAAACGCTAATTGACAAATTTACCCCCCTTATACTGTGATAAGTCATATTGGATCACAGAAGATTATTTAAAACACATTTAAAAAACACTTCAAACGAGATGATTTCACATCGCTGCGAAGCAAAACATTATGCTACAAGATGCAGTTCTCAAAAGTCTTGTGTCACAAATGTCAGGGCATGTCAAAACATCTCCAGAAAACACCTCAGACCCGAGGGCTAAGAAAAACTGAAAATACAAAAAGTTGTCAAAAACAGTGCCAAAGGACAAAGTTTACAGTAAAAAGAGGCTGCAGATGATTTCCCCAACATTTTGAAAATGTTTGCATTTACTTACAGGTGCCCTAGAATTAAAAATTGAATTAACCTTTCCATAGTGAAATAATAAGAGTTCAGTACAAGGACATCACATACTGTGAGTCTCAAACACCATTGCCTCCTACTTCTTTTGTAAATCTTGTGCATGAAAAACACCACCGAAAAATAGGCGAATCTCAACATAACACCAACTGTGACGCAATCGCTGGGATCATTAATTTGTACGCCCCCAACATTTGCATGTCAGCCCATGTTCATTTTCACGCGGAGCTGCGCAGACGAATCATCGGGAGTTCAGGTTAACAAGCGTCATGCGAGGATAGCAAAAACGGCAGATCATGGACACAAATGTCACGTTCCAGGCTGTGCAGGGGACGTGAGGACTTTTCATACCCTTAAAATAAAGAAAGGAAATAAGGTAAAAATAGGAAACTCCAAGTACTATGCAAAATAGTGTAAATAGTGTGTCTAATAACAAAGGTAATATTATTTTGTATTACAAAATACAACCGTAGACACGCATGTCATCTATGTTAGTTTAGTTGCTTACACATCTTTCACTCAATCCTTCTAGCTAACATCACCTTCTCCACCATATAAGTTAAAACGATAGTCATTTGACAAGGCTTCTATTCATTTAAAAAAAATATATATATTTATATTTTTGAGAACATCACAGTCACTGCGTAGCCTACATTGTGACTAACGTTATATAAACATGCAATATCTTTGACGAAAAAGGCGAGTCTAAAATGTAGTTTAAAAAATAAAAACTTGAACTAAAAGCACTGGTTTTGTCGGGGGGAAAAGAAGAGCGTTTGAGTGTTTGTGTTTGCGGTTGCCAGATTTCAGTAATTTAATTCCCCTAATCAGAGCTTTTCTGTGAAAAGAACACGTATATTATCCAGTGTTTTACCTAAACGTGCAATATGGCAACCATATGCACGCAAGCTCTCTCGCGCGCTGAAAACACCAATAAACAAGTAAGCTGCATTTCAGCAATCTCCATTTGAGATGTTCTGCTTAAAGTGTCATTCAGTCGGTCTGTGTTCTGTCAGAACGGTCAGGACTCACGAGCCGCTTTGCTGAACAACTTGTGTGAGCTGCTGAAATAAGCCAATCAGACAAGAGCTCAACATTAATTTTCATGACCCTTCCAAATAAGGCAAAAACAGAGCATTACATCCTAGGGACAATTTATAGGGTTGTAAATGGACCTGTAAAACTGTATCCGATAATTTTTGCCCTTAAATAAGCCACATACCCTATATGTAAATATCAGAGAACAATTTAACATAGTTTCAACTCATTCTAGGGCACCTTTAAAAAATGAAGTAAATAAATAAATAAATAAATGAAAACCACATTTCTTTTCTGGTGTTAAATATTTTAATGTTCACTTGAAAATAAAATCATTTTAAAATATAATGTATAATTCATAAAATAAATGATAAATTATTGATTTCTAGAAATGTACAATTTTTTTGTGAAATTAAATCACAAATGCGGAAATAAAAGACTCTTAAAAGACTCTTAAGGCTTGTTTATACTTTCGCCTGTCTCCGCGTCTCGAGCCTCCGCTGACTGCGCGCGCTCCTCCCCAAGCGGACGAGGCGTTTATACTCACCGCGCTCGCCCATGTGCTATTCTTTGAAACGACAGAGAAAATAATTGAGAAGAAGTGGGCTTATGTACACAGGTGATGATATTTATTTTAGTACATTTCACCAAAAACCACACTACAAAAGAATCGTGTAAAACTCAGTAAACCTTGGCTTGATATTATTACTTCTGACATGAGAACAAAGTATGCACTAAATTAAGGATCTCTTAAATATTTCCTAATGTCACTAAACTTTAGTGTCATGATTTATTTATTTATTTGGTTAAACATGGATCTTTATTTTAAATGGCTTATTTCTGCTTTTGTAGGCTCATTTTGTAAATAAAAGCACCTAATTTGTATGTGCAAACTGGGTGCCGGTGTGATGACACGTCATGCTCGGCTCGATTCGCAGAGAACTCGTTCATCTTCGGATGAGGAGCTGCGCGCGGAGTTACAAAAAATCCGCTTTGCACCGCCAGGCGAAATGGGGTCTTGCGGACCCAACGCGCACGACCGCCCCCCTCGCGTCAATGTCATTTTTGCCACGCGTACCCTCGCGCTCATGCGGACACGCTGAGTATAAACAAGGCTTTAGGAAGGGTAGATATTGCACACCCTAAACCATTGGAGGGTCACAACCTGTTTTGATGCTTGAAGATGCATGAAGACAAAGTCAAATAAACTAGTTATGATGAATAAAATTTACCTGCCAAAGGAAAAAATACTCAACTCAGCAGCCAGATAGGGAAACCTGTACATTTTGTACAGTCAAAATATATAAATCTTTTTTCTTTTTTTTTCTTTTTTTTATGTTCTCAGTTCAATTTATTTAGCTGACAATTTGAGCAGGCGCCAGCAAAGGCACTTAAATGACTATTTATTGAAATACCTTTGTGATCCTCGCTGACATCCAAAAGAGGAAAATTACCTTTGTGCTTCAGACAATAACACACAGGTTTCTATGAACACAGATTTGGGCTGAGCGGATAACTCCAATTGAAACACTATTTGTATCTCTGTATCCATTTAAACTGTTGTATTGTGCAGATGGTCGCAAGAAAAATAGGAACAACAGCTAAAAGCAGTTTAACTTTTCTTTTATGGATGAGGAAGACGTTCCTCGCTCTCGCACTGCTGAAAGATTGTTTGCTTTTTGCCTCCATGCCTCATGGTAAATTTTTCTGCCTTCAAAATCCATTACAGACCTGACAAATCCGTTACGAACCCATGGAGAGTTTTTCATCTGCAAAAAAGTTGAGGGGAGGTACATTATTTTTCCTTCTGACGGTTGAAGGAATATCATGAATAAATCAGGCACTCAAGACGACAGTTGTGAAGTGTCACGCCGAAGATTCATGCAAAGAGCTTAACTGTAACGTAACAAACAAGCAGTTACAGCACTCTATTGAAATAGTAGACACCATCTCATTTGTCCTGCCAGGCCTGTCCCAACTACGACCGGTCTGAACAGAATGTTTCTCCGTGTTTGAGTCCCCGCAGGAGAGCGGAGCAGGAAATGTGAGGTGACACGGTGTGAATTGAGTCCGGTTGTTTCAGTGGCCTATTGTGTTGATAATGCACAACTCTAAAAATGATCTCTAACAGAGACGGACACACTGAGCAGAACAAGAAAGGACAAATACTGGGCTGAACACACATCAGATGCCAAAATATTGTTAAAACCAAAAACAGTAAAAATAACTGAATGTATTGAATAAATGGCTCATAATGTTAAATGAATTATACACTTATTCTAATAAATCAAAACATAGCATGTGATGGTACATTTTTAAATTTGATGTATTTCATGCTGTGACTAAAGTAAAATAATATATTTAATATAATGTATTTATTTAAATATAAATGTTAATTATGTTCATTTATAAAATTAAAATGTTAATCCTTTTTGACACCTACATTAACCTTAAAAATGACTGCAGAAAATAGTTTTGTGAAAATAATCATTCAATCTGGTAGTTTACTTTGCTGAATATATCAAATGATGAAGAAATAATCGTGTTAAACAAGATAAATGATGTATGCTTAATTTCACAATAAGTATGCAATCGATTTATCATGATTAAAAATTATAATCTTGATTTTACACAATGCTTTTTGCTAGAATTTAATTTAATTTAATTTAATTTAATTTAATTTAATTTAATTTAATTTAATTTAATTTAATTTAATTTAATTTAATTTAATTTAATTTAAAAAGGAAAATTAGCCCATTCAAAGGGGAAGTCTTTCGCCCTCTATCTTTTTTGAGGAACTAAGAAGAAGGTCACCATGTTTCACCTAACCCACATAGACTTCCATCCTTTTTGTTCCATGTGCTGACCGAGTTGAAAAAGGTGCAGAAGAAATAAAGTATATTTCTGTACACCTTTGTAAACCAAAGGTGTTCTGAGCTGTTCTTATCAATGGCCAATGGACAACCATTCTGAGGACAGATAACAAAGGACGTCCCACAAGAGTATAGATGGATACCAGGATGGAGCATTGGTTTCCTCTCTGCCTTTGAAATTCAAAAGATCAAGTTTCAAAAGGAAGGGGCGAACAAAAGGGGGGTGATATATGTGGTGGGATGATGTGGTCTTTTTTAGCAATGTGTCAGCAGGTAGAAGGCAAGGGCAAGGATGGGTCATTTCTTCTCCACCACCAGCTGCATGTCTATTCCTTATCGAAACAACAAATAAAAAAAAATGGTACTAAATATAGATACGCAGATGATTCAGGTCTGAGGAGTCATCCTTGTGTCTCTTTTTGGGATATAGTTCCACATATGATTTCTAAAACCAATCAGGTGTACACCTTTTGAACTCTGATCTTTAGGGCAGGACAGGAAGAGGAGTGTGTTTCATCAAAATAACAAGTGTGGACAAGGTGACCTGACTTTTAAACAGCAAAGGCAAGGCACGCACACACACGTTTCCGCTATTGTCCACCTCTGAGATTAAAAGGCCTGAATTAATGAGCTACCTGGATTGGAATGCAAGTAATAGTATGAGAGGTAATGAAAAATGGCATACTGTACCATAGAACGGATTCAGAGTTTGGCTGTTTAGCATTAGCAATTACCCTCTGCTGGTAGCTACTGTAAATATACCATTATGCTGCTAAAAGCATCTTTCTCCATTGTGGTCATTCAAAAGCGTGTCCACCAATGCGTTTTTAGCCAGCTGTGTTAAAAAATAAATATGACCTCACATTGTGTCAATTGCGTTTACTCAATGAATCCAAAAGTTTCGTCCATCATAAAAAGAAATTGATAAGGTTCGATTTTCTGCGTTTTCCATATCCATAGCAAGCACTTTAAAAAGTGTTTTGACAATTCAGAGCCACCGTACAAACAAAAGGTAAAGTCCAGAATGGCGTCTGACAAGCACTGTATGACAAACAAAGTGTAAATATATAATAGTAGGTGTCTCCAGTAATGCTAGCAAAGCATCAAACTGAGCAACAGACATCCTGAAGTAAACTTTGAATCACTCGGGAAAGTCCCTCAGCTCCTTAATAATGTGGAGGAGCATTCTTTCCTCTCTACGCTCTTTTTCTCTTTTTAAGAAAATAGGAACAGATTTTTTGCAACGGATTAATTAACATGCACCAGACTCTGTGTACAAGGTTTCTATGTGTGACAAATTTTCAGGATGACAAATACGCAAAAAAAAAAAAAAAAAGTATACGAAAATTTCGGACTCGGTACGGTAGACCTTTAAGGGGGAAAAAATGCAATCGTCACTCACAACCAAGCATTATATAATTATTTTTCATGTTTTAGAAAAAAAAAATCTCGCATGCTTATCAAGGCTGAATTTATTTGATCAAAAATACATTAAAGCAGTAAAAATATGGGGAAATTGTTACAATTAAAAAATGAACTAATTTCTTCCTGTGATGGCAAAGCTGAACTTTCAGCAGCCGTTATTATACAGTGGGCAAAAAGTATTTAGTCAGACACCAATTGTGCAAGTTTTCCCACTTAAAAAGATGAGAGAGGCCTGCAATTTTCATCATATGTACACTTCAACTATGAGAGAGAGAATGAGAAAAAAAAATCCAGAAAATCACATTGTCTGACATCACATTTTTTAAAGAATGTATTTGCAATTTAAGGTGGAAAATAAGCATTTGGTCACCTAAAAAACAGACAACATTTCTGGCTCTCACAGACCTGTAACTTTTTATTTAAGAGACTCATCTGTACTCCACTTGTTACCTGTATTAATGGCACCTGTTTGAACTCATTATCAGTATAAAAGACACCTTTCCACAACCTCAAACAGTCAGAATCCAAACTCCACTATGGCCAAGACCAAAGAGCTGTCAAAGGAACACAAGACACAGGACACAAGAAACAAAATTGTAGACCTGCACCAGGCTGGAACGACTAAATCTGCAATAGGCAAGCAGCTTGGTGTGAAGAAATCAACTGTGGGTGCAATTATTAGCAAATGGAAAATAAATACAAGACCACTGACAATCTCCCTCGATCTGGGGCTCCACGCAAGATGTCACCCTGTGGGGTCAAAATGATCACAAGAACGGTGAGCAAAAATCTCAAAACCACACAGGGGGACCAAGTGAATGACCTGCAGAGAGCTGGGACCAAAAATAACAAAGGCTACTATCAGTAACACATTACAACGCCAGGGACTCAAATCCTGCAGTGCCAGACGTCTCCCCCTGCTTAAGCCTGTACATGTCCGGGCCTGTCTGAAGTTTGCTAGAGAGCATTTGGATGATCCAGAAGAGGATTAGGATAATGTTATATGGTCAGATGAAAGAAGCATTTCAAGGTCACGGAGTGTCCAGATCTTTGGAGGGGGTTGAAAATCCATGTTGCCCAGCGACAGCCCCAAAACATCACTGCTCTAGAGGAGCGCTGCATGGAGGAATGGGCCATACTACCAGCGACAGTGTGAAAACCTTGTGGCGATTTAGAGAAAACATTTGACCTCTGTCATTGCCAGCAAAGGGAATATAACAAAGTATTGAGATGAACTTTTGTTATGGACCAAAAACTTATTTTCCACCATAATTTGCAAATAAATTATTTAAAAATCAGACAATGTGGTTTTCTAGATTTTTTCTTTATTCTGTCTCTCATAGTTGAAACATACCTATGTTGAAAATTACAGGCCTCTCTCATCTTTTAAGTGGGAGACCTTGCACAATTGGTGGCTGACTAAATACTTTTTGCCCCACTGTATCTTCAGTCTCACATAATCCTTCAGAAATTATTCTAATATGATGATTTGCTGCTCAAGGAACATGTCAGGATTATTTGATCATTAGAAAGTTCAATAACAGCATTTATAACATTATACATGTCTTTACTGTCACTTAAAAAAAAATCTATGCATTCTTCCTAAATAAAAGTATTACTTTCTTAAAAAAAAAAAAAAAAAAAAAATCTTACCGACCCCAACCTTTTAAACTCTTGTGTATATATTACTATTTTTACTTGCCAGCCAAGAAACTGCCACTGAGATGGGAATGCTAATACACTCAGCACACACAGACATTTGCATGCCTATACATGTTAGAGTGAGCACACACACTGGAATACTCAAAAAGGTGTGATAGAAATGTAAGTACTCACATACATTATACTGTGGCATTAAACAAACTCACATACCGAGACACACACTCCTGCTAATAGCCCTTGAAATATAAAAATATACAACACAGAGAGAGTCCAAATTCATAACAAAAAAAAAACAATTCTGCATCACATTTACACTAAATAAGTAGAGCAACACTGTTGTAACTTCATTAGTCATATTTTATCCTTTCTCTCTCTCTTTTAACTATAGGTTTCTAAAAAACACAAAAGAGGGTGGTAACTTTTTTAATTATGCATACAGTTATTTCCCTTTAGCACTCATCCACTTGTTGCTCTCATAAATTAACTCAGCAGCCATGAATACACAAACCAAAATCAGGTTTGCGTTGACAAAACCCCACCGGAGACATTAAGCAAATACAAACATATTAGCTTTTCACATTGAACCAGAAATGATAATCTGAATCACATCATGTTGCAAGTTATGTTGCAAGCTATGTGCAAAGGCAGCTTACTTAAACACCATCCACCTACAACACTTCTTCTCTTCAAAAGAGAAACTGAACTACAACTGCTATCTTGACTCAAGTGCCATCTCACCTAATGAACAACATCTAAGAAAACCCAGGAGGCTACTTCGCCAAACCCACTGGAAACTGTTCTCTACGTGAGTCTAAGAGACAACTTAGGGAGCCGGTTGCACCTGCCTAAGTGCCCATTCAAACAGGGCAGTGAGAAAACCAACATCGTGCTCATTATGGAAAAAAAGAGGGCTGGCAAAATAAACATTTACCTTGCAGGGCTGGGTTTGAATGGAATCCCTGTGTGTCCACCATCGCAGGTACACTCTCTATCCCTTGCTCGCTCTCTCTCCCCCTGTGAGGCGGCTGACAGGAGAATTGGTTATCTAATAGGTTCCCATGTAGCTTTGTCTCCCTCTTACAAGTGCGGCTCTAAGGAGGATTTCCTCTCATGTTGACAAATTAGCATAAGCTGCTTCCTGGCTCACCTGTACTCATCCAACCTGTTTGGCGCCTCCTCCGCCCCGCTGTGCCGCATGCACCTGCTGAAACTGGACACACCGGCCCCAAAATGTACTTAGTTGCACGTTAGAACAATTACTTAATGCGAAAAATGATTCAGTTACACCTTCTGGGAAACTACAATGGCAAAGCTCTGTATTGTACCGATTTTAAACTGCCTGTGAAGTAATTGCGACTTTGAAATGTCAATTTTAAGGCGAGAAGACAAGAAAAAACCATAAACCTAGAGCTTCTTTTCCCCTAAAGGGAATATAAACCCCATTCTGACTTTATCTTTGCCTTGTAAGCAGATACGACAATGGAGCCCAATGAGGAGTGGAACTCGCAGAGAATGTCCCGACGGCATGAATCATCGACGTTCTGCTTTGTTTAGTCCTCAAATTTACTTTCATACGGCTGATACAGCACAAATGATGACAAATGGCTTTGAAAGAACAATGGCAATCAGATATTAGAAAACCATATTTTTGGGTTTGTTTTTGTCATCATAAAAAATGGGTGTGATTTAATAAATGAATAATGGATAAGAGCAACAAATATTGTGTTATAACCACACACGCTTTGTTTAAAATAACTAGACTGCTTAATTAATGCAATACACATTAGTTTGCTGAAAGAGACAAACGAAACACCATTATTGAGCCACTGATTTTACATTACTGTTGCCTAAAAGAGATACAAACAATGCAGAGGCCTATCAACTACACAGCAAGTATTTACATAATTCTGAACACTTCCCAACTGACAAAAATATGTTCTAAGAGCATTTTGTTAACATTATAAAAATGTTTCGTTTTTTTCTTGGCTAGGTAAATGGTAAGAACACATTCCGATTTATTTTTATGCAGATATTACAGCAACAATACCTTAGAAAGTAATTTCTGCCAGAAAGACTCGGGAGAATAGATACTGTGACAATAATCCATTTATTAACAACCCAGCAAGCAATAAAGTACTTTGGCATAGGCCCCGTCCGTAGCTCGCAATCAGAGGGTATGGACTCTGCATATCCTGCCTGAAGATGAAGGCAGAGGCGCAGCCGACCCCCCCGTGAGGTATGGAAGGGACCATCCTGGTGGTGGTGGGGTGGAGTAGGGAAGGATTTGACTTGGAGGTGGTGGGGAGGATGGCGGTGTATTGGAGCGTCAGCATCTGCGAACTCAAACATGAGTAAGTACCGATCTTTTATACCCGAGTATTAGAATGTGATTGGATAGATAGAAGTTAAAGTGACGTAATAATTAAGTCTTCCTGGCAGAACTTATGCTAAAGCTTTCATTTCTGAAACTACATACTGAAAAACTTTTTTTTTTTTTAACAGTCTTTTTATGTTAACATTTTAAGAACAATATTATAGACCAGATTACTTTAAACATTCTATTAATGTTTCTAGAAGACTTTTTGTTCATAACTTTGAGAAACCTTAGCCACAAGTTCTGAGAATGTTTCCTGTTAGGCCTGGGACACACTAGATGATTTTCACATCTTAACCGGTTTTAAAACTGTGGGAGGCCAGAGTTTTTAGCATTTGAATCCTCTGAACTCACATACTAGATGATTCCGTCGGAGTGCAAGACCATACACTTGTTGATTGTAGAACAATTTCACAGTGACACACAAGATCTCACGGAGACTTGCAAGATCAAACATGACTGGAGAATTAAAAACAAATGGAGGACAATCGACATTGTCTGCTGTCTCTCCTGGAGCACATTCTGTTTTATAGTGAAAAGTAGAAAAAAATTATATGGGTGATATTCTCTAAATGCTCCACTTCTGTGGCATGTTTGTGGCTGCCAAGTTTTAGCTATAGAAGCACACAATATTTGGTTGGTGACTCTTGCTCGCTCTCATTGGCTATCGCTGGTTTCGTATCAGAGAATCAACATATATCAACATTTTGATATTTACGATTTGGGATCATGGAGGCTGTGGCGTGATCGAGAGCAGTAAAATTAGCGTAACGACCGCACACAATTGAGGATTTTTTGGACAAAAGGTGTTTGCGTAAAGCCTTGAATCGGGCTTCATTTCCCCTAATGGGAATATAAACCCTATTCTGACTTTATCTTTGCCTTGTAAGCAGATACAACAATAGAGCCCAATGAGGAGTGGAACACGCAGAGAATGGTCTGACGGCATGAATCATCGACCTTCTGACCTTCATAAGACTAATACAGCACAAATGATGACAAATGGCCGTGAAAGAACAATGACAATCAGATATTAGAAAAACACAAGTATGTGGCCAGCCTTAGCTGGTTTCATGTTTTGAATTCTCCCATCATTTGCTCACCCTCATGTAATTTAATATTTTTGGCTGTACATCAAAAGTCGTAGGGTCCAGTTATGTTAGGGACCTCACACAATTTCTTTGTGTGTGTGTGTGTGTGTGTGTGTGTGTGTGTGTGTGTGTGTGTGTGTGTGTGTGTGTGTGTGTGTGTGTGTGTGTGTGTGTGTACTTGACTACCTATGTAACAGGGGACCTTGGTGTCTTTACACACTCACCAACAGGGGACCTTTGAGCCAAGAGGGGACATTTTTTCAAGTCTCCTGTTGGTCATGCTTTAAATCATGTGAAAATGAAATAAAAACCTAAAAAAACGCTCTGGTGATTTTTTAAATGTTTGACACACACCTACAGGTGTGTGTGTTTAAATAATGTTAAAATCAAGAAAAAACACAGGGGAATTTTTAAAAATGTTGTACAGTTTGTACAGTGTAATGGTACACTGTGTGTGTACACAGGGTACACTGTGGTACATTGTGTGTACGGAAAGTCCCTACAGTTCACAAAAACCTGTGTGTGTGTGTGTGTGTGTGTGTGTGTGTGTGTGTGTGTGTGTGTGTGTGTGTGTGTGTGTGTGTGTAAATTATGACAATTTTCATTCTTGGGTGAAGTATCAGTGTAAGGCTTTGTATTTAAATAAATGTTCATGGTTGAGTAGTATGCACTCACAAAAGTGAGACAAAACTATTCCGATCGTCTTCAGTGGACAGCTACAATTATGAATTGCAAAGTTGACTCTCTGGTCCGCGCACGGCGTAGCTCATTAGAGAGAGAAAAATGAACAGGAGACGTTTCACCTCGAGTGTCTAAACTGCATTTTAAGAGGAATATGGAAATCTTTTGATCTGCAGCATGCAAATCTTTTCGCCACCTAAATAAACAGGCCAGGCGTGAAGACTTTAACAAGAGGGGCCACAGAGCGGCCCCTGGGTCTAATAAGTGTGCGATGGCACCCGTTCCTCTCCTCGGCCCATCTGAGGAATGCTTAGCCTCTGAAACATATCAGACTGATAGGTTACTCTGGTCCATGGTTTAATAAAGTTAAGAGGTTTCAGTTTACACTGCCTGGTTTTCAAAATCCATCAGATTCCCTGGAAAAAATGGCACCACTCACTGCGCATACACGTCAAAGATGCTATCAACGTGAATAACATAACTGAATTACCACAGCAAAGATCCCAACATACATGCATACCCCTATTATGTTACACATCCACAGAGTGCTGGGTACAAAAAGACCAGCAGGCCCAACATTCAGGCCAATTGTTGTGGCCCCATTGTTCAAATCCTGATGGGAATCTCAGAGGCCAGCTGAATAGGGATGCTATTGCAGTCTCCTGTTACTTCCCATGGTTTCTATGTGATGGGGTCTTGGCTCATGTTCACCAGCTTCTTCTTAATGTTTAGATGCACCTGATAATAACATCACCTGGGCCTCCCCCTTGTCCTCATCCTCTAGGACTTTGTATAACACTAACTCATTGAAAATAAATCAATAGCAGCTTAGAGACTGGGACTCTTATTTCTGTCTGTGTCTGTAGGCCACTGAAAGAACACAAAAAGTGAATTCACCAAAGCCCAGTAATTATGATTAAGAGCTTTACCACATAAAATGGAACAGGAGAAGAATGTTTTCTGCCGTCTCATCTTTGCAACACAGTATACAAAGTGGACAGTAGAAAAGGGCATTTGTATTTATCATTTTCCATGGCTTTTTATCCACTCGTCCTTTGTACACACACAAATCCTCATACGTGAATACAACAGAAATAAACAACAAAATGTGGAAAAAGTGAAGCACCGAATAAGAGATAAGAGTCGGCATCGTTAGAGCAAGCGGACTTGTAAAGTTACATGTTTCATGTTATAAGCAATATTTGAGGTTGATTAATGATGGGCGAATGTTTGGATTTCCTGCCGTTAAAGGTGCACTATGTAGGATTTTTGCAGTAAAATATCCAAAAACCACCAGGCCAGTGTTATATATTTTGTTAGGTTGACAATATCTTAAATGTTTCCAACTATTTGTAAATTGTGAGAAAAATACTATTTTAACCAAGTCTGTCAGTTGCGTCATATCTGCATTACCCTCGGTTTCTGGTTTTATTTGGCAGAAACGCTTTACTCTTAGCAGTGCAACAAGTGAATGAGTGTACAGAGTAACATCATAACTAATGTTGGGCATTGAGAACCGGTTCTAACTTGGAACCGTTTAAAAAATAACGATACCATTGGAATCATTTAGAAAATTAGTTTTCACTTCTGATCATCGGTTCCAAAAGCGCACGTTTTGGTCTCCATAGTGGCCACCTGATTTGCGGAAGTGCTTGCCATGCCCCCTTGTTCTTGCAGCCATGGAGCACGGTAAGCAGCGCTCTAAAGTGTGGATTTATTTCACTTTTAAAAAGCCTTGGTCGGCACAATGCAACTAGTGTTGTCAAAAATATTGATACTGAAATATCTGAAATGATACAATACTCAGTTTCTACAGTATAGACAACAGCTGCGCTCTCCTCTCCTCTCCGACTGACAACGAGTTGACACGCGCTCTGCTGGATTTTTCCTCATGACATCTTGTTAGTGTTAGTGTGTGATCGATCTGAATTTCGCACGGGATTGCATTTGCACATAATTGTACTAATCCACGCAGATGTCGCGCTCACATCTGAGCGCACACACATACCGTAATAAAGCAGCCTCTGAGATACAAGTGCAAACATTTGCTTCTTTTTTCAGCTTATTATTGGTCAAATACACTCAAAAAATCATCAGTTCACATCTTGAAGAGTATTAACGTAAACACGGTCGTAAACAGTTCAGGAAGAATGAGTAACAGGAACAGTGTTTAGGATCCATGCGTCCGTTAGTCTTAAAGGGACCGCAGTCATTTGTTATTCAAACAACAAAAAGACAAACGATCACACTGCTCTTGACTGATCAACTTGTGTAACTTTAATGGTTTCATCTGTAGGCTATTTCATTTTTTACAAAGAACATTATCCAATGTTATTTTAAATTTAATAACTTTTGGGTTTTTTTATTCAGTTTCTTACGTGAATGTTAGACCTACCTGAAAAAATAAAGCAGTCTGTTTCATTTGTGTCTTTTATTCTATTGTATTTATTTGTGGTATTGATTGTAATCTGTTTATTTGTTCTTATTTTATTACTGTTTTCTCATGTTTTTAAATTCAATTTACTGTTCAAAATCAAGCTTCCTTATGCTGTGTGTAAGCTATTGCAACACAATTACCCTGTTGGAAAAAAAAAACATTGAGTTAGCAAATACTTGTGAGATCATTTTAATAGTAATTGATCAATGTTTATTTATGAGAAAAAGCTTAAAAGCTCTAACATATAAAGTGATTTCTTCAGAAGAAATTTTTGATTGCCTAGACTTTCAATACAGACAAAAAAATATTATATAAAAAATATCTATTTGACAGTATATGCAGTGTTTTAACCCCCCTTGTAGGGCTGGGCGATATGGCCCAAAAAAATTATCACGATATAATTTAGCATATCAGTCGATATCGATAAATATCACGATAAATGTAAAATGTTTATTTCTTTAAAGTTTAAAGGCATATTTTTGCTCCTGAGTGAAATATGTAGAAAACAAACAGTTAGCTGTGGTTTTAAACTATCCTTTATTGTCAAAACATGACAAACACTTCCCAAACAAGCGAACAATTTATTTAAACTGAGGTAGATTTATTTATTAAAATCTTAACTGTGGCCAGCATTTTTTTACTCAACACTATATATCAATAATATATCATTATACAGGGCTTACAATTAAGCATGTTCATGTGCTTGTCCATCGAAGTACATCGTTCAAGCTTGTCCAAGTAAAAAATTAGCTTGTCTGGAAAAGTGTGTTTGTGTGTTGTAAATATAATTTATTCTGAAGCAATATTCTCACCAGTGTTCACTCAGCTTTGACATATTTAAATCTGCATCATTTGAAATTTGTGATATTTTCACCTTTTATAAAGGGCATTTTCCCTTAATCTTATTAAATATAGGCTAAGCTTCATGTTTCATTTTATATTTGTAATTTTGATCAATACATTTAATTAAAATAAAACACTATAAGGGCTGTTACCAATCAAATTAAATAATTTACACTGAAAAATTACAACAGCATTAAATAATGTTTTGAGATTTGTATTTTTCAATAGACAAATAAGACATGTTGGAAAGTATGTTTAAAGATCAAATTAAACCACCAGTAGGTGGCAGCAGGTGGCCGTCTTAATGAGCGAGTCATTGAGTCGTTCATTCAAACGATTCATTCAAACAATGAATCGTTCATTTACCCACGTTGCTGTGAGACGCGTTGCGGTTCTGCTGTGAACGATTTTCGCAGCTTAAATAGAACAAAAACGCTCGATATTGCATCATATATATTTAATTGTGTAAGTAAAACACTAAAAACGCAAACGGTCAAAAAAAAAAGCGTTTTAAGAAACATTTTGAGGCCCCTTCTCTTGCCTCACAGTGGATTGGTCCACCGTGCATCTCACCGACACACACACACAAACACACCTCACCGACAGTGGGCTGGTCGGGAGAGAGAAAAGTTCCGTTTTTGTGGATCTCCAGTAAGGGCTGTCTAGTCTATTTTATTAATTTTAAACACCAGATGACATTATTTCTCTTTTGATACAGGCGATGCGGAGTCATTAATACATCACCAAAGACAAACAATTATGATAGCAATGTACAAGTCCGATGTTTTAGTGATTATAGTTTGGTAACGTTAGCCTGTTGTAAATAAGTCACCCACTACAGCTAACAAGGTAATAAGCCTGTGTGTGAATGTAGTTAATGTAGGTTCTGTGTTGGGCTGCATGTTATATGGAAGGACTTTGAAGAAACACGATAATTTAATAATTAAATTCCGTGTGGTGAACGTGAACCTATGATAAGCAGTCCACGCACGTCGCTCTGTTTTATGTCGAATGGGATCGCTAAAATATCTCCAAACCACTGAAGTTGAGCGAACTAACTTGTCAACGATATCTGTGTCCCCCGAGCTGGCCGTGAGCGCTGCATTTTCTTCACTATTGCTCATTTTTATCGCTCCACTTATCTCCGATCCTCCAAGCCTGTCAGCCACAGACTGTAAACATTACCGCGTGCAGCACGCAGACGCCCGGTCTGCAATACGCATGCGCAGCATTACGCATAGCGCGTAAGCATTATATCGAGAATTTATCGACCTGTTGTTATCGTTTTATCGAGGAAAATTATATCGTGATAATTATCGTTATCGTTTTATCGCCCAGCCCTACCCCCTTGGTATCAAAAATGTAATATCGCATTGAATATCGATGTGACATGTTTTGACTTAAAAGAAAAGAACCGAAATCAATAGTAAGAAACAGAATCAGAATTGTTTAAATCAAAACAATGCCCAACCCTAGTCATTACATCACCTTAAACACACTTAAAGGTCCACTTAAATCAAAATTTAAGTTTTTTAGCTTTTAGTATGACTGTGTTAGCCTTAAAGTTATGGATAAGCTGGTATGTTCCAAAACTATGACAACATTTGCATTTAGGACCATTCAAAATGTACAGTCTCCCACTTCCATTAAAACGAATCTCAGATTTTGGTGACATCATCGCAGACTTCACTTTCTCGTCAAATCTTCTGTCCAATCAAAATTCTCTCTACAATCTAAAGCCCGCCCCCTACGCTGCTGAAGCTGTGGCTGAAATCGGTCAGGAGTTGTTTACACACATTTACTCATTTCTACATGGTGAAATTCACATAGCAGACTATATATGTGATAGGAAACGATTCAGTGTAAATATGCTTTCATTTGAGGCATATAAAGTCTGTTTTCACATTAGTTTTACGCACCGCACACACCCCAACGGCTCTGGTCTAAATTTAGACTACAGACACAAGAGCGCAGCGCGGATCATATGCGCGAGTCGGCACCGACAACAAACATATCGACCCATTTGAATTCTGCACAGAACGCTGCATTTCAAACCGATATGGAGGAGAATATGATGATATACAGTGTAAGAGGAAACTGGCTTTACCAAACAGAAAGGTCCGCTCTTGCGCTCTAGTCAAACTGTATATTAACGAAACGCCATTGGCTGTTTCAAAAAAGGGGAGGAGCTGCTAACAGCTGGAGCCGTTTCAGCAGAAATTACATCAACACATTGAATAATGCGGCGCGTTTCATAGCACTTCAGTGGGCCTTTATATTTATCTAATATGATAAACAGAGCTGCGTTAACTCTGACTCTAACTACTGATGACCGGAAAAGCGGAAATGGTGCCAACAACCGTCCTATCATAATAAAAGTCCCATTGCTTGTGAGCCATGTGTTTGCGTTACATTCGCTCCAGTGGCCTTGCTCAGCTCCACAACACTCAGTCCTGCTCCGCTTCATACTATAGTAACGTTAATAACCGCATCCATGAATATGATTTCTGCCTGAGTCATATCCCTATTCTTTCCCAGCGGCTGTGAGGTGAAGACCATGTGTCCCTAGATCCTCAAAACCTGGATTCATCAAACTACACCTTTGCTTTGAATAGGCGCCCTCTAGTGGACATAAAAGGTACATAGTATAGCTTTAACAATCTGTCCGTCACAGGCTGCGTGATTTCGCCACTTCCTGTGTTGTTTTTTACTCCGCAACCAAACGACTAATACAAATTTGGTCGATCAAGCCTCTTCTAGTTGACTAAAGCCCAGTGTCTTAGGGGTTGTACAGACTAGTCGACTTTAATGCCCTGCCATGACGCTTTAAGCCTGATGTCGACTAGTCGCTGACCTCTAAACAAGAGGATAAGCCATTTCCTGACACATGCACCATTTTTGACAATTAAAATGACCAATAAACACATAATCAGATGTGTTCCCTATGAATTATTTCATAATTTAATTGCAAAATAAACCTTTTCCCCTTACAGTAGCCTACATAACCAAATTCACAAAATATTACACCATTTAAACTAAAATACATACTGAGTAACTAATAGGGCTGGATATCGATTCAGATGTTCCAATTTGACTCGATTTCGATTCACAAGCCATCAAATTGATTTGATTTCGGTTCTCGATTCGATTTCCAATTCAACTAAATTAATATTAGATTTAATACAAATACTCTAGCTATTTATAAAAAAAAGAACAGTGACCATAAGTTTAAAATTGGGTAATTAAAAAGAAATGAAGAGGCTGCATGTTAAACTTTTTATTTCAAATACACCTGGGTAAATTAAAACAGAACCCATCTCTATATTTCAAATGTATACAATCGTTAAAAACTATTTTGAGACACGACAAGCTTTTCTTGCAATTTTGCACGTATATATATGTGGTAAGCAGCGGGGCGAGGGTCCGCGAGAGCGGGCCGGTGACGAGTGGTAATGAGTACCAGCTGCGTGACACACCGGTCTCGTCTCGTGGCCAAGGGACGGGAGCATAAAAGGAGGAGTGAAGGCAGCGGAAGACGAGAGAGGACCAGGCCTGGATTTATGTTATGTTTTGTTTACGATTTATTATGTGTGTGTGGGCAGTCGTCCGTGAGGGGCCGCCCGCGGTTTTACTTTCGTTTTGTTTATTTATTTTTACATTAAAAAGTTTATTGAACGTTCGCCGGTTCCCGCCTCCTTCCTTCCCAGCTAAGAACTTCGTTACACTGGTGCCAAAACCCGGGGGGAAGGAGGGAAATGCTGTCGAAGAGCCCTCGCTGCTGAGGGGGATCGCGGTACTGAGGAGGTCGGGCAGCGCGGATGAATGAGGACCGCGAGGGCTGCCCGAGGCGATGGTGCTGGAGCAAAGAAGGTGGGACAGAGACCTCGCTGCCGTGCCCCTGGGTCGAGGTGGGGTGGCTTTAGAGCGCAGTCTCAGGAGTGCCCCCCGGCCTGCGATGGGGGTATGTGGCAAGCAGCGGGGCGAGGGACCGCGAGAGCGGGCCAGTGATGAGTGGTACTGAGTACCAGCTGGGTGACACACCGGTCTCGTCTCGCGGCCAAGGGACGGGAGCATAAAAGGAGGAGACGAGAGAGGACCAGGCCTGGATTTATGTTATGTTTTGTTTATGTTTTATTATGTGTGTGTGGGCAGTCGTCCGTGAGGGGCTGCATAGGGGTGTGCAACATGGAAAATATACCTTTTATCGCATGCTATGGCGTCACATGTAGTTAGGACACGGTGTAAGGTCTGGAGACGTGTTTTTGAAAAGTAGAGTGCCATGTTTTTAGAATGTCGTGTTATGTGAGAGATGCTGGAAAAGATGCGGGATGCTAGCGCAGCAGTTAAAAATGTTTTACTAAAGTGCATTTACATTGAAAAAACTATGGAAAAGTAGAACTGTGGAATGTAAAACCCAGAGCAACAATAACGCTGGCCAAGGACCAGGACATGGTAGCCTGACAAGCCAGACCCAAATCAAAATGTTTGGTCTGGAAACTCTCCATTGACAGGGCTCAATCCGAGGGGCGGGATAAACGGTTGTCTTTCAAACTCCCTCTGCACGCGATTGGATAGAGCTACAAACCAACCAGAGCAACATGAAGCGGAGCTCGTTGATAGATTCTTATTCTTAAAAAGAGAAGATGTGTTTGGACTTTTGCCGACCGGATACGGCAAAAGTCCAAACACATCTTCTCTTTTTAAGAATGACTTTAGTGCCGTTCTTTGTTCTTTTCTCAGAGAAAAGCTAAACTCCAAGTCCGCCGTTTGCCAGCCTCTGTGTTTACTAGTAGTACGCAAGCGCAACTCTGCCGCCATTATGTTAAGCCCCGCCCACAGACTATATACACGATGTGATTGGCCTGACCAGAGTTTGGTTTTTATAGCTCAGAAGTGCATTGAGAGTTGCTAGACGATACTTGCGGCAGATTAGATTTGCTGCCGCTAGGGTAGGTCTAGATTTTAGGCTAAGGACATGGTAGCATTTAACTGGCTTTAACTAGGCGTAAAAGAAAGCTCAAAACCCCTCTAAAACCAGCCAGCAGACCAGCCAGTGCAGGTTTTCTTGTAGTTGTTTTTTTTCCAGCAGTGAATTCATAAATTCCTAAATTCCTGCTCATTTAGGTGGCAAATTATTATGTCAATAATTCAGTTTTACCTGCACTAGCACCTCACATCAGGTGTTAAGGAAGGGCATGATTTTCTCTAGTATTTACCTCAAGCTGCTGCCATTAGCATGTTTGTATCATGGTTAATGCTCTCAGCAGGAAGAGAGGGTGGGAAGCAGCACATCACCACCGCAGTCACTTGTTACACTGATAATCTGCTGTGATGGGATCGCAGCACCAATCGATGTTTCAAGATGCTTACACTTATAGACATGTGGACAAGTAGGCTAGTGAGATTAGCATCTGGCACAACACTCACTTCACACATGAAGAGCCAGAGAGACAAGGAACTATCAATACAAGCCCGCAAGCCTGGATGTGATATATTATGGACAAAGCCACACATTTTTTTACAAAAATCCATTATAAAATTAACAAGAAACAAAAGTGTGTTTGCGTACTTGGTCTAAAAGAATTGTTAGTACCGATTTTGTTACAATGGGCATAGTGTAATCTCGCTATGCCTTTTTTCAACATGCTTTTTCTGAAAGCTTTCTATGTTTATTGGTTTTTTTTTAGATTTGGTGATTATAAAAATAACATTGTTTTGTCTGACAGATAAAAGCGTAAGACCAGATTCAGCCAGCTGTACGTTGCATTATATGCTGACAAACTCTACTGATTACAGTCAGTACAGCATAACATTTTTTTTTCATGGCAAACATCTCTAGAAACATCATGGTTCTCTCTATATATGTATACTCCAAACAAGAATCTGTGATGGCCACTAATTGAAATAGTTATGTTATATTTTTATATAAGCAGCTGCTTTCACAAACTAAACTCTACAAATTATCCTAAATTGTTGTTTTAATACACTAATATTCTGTTCCTGCAGCAATGTTCTTCTCGGCATAAAAATATCTATAAACTCTTACGTCAATTACCTGAAATTACTTTTTAAATGCTGTAGTGTTTTCTTTATCTGCCCGGATAAAGCTTTAGTTTCACAATATGATCCAATTTGATAATATGTTCTGTCTGAACCGGATTTTACTGTAGACAGCATGGAGTAATCACGTCATCTCCTTGAGAACATCATGAATGGCACAAATTAGACTTCAAAGAGGTTATTCTAACAGAACCTGTTTTTGTGTTTAAAAATGTCAGATGCAGGGAAGTGAAATGAACAATAGCGCAACCTGTCACTCACATAAGATTGCAGTAAAAGCAAATAACAGCAAACTAATCAAGACGCCCTACATTTATTCTTTTTTGAGAAGCTGTTTCACTCAGATATGCGTCGCAATAGAGAAGAAAAAACAATTGCAACTTCCGTTGCTGACTTGAGGGCCGTGTTTTTAGAAAACTATCATACACAAGTATGAGACATGAGTGTGTCTGTAAAGCAGAGGTTTACATAGAAAAACAATGACTAAACAGCACAGTGGAATTCTAACACGCATTCTGTGTGAACGGCCCACTATGTCCCCATTTACAATGCCTGGTTCAGTGCTCGACTATTTTCCATCGCAGCATTGGGGGAATTAGTGATCCTCTGCCCATCTTGAATTTTGAGAGACACTGCCACTCTAAGAGGCTTTTTTTATACCCAGTCAAGTTGCCAATAGACCTAATAAGTTGCAAATTGGTCCTCCATTTTAACTTTTCGGCCTCTTATTGCTACCTGCCCCTTTTTTGGAATGTGTAGCTCTCATGAAATCCAAAATTGAACCAATATTTGGCATGAAATTTCAAAATGTCTCACTTTCAACTTTTGATATGCTATCTATATTCTATATTGAATGAAATATAAGTTCATGATATTTGTAAATTATTGCATTCTTTTTTAATCACAATTTGTACAGTGTCGCATTATTTTATTTTTTTTAATTGGGTTTATATATAAAAAATAAAAACAATTTTGGGGCAGTGCCATGGTGGGCAAGTGATGTAACCAGCAAAATCAACTATTGCAGCAAAATAGACTGGTAAATGGACTGCATTTATATAGCGCTTTTATCCAAAGCGCTTTACATTTTTGCCTCACATTCACCCATTCATACACTGACGGCGATGTCAGCCATGTAAGGCGCCATCCAGCTCGTCTGGAGCAGCTGGGGTTAGGTGTCTTGCTCATGGACACTTGGTCACTTGGACACTATATACATTCCTAAACCCTGGATTAATGTCCTTATTTACATATTTGAAGTGTTGATGGTCATTGATTGGACAAACAATGGACGTGTTGTAATAATGTACGCGGTTACATATGGCCTCTAAGCATATAACACATTGCCGATTGTACTATAAAGTAAATGTTCTGAATGGACTTTTAGAAAATATAAAAGGTAAGAATGAAACGATCTCTTCTTTACTCCAATGGACACATTTTCCATAGCTATTTGACATGGTTTCCTATTAAACAATGAAACCGTATATAAAACATGCTGTATTTCCATGACTATCCACAGCATGTGAATAAGCATCTAATAAGCATAGTTGTGTCATTCAGCATCACTTGTTTGACACTGTAATGCAGGGTTAACATAGCGAAAGCGGTGCTAAATTACACGTGTGACATTACTTTTCTTGGAGTTAAGAGCAATGCGAAAAGGGAAATCCCTATTGGAAGAAAGGTGAATGTGATTTCACTAAGTACTAGGGATGCCCTGATACTTTTTCACTTCCGATACCGCAGCTTTGGCTATTTTAAATAATAATAATAATAATAATAATAATAATAATAATAAAAATTATTATTATTATTATTATTATTATTCAAAAATAATAATAATAAATGGAAATTAAGGAGCCAAAATAAGGGACACCCATTCACGAGACGCATCATTTTGCTTTAAAATACAGGATGATTCCGTATTTAACGGGATGGGTAGCAACACTAGTCGCAGCAAAGGAAATGCTAATATTCAAGAATTTAGGTGATGGTTTAAGCTAGATTTCCCCATGGTTTGTGTTGGATAGGTAACAGATCATATTTTTTTCTCCTCTCCGGGACATCCCTACTAAGTACAACCTATTCTTGGACCAACATTCCCAACAACCAGTGCGATATGAGGGACACATTTAGAGTTTGTCAACTTTAGGCTTACAACCAACTTACAACCAAATGATGGTTTGTATAGGTGAATAGGTGTTTCTACGCCAGCATTATTCATCTATCATTTCCCTCTGATTTTAGGGGTATGGTTTAAGGTAGGGATATGGTTAGAAATATTGTTCCTGGATCAACAAAATATCAACAAAAATGTGACCACATTTGACCATAAAACCACAGTGACCTTATCAAAACTGATTTATCAGTATTTCTCAAAAGGTCCCATTCACACATGTTCTCTAAAAGGCTTTGTATAATCGCTGATATTCGCATTCAACGGATCCATTTAGCACCCAAGCGGCACTTGTTCTAAATTTCTAGATTTACATTTCAAATGACAAAATTACAGAAATTTGAAGAATAACATTTTTGTGGAAAAATATTGATAATTTGCACCTCACCCTCAAGCAAATATGTCAACCAAGGAATAAAAAACTGCATGTTTATTTTTGAATAACTGAACCTTACTCTGGCCATGAACATATCCATAAGAGCTGGAAATGGCGGTAAAGGAAATATTTAAAAAAAACTGCATTCGTCAAGCTTTTTATCAGCAGCAGGCAAGTGTAGCCTCTCTTTCATTCACCAATGTAGATGCCACCATCTGAGCTCCTGCATTTGCATGACTGGGGTTATTGCACTTGACTCACCGCATTGATGAATGTATCTATCATTCTAATCGCATTTCCATACTGTTTCCAGAAAATGAAACATAATGGGAAATCCAGGGTAACCACAATGCATTACTCTAAACATGCTAAAACTATAACCATGGCAACAGATTCCCCTATCGAACATGTATGTAAAGATATCCTTTACGTGATTATCTATGGAGTTAATAACGGTCAAACTTCACAAATGTGCACAAACCTTAACTATGGCTAACATATTGTCTAGAATATTATTGAGTGAGGACCGAGCTCTCTCACCTTAAAAAAAACAGCAATTCTGACCTCTTCAGTTGTATTCCGAATACAAAATGACAAAATGTATTTTTGAGGACTACAACAACCACTCTCCTCTCCTCCCCACCCAGAACCCCCAGAGTAAACTCTGCTTCTATTTGAGTAACAGGACCTACTTTTGAACTATCAGGAGCCCTGTGTTTGACAGAACATTAAAAAGAGAGTTTTTAAAACAGAGCCTAATAGAGCAACTAAAAAACTCAAAGTAACAAGAACATATATTTGAAAGGAAATAAAAAGAAGTTGTAACCACCATAACGCATTTAAAACAAACAACTGTAGAGAGGAAAAACGAGCCAGAATAAAGAATAAAGAGCCAGCATTCTTTTCTGAGGCAGCCTTCCATTTCAGAGATGGCTTGAAGATAAGAAGGATGACATGAATTCAGAGCAGTATGGATTTACTTTGTAGTTCAGTGGTGACTGTAGAGGTAACTTAAAACAGCAGCCTGCCCTGTCACCTCAGTCCTTTCCCTTCCTCCCTCCACCCACAAATCTTGCTTTCATGCTCCAATAGACTGTCTGCCCCCTCAAAACTAATATCAAAACCCTCTGAATTAATCACTTCTCTCAGTCTTGGCCTTATAATGAGTCTCTGTGGGAATTATAAACTGAGTTGTATTAGGTCCCTGAAATGTTCTTCGCATCCATTGTGTTCTTTAACAATCGACAGCATCACTCAAATAAAATCTCCAAACTCCTCAGTACTCCTCTAAATGTCAATAACACTGAAAAGGATATCTGTTTGAAGGATACCTGACATTCCGTAACAATGGAAAATGCATTCTAAAAAACTGACAGATAAGACCAAACATTTGACATATTACTTAGCCTACCGATTGGCGAATTACATTTATTCATTTAGTCAACTATTGTATTAGTACAGAAATATTCTTGTTTGTTTGTTTGTTTATTTCTAAAACTCTCCCACTAGATGAACAACTCCAACTAAGCCGTACCAAGCCCGAGACTCCCCAAAACTCGCATTGGCACATGGCACGTTCGGTCAGATTACCAAACTATCTACCTTTATATATTTTAAATAACTATATTATTTATAAGATATATTTGACCTACATTTGGAAACTGAATAGTATTCATGTTTAAATACAAAAAAAAATGGTGTTTGGGTTTAACAGCCACCATAACAATAAGTTTAATGGCCTAAGTTACTAGCTACTGGTAACAGGCGTTGGTCCATATTAATACAAAATAATGTACAACAAAGTTATGAGCGTGATTTGCAACATTATCAAGAAGCTTTAATCTGCAGAGAAGGTTATGACACTTGAGCTTTACTGTTAAATCCTATTATCAGTTTTATTATGCACACCATGCCTCAACTTTTGCCTTGCAGCTGCTCCTTCCTCCACTTCCTCAACAGAAATGCATTTTCATGTCCTTACTAATGCGATACACTAAAGGTAAAAACACTTTACATGCATCTGTTAAATTTGAGATTTTTGACTTTTTGGCCATTTATAAAGTTTTTTTTTTATTTTCAGACCAGTGGAAAGAAAGCATCCAAAAAACACTTTTATGCGCATCTTACATAGCACTATATTTATTTGCATTTGTAGATTTCAATTACAGTACATATCTTTAAAGGCCATTTTCTCAAAACGATTTTTTTTCTCCTACCTTACGTTAGAAATCTCCACTTTAGTAGCACTTACTTCAAACTTTACAATTTTACTCCCATCTATATTCTGAAGGTTTTTACTGAGAGGTTTGTTCATATTTAATTTCCCTGATTTTATACATTTTATTCCTAAAATGTTTGAATTTTATTTGTTTTACTAGCTGTTGAAAGTATTTTCTTATGTATGGAGTTATAAAAAGATATTATTTGATCATATATGATATTATATGATATGATATTATATTAAAAAAATATATGATCAATAAGTTGACAACATACATTGATCAGGCCAGAGTCCTGCACGGGTCCATTTTTGGAGACCTGCCCCCGCCCGCACCCGCAAGGTTTAGCACCAGATCTGACCCGTGACCCGTGAAAATATCAAAATTAAATCCGCATCCACCCAGACCCATTAATATTTGGCACATGACCCGACCCGTGCCCGCGATAAACCACACACGCTAAAATCATTCCAATTAAAATGCTTTATTTTTTATCTTGCACCTCTCTCAACAGCAATAGCATCATGAATGATCTAATGAAAGAGCCTCTGCCTTTAAAGTCTCGTTGTCAACAATTTCATACTCCACTCACCAACTTTAATTTTACTTCATCCATTGCTACTCCTGCAATGCTCGCTCCATCTGGGCTATGAGAGGAATCAAACAAAAGTTGCAATGTCGCAGTAGTGGTGACGTGATGGGTCAAATGGCATATCGTTGTTGCGTGTATGTGTAATGGTAATTTGATCATAGAAATTGTAATACAGTATGTTCGGGGGGGAAGAAGGAGGCGGGAACCAGCAAACATTTAAAAGACTTTAACCAAACAAAACTAAAGTAATAAGGGCAGCCCCGCACGGACAACTGCCACGCACACACATAATAAAACAAACACAACTCAACGTCAAATCCAGGTCTGGTGATCTCTTGTCCCTATATGCTTCCGAGCTCCCTCAGAGGACTCGAGACCGGTGTGGCTCGCAGGTGACGCTCATTCTCAATGACGCCCCTGGTCTCGCTCGCTCGCTCTCTTGCTCGTCCACCTCGTGACAGAAATATTGCACATATTTTTCACCCACGCTACTACCCGCCCGTACAGAGTAAATTATCCGCCCGCATCCGCCCCCGTGAGTTTTATAAATGTCACAATCCACCCGATTTAGCAACTTTTATGGTATTTTTACCCGCGGGTATTGCAGGACTCTAGATCAGGCATAACAATTATGACCACTGACAGGTAAAGTGAATAACACTGATTATCTCTTCATCCAGGCACCTGCTAGTGGGTAGGAATAGGCAGCAAGTGAACATTTTGTCTTCAAAGTTGATGTGTTAGAAGCAGGAGAAATGGGCAAATGTAAGGATTTAAGGAGTTTAACAAAACTGCAGCTCTTGTGGGTGTCCTCAGTCTGCAGTGGTCAGTATTTACCAAAAATGGTCCAAGGAAAGAACAGTGGTCAACCAGCGACAGGGTCATGGACAGCCAAGGCTCACTGATGCACGTGGGGCAAGAAGGCTGGCCCATGTGGTCTGAACAAACAGACGATCTACTACTGGGAAACCTTGGGTCCTACCATCCATGTGGATGTTACTTTGACACCTACCACCTGCCTAAACATTACTGCAGACCATGTACACCCTGTCATTGAAAGTACCATGTACATGTACGATGTACAAAGAAAGTACCATGTACAAAGTACCATGTACATGGTCAGTCATAGAAAGACCATGTACACCCTGTCATTACCTGGTGGCTGTGGCCTCTTTCAGCAGGATAATACGCCCTGCCACAAAGCAAAAATGGTTCAGGAATGGTTTGAGGAGCACAACAAGGAGTATGAGATGTGAATTGATCGAGCATCTGTGGAATGTACTGAACAAACAAGCCTAAACCAATGGAGAGCTCCACCTCACAACCTACAGGACTTAAATGATCTGCTTCTAACATCTTAGTGACAAAAACCCCAGCACACCATCAGGGGTCTAGTGGAGTCCATGCCTCGACGGGCCAAGGCTGTTTTGGGAGCAAATGGGGGGCAACACAATATAAGGAAGGTGGTCATTATGTTATGCTCCATTGTTTTGGAGCACACAAGCTGATAGATAACCTAAATGCTAACATATTCATACTAAAAGTAAAAAAACTTTTTGATTTCATGGGGACTTAAAAAATGTTCCTACACTATAATCCGCTCCCAAATAAACCAGACCCAAAATCAATTTGATGAAAGATATATGCAAGTGTTTTAATGAGAAAAACATAACAGAAGCAACGTATACACAAAAGAGCATGTTATGCCATCATTCCATGCTTCTTTGGAATCCCTTTAACCGGTTGACGTCAATAACACATATTTCCTGTTGTTTTCATCCTTTCTGAGGAGAAAGGATGTGTAATACTTCATTAATCCTGGGTGCTATCTGGGGAGAGTGACTTGTAAATGGTAAGCAACATTATCAATCATGAGATGGAAGCTTGTGATTCATCACGATTCGTTTCCATTAAAAAGCCCCACGAGAACATCTCTTCTGTCCTGTATTTTTCCGATCAATACCATAAGCATGGACAGCCTTCTGCCCAGCTCTGCAAATGTTTAGATGTAGAATAAAAAAAGAAAAAAAGAACTCCCTCAAACAGAGCTTCTTTGAAAAGTAACCACAAATACAGAAAGACCAATCAATACCTTAAGCATGGACAGCCTTCTGTGCAGCTGTGGTGCATTAAAACATGTTCAGATGTAGAATAAAAGAGAGCGAAAAATAACTCACTCAAAAAAAGCTTCTTTAAAAAGTAGCCACAAATACAGAAAGTCTGATCAATAGGATACCTTTGTATGATTTCACTAACGGCCATCAGTGAAATAAATGAATGAATTTAGTTTAGTTAGTTTAGTGAGGGGCATTTTTTGATATTATCTAGTTTAAAATAAATGTAATCAGCATGAACGTCACAATAATTGTTTATATAATTTTGCTTCTCAGTTTTTCGGCAACCGGACATACTAAGCTGAATTAGCATTATGGGAAACATCTTTGTTTGACCGGTTGTGAAGCATGTGCGGCAAACATGCTACGAATTTGCCTTATATAAACTCTGACAGTGACGTTATTGGAATGCATATGTGATAGGCTACAAATAGATGTGAAACAAGTGCGACTTCAGGTTTCTTTATATTTAGCCCAATTGTGTGCGCTTACATCCCTCTCTCCAACAATCCGTGTGTTAGGAGTTAGTTTTGTCAGGCAGGAGTTAAGCCTTTTCTCTTGAAAAAAATTCTGTCATTAATTACTTACCCTCACGTCGTTCGACACCTGCAAGACCTCCGTTGATCTTCGGAAATCGAATGGCTCAGAAAGGCCTCAATTGACACCAATGTCATTTCCTCGATCAAGACCCATAAAAGGCACTAAAGATGTCAGTACAAAGCCTATCTCGCTACAGTGGCTCTTCAATCATTTTATGAAGCGATGAGAATATTTTTTGTGCGCAAAACAAACCTAAATAACGAAGCTTCGAGCTGTTATGAATCAGTGTATCGATTCATGCTTCAGATAGCCAAAGTCACGTGAGTTCAGCAGTTTGACATGTGAGACGAATCATGAATCAATACGCTGATTCATAACGGTTCGAAGCTTTGTTTTGAAATCGGCCCATCACTATACAAGTCATTATTTTTGGGGAAGCTGCAGTTTACAGCGAAAAGTTAAACATTCAGTTGCTTCCTGCTGTTTCCCAGCATGGAAACTACTGCCAAACATATCTCCTTGGGCTTTGAGAACCACAGAAAATCCGCTTGTTAAGTCATGATGTAAGGAACGCCGTTTCTGGGTCCAAGCCTCAACTCGTTTCACTTGAGAATGCCATTGACGCCCGTTTATGAGCACTATTTTTTCATATTAAACATTTTAAAAAGTTAAACATTTTAAATACTTACAGTCTACACAACATTCTCTATGGTCACAGCGTTACAGACATTCATATTTTAACAATTTATAAAAGATGAATCACTGTCTGGCCATCTGGAATGTTGGTATGGAGAAACAGGTTATTATTATAACTTTTTTGTAGTATTACACCACATTGTGTGTGTATATTAGCACCGTTTGTAGTTTTTCTTTTCTCTATAAGATAGAGCGTTTGGACCCCGAAGCGCTGCTGCGTGACGTCAGCCTTAACAACCGGATAGCTACAGAATAGCGCACTGCCCTCCACGTTTCAACGCCATTGTCTCCACTTCCGTGAAACCAGAGCAGACGCATTTACTGGTACAAGAATTATAAACTCTAGTGGAGAAAGGGGCCATAGGACATGTTCCCCTCCCAGAGGAAAAAAATCAGGCTATCACAGCCGGTACTTTTTTTTCCCAAGGTACACAGGTGTTCTGTACTTTTCTCTCAGAACATACAAATTCTCAAATTCAATACAATTATTGGTTTTTCACAGTCCCCCTCAAGGACACATATTTTCATGTAGAAATTCTGGAACACAGCAAGTTCCTGAGGATCGCTTTCGGGAGCAAAGCTTACCAATGTTGGGTTCTTCCATTCGGCCTAGCCTTATCACCCTGCACCATTTAGTCGTCCGCAGACATACGTCCTGCTACTCTCAAATTATTCTTGCCACGTTTTGATTGACGGGGTTTCAGTGGAGAAATACCCTCTGATCACTCACTTCATTTGTGGAGCTAAGAGATTGAGGCTACCCATCAGAGTGAAAGTTCCCTCGTGGGACTTGGCTATGGTCCTTGATGGGCTAGTCAACACCCCCTGAGCCACTAGAGTCAGCGCTGATCAAGACTGACTCTAAAGATGGTTTATCTTATGGCCATTTCCTCACTGAAGAGAGTTGGAGATTTGCAGGCTCTGTCGGTCTTGCCATCCTGCTTAGTACTTTTGCAGTCAAGCTTTGCCTCCAGGCGTTAGGGCTTATTCTAACAACGGGGGTTACATCCTCCAGGGTTTTAGCAAGTGGTGGCCCCTTGCAGCAAATATCCTCTCTGCACAGATTTATCAGATTTTATAGTTTGTATGTTCATGTTACTTCGGGCTTGCTTTCCTTGAGTCGACATCCCAAGCTCATGTCGGAGTTCTTTCTTGTGTTTGTACACACAACAGAACACTTCCAATGGGGATCCAGACACTTCCAGCGCGGCGATGTTGGTAGTCAGCTCAGCACAGCACTGAAAGCAGCTTTTGATAGGTAACGTCTTGGTTTACTTGACTGTATCCCTCTTCCCTGAAAAAACAGGAATGATATGCTGCGCTGCATTGCTGCACTGGGGGCATATTCAGAACATCTCTTCACACAAAGTGACCTGAAGGCACACCTGTTTCATGTCTGTTTATAGCCTCTTACATTGCACTCCAATGACGGCACTGTCAGAGATTATTTAAGACAAACGCTTGGCGTTTTCCGCACGTGTTTGACAAAGGTGTTTCCCATAGTGCAGCAGTCAGCACAGCATCTAGTTTCTGCTTTGAGAGGGAGCAGTAACCCTGCTCAAGAAACTCGAGACTTTCTCCTGTGACTTGGTTTGGAATATTTCTGATATTGTTTAAAATGTACTATTAACTTCTTGTAAACTGAATAATTGCATTTAAATTTTATATTGTAAATAAACAGTCAAATCAAAGTGCCACAGCCTTTGTTTTTATACTGTTTACATGATCTCAGTATTTATTGCAAAAATATTTGGAGAAACATGTGAGAAATGTGTTTCCATAGGTTTTTTTTTTTTTTCCTCTCCAGTTTTTCAATTCTGGTGAGAGAATTTTTTGTTTTGTTTTAAGTAGCAGTGAAAATTGTCTGTTCTGACTCATAACTTTATTTTAAACACTCGCAAAATAAACTTCCTTTCTAATAAAAAACATTTTCTGGAAAATACCAGGATTTTATTTTGTTTCTTCTTCATACAGCTTAAAAAAAAAAAAGAGACCAATTGACATTGATTTCTCAATGTTAAGTGCTCTTCATTTTTTCCAGAGCTGTATATTCGGGGGCAGTTTAAAAACACACAAAAACTGGCAATGTGAAAGCTGTCATGCGGACCTAAGAGCGCACCAGAACCACACCATACCTGGAGGAGGAATATAGTGCGGCCCCTTTAAGAGATGCCGATATTTTGTGTGTGTGCGTGCCGAACTGTGCCGTGATTCAACGGTGTGAGAAACACGGACTTGGAGCGCTTTTTTTTTTCAGAAAAGTAAACTGCTTATTCGTTTTAGCCGATTGTAATGTATTTAGTTCAATAAAACATGTAATGTAAGTGTTGATGGTGTGTTAATGATTTACCTCAGTGTAAAAAACGTAATTTAAACTTAATTTAAGATACAGTTACAACTAATAAAATGTGCGATTAAGTTGTGATTAATCGTGAGTTAGCTCATGTCAATCATGCGATTAAACGCAATTAAATAGTTTAATCGATTGACAGCCCTACTATTTTAACATTGTTTGTACTACCTTTCTGGACCTTGAAAGTGTTAATTAAATTGCTGGTCAGAGAGCTCTCTGATTTCATCAAACATTTCTTAATTTGTGTTCCGAAGATGAACAGGTCTTACAGGTTTAAAACAACATAAGAATGATTAATGATAGAATTTTCAGTTTTGGGTGAACTAAATCCAATGAATGACACCTTATTTCAATTATAATATTTGTTGTTCCATTAATTGTTTAGTGTTTCATAATGGTTTTATTGTTTAGAATTTGTTTCTGAATTTGGCTATTTATTGGTACATATTTTGACAACACACACCACTAAAGGTCAAATTTGTTTAACAAACTAAACTATATAACCAAATGCCTTAAAGTATGCACACAAACATTTGTACTATTATTTACCAGACAAAAAAAAAGTTTAGTTTGTTAAACAAATGTGACCTTTAGTGTGTGTGTGTTGTCAGAATATGTACCAATAAATAGCCAAATTCAGAAACAAATTCTAAACAATAAAACCGTTATTTCAGTCATTTGATTCTCATTGACAGTTGGCCTTTATTGCGATATTGGAAAAATAAGGTGCTGTCACATTAATTAGCCCTTGTTAGTCTATCATCAGCCTGTGCTCATTAATTAAGCGATCAGTCTCTGAACAGGTTGCAATGCAACAGTCTAATGTGGAACTGAGCCATTAACAGCTGCAGTGCACAAACACACACATCTCTGAGGGCTTTTAAGAATGCAACTCAAACACTAGAGCAGTGAGTCCTACTTTTCAAGCATTTCTGCTCAGAACCTCCTCTATATGAGGACAAGTTAATTTTACAGTATGTGCACTTAAATTGTAATCACAGTGTACTTACCTAAGAAAGTACTGGGTAATATAAAGTAACTACATGGGTTAAGGTTAGGTTTAGGAGAAGGACCTTAGTACCTAGCTATTACCCAGTTATTGTAACTACTATAATAAGTACATAGTATGTACATGAGGGAGGAAAAAAAAACAGCAAAAAAAGGGGTTTAAACAAATGTAACTCTACATCACCTCCTTTTTGAACAGGACAGACTCAATGTGATTTTTATCCTTTTATATTTGCAGTACATCAACTCCAGGAAAGTATCTAATCACCTATTTCACTCAACAGCCTGTATATAATCTAAGGAGCTAAGTATGAAAGATTTGAAAGATTGTAAGGTAGACTGGGGAGTGTTGTAATACATCAGTTTAACCAATTGGAAATTAGCATCACTATCATTCATTTGGCAATGTGAAGTGACAGTGAAGTCTCTATTTAAAAATGACAAAAGACAAAAAAAACATAGCATTTGATTTGTGCTGACGTTAGCTGCTAACCAATTTGACTGGTTGAATGTTCTACCAATACTAAGTATGCTCTTAACTGACAAAACCACAAAACATAGAATATGGACCCTTATTACAGATTGTGATGATGCATTAATGTATTTAAAACGCTGCAAGTGTTTCTAATATAAAGGCTGTGACAGATTTGTCATCGTTCTCTCTTCTGAGCAATGTAACTAATCTCTCTACATGTTTGTTTTCCTCTTTTGGAAAGTTATTTTTTTGTAATTCCCATTCACCACTATAGTTTACCAAAACTATGACTTCAGCTTCTGAGAATCTCAAAAAAGTGAAAAGGGTCCATTAATAGTAAAGTGATGCATGAGGCACATTCTCTTTCAAAGTTGTTGCGAAATCTGTGGGGGAAAATTCCACGTTGCATAGATTACTATGAAATGGCCGGATTTTGCCCACAATAATTCAGAGCAATGCTGACTCTCAATTCATTCAAAACGAATGAAAAACTAAACTGTCTGCAAATCAATACGCATACTATTTATTCTAAATAGTATGTAAGTGTGTAAGCATAATATGTTAAAAGGAGTATGCCAAAAGTCCCTAGATGTTCTACTATTTCTGGTAGGTTTTCAAAGTGTGGATCTGTGCACACTCTTAATGGCTAATACTGCCCACAACCCATTGTGCTCGGTTTAAAACTACAAACACTACAAACATGGGGGATGTTCAAGACCGTGAGTTAAGTATAGATGCTCTGAAAGGGGTTTAATTTATCATTAATCAATATCTAACCTGATAAAAATGAAAACATACATGAAAATGTAATGTTATCTGTATTATACTGAACTCTTTGGACATCATTATGCAAAACACACAAACATATTTCTCAGCATGAGAGAGCCACGAATGGCAGATCAACTTGCTGCTTTATCTCCATTATAATAAAAAGATTTGCAGTGCAAACAATTAAAAGGGACATTGTGGCGAGGGATGTGGGAGGAACGAGTGAGACCGGTACGTGATTGAGAATGAGAATGATATTGAGACCTCTCATGAGGGAGCTCGGAGGCATACAAGGATGAGCGACACCAGTGAAGGACAAGAGATGACCAGGGGTCCGGGATTTGATTGTTGAGGATTTTGCATGATCTTGGATTGTTTTGGTTCTTTGAATCTCATCTTGGACTTGCTGTCATAGCAACAGGTCCGTAAGCTTAAACCTGCTCCGGAGCAGGCTTACTTCATGTAAACGGGATTAGATTGATTACATCTTGAGGTGATACTTCAAATCTGTCCCAGCCACTGCTACTTTATTACAAGAATTCCTAACTGAACCAGCGGCAATAATAATTTAAAATAATAATAATAATAATAATAATAATATAAACATTAATTTGAAAAGTTTATTAGTTGTGTAAAATGTGCATATAATACTATATACTTATACTATATTTATTTGTGTTGGAATATTGGAGGTTTACACATGTGTCGTGCATTAATTTTAGTGATGACAGATATTATGGGAGTGGCTGGATGCAGCTCAAGAGATGCAGATCATTTGATCTCGTTAAGAAACTTTAAAGGGATCCCATGGTGTTGAGACTTGTATGGCTTATATAACATAAACAATGTCTCTTACTGAATTATGTAGTAGAAAACCCATGAAAGATCTACATTATTTAAAAAATCAATTTTATATTTGGACCATGGGCGGCACCATTTTGTTTGCGTTCTAGGTTGATGACGTAGAGTGGTTGCACTACTCAATCAGCTGGCGTTACCCGTAGCTATTTTTACCACAACGCAACTCGAAAATTGTTTCAGAGTTAAACAAAACCAATGAATTGCTTTGTAATTGTACTTAAAACACACTCAAACATACATGTGCACACAAACTCACCTACACAAGTCACAAACAGATCGGCGGGCGGGCACACACACCTGACAGACTGCGCTGTCTCAATCGAGATGTTGGGCTGCTCAGTCTCCACGACAGGGGCTGAATCTGAAATCGACCTCCTATACCCTGAAATATACCCGGAGGCATTATTTGAAGGGACGGCCATTTGTAGTGTTGTCCGACATCATAGTGGCATGTTCGAGTGCAGTCATTCAGTCTCACGTTGCACCGCAATAACGAGTGTACAGCCGATTTACAAACAGCTGTCCGACTTCACGCACCCAAACATACATGTGCACACAAACTCTCTCTCACACAGACTCACACACACCCCAACAGATCGGAGCGAACACACACACACCCCAACAGATCGGCGCGAACACACACACACACACACACACGCACTGCGTGCGCGCATACATAACCCTCAATCCCTGATATCATAGATAGACTGTTGATATGCAGTAGATTAACTGTAATGCCTAATGTATCCAGCAGAGGGAAATATCTAGGTAGGACGATGGGATAGGGTAATGTGAGGAAGAGAGGCAGGATGTTTTGGTGATGATGCATGGGGTTTGTTTATTAAAGTTTGAGCACGCTCAGTGAATTAACCTCAATCTTTAAACTTTCACTTTTAAGACACACATAACATTCGCTACTTTTGTTCACTAATACAACTTGAAGGAGTGAATGAAGACGAGTGCGTGAAGTCGGACAGCTGTTTGTAAATCGGCTGTACACTCGTTATTGCGGTGCAACGTGAGACTGAATGAGTGCACTCGAACATGTCCACTATGGTGTCGGACAACACTACAAATGGCCGTCCCTTCAAATAATGCCTCCGGGTATATTTCAGGGTATAGGGGGTCGATTTCAGATTCAGCCCCTGTCGTGGAGACTGGGCAGCCCAACATCTCGATTGAGACAGCGCAGTCTGTCAGGTGTGTGTGCCCGCCCGCCGATCTGTTTGTGACTTGTGTAGGTGAGTTTGTGTGCACATGTATGTTTGAGTGAGTTTCAAGTACAATTACAAAGCAATTCATTGGTTTTGTTTAACTCTGAAACAATTTTCGAGTTGCGTTGTGGTAAAAATAGCTACGGGTAACGCCAGCTGATTGAGGAGTTCAACCACTCTACGTCATCAACCTAGAACGCAAACAAAATGGCGCCGCCCATGGTCCAAATATAAAATCGATTTTTTAAATAATGTAGATCTTTCATGGGTTTTCTACTACATAATTCAGTAAGAGACATTGTTTATGTTATATTAAGCCATACAAGTCTCAACACCATGGGATCCCTTTAATACTGTCAAGTAACAAATCTGCTTCAAATTGAATTAATATTAAATTACAACTTGAAATAAAAATGTTTGTACAAGGGTGTACAAATATTATAAAATCATGAATATAAATAATTGGGAATCATGTTCATCAAAACAGTGCACATTTAATTTATCTAACTTTTATGTTGGTTTGGTCGTTTGGCTGTTTCCTTTTAAAGGTCTAAAAATGTGTGTGTGTGTGGGGGGGGTTGTTAGGTTTTTTTTGTGGCAGATGGCTTTTTTCATTATATGATGTCATTACATTGGCTTGACGTCAGCCAATTGCTGCATTGCTGATCGTGGTTTCGAGTATCGATGCATCTGCCTTCTTCAGTGAAAGCAGGAACGCGCAGTAATCCTAGATAACTTAATCCAGATATTTTAATCCAATCGTTTGAAATTCGTTCGAAGAACCAAATTAGCCAGAGATCAGTTATCACGATTAGAAGGTCTGGGATCTGTCAAATCACCTCAGATGTATTAAGCGAGGTACGAAGAACAGACCAGGACTTTACGTTGTGTTTTGTTTAGGTTTTATTATGTGTGTGCATGGCAGCCGTCCATGAGGGGCTGCTCACGTTACTGTACTTTCAGTTTGTTTATTTATTTGATTAAAGTGTTGTAAATGTTCGCCGTTTCCCGCCTCCTCCTTCCCATATTAACTAACTGTATTTCAGACATATTATGCAACATTTCAAACTTGTTTGAACATATTTATCTGTCTGAAGTTCATGTACAAAACCACCCTATTGTGGTAAAAATCCATTCACTCCATTTTTTATTTTTCACATAAATCTAAAAATGTGTCAAAATGAGCTGTTCAGGAATGTGTTCCAATGTGAGGTCACATTGGAACAGGCCCTGCACACAAATGGCAAGGAATAGGCACTGTTTTTAATGTCATCTGCTGTAAAAAGCTGATTTTCCATCTGGAATTTCTTGTAATTATGTTTTTGCAGTGTTTCGCAGGCAGAACAAACAAACAAGAAAAAAATCACATTAAATAACAGCACAGTCCACTGAAGAGATGTATTTCTATTCCTCCCAGCCTTGCTTTCATTCCTGAATAAGGTCTATTAGCTTAGCTCCTCCGCTGAGTGAGCTGTACAGTCCGCCAACTTTATCTCCTCGCCAGACCATTTAACAGTAGAATTCAAGTAAGAAATGTATTCTTACTAAAGCTACTAAAAATTTCAGTTAAAATCTGTGATTTTGTTTTCCTTTTATTGTTTTGTTCATATTAACAGCATATACAGCAGTACGTACTGTATATTATGCCGCTGAATATACAAATCTAATGTGCATATGTAATTTATTTCCCTGTCTTTTACATTCACAGACATAACTGACTGTGTTTCTGAACTGTGTGTTTTTGACATTATCTTGTGTGTATTTGACAGTTTAAGTGCAATAAGACGTGAAAGGCAAATTAGTTTATTACTCACACCATGGGACGAGCTGTCTGACTGCCAGCTTTCTGTGTGCGTGCTTCGGATGCATGTGCTCAGGAAACCATATATCAGAAGTTTAAACTGATATCGCTTTAAAATGCAAACAGATGTTTTTGGTGTATCTGATCCATGAGCTGTACTGCTCCACCCTAATCGCATAGTCATAAGTTAACTCACGATAAATCGCAACTTAATCGCACATTTTTTTCAGTTGTAAATGTATCTTAAATTAATATGTGTCAAGTTTTTAATACTCTAATCAACATGGGTATGGACAAATATGCATGCTTTATGCAACTATATGTTTATTATTAGATAAACCATACTCAACAAAGCATGAAGACTAGATATGTATCAAAGATTATAGATGTTTATCAAATAACTTGTTCATGTCTCTTAAGCTTAAACATTCAGAATAAGCAGTGATTTCTCTTATTTTAATAATAGAAATAAAGGGAGTTTTTACACTAGCAGTTTAGTTCAGAATATGGCACAGTTCGTATGAAAAATTGGTAAAGTGAAAGCTGTCATGCGGACCTGGGAGTGCACCAGCTCCACACCATACCTGGAGGAGGTCCATATTACACAAGTAGGAATATAGTGTGGCCCCTTTAAGAGATGTGCATTCCATATTGAACTGCTGGTATTTTGTGTGTGCACCGAACTGTGCCACGATTCACATGAACAGTGTGAGAAATACGGACTCGGGAGAGCTCTTGTTCAGAAAAGTAACCTGTGTATTCGTTTTAGCCGATTGTAATGTATTTAGTTCAATAAAACATGTTCTGTAAGTGGTGATGGTGTTATTGATTTACCTCGGATATGAGCAAAAGTGAGCTTCAGTGTATTCGCACATCGCGCCTGGACTGCAGAGAATGTGCTCAGTGTAAAAACGCACTTTTCTTTCCACCTGGAGTCTAATAAAAGTTCAATAAAAAAAAAAACAGAAAATATGGTAGCTTGTGTAAGCTATAACTGCACTTGTTTCAGAATACTAATGTTAATGTTAACAATTTTCTTTTCCTATTAATATTTGCTGCTGCATCTTTTACGTCTATGGCTTATTTCAATTTCTCCAAATACGGGCTATGCCACGGATTAAACAGAAAATGCTTGCTGCGTTAATCGCTCATTAATACAATTTGTACCCGTTAAAATTAATTTGCGTTAACACGTTCATTTTAACAGCCCTAAAATAAATGTTTAATAAACGCATAATGTATAATAAATGATCTGAGCAATGAGTATTTTAATATAATTAATATAATTTTAATATAATATAAAATTTCATAGACACATTGGGGACAACTGAGACTTATGGGAGACCAGGTAGTTGTAACACAGGGAGAGTTGTATTGCTTACAATTCCACGAATCACAGATAAGATAGGAGTCATATGCCAGTTTCAGTTCCCATTCAGTCGGTCACTCTCGACGCCACGTCGGAGTACCGACGAATAAGAATCTCGCTTGCGAGAGCCAATCTACTTCGAGTCTAACTAAACGAGCCAATGCACATTGGCATGCAATGATTGCACCAGGTGCTCATGCCACGCCACGCGGGTATAAATGAGACACAGGTGATTGCATCAAATTATCCTTTTGCTTCGGAGCCGAGTAGGTAGACTGGCGCCCCGGCAGAGACAGAGGACATGGCGACGGGACGTGGCGTCTCCGTTCCCTCCTTCAGGGAACAAGGGTTACATACGTAACCGAGACGTTCCCATTCAGTCGGTCACTCTCGACGCCACGTCGGAGTACCGACGAATAGGAATCCCTACCAAAGCGCCATGGACTCTGCCCCCTTCCAGTGCCCTGTGTGAGCCTCCTGAGCTCTCTTACCTGATGAGACGGGGCTCACACCGAGAAGTCCATCACTGCTGTTCCGCATGACCCGCTCAGTGACTATTGGATAAGACTGGGAAAGCGTGCCCAATGGGGGGCCGCTGCGGAACCACATCATACCACGGGAGTTATGTGGGGACCGAGCTGAGCCGTAGCCCGCCGCCGTGAGGGGGGCTCCATCCCTAAAATGGAGGGCTCTCCCAAGGGAAAGACACGGGCTTCCGAGAGGAGCAACCGTGGAAGAAGTGTGGGATTACGGCTCTTCTCCCAGAAGGATGCGCGCGCGTGACCAGAGCGAGAGAGCAAATGCACGCCCATAAACACTGCTCTCAGGTGCAGATCCAATCGTCCGTGAACACTTATGTCGTTATAGTCCACGCCGCGCTCCACTTTATTCCTATGGGTGACATCAAGCGACTTCAACGCTTCAGCACAGCATTCCGGGAGGGCAGCGCTGCATTTGAACCGATTTGAACGCAGAAATGACGGGAAGCTTCACAACATCGTGGATCTCCATGGTCACTGCTGTCACAGGACTTCACCAAATCATACCAAAAGAGTTTTTTTTCAGAGCGGTCCCAGCGATAAAGGTTCAGTCCTGCTTTGGAAACAGGCTGTGAGTAAAACTGCTTCAAATCTCTATGTTGTTGGCTATCGTCGCGTGAGTAAACATCAGTAAACGACACGATCGTGTATAGTTAATTTATCAATGCCGCATGCGATCTATGGTGTGTGTTTAAATACATTTGTTTAGCTGACCACTATAGGTGTCAGTAAAACCACCCAATCATAAACCTAGCGTTCTCACAAAGCGTGCTTCGTCATTCAAATGCGCTAACGGTTACTCTATTGTTGTTCTGTATAACGTTACACTAGTCTGACGTGCAAAACCATTTTGCTTGCTACTGCTAAGGTTTAGTCGCATACAATAGTCCATAAACCGAATCATGTCCTCATAAACTGTGAGTAAAGACACACAAATGTTGACAGGCCACTAAATACAGTACATACCACAGAGACGGACGTCCTGATGCTGTTGCTTCTCCTGTTCAATTTATTTTAGCCTCCGGATCTGATTCTGGATCATATATGTATTAGTTGAATCTGATTTAGGGTAGCATTTTCTTCTCCACGCTTGAGGACGTCACCGCTTTGTGTGCGATCGTCATTCTTTAGCTCCGCCCACACAATACGCCTCCAGCCGCTCGTTTTTTTCCGGAAAGACTCGGTACAGCCCATATTTCTTTTATAAAAATGATAAAACTAAAGACTTTTCAGAGATATAAAGGATGCAATACTACTCTATAGGTACTCAAGATTGACATGAGATTGACTGAAACTGAGTTTTTCACCCCCCCTTTAAAGCTACACTGAAGTTGGCAGTTTGATAGATGCAAGTTAATTCTTCAGTTCAATCTTTGTGTGCTAAAAAGGCAAATAACTTCCTGTAGAGATAGCAATACAAATTCTCCTTTTTTGCCAAATAAATGAAAAGCATGTCATCAATGTCTTTTTTTCTTGCTGTATCAAAATCTCACCTAGCTTTCTTCAGAGATGGTCAAGTTCAATTTGTGCATGATTACATGATATAATATTTTTTTTAATACTGTATCCTAAATTAAGCTAATTAAGCTATATAACATGCACTGAAGTAAATGACTGGAGAACCGTGGGTTTTGTGCCACACCTAATATACATCTAAAACACAATAATCTGTTGCAGTTTTCATCCATTTTATTTATTGTTTTTGGTATTTATTTAAGTGCATGTTTTGTTATCAGACTGAGAGTCCATTGCTTTTATTGTTTTTGGTTGTTTTGTTCATTTATCGTGGATATTTAATTTTTTTTCTGTTTTCAGGGTTAAATAGTCTTTAGAAATAAAATTGTATTGATCTTTGAAAAGGTGCATAAATTATTATGCCATTATCATTATTTTAGATGAAATTGGTCTCAGAAGAACAATATTATCGTTTATCACAATAATTTCTTGGCCAATTTATCATCCAGCAAAATTTGTTATCGTGACAGGCCTATCTGATATTTAGTTTAGTACTTCTACCTTTGTAGATAATGTTGTATGAGTTATATCAGGTCAAAGTGTAGTTTCTCTATTCACTTACATACAAATAAGAACATTTATGTGATTTTAATAATTCTACAGAATGCTTATGTTTATGTAAATTTACACTCACTCACTCACTCACTCACTCACTCACTCACTCACTCACTCACACACTCACACACTCACACACTCACACACTCACACACTCACACACTCACACACTCACTCACACACTCACACACTCACACACTCACTCACACACTCACTCACACACTCACTCACACACACACTCACACACACACTCACACACACACTCACACACACACTCACACACTCACACACTCACACACTCACACACTCACACACTCACACACTCACACACTCACACACTCACACACTCACACACTCACACACTCACACACTCACACACTCACACACTCACACACTCACACACTCACACACTCACTCACACACTCACACACTCACACACTCACTCACACACTCACACACTCACTCACACACTCACTCACACACTCACTCACACACTCACTCACACACTCACTCACACACTCACTCACACACTCACTCACACACTCACACACACACTCACACACACACTCACTCACACACTCACTCACACACTCACTCACACACTCACTCACACACTCACTCACACACTCACTCACACACTCACTCACACACACACTCACACACACACTCACACACACACTCACACACACACACACTCACACACACTCACACACACTCACACACTCACTCACACACTCACTCACACACTCACTCACACACACACACACACACTCACTCACACACTCACTCACACACTCACACACTCACACACTCACACACTCACACACTCACACACTCACACACTCACACACTCACTCACACACTCACACACTCACTCACACACTCACTCACACACTCACTCACACACTCACTCACACACTCACTCACACACTCACACACTCACACACTCACACACTCACACACTCACACACTCACACACTCACACACTCACTCACACACACACTCACTCACACACTCACTCACACACTCACACACACACTCACACACACACTCACTCACACACTCACTCACACACTCACTCACACACTCACTCACACACTCACTCACACACTCACTCACACACTCACTCACACACTCACTCACACACTCACTCACACACTCACTCACACACTCACTCACACACACACTCACACACACACTCACACACACACTCACACACACACTCACACACACACTCACACACACACTCACACACACACACACTCACACACACTCACACACACACTCACACACACTCACACACACACTCACACACACTCACACACACTCTCACACACGCACACACTCACACACTCACACTCACACACTCACACACACTCACATTATGCACATACACTCCCCATGATCACACATACAGCTCTGGAAAAATTAGGAGACCACTTAACATTGACTTTTCACAAAAAAACTTTTGTTGTGGAATATCACTTGGAGTACCCTTAGTTTTTGTGCATTTTGTCTACCTGTTACAACTTAGTAACCCCAGTAGTGGGGTAAGTTGTAACAAAGGACCAATTTTTATTTGTCATCATCTTACAAAGTCGATATAGTTGAAGAAATGTAAATTGTTGCCATTTGTAGTAAACAAATGTGGTTACTTTGCCTAAAAGTTTCAAATGTGTATCTAAAAGTTTAGTTTAAGGTGCTGAAGGACAAAAAGTGTTACAACCATACCCAGTCTCCCATATATTACATCTCGTAAAAAAGGGCATAATAGGTCCCCTTTCAATAAAATGTGGGGTGTTTATATTTGAGGATGACTGTAACAGGACTGAGACCAGGGGCATCAACTGGGTAAGGTAAAATATGGCCAAAAATATGGCCATACCTCAGCTGCTAGACAAACAAGTAAATTAAAGTGATCTGATTGTTATATTTGTGTCACAACAGCACTGCAAATTTACAAGAGGTTAAGCAGTGTTGAGTATTGTAGCCAATCACAACCATTTATTTTCTGTTGAAAATAATGACCAATTAGAAGGGGTTTACATTACCAGTTAGGACAATCCACCAAGTGTTAGTTTTTCTATACATTGTGAAACTTTTACTTTAACAAATAGGGACCCCTTTGAAGGTTGACAAATAGGGTGATATTTAACTTTTTGAGATTTTAAATAGCTAGAAAAAGTTGTGTGAAATACTTGAAAATCCTTGCAAAGTCCTACATTCTTATAGCAGTGGTCTATAACTGTCTAATTTGCTGTGGTTATGATCAAAGCTATACACGGTTCATTTTTGGACGCGCAACACACACGAGCATCTCGAATTTTAAAGTTGGTGATGTCGTCAACAGCATCTCTCTCTGCTATCACTATATCTTTGGTATACATTTTCAACTTCATGCATTTGCATCTATCAAATGGCTTCAATATTTAGACATGCGTTTGTGGAATTTGAGGATGGCTGCTGCAGCAGCATGTATAGGGTCAGGAATGAAAGAAAATATGCGTGTCTGACCCATCGAGGGACTAAGATTTGATGATGTCAGAGTTCGCCAAACCTTGGCTTTCAGTGAATTGACGCTACAGATTGACAGGCTGATTTGCGTTGACAGAATGCGCGTAACTATGTGACAGAGTGCAATTGTAGGACATGGTACATATGTGCTAACGCTTCCCAACTATTCTGCTAAAAACTTTGTTCACAAAAAGAGTACATACTTTTAGGGTATGGTATAAGTAGGCGAATTGGGACGCAGCATGCATGTTTTCCAGAGATCTGTCGCACAGCATTTTTTTTTTTTTTTCTGTAACTTTGTTTGGAACTATTTTTGTTGGTGGAGCAATGACGAAAGTAACTGGCAACAGTGTATCTAAAATGTAAATTGCTCAATTTTAACTTGTTGAACTGTCTTATAAAAACACATTTATATGATGCGATGTAAATATAGTCTCACATTACTAAGCAGACGCTGTAAAAAAAAAGAAGTAACTTCTGTCACCTATGTCAGAAGCTGCTGTATTTTTTGTTGTGCTGGGCTTGATAAGGGGCCGCAGGAGTGGTGTCCACCTGTAAACTGACGGTCTCTGTTCATCACTTGAAATGTCATGTGAATTATAATGCAAAGCTAGCATTTGTCACAAATACTATTGCACAGACACTTCTACCTGTCATACACAGAGGGGAAAAGGAAGCTTTGTAAGAATATCTCCCCGTGGTGCACTTCAGTGCTCAAACTGTTGCCTGATACCAAGAGAATAAATTCTGAAGTCATTCTCTGTCCATGTCAGTATTTTATGAGAAGGGCATGACATGAGACTCAAACTCTATAGCCAAATTGAATTCTAGTAAGAAAAAAAAAAAAACAATAGTTGGCTAATTAAATATATTTCTTTAAACTGGAAAATCTGAACCACTAGACTGAAAAAAAATATTTTACTGCTTGTTCAAATTACTTAATTAAAATTAGCTAAAGCAACACAATTGCTATACATTTTGTCCAAACTTAATTTAATTGTGTTCAATCCACTTACAAAGTCAAAAGTCAAATTGAAGTCAAACTTAATCCATTTTAGGGCCCTGCATTTATGACTTTTTATGCACCTAGGGCCGTATTTTCACGTCATACCTAAAAAGCGGGCCGGGCTTTTGGCCTTTTTTTAGGCTTCGCCTTCATTTTATATTTATTTTATTAATTAAAATCAACAATTAGATGTGCTGCGCTGGTGGAAACTATATGAGACCATAATAGCTTACGCAACTGTCAAGACATGGCTCGGACTCAGTTAAAGAGTCCGTGCCAGCAGCACGTGTTTATGCACACGCCAGCTGCTAGAGTTATGGCATTTTTACAACTGGTTCCGTCATTCGTTTTCTCTGACCAGTTATCTATCTGATAGCGAAATGACCAGGAGTAGGCCTAAATGCCTCCCGAGATTCTTTCGAGAGAGACTGGCCTATATCATTCCGATCACTCAAACAAACCAATTCAGAAGGTGTAATGAAAGCATTTCAGATGAAACCGGACAAATGTAAATGTATCTGGTTGTTTAAACCACGTGTGTAAATTGTACTCCTGGTAAACGGTTAAAAAATAATGGGCTATATGTTGCAGTCAGATAGATATGATGGTGCTGCAACACGCATCGCTGCAAATGAGCAAAGCAAGACAACGCAAATGGCCGTAAATGAAACTTAAAATAAGTCTTAGATGCTCAAAAACACAATCATCTTCAATAAAAATTAATGAAACTAAATGATCTTACCAGTGCTTAGGTCGCTCTCTCTCATATTCTCTCTCATAAAATATTTTTTTTCTAAATTAACATAAATAAACAAAACGAAATATAACTACTTTTTTTAACCATGTTAGAAAAAACAACAACAAAACACCACAGGCTCCAGTCGAACTCGGGCTAAGAATTTTGATAAGATGTCGGACACGGGCCGGGCCAGGGCCTAGATTTAAGGCCCGTGCAGGGCTCTAATCCGTTTGTGTTGTGTTACATGAATGATTTGTGTTGCATTAACTGAATCTGGGCGTGGTTTGTTAGTTCCCAGCATGATTTGCATATAATAATAATAATAATAATAAATTTTATTTATAATGCACTTTATATTAAACAAAATCTCAAAGTGCTACAGAATTAAAGAACAATCAACAACAATAAATAAATAAGTAAATTAATAAAATAAAATAAATAAAACTGAAAAATAAAATAAAATAAAATAAAGAAGTAGCAAGTCAATTAAAAGCTCTGCTAAAAAGGTGGGTTTTAAGACCACGCTTAAAAGCATCTATAGTCTGTGGAGTCCGCAGGTGGTCAGGGAGAGCATTCCACAGACTGGGGGCTGCAGAGCAGAAGGCCCGATCTCCCATAGTACGGAGATTGGCTGTGGGAGTTTTAAGGCGATACAGCGAAATAGAGCGGAGGTTACGAGTGGCTGTTTGTGTGGTGAGGAGTTCCTTAAGATAGGAGGGAGCATCACCATGGATGCACTGGTGGGTATGGAGAGAGATCTTGTACTCGATCCTGAACGACACAGGAAGCCAGTGGAGTGATTTTAGAATGGGGGTGATATGGTCGTATTTGCGCACCCTCATGAGGATCCTAGCAGCGCTGTTCTGAATACACTGCAGCCTCTGGAGATTTTTGCTAGGGATGCCAATAAGGAGCGCATTGCAGTAGTCCAGCCTGGAGGAGATAAAGGCGTGGACAAGCTTCTCTGCATCAGCCAGTGATAGAATGGGAGGAAGTTTGGCAATATTTCTGAGGTGGAAGAAGGAGGTCTTACACAGGTGTTTGATGTGAGCTTCAAAAGTAAGCTGTGATTCCATTCTGACCCCCAGATTGGTGACTGAAGTGGAAAGTGGAATGACCTGATCAGAGAAAGCAATGCTGGTGATAACGGACTTCTGGACCTGAAGTGGAGTGCCGACTGGGATAGCTTCAGTCTTGGAGCTGTTTAGCTGCAGAAAGTTTTGCTTCATCCACGCCTTTATCTCATCCAGGCAAGTGATCAAAGTGGTTGGTGTGAGGTCAGCAGAGGGAGATGAACTTGTCCTAAAGTAAAGTTGAGTGTCATCAGCATAGCAGTGAAAAGAAATCCCATGCCGGTTGATGAGATGGCCAAGGGGGAGCATGTAGAGTATGAACAGGGTGGGTCCGAGCACAGAGCCTTGAGGGACACCGCAGGTGACATTGTGTGACAGGGATGTAGCTTCTCCTAACGCAACATATTCAGTTCTCCCAGTGAGACAAGAAGAAAACCAGTTGTGGACCGAGTCAGAGAGACAATGGTGGAATGTAAACGGTGAAGGAGGATGTTATGGTCAACTGTATCGAAAGCTGCAGTTAAGTCCAGGAGGATGAGAAGGGATGGGGAACCAGCATCTGGCTAAATCAAGAACAAGTAAATGTTGTCATTTTATATCTAAAAGTGTTTTTATGTATTTCTGAGCAAGATGAGAAAGGAGGACTCCGTACCTGCAGTCCGTAACTTTTTTGGGTTTAAAATTATCCAAAATAAATTTTTGAACAAGTACATAACCAGCCAGTGTTCAAAACGATCTGCTTATTGTAGCTCGATTTACAGCAGTAAGCTTGTAATAATGTTGTTAATTCCAGTGGTACTGGTGGATTTCCGAGGGAAATTCAAACATATGTTTGTGTCATTACGTCACATCTGTACACATAAAGGAGTTGTCCCGGTTAGCAGGCTATCGCATGTGAGGATGTTGGAAGTGGAGATAGTCTTTTCTCACGGCACTTGATATAATTAAAAATTAATTTGATGGCGGATCCAAAAAGGTTAAAACGACAGTCACCAGTGACAACTGGAGATCCATCAGTTGTAAAATGCAAAAGTCTTCGGACTTTGGAGTGAAAAAAAGAGACTGCAACTTGTTCAGAACTGCCAGACTTTTAACGGGCACTAAAAAGAGAGAACATATTACTCCAGTTTTAATTAAACTGCATTGGCTACCCATACGACATAGAATTCAATATAAAGCGCTCTTGTATGTTTTTAAGTCTCTGCATGGTCTAGCCCCTGAGTATGTTACTGATTTAATCAGCCGCTGTCACTCCAGCAGGTCTCTGCGCTCAAATGATCAGTTGCTTCTTGTGGTTCCACGAACACGTTTAAAATGTAAAGGTGACCGGGCTTTCTCTTTTGCAGCTCCTAGGCTTTGGAACAACCTTCCGCTGTCTGTAAATATTTGTCATTCATTGGGTGTTTTTCAGAGTGCGCTAAAAACGTATTTGTTTTCCTTAGCTTTTGATAATGCTTTGTAAGTTGAGTATGTCATATGTTTGTATTGTTTTTTGCGCTTATTATTTTTAAATTTTCTTGTATACCTCATGTACAGCACTTTGGTTCCACTTGTGGTGTTGAAAGGGGTTTATAAATAAATTAAGTTTACCCGGGTGACGTGAAAACAAGGATAATTAAAGGTGGCGTTCACGTGTTTTGAAGGGGTTTTTCAGCTTTTTTTCTGCTGGACAGGTAAGACATTTCAATGGTTGAATTAGGTTATGTAACAGTAGAACACCTGTTTGCTTAATTCATGCAGTTAAGGAGTTTTCCTTTGTTGTGCCTTTCTCGTTTTGCTGTGCATTATGGTAACATCCGTTATTTTGTGCTCGCTATGAGAGGGAGCATCACCTCTACTCCACGTTAATGTGTTGGTATATGACAATTAGAAATTAGGCTGCACAGAAATGGAAACTGTAGGCTACTACAGGTAACCCTAATACACATTAAATGTAGTCACGCAATCCCGAAAACATTAACAATTTGAAAAAGTATAATTTGCAGTTTGACGTGATATGATAAACGATCGTAAGATATCATCGCGATGGTTAATCTAACGATCGTTTATCATATCACGAATTGCAATGCTTTTTTCTCCTTAGCTACTCTATATTAGCTACTTACTTGTTCAGATGAAATTCTTATGTCGGTCATACTTTCAAAGTCTGTGAGTGTAAATGACAGTATCCACACCGGCGCGGTGACTGACAGCCCTTTTTTCTGAGAGCTGCACATTCTCCTCAAAACATTTGATTCCTCCGCGCTGTGCCGACCGGGGCACTACTCACGTAAAGTTGATAATTCCGCCAATAACTGCAATTGCAGTTTTTGAACAGAGATTGCGGCAAGGGGAAAAACTACGGACTGCAGCTTTAAAGTTACATGAACAAATTATGTTTGTACAACGCAATTGATTCATATGTGACCGATGTACACAATTAAATGTAAATCCAACGCACTTTTTTTTCAGTGTAGTACCACCACAGTACACTATCATCTACTATACTTTTGAACATACAAGTCGTTTCAACATGCAGACTGTAAAAGCAGGTGTTGTTATATTTCACATTTCTGCTAATTAGTAAATACTTTTTCTTTGTTGTTGATACAAGCTCAACTAGATTTGCATTTCCTGAAGCAAGTGTCTGAAAGGCAGCACAAGATAGATGAACAGATGTAATAAACAAAACAACAACTCTGTATGCAAATGGGGGTACTGAAAACATCCAACCACAATTCAAAAAGCAAATACTGGCAGATTGTGAATGGCAGATGCTCCATCAGTGTCAAAGGGGGAGATCTTTTTAAGATCTTTTTAACTTGTGCCTTACAAATTATCTTGAAAAGTTGTTAAAACCCATAGACTGTCTGTCCTTGGTGTGATACACACACTACCGGTCAAAAGTTTCAGAACGGTACGAATTTTTTTTTAACCCTTGTATGGTGTTCGGGTCTGTTGGACCCATTTTCATTTTTTATCGAAAGAAAAATGATACGATTAATTATTTTTTCAAACTGAGACTGGCCTTGGCTCATTTTCTGTGAGGAATAAATATCATAACACATTTTCAATGACCACACACTGTACACCCCCACTACACATTTATATTACACACAAGATGTTCGGGTCCACTGGACCCGGGGCTAATAAAAGTGTTAACCATATATGCTGTTTATCTTGTAATTGGGATGAAGTAAATATCTGCTGAGTATTTTAACATAACATTTTAAATTGAGTTGAATTAAAAACCCAAAAATGCAGCGGGTCCACCAGACCCACGAACACTGGCTGAGTAACAAAAAATATGAACATCACACAAAGGTTAAAGAAGTCTCTTCTGCTCACCAAGGCTGCATTTAGGTTATTAGTAATAAAAAAAAAAAAAAAAAAAAGAGCCATTTCTTGAGCAGTAAATCATCATACTAAAATGATTTCTGAAGGATCATGTGACACTGAAGACTGGAGTAATGATGCTCAAAATTCAGCTTTGCATCACAGGAATAAATGACATTTTAAAATATATTTAAATAGAAAACAGTTATTTTATATTTTAATAATATTTCACAATATTACAGCTTTTTTGTATTTCTAATAACTAAAAGTTAACGTGTTAATGCAAATTTATTTTAATGGCACTAATTTTATTAACGCAACGTGCATTTTCTGTTTGATTCATGGCCCCTAGTTGGAGAAATTTAAATCAGCCATAGACATAAAGGATGCAGCAGCAGCAAACATTAATAGGGAAAGATACTCTGAAACAAAGCAGTTATAGCCTAAATAAGCTACCATATTGTCTGCTTAACTTTTATTAGACTCCAGGTCGAAAGAAAAGTGAGTTTTTACACTGAGCACATTCTCTGCAGTCCGAGCGCGATGCACTGCAAGCTCACTCTCGCTCATATCCGAGGTAAATCATTAACACCATCACTACTTACAGTACATGTGTTTTATTGAACTAAATACATTACAATCGGCTAAAACGAATACGCAGGTTACTTTTCTGAACAAGAGCTCTCCAGAGTACGTATTCTTCACACTGTTCAGGTGAATCGTGGCACAGTTCGATGCGCACACACAAAATACTGGCAGTTCAACAGGGAACGTTCATCTCTTGAAGGGGCCACACCAGTGCTCTCACCAGTGGGGACGCGTAGGGCACCAAGTGACCAAGTGCTGAGGAGGCACCAAACTAGTTCTTTGAAAAACATCTATGAGGTTTGATACATATCTAGTCTTCATGCTCTGAGTATGGTTTCACTAATAATAAACGTACATTTGCATAAAGCATGCATATTTGCCCATACCCATGTTGATTAGAGTATTAAAAGCTTAAAAACATAATAATTTAAAGTACATTTAGAACTGATAAAAATGTGCAATTAATCGCAAGTTAACTCATTGACAGCCCTACTAAAAACATAAATGCAGCCTGGTGAGCAGAAGAGACTTCTTTAAAAACATAAAATCTTAGCCTTCTAAAACTTTTGACCGGTGGTGCAGGTGCTGCATTCCTCTCCGATAAAAATGAGAAGTAGGATTACAAGGCATATTAATGCAATATACTGTACACAGTAAATATAGTGGAAAATAATAAAGTGATTAGGTGTAAATAGGTGTGTTAACACTTTTGACTGTAGTTTGTATTGACCCTCAGTAGTTGATGTGGTGCTGTTACTTCACAGCTCTTAAATGTACTGTATCAGCAGACCAAATTAAACATTGCTCCCTAACCGTCAGCACCCAGAGGAAATCAATGCGCAGGTAAACATGGATGAAAATGTACAATGCAATCAACACTTTAAAATGAGGCTGTGCTAGTGTATCTGTCAAAATCGCTGCTATTGTAAAGATGAATATCATTTGAAAGGTTATTTAATAACTCATGAGAGAGTTTATACTGAGATCTTTAGGAACATTTTTGAGTTGTGAGCAAAAAAAGGGCATTTGATTAGTTGAGGGTGAAGCATGTACTTTCAGCAGAAATATACTGGAAGAATTTCAATCTGTCTGACTAAGCGACCCACCATATAACATTGGCTCAACGAATGGCATAAGTTTGGTGCGGGACAGGCAGAGTTTTTAATATTACTTTACCGTGCAATTACGTTAAATGGGGAGTGAAGCTTTTATTAAGCTTCAAAAAAAGGACATAAAAACTCTATAAATGTATCATAAAACAGGATAGTTATGTCAGTGAGTTGAACACATGAACCAGATCAGTTTGATTGATGATTGAATCATTCACTCTTGGAAAAATACGTCTCAAAGAGTGAGACAGAGCGATACCATTTGACATCGCTCTCATGAACTCATGTCTATGCCAAGGACAGTTCAGGTGGATGTTTTTGTTTCCTTTTTAAAGCTTTGAAGCCTAAGTTCCCATTCATTTTAACTGCATGCAAAAGAGCATGACAAACATGTTCTCCTTCTGTATTTTACAGAAGGAAAAAGGCCATAAGGGTTTGAATCAACAGGGAAATAATCACAGAAATGTCATTTTTGGGGGAACCTTTCCTTTAACACCTCAGGAGGATGCAACAGATGTCAGTGTTACATCAAAAACCTTACTTTTTATTTATTTTTTTAAAGCATCCCAAGTCTGACCTTTATAGAACAAAACAGAAGTGAAGTTCAAAGTAGCTCAGATTAAGGGAATTATTATCTCCAGGGTCGGAGCTGTCACATATCAATCAAGAGCTCCAGAATGGTTTGTACATGCATCATAAAATCTCTCAAAACAACCTCTGAAATGTTCCTTTGACAAAGGAACAGTCAGGCTAATCAAATTTTGTACGGATTGGGTGAGACAAGCTGTTGTAAAGTGCTCTCTGATGGACCTAATTTCGGTCAAAAGCCTCTTAAAACAAACTTCCACAAACTCCATCTTTGAAATGCGGAGGGAATTAGCGTCTAATTCACTCCACCCTATTCAGCCTTCTGTTGTGGCTTGGCAGGCGGGGAAAGGTCACAACAGGTGTCCTGTGCTGTCCCCTTTTAAGAGTGCTTGGCTGTGTTCCATGGTTACCCCGGTGAATGCCACGCACCATTTCCACTCTTCAATCAAACACTGCAAGTCTTTTTCTTTACAGCTTTTGTCCAGTTCCCCTGTCTAACCAGGGTCAGAGCAGGGCAGTAAGTGTCCCGAGTGGTTGCTATTTTTCACACTAAGGAACTTAGTGCCTGGTGGTCCTGGCTTGGACATACAGGTATGTAACAAAGTAGTACTATTGGAAATGATTGCAACCTACTTTTTTGGCATTTTGCAAGTTTTTAGTTTGAACCCTTTTAGAATGCTGTCTCAGGTTAGAAGGGAAATAGATCGTCTCTGTGTGATGTGTGGCTCTTGATGTCATGTGACAGTTGCTGAACTGAATATTACGCTCTGACGAGACTAACATGTCGGCTTTATATCAGTTCAAGTCAAGCTGTTTTATTGTCTGTCGCCTCATTAAGAACAAGACTGAAATATAGTACCTCTGGAGCCACAGCGCAAGATGTAACAATGACAGCTGGTCATAAGATGCCACAGTAAATGATAAAAGAACAATATAAATGATGAAGAATAATAGGCAAAGGCGGAATGGTTTGCGTTTGACAAAAATGGATAGTGTGTTGTCGAACTGAATGTAAGGGCATTGTGGGGTGCAAAATGTTTTGTGCTGATAAATGTGTCATTAATAATTAATTTGGTTACATTTAAAACCACGCATACCAGTTATATGCCAGGATATTTTAAAATGGCGACTGGAGACAGTATGGAACATTTACGAATTCTAGCCCATAAAATGTGTTCTATTAGGTTTTTGCGGTTATGACAGCGGACAAAAATATGAATAAAACCACAGAGAATAGTTTAATGTTCGCTTATTTCGCAGTTTTTTTTGTAACGCGGCAAATAACGCAACGGAAAATTGTAGCGCGAAAACAAAAAAACATCAATTTGTTATTTAATGTGTATTAAATGTAATACATTGTATTAGAGACATTAATCGGGAGTAGATGAATAGTAAGCCGTAACTACGCGTTCGAATCTTTTCAAATTGTCTCGTACTAACATGTTTTTGTGATAAACTGTCTTGCAACAGATCTTATCGATTGGTCGACAGCAGCTACGTGAGGATTTAATACGCTTGGATTGATGGAAAAGCTTAGCAATCGTCCCGCATGTTGGCACAAAGGGAAAATTCCACCACTCACTAAAGCAGTGATTCTCTGCAGCCAGCAGGTACCGACACAGCCATTCAATAATTCCGTCACGCAAAGGAAGATTGCAAGGATTTTTAGGATATTAGGGTTAAACGGAGCTCCTAACAGTGAGCAACGTTGCGTCAACATTTCCGGAGACACGCTTCACCACAAGGGTTAAAAACCGTACTACGCTTACACTCCTATCAGCATGCCACGCCATTTTCCTGCTTTATTTCCCCCCGCTTCCATGCTTCCTGCTCCGCTGTCCCCTCCTGAACGCTGATCAGTGAGGTATTTTCAGCCGGAGGACGAGACACAGAACACATAAAAGCAACACAAATAAAAGGTCATTGTCTGAGGGCTTACCGGAGCCGAGGCAGGAAAGGGCCCGAACCAGTCAGTAACTATCGACCACGTGCGGGTGCTGGACCTGGAAGACGGAGAACAACAAAGACAGTTTGTGACAAAGCTGACACGCTGTAGTCTTGGAAGAGTAAAATCAATTGTGACATTTTTCATTTATTTGTAAATGCCTCTTTGGCGGCAGACTCACTCGAAACGACAGTCTGGCTCTTACGGAATAGGAGAGGTGAGAGTAAAATAGAAGAATCCTGACAGTTGCCTTAATGAGATTCCGCATTAGGGCCAGGCTCACACACTTTTCCCTCAGCCAGGAGCACGCCCTTCACTTTCAATCTCGCACACAAGTAATTTGGGAAACGTTAACCCTATAAAAAACTAAATCCAGACAGCATTGCTGACACTTTTCCCACCGTCCCGGATTTAATGCGAGACAAGAGCCTTAAATAGATCGCACTGATGCTGATGAACAGAAATGAATGTATATGCGAATATCAAATCGAACATTTGTAAAGTATATTTGATTTAAAAACTTGATGCATAAGTCAGGCAGATTTGACACAACCGGGTTTGTTATTTCAACCATAGAGACACTATTTAATATAGCATAACTCCAAAATCAGAATGTATTATTACCTGTCTATAATTAAAAAAATATAATTAATACTCACCTCAAAGTACTATGGCAATTCATTTTAGTAACATGTATTAGATGTAACAATTACTGTGCTGTTTAAGGTGCACAAGTTTTAGTAGAAATATGTATTTAGAAAGTAGAAGCTTATAAAATAAAAATAAAAAACGTGATATGAAAAAGAAAAATAACCAAGTTATTAACACAATGTAACCATAATAATAAGAAATAATATAGGTCTACCTGGTCTTACTATATATATATATATATATATATATATATATATATATATATATATATATATATATATATATATATATATATATATATATATATATATATATATATATATGTAAATATTTATTTATTATTATTTTTTTATGTAAATGAGGAATGTCTTTTATTTATGTAAATAATATTGGCAGGTGTGTCTGGTAATCATACAACTTATATCACATAATAAAAAAATATTTTTTTTTTTTTAAAAACAAAGCTGAAAAAACATTTTTTTATTTATCTGAATGTTGAAGAAAATGTACTATTTCTAAATCACAGATTAAAAATGTTAGTTGTAAACATTACTTTGTTTATCTAAATGGTTTACAAATGAGACAAAAAGAAGAGATTACAAAGATCCAGTGACCGAATAATCACCTATGTAACCCTCATTGTATTTCTGTCCATCCGTCATGGCAGAGCATGTGTAAGGCGGTCAAAAGTGAACGGGCCAAAAATGCACCTGCACATTTAAACTGAATCTGGGCCAACATTTTAAGTCAATCTGGGCCAAAATGCACCTGCACATTTAAACAAAATCTAGTAATAAAGTGAAAGATAAAATGAAATAAAGTGTTGATTGCTGCATTAAATTTAGATCTGCTCATGTTGCATCACATTTTTAAGCGTTTTAAAGCTTAAAACGCTTAAATTGGCACTATAACCAATCACACACGATTTTGGTGAGCTTATGAATGCAATGGCCAATCAGAGGAGTTCTGATAAGTCAATTCTGAGTTGTTCAATGCAGGAGCTGAACTACGAATTCTGACTGAATTCCGCACTTTCACGAATACTCTTATCAACTGATAAACATATTTAGTGTATGTGCTCTTGAGAGTGTCTAATATAAATTGTTTACTTTTTCCAACATATTTAAATCGTTAAACGATGTAGCCAATCACAAAAATATCTGATGATTTCTTGAACTCCATGACTAATCAGACGTTTAAATTAGAATCCCCTCACCACTCAAAACGTATGTTTTACTGCATTAGGTAATGTTTAGACTAGGGATGCACAATATTATCGTAACAAAATCGAAATCGGCCAATTACGATTTATGTATTTTAAGCGATTATCAGCCGATTCCGAAATGAAAATAGTATGTCAAAATGCCTTGCCGATATGATAACGTGTTGATATGCGCCTGTGGAAGGAGTGCTATAGCGATATGATCATGTCAGCAGTGTGGTCATTCTTGAAATGAACTTGTATGTCAACAAGTAAATACACCATATTTATCGTATGGTGATTTATATTGACTTTTTGTGCATGTGCGTACAGAAGGATGTGACCATCAACAGCAACTCCCCACTCTCTAGCATGTGCAGGCGCAGCAGCCTCCACAGCAGCAGAAGCCTCCTCCAGGTCCTAGTGCCCCTTCAGTAGAACGTTATATACATTAAGTGGGGGGCGCTGCTGTTATAGTAATAAAATGAAAAGTAGATTACACAAATAATTTGAAGTTACTTTTTCTGAATAATTAAAGCAGTAATGATGATATAAATCACAAGCATGACACTTATAAATTAAATACTTTTATATACAGTTTATTAATCTGTAATAAAACTTGAAAATATATGAAATAGATGATAAATATAATCCAAGGAGCTCTAAAATAATTGTAGAATGAGGTCATGCCACCCCCACTTCATGTGCACAAACGTTAAATCCAAAATTGTAATATTTAGGTTACAACTGCATCTGTCTGGGGTGAATCACTGACTTTATTATTGTTATTTTCAGAGCTTTTAATATACTCTTATTATAAAAATAACTTTATTTTTATCTTTAACAAGTATCCTTTTAGTAAGGAGACCTAAGAAATCTGAAACCAGAATGAAAAAAATAGTTTTCGCTCTAAATGGTGTTGTTTCCTACCAGAGGGAATGAATAAACGTGCATCGGTATCGGCATCTACCAAAATGAGTTAAAAAAATATCTACTAAAATCCAATATCGTGCATCTCTAGTTTAACTATTTATTATGAACTGGCTGCCTCGCCAAATCACACATACAGTATGCTTGCCTGTTTAAATATAGTGGTTTGTGAACCACTTTAATAATGCTGGGATGTGTAGGTTGTTGAAAGGCAACATATAGATGGACCATTGGCTGCACGTCTGACGCATATGGTACACTTATCTGGAAACACTTCAGGAGTTTTGAAGTCGTCATCTGATTGGTTGAATTCTACAGGATGTCCGCGAGACGTCTGTGTTGCATTCTTTAACGGTCCGCCTGAAAACCAATGCCATGATGCCAATCTCCCTCATGGAAGAAGAACACCGTTGTGTTTACAGCTGTGACAGTAAGCACTTTACGGATCCATTGTTGCAGTAAACTCCCACAACGCTTTTGAATTAATCATTTATAGACGCACACCGGTTTGTTATTCAGGAACATCGACTTTACATTTTCACACCCATAAACATAATGTGGAACTAAATGAAATTTGATTGGTTGCGGTACGTGTCAAACGTCCTCGTGGGCGCTCCTCGACCAATGAAAGCTGTGATAGAGTCCCGACCTTCTGACGTCAGTCTGAAGGTCTGGCTACACGTATATGCATTAACTTCTATTTAAATGTGTTTTTAAGGAGGAAATCACAGTCGCATCTAGCCTTACCCTAGAGACGGTTCACCATCTGCCTGTGCCATCCATCAATCTTCAGAACTGAAAATAAAACAATCCTGCTCATCAGTGTTTTGAATATACCCCTCCTGCCGCAGATGACGTAAAGTACTTCACAGGAGAACCAAGACAAGTTCATTGAGTTCACTCAGACTACTCACCCATGTAATCCATGAGAGGCTTCCTTATAAAGACCTGCAATCTGTAAGCACAGAAAGATATATATCAAACAATAATATAGTTTAATGCCTCTGTAATAATTTGATATTAAAAGGGAAAGTTTGCTAAAAAAAAATATATAGATTCTGTCAAGTAATTCTTTTATCATTCACTCACCCTTACGTCATTCCAAACTCTGCATGACTTTCTTTTTTCAATGGAATAGAAAAACCTTAACAGAAAATGTACTGGTCATTATTTTTAATAAGCTTACAATAAACTTGAGCTTCAAAAAGCATCATATCAAGCAATCCACATGACCAGTGCACTATATTGCTTCAAGTTTTAAAATTACTTTAGCTCATTTTTATTTTATAAACCCCAATTATAGCAGTAAAAACAGTTATATTGTGAAATATTATTAAAATTCAAAATAACTGTTTTCTATTTTTTAGCATTTAAAAATGTAATTTATGTGATGATAAAGCTGAATTTTCAGCATCATTACGTCAGTCTTCAGTGTCAAATGATCCTTTAGAAATCATTCTAATGCTTACTGCTCAAGAAACATTTATTATTATCATAGTTAAAAAATTGTTGCTGCTTATATACAATTTAGATCAATTTAATGTCCCCAAAACTTTTAAATGGCAGTGGATCTGCAAAAATAATTTTGGTCAATGTGTAGTAGTGCATTATTAGCATTTAGATATTAGCTTTGAGGCTATTCTACTTCTTTTAATTAAATGAGGTCTTTAATGTGAATCACAAGTGCTTAAAGGTTAGAACTTTTTCTCTCTCCCTCTCTTTAATTTTTACACTTCAATGGAGAACACTCAGAAAAGGATTTAAGAGTGTACCTGGGTCTTTTGAAAACATCTCCCAAAAAACAGATGGTTATTATCAGAGTCCTGTTGGAGCACAGTAGCATTACAATATGAATATATATATATTTTCGTTTTTTTTGTTACTATAATGCTACTGCTATAATGCTATCCATCGCTATCTGATTACCATTTCAACTCAGTTGTCAGGTTTGATTTATGTAATTTGATTTGTGGGGTCAGGAAGAGAGACTATTAAGGAACATACCAGTTCTTTCAGCCACCATGTTTTAAGTTTATGGCACACTCATCTCGGATATTTGGGTATCAAAATCATTTCCAAATTTCACAGTTGTAAACACGACATCAGGAGGCGTTCATGTGCGTGCAATTTTTACCAAGTAAACTTGTATTTACCATAATTCTGATAGCACGTGAAGGCAGCATTAGCCTACTAAGCTCAGAGACCATTTCAGTGTGTAATACCATAACTATTCTTAACTGTTAAGCCTTCACGTGCTTGTAGAATTAGCAATTAAAACGTGTCATTTTCTATAGCCTAACGTTACTTGTATATGGTAGATTGCGGTAAAGTTAGTTTAACGTTTGACGTCTGTAGCACCTGAAACGGTCGCGCCATTTTGTAATTGCCGTAACGTTAATTGATTTAAATTTGTAAAAAGTGTTTACATCCTTGTAAAGCTTATTATTACAACTTGTAAGATGGGATTTTTTTCCAAGAGCTCCTACCTGTACATCGTGACCGCTGTACTACCTGACTGCTGTAGATTCATTAAGGCATTAGGTAACGTTGGTCTGTCTGAACCACACCAGCAGACAGTTTCAGAACCGCAGCCACAGAACCGGAAGTAATAATATAATAATATATATTTATATATATATATATATATATATATATATATATATATATATATATATATATATATATATATATATATATATATATATATATATATATATATATATATATATATATATATATATATATAATGTGTAACATGTTAAGTGTTTGAACCATTTGTCTATTTAAATATGTGATAGGCCTAGTATTATTTCCTTTACATTCATGTTGGTACAAATAATCCTTAAAGGGATAGTTCACTGATTTTTTAAAAATGAAAATGATGACATAATTGATACCCTCAAGCCATCCTAACATTCTTCTTTCGGACGAATACAATGGGAGTTATATATAAAAAATGGATATATATAGTTATATATAAAAACTGTATACATTTATCAATATGCCTGTGTGAGTGTGTGAGAGAAATAAATTCAAATGAACAATCAAACTTGTTTCTTTATTAAAATATAAAATTCATTCATTTATACATTTATCAATATGCCATTGTGTGTGTGTGTGTGTGTGTGTGTGTGTGTGTGTGTGTGTGTGTGTGTGTGTGTGTGTGTGTGTGTGTGTGTGTGTGTGTGTGTGTGTGTGTGTGTGTGTGTGTGTGTGTGTGTGTGTGTGTGTGTGTGTGTGTGTGTGTGTGTGTGTGTGTGTATGACCTGGTAATCCCTACGTTATGGGGACAAAATGTCCCCACAGAGATGGCAATATCCGAAATCCTTGTCCTTGTGGGGACATTTTTAGGTCCCCGTGAGGAAAACATCTTATAAATCGCTTATACGTCGCAGAGTTTTTTTGAGAAAGTAAAAATCCAGAATGTTTCCTGTGATGGGTAGGTTTAGGGGCAGGGGCAGTGTAGGGGGATAGGATGTACAGTTTGTACAGTATGAAGTCCATTACGCCTATGGAAAGTCCCCATAAAACATGGAAACACGACATGTGCGTGTGTGTGTGTGTGTGTGTGTGTGTGTGTGTGTGTGTGTGTGTGTGTGTGTGTGTGTGTGTGTGTGTGTGTGTGTGTGTGTGTGTGTGTGTGTGTGTGTGTGTGTGTGTGTGCGTGTGTGTGTGTGAGAGAGAGAGAGAGAGAGAGAGAGAGAAATTCAAATGAACAATCAAACTTGTTTCTTTATTAAACTATAAAATTCATTCATTTATAAATTTATCAATATGATATAGTCTACCATATGTCTTACTTAAAGCTCGTAATACAAAGTCTTTCTACATGAAAGCAGAATTTTTCAATGTGTGACAGCGTCCTGTATCATAACTAAGTCTCTGCAGTTTGTAACAAATCAAACTGTGTGAAAATCCGGTAAAAACTCGGGGAGTTATGATCATTGTAGTTGAGAATACATCTTCCTCAGTAGAAATAAATGCGGGGGGCGGCGCATTGGGGACCCATCCAAGATGGCGCCGCGCTGATACGTACGCTCCAATAGGCAGCGTCAGTCTATAAGGCGTCTACGTATATTATGTCTATGGTCTATGATGGGTTCCCTTACAGTGAAGTCACCATTTTGTTCGCCATGTTTCTACAGTAGCCCTAAATGGACAAACTACTCTACAGAGCGTTAGCTACTTTCTGCTGTCTCAGACAATGACCTCTTTGTCCGGTGTCAGCCACCATAGCTTCTCTATATGCTTTGAAAGGGAGGGATGAGTGGTGGGCGGTTGCAATTCGCAAATTCACCACTAGATGCTGCTTAAATTTACACAGTGCACCTTTAAGATTTATGGTAGATTATGTCATTAGGTAGGCTAAATATGCTATATTTTGTCAGCAATTTTTTTATGATATGCCAATGCGTGGTTTTATTTGTCATCTGAGAATATTTCATATGACTCACTCTAATTAAAATTCTTTATCTTAAAGTTTTAGATAAAGAAGATTATGTTACTGTGAAGCACACGTTTTCCCAAAACAGATGGATCATCATTACGAGACTTGTAATCGTTGTTGAAATATATCATTGTTTTGTTCCAATCCTGTGCTCCTTAAAACATAATGGTCATAAACTACTACAGATCTTGATATTGCATTGATCATAAACTATTAGGTCATTACTCATTTTGGGACACTTTTGCCTCTCAGGATGAGACCACAAAATTTGACTTTGTTTATATTGAATTTAATGCTAGTAATGCAAATTCATGTTGCTCTCTTCACGAAGATGACACACATCAATTTGCTTTAGAAGGCCTTTATTAAACCCCCTGGAGCTGTGCAGATTACTTTTATAATGGATGGATGCACTTTTTAGAGCTTTACATTTTGGGCTGCCAATCACTGCCATTTATAAACCTTGGAAGAGCCAGGATATTTTTTAGCTGTGATTGTATTCGTCTGAAAGAAGAATATCATATATATACCTAGAATGGCTTGAGGCTGAGAAAATCATTGGGTAATTTTCATTTTTTGGGTGAACTATCCTTTTAAGCCGCCATTCCACTGCACAAATCAAATGACAGCCGATGAACCGGAAATCATTCCTTTGCTACATTATGGAAAGTCGCACAGGGGCTGCATGGGGTGCAGGCCATCTGTGGAATTTTCAAACCATTTTGAGCTTTGAATGCGTTACATTTTTATAGCTTGAGCGACTACACCATATGTTGTCAGAGATCAGCCAGGTTCCACCTTTGCCCAATCACAGCGTTCAATGTCACCGCAGTTCTAATCACCCGCACTTGCACCTCACCTCCTCATCACCACAGTCATATAAGCACACACCTCACACATATCTTGTTTAAGTAGGACTCACCTTCCTGGTTCCTCTTACCTGTGAATGTTACTTGTCTCCATTTTCTCTCCTGATTCTCCATGTCTCTATCGTCTCCCTGGTCTTTTGTGTCTGCAATTCTTCATCATCTCCAAGTCTCCCTCCTTTCAACAGTCCCTTCACTGAGGTGTGTGCTCCAGCTTCCAACTTCCATCAACCTCCTCATCCATCTTAAACAATAAAGACTATCAGTATTCCTATTCTCCATTCATCTTCTATACATCTCATCTGATGTACTAAACATCCAGTCTGCATATATTTCTGCTGTCAATTAAACTTTTTTTTATTAATATTATCCTGGTTGTGAATCTCTGTTCCGTAACAAAAGACAAGACACACACAATTGAGAATCAGTTCTCCAGATCTTTTCCAGGATGTCATGGATGTGCTCAAGCAAGCAATGTCTGGCACCACTTCCGCATCCCCCGTCAACTCCGCTTCTTCACCACCAGTGGTCTCCAGTCCCAGTCGTCTTATGCAGCCATGTTTAGAAGACCTACAGGGCCAGCTTTTACCTGCACCTTCAAATCTCTGCCAATCAGTGTATACAAGCTCTCCAGAACCAGAGCCCATGCAACTGGACAGCAATTGCTTCCTAGGAGTCAGTAAATGAAACCACTCACTACTAAAGTAATCATTACTGCTTCTTATGTCTCTCTCTCTCTCAGTACACACCCTCGTCGACTCTGGGTCATCTGGGAACTTCATCTCTGATTCTCTCTACCTCCAGCTCCATTTCCAGAAAAGATTGCCAAAACCAGTTGATAATCTGCAAACCCCTCAAAAAATAAAACATGTCCATTGCCCCGTGGGACCCCTCCAGTTGCAAATAGGGCAGTTACACAGCAAGTCCATTTCCTTCCTGGTTCTGGAGAATTCCACCGCTGGTGTCATCCATGGGAAGAGGCCCTCTCCACCAGGGTTACTTCAGCCCTTCAACATCCCCTTCTTTGTGGCAAAGAAGAACAGAGGCTTGCAGCTCTGCATTGATTAGAGCCTGAGGGAGCACCAGCTTTTCCTCAAAGCTGAGAATTGTTCCTTTCATCAACCCACTGTGCAATTCCTAGGTAATAACACCAGTGAACACGGCATCCAAATGGATAAGGGGAAGGTCGCTGCAGTCCATTTCTGGTCCATATCTTCAACCACCAAAGAGCCCCAGAGATTCTTACATTTTGTAAACTGTTACCGTTGCTTCATCCACATTTACAGCTCCATTACAGCACCATTAACCACCCTCCTCAAAAATAAGCCCACATCTCTGTCCTGGACACCAGCTGCCACCCAGGCTTTCCAGAACCTTAAGGATGCCTTCTCCAGCTCCTGATTCATCCTGACCCCAATAACCCTTCATTATCAAGGTCGATGCATCCACCACAAGGTAGGAGAGGTGTTGTCTCAGCAGCAGGGGAACCCAGCAAGTCTCCATCCATGTGCCTTTTCAAGGCAGCTATCCCCGTCAGAGATAAACTATGACAATGGGAACACAGAACTACTTGCAAATCAAACTGGCTTTGGAAGAGTGGAGACACTGGTTGGAGGGTGCTAGGGAGAAGTTCATGGTAAGCACTGACCACAAAAAACTCCAATATATCTCTAATGCCAAATGACTCAACCCGAGGCAGGCAAGGTGGGCTTTGTTTTTCACTCGATTCTATTTCCCCATTGCATATTGTCCAGGTATCAAGAATCTCTGAGCCAATGCTTTTTTTATGTCTCCATGCTCCAGAAGATAAGCCGGAGTGTCCTAAGTCCATCTTGCCTCAAAACCTTCTCATGTGCCCCATCCAGTGGTCCATTTGCCAACAACTCTCCTTCTCCAATGCACCTGAGCCTTCTCCACCGGGGTGTACACCAGGACGCAAGTATGTGCCTAGGTCCCAATGCACCAATTTCACACATTCGGCATAAACATCGGCGGGCACCCAGGGGCCAATCGCACCCTCTCACTGCTACAAGATCGCTTCTGGTTGCCCAAAATTGCAAGGGACCTAGGGGTGGGTATCGTTAAGGTTTTAACGGCATTACTACTCTTACCGATACTGCTTATACCGGTACTTTTTGAGATTATATATATACACAATTGACAAAAATACACAGCCTACACAGTGCTTTCATTTCAGGAAGAATTCAAGTAATCAAATGTAAAATAACACTGCATAGTTTATCATAAACTACTGCATAGTTTATCATTTTCAAAGGGAATTAAGTTGCACTAAACATAAATGTTATTATTATAATCTTTGTAAGCCAAAATCTACAATAAAATCAGACTATCACAGATCTAAAGTGATCACAGATCGTAGTTTTGTCCTCAGCTGTCATTTGCGCCTCTCTCTCTCTCTCTCTCTCTCTCTCTCTCTCTCTCTCTCTCTCTCTCTCTCTCTCTCTCTCTCTCTCTCTCTCTCTCTCTCTCTCTCTCTCTCTCTCTCTCTCTCTCTCTCTGTCACGTGTATTTTCAAAAGTACCGACAGCAGAACCAATAACATCTGAGCTTATCGATACAATGGTCTATCAAAATTCACCCCCGGGGCCCGTTTAATACCGGTTTCGGTACCCATCCCTAGACGTGAGTCAGTTCATCAGAGGATGTGCAGATTGCACCATCTTCAAGAATCCATGCCATCTTCCATCTGGTAAGCTCTATCTGTTACCCGTTCCTCATTGCCCCATGTCACACCTACGAGTAGATGTTGCCACAGACCTGTCTCCATCACACGGTAACACCTGTTACAACTACTACTAACAACTTATTATTGTTGACCAATTCTCTAAATCCTGCCGTTTGATCCCCCTGAAAGGTTTATCCACAGCCATGATCACTGTGGAACTCCTCTTCAAACACACCTTCTGGTACTATGGCATCCCTGAGAATATTGTGATATGTGTCAAATTGTATTTTATTGTTAATAAATCACCTTCACCTTCCTGCAATTAAGTCCTCGCTCTCTTTTCTCTAAACCGCTCCTAAAATAACAACCCAGCCACCATGAAGACTCAGCAGGAGAAGGGTTTGCCTCATCCACTAGCCCCCACTGTCCTGTGCATTCAAAATCAGCGCATACTTCAGTTTGAGGTTGTTTGTTCCCTCAAGGGATTAAAGCTGATGATACACAAGGAAACCTTTTGAGCCATGTTGCTGTGCAATGTTGCTTGGGCACTTTCCCATTGAGAATGGGCAACAAATTTCGGGATATCCAAAAATAAAGCCTAGAAGGTTTGCTGAACAATTCAGCAGAGCGGCGGAGGGTCTAAGGCCCAAGGACCTTTTTAATTAGGCCCTGGATGAGCCGTTCGACTGGGTGATAATGAGAGAGTTGGATTTTACATCCTTTGAGGCCGCAGTGAAATATCAGCCCGCCAGATGTAGTAGGCTGCCAGAGAAGCGGTGACTCCTCCAAGGATGGCCTAAGCTGATGCAGCAACCCTAGAGGTGGCGAAAGAAGTTGAGGCAGTGATCTCCACTGTGCCTAGGCGCAGGAGACGTGAAGCTTCAGTCATGGTCCGGTGGTCCCAGGTCCAGTGTCCCCAAGTCCGGTGGTCCCAAGCCTGATGGTCCAGGAGGACCCGACAGCAGTTACTCCTGACCCAGAGACTGTCCCAGAGCCCGCTGCTGTTCCAGACGCACCAGCCAGGTGTTTTGCCCTGACTCCACCCCCTGTTTCGAGTCCAGAGAGGACTCCGCTTCCTGTTTTGAGTCCAGAGTGTATTCCACCACCTATTTTGAGTCCAGAGAGGAGACTGCCTGAACGGGGTGCGCCGCCCTGGCCCCCTGAACTGTGTGCATTGCCCTGGCCTCCTGAACTGTGAGTGCCACCCTGGCTTTCTCCCTGGTCCCTTCTAGGATTTCTTGGCCTGTCCCACCTGTTATTTCCGTTCCCCATCTTCCTCATTCTGTGTTTTTTGTTTTAGGTGGAGCGTCTGGTAGCTGCTCCGTAGGGATGGGGTAATGTCACATGTCTGTCTTGTCCTGTGTAAGCACATGTGGTGTTTGTCATGAGTCTCTTGTCAATCCCGCCCATCTTGTTACATGGTTATTGGTTAATTTGCCCCACCTGTTCTTCCCAATTACCTGCCTTGTTTGTCCCCAGGTTGAATCTCCTTGTGTCTTCAGTCCTGTGCTGGATTGTTGCCTTTTGTTCTATCTGTTCCCTAGTGTTTTTGGTATTTCTGGTTTTCATTTGTATTTGTTTTATTTTACTGTTAATAAATCCCCTTCACCTTCCTTCAATTGGGTCCTCACTCCCTTCTCTCAGTGGTTCCTGACAGTCATTTGCTGATGGTGTCAATGTTACCATATAAGTTTGCTCCTCCCAAAAGGAAACTTTTCTAGCTAACGATCAATCTATGGACATGAATGGCTTTTCTGAAGTAAATGTTAAGTTTTCTTGCAGTTTTAGAGGTTTTAGTGATGTCCATCTTAAACTGACTGAGCAATTAAATGAGATGATACATTTTGCTGATCTCTGCGGTATTTTTGAACATACCTTCTGATGTTCATCCATGTTTATTCTGTGTTATAGCTTGACTAAAGAGGGAGAGATTATTGGTTTACGTGTGTGCTGCAGCTTCGCTTGACCTATGCTACAGCAATCTGTCAAGTCTCAATAAAGAAGCGCCATTCATTAAATTACCATTTAGACAAGAATTTGTTTCACATAAAATGTAACCATGCACAAAACTTAGGGGAGGCAAATAATGTTGAAATAAGGCATATCGGTTCAATTTTTAATCGACACAATTAAATTAGAGAAATGAATATTTTCCACCAGCAATAGGCTATATAATATCTATAACAAAAAAAAAAAAAAAAAAGTTGAGAAACATTGCGCTTATGAATAGTAGCTCAGGGTTTGATGAATTTGTCTTCAAGTTCTCTCTGGAGAGTAGTAAACACGTCCCTCCTCTCTTTATCTTTGCAGTCCTGGTTGAATGGGAAGTGGATTTACTTGCAGGCGGCATGCAGCGTGAGAGTCTGAGGTCAGCTCTCTCCTTTTACCCCTTTGGTGAGGTCACAGCAGCCTAACTTCCATACTGATACACCTGACCATTAGAGCAACCATCCATAATCTAAAGATCTTGGGGAAGAGGCCAAAAACCTGTCAGTACAACACTGTGCTTCAAGCTGTGGTACTGCGGATGTGAACAATCTCAGGGAACCTAAAAGATGGAACACATTTTAAAAAGATTTGAGTATGATTTTTGGTTGTACCTTCTACATATTTGGTTTGTACCTGGAAATGCTTTGTCCCAAACTTTGTTTTTATATATTGATAAATGCAAATGTCTCTGAAAATATATTTCGTTTTTTACATACATGTCAAATTTCCATTTAATTAATTTTAATTTGTCAACATATTATGTATTCAAAATAAATGTGAAGTATTCCATTAAGATTAATTAAATATTTGAGCTTTGAAAACAGAATTCATGTATTTATTATACAGTTTCGTAAATGGAAAAAGCATTGACATTAATGCTTTTCTGAAATCACAGCAGAAGTGCCATTTGCTATGGCATTCATTTTGAATTGTTCTAATTTAAACCAATTGTTTAAATATTAGTTAAATATGTATTTAGTTGTTTGTATTTATTTCAAGCAAATATGTGCATGCTTATGTAATGCTACAGTGTAATGTTTAAAATGTATTAAATTAAATAGAATATGTTTATTAGTCATTTCAGACTTTTACACAATATTCAGTCATACATTCAGCATGAATCGGAAGTTGCAATAAGCCTTTTTACTATTGTGAAGTGTATCCGAGTGAAACAGTTTCTCAAAAAATTAAAAAATGAAGTGCAAGACTTGATTTTGTCCATCAGGAATTAATTGGATCGTTTTGGTTTGCTATTGCTGTGATCTTGTGAGTGAGGTTGTCATCCTCACACCAGTAAACACGTCATCAGAGAAGAGAGAAGATGTCATATCAAGAGGGAGAGTTAGGTATTTTGATTAAAGATAACAGGGACACCTTAAAATAAAGTGTAATGCAATATTCCATTGCAAAATGGTACATTTTAAGCAATAATTTATCAGTCTGAGACTATTAAAGGCACAATATGTAATGTTTCAGCATTAAAAATATAAAAGATCACTATATCTATGTTATATATTTTTTAAAGTTGTGTGTTTACATTATCCCGACAGTTCTAATTAACTTCTAAATCCAGAGAAATTAATATTTTAATTCGAAGACACGGACCGTGTCTTTATTTCCGTTATGTCGCCCGTCTTTGATGTCATATCCACGTTTGCGTCTTGCTTCCTGCGGAACTCGGCGGAACCATAGATATCTATGGGCGGAACCGCCAAACTCAAAGAGGAACACTGACAGACAGTATAAGGGGAACCCCCGTATAAAAAAGTCTGTATGATAATGGATCATGACTACTCTTTGCCTTTACGTTTTGCCAGCTCAACAAAGCGCAAACGTACGGGTGAAAAAAATGACCCGAGAAGATTTTGGGACAGTAGAAGAAGCAAGAGACGTGTAAACCTTTGAGAAGCCTTTGAAAGATGGCGAAATCTTCGTGACAAGCTCGGACTGCAGAGAGATGCTGATCTCGCTTTCGTTTTAATAAACAGGTAATTTAAGTAACCATTCAGCTAACATAATAATCATATAATCATAACATGCTGTATGTTTGCATATTGCATAGCGATCTTGACCACATTGAGACGCGTTTAGCTGAATACGTAATGTTGTGCATTTTGTATCGGCTTTTCAAACAGGCGGATTCTCTGTTTTTGGAGACTGAAAGAGCTATTTTTTTAAAAACTGATTCAAAAGTATTTCTATCCGTATATTTGGTGACACGATGATGTCATGTGTAAAACGCAGATGGACTAGCTATTATTGGTTTTATATGTAGCTGGAGAAAGTAACGTTAGCTTCATAAGGTAATATGCCACTATCTTGGTCAATTAATATAAGGTGACCGTCACTTTTATCATATGTTAATACTAGCTACATATAATATTGATTTAATAATGATCTACTTATTCATATATCTCCGAGTTCCAAAATAAATGTTTATTAGAATGATTGATGAACGTGGGGAGCGACACAGCGCTTGTTCCAATGAACAACGTATTGCTGGTCCTGGTTCTCTCATTTACTGTTTTATGTTGGTAATGATAAACTAAATTGAAATTTATTTCCTTATTGAACAGTTGATATACAGAATGTTCGACAATCGCGGATGCCATGTCAACATATCTATAATTTGAGTAACTCAAATTATGATGCGCGGTTAATATGTCAACATAGCCTACCAACTTATAGGTATGTTGGCATAGCGACCGCCCGCACAACATTCTGTCTCACACATTAGCTAACGCCACTGATAAGTTTGTTAAGTAACGGTAGCTTGCTGCTATTTCATTAGATTGACATTACATAAAGTGAAAAGCCGTAACTAAACTTAACAATAATAGAGATGTAATATAACAATCAATTACCTTGTCAGTGAACATGTTTTCTGCTGGAGATGCCAGATTCGCTGGTTGACAGTGGCAATAATGACAACAACTCCCATGAGCCCACGCACTTTCCCGACGTCACCAAAGTACGTCAGTTGTTATTATTTTGAATGAGTGACCCCTAGTGGCCAAAAGTTGCATACTGCACGTTTAAAACATAATGAAATAAAATGATACTCCATTGTCTCTGAAATTCATGTGTAAAGCACATTCAGGTAGTGACTCTCTTGAGACTCTGCTCTGACCCCTCTCTCACTCTTTTTACCTCACTGTCACAACTGACAGGCTTCTCCTCTTTCCAAGCAGCAAAACAGTGACACTGACTCTGTCCTGTCAATTATTTATGTCTAAGTGCCCAGCCTTGAGTCGAATGCCCTCTCCTCTCATTGCACACTGTCTGGGCTTCAGTCTCTGAGAGACCCCTCCATTCCATTCAGCCTTCTGCACTTTGGCTGATAAAATTCAGCCGTTATTTTTGAGATGCTTTTACTTATGCAATAAGCCACGAGAGGCTGTTCTTCACAGGCGAATTTGCCACAGGTAAAGGCTGTTTTTCGGCATGACCTTCTTAGACATGTTCCTAAAATCTCTTCAATCGATACTCAAGGGGCTTATTAAACGTGTTTAAAATCATGTAGTCATGTGATCTTGACTGCAAATAGTAGTTAACAATGGAATCAATAACTCAACTAATGCTGCTTCAAGGTGTCAAGTCCAAGACAACTGGGAAGCGGAACATAAACAAAAACGAATTGAGTATCAACATTCACAGACAATATCAAAATACATAGAACACTTGTATTAAACCTGACATAAGTTTCAATACAATACACACTTTAGCTCTCTATGATCTAAATGTCGATGTTGACACTGAAGTTGTTGTTTCTATTAGGGATGCTCCGATATGATTTTTTGTGGGCGATACCGATTTTAACAAACAATTATTGGCCGATACCGATATTTGTCACATGCCCTCTTATTTAAAAAAATGTAAACATTAAAATAGAGTGTTTTGATCATGTTTTAAATCAGCAAAGGAAAAATAAATTAAAAAAATAAATAAACGAACGAACAAATGCATTGGCTGATAAATATCGTCGGTCGATACATCGGTGCGTCCAAAGTTTCTATTGCTTCTTTTGTGTGTATGTTTTATTACAGTTTTTCTCAGTCGCTTTGGTACATTTCTCAGATCAAATTCTCGAACTACCTGTTCAATTCTCACATCATTGTGTCACTTGTGCACATCAAAAAAGCAGTTTCTCATTTCTTTGAACAAGTTGCAAATGCTTTGGTACATCCATGCAAATGATTATGTCCATTCTCTGTTGTTTCCTACATTATCAGTTGCTTTCTCTAACGAAGGTGTTTCTCATGAAAAATCAACTAGCAGATATATATATAATATATATATATATATATATATATATATATATATATATATATATATATATATATATATATATATATATATCTGCTAGTTGATTTTTAACTATAGTTTTTAACTATAGATTTTTAACTATAGTTTTTAACTATATTTAGATTTTTAACTAAATATATATAAATATATATATATATTTCTTCAGCACCGCATGTACAGTTTTTCCTATGTTCACATTTCTTCTTTAGTTTTTTTTGTGTGTGCTATTCAGTGCTGTCTTTTCATTTTTGTATCTCAATGACATGTTCTGTCAATAAAATACATTACAAAGAGTAAGAGTGTACATTTGAGTCTTTTCCATTCTCTTGCAATTACACTCACACATACACTGAGATGTAACTTACAATTGACAATAATTGTCATCAAAACTTTAGCCGTAGTTTCCATCAGAACATTCCTCCAGAGTAAACTGTTATAGTGACAACATGACTAAACAATCTGACTGTCTTATCCGTACACAATGACACAAGGACTTGTCATTCTGATGACAATGACATGTTCATTGACACAGATATTTACTTTTGAGAGATGAACTAAGGATTTTGAGTAAGAGAGTGGCTTTTGCAGGTTATCCATGGTGTTTTGCTATTTGTACAAATTGTTTCGTTAAAACTTACTCTTTAGCAAATTGTGAGTTTGATTCGAGAAATGCACCAAAGCGACTGAGAAAAACTAAGGAAATATGAATTATCACATTATGAAACATTTGTGTGTGTTTTGAAGATAATTAAGATGTTGAAGTATTTGGATTGGATTAGCTTGTTTTTTGTAAGCCATTGATATGAATAGCTTGAAAATATGCTATACATATTTTTACATTATTTACTTCAAGTAAACGATAGATAGATAGATAGATAGATAGATAGATAGATAGATAGATAGATAGATAGATAGATAGATAGATAGATAGATAGATAGATAGATAGATAGATAGATAGATAGATAGATAGATAGATAGATAGATAGATAGATAGATAGATAGATAGATAGATAGATAGATAGATAGATAGATAGATAGATCAAGGCAACATCCTTGTTGTGTAAACGCAAATGCATTTATAGAAATGGCTCTGGCTGGTACTCAGGCATCTGACTCAGCATCTACAGCAAGTTGCCTTACATTATAATCTTTTAAACAAAGTGTAGAAACATTGTTCCTGAAAATGATCATTTTCTCACTTTTTTATTTTATTTATTTTTTTATTGCCAGATATGCCACTGAGAAAAGTGCTGACATTGATTGAGGAAAAGTAGTTGTGCCAAATATCTGATCCATTTTGGCACACTGTAAATCTTCCCCTTAAAAGCCATTATTCTGAAATATTTCCATCAGGGGCTTGCACCGGCCCATTACCTCCCACCCCTTTTCAGACAAAGTACATTCAGTTGAGTATAACGGCTCTCGGCCTCATAAAAACACCATAGGCTTGCATTAGAGATATAAATGTACCCTGTTGGCCAACATCTGTCAATCAAACAAATCAATTCACAGAACACAATAATGTTTGTTATATGCTCATCTATAATCACATTACTTTTCCATAGTATTAGAAATATATATAATTGTAATAAGTAGTTAATAAACACTGTTCACTATAGAATATAATTATTGGTCCAACTTTGTCACAATAATTATAACTTGTGTTTTTTCTAGGTGCAACTTAACAATTTAAAGATTAAAGGTTTGTCAAGAGTGAGGTATTTTCAGTTTCCAGTTAAGGATCCAGCATGTTGTAGCCAGTGACAAAAGGCTGCAAAGAATTGTAAATATGGAGAGAACACTATGACAAATTTGTAGTCTCTATTTCAAACTGGATCACTACAATCAAAGTGTTTGAGCTGATCCACTGCTTAAAGGGTTACTTCAGCGATTAGCATATGGCTTTGTATCAGTAGAAACCCTGGAGTATATTCAAATAATTGTGCTTTCCCCCCTCATATCCCCCTGAGACAAGAGATTTATGCATTTTATTTCTATAGCCAAAGGCTAAAGACTACAGCCAGCAGAGGGAGCCATTTCAGTTCATGTTTTGAGCCCACACATCAGGGATGGAGATCACAATCAGAGCTCAGCTCAGCTACAGGCACTCATTTAAACGGAGTTATGGTGAGCAATGAAATTGTTTTAACTTCTCAAATTAATTTCTATGAAGGTTAAGCTTGCGAAGGCATGAACTGAAACACACCAAACTGAACTTGCGTTGTGAATGTATGCCGCGAGTGTAGTCGTGATTAACTCAGCTTTCATCACGAGAGCTCATCAGCTCATTTATCTGACTCCTGCAGTTAGTGCTCAGCGCTGTGATACTCGCGCGGCGACTCACTCATTATATTGAACAGACATGTTCAGTTTTTAATTGTAGTGTCTTCTCCAACTCAGTCACAGTAATCAAGTTGGTGGCTTTGGGAATGGCCTCACAGGGCAGCGACGCTTTCTGATCCCCATGAGACAAAAATACATTTTCTGTCTTTTCTCAGTCTAGAAAGCACCAAATTCAAAAATAATTTCACATTTCTACTACATTGATGACCCAGTTTAAATACAGATTCATCTTCCCAGCGCTGAAGTACCCCTTTAAATCAACCAAAAATGAAAATTATCCCATGATTTACTTCCCACCATTCATCCAGGGTGTATATGACATTCTTCTTTCAGACAATTAAGAGATGACTTGTATTGAAATGTCCTGGCTCTTCCAAGCTTTATAATGGCAGTAACTATTGCTCCCTTTTTGAATTCCATAAAAATGACATACATTACAGGCCAAAAGTTTGGACACATTACTATTTGTAATGTTTTTGAAAGTTTCTGCTCATCAAGCCTGCATTTAGTGATCAAAAATACAGAAAAAAATGAAATATTGTGATATATTATTACAATTTAAAATAATTGGTTTTCAATTTATTATACTTTAAATGATCATTTATTTCTGTGATGCTAAGCTGAATTTTCAGAATCATTCCTCCAGTCTTCAGTGTCACATGATCCTTCAGAAATCATTCTAATATGATAATTCATTATCAAAGTTGGAAACAGTTCTGCTGCTTAATATTTTTTCATAACCTGTGATAATTTTTTATAATACTTTGATGAATAAAAAGTAAAAAAATAAATAAAAAAAGAGCAAATATTAAAAACAATTTTTATTATAATTTTATAATTAAATATAATTTAAAAATATATTTTTTATATTATATATAGTATATATTATACTATACAACAATATACACTACTGGTCAGTATTTTGGGGTCAGTCATTTTTTTTCTTTCTTTTTTTGAAATAAATCAATAATTTTATTCAGTAAGGATGTGTTAAATTGATAAAAACTGATAGTAAAGGAGATTTATATTATTTAAAAATATGTTTTTATTTTGAATACATGCAGTTCTTTTTAAGCTTTTATTTATCAAATATATTAGGCAGCAGAACTGTTTCCAACACTCATAATAAATCAGAATATTAGAATGATTTCTGAAGGATCATGTGATAGACTGGGTGTCACGTGACACTGAAGACTAGTAACAATCCTGAAAATTCAGCTTTGCATAACAAAATAAATGGGAAACAGTCCCAGACTGGCTTATCCACCTGGTGCGCTATTGGTAGGATTAACACGGTGACGGATAGAGAATGATGGGTCATTGCCCGTTGATCACGCCTCATGTGGTCTGATTGGTTGAAGGACTATCCAATCGCATTGAGCCATTCAAATAATGCTCATTTATCACACCTCTTGTGCAGTAGAAAATACAGAGCAGACTCCCCAGACAAATATTCAATCTTAAATTGAGCTTGGTCTGGTGATAGCCAGACAATACTCTTACAATAATCATTTAAAAATCTGATTATTGTAAAATGATCTAACTGTCCATGGGTGGATGGGGATACAAAAATGCGTACGTTTTCAGCCATGGAGCAGTCAAAAGACGTGTTTTCATTTAATGCAAAATGCAGAAAACTTTGTTTTGGACTTACAAAAACTTAAATGATAAATTCTACCATACTTAAATTCTCTTAAACTTGTAATGTATTATGTGCATTTCATGCTAAAACCACCAATCAAATAGTTCTTATCTAGAAAAATATATATTCCTTAGCTTATAGAGAGTGTGAAAACAGTGATTTTTATATGAAGTACAACAGTCTCACTTTCATCAAAGCCAAACGTACAACAGTTATTTGAAAAGCTCTCATAAAAGCATTCATTTCATCCCTAGACAGGATTCACCATATGTCACACTTGATGATTTGTCAAAGGTTAGAGAACATTGGGAGGTTGTGGGGCGGCCACACCTGAAGATGCAGCCTTTTCTCGTTCAGCTCGACCTTAACAAGGTGAGCAGAAAGCCTCCACATGGGTGCTTTACAGCCTCTGTGTCATTTCATCTGTCAGGCCACACAAGATCACAACACAATAAACTTGTCAACTTTCAAGAAATTACTGCAACCAAACTCATTCCCTCTCACTCAGTGAAAGAGCGTATGACATTGGGTCTTTTATAAGACCATGTGGAGGTCAGAGAATCTACTGCTTCTACGTGTGGAATTAAGGTTCCTGGTGGCTCCTGATTTATGGCTGAAGGGTCCTAAGGTTCTAGTTAAACTGCTGATTAAGGTGGCTTGAGAAAGACTGATTGAAATGTGTTATGATTACACAAGCTATGCAACGTGTCATAATTCTTATCCTCAAGAGTTACACTGACATCTCCTAGAACAATTATTTACTGATTGCAATTAAGAACAAGGTAATGTGCTCTAAAATAATCTGTATTCAGTGACAGAAAGTTTAGCACATATTGGTAAATTGAGATGCAGGTAGTGTGTTGGGGATTTATGGAGGGTTTGAAAGTATACCCATCAATTTGTTCACATCATAATTAAAGAGGTAGTTCACCCAAAAATAAAATTCTGTCATTACTCACTCTCTTGTCATTCCAAGCCCATCAGAGTTTCGTTAATATACGGAACACAAATGAATATTTTTTTAATGAAATCAAAAAAATGAAGAGAGCTTTCTGTAGCTCTTATGTTGGCATTAGTGGAATTGCACTGGCATCGTTTGAATACTTATCTGACCGTTATCAGTTTTTAGCAGTAAATTAAAAGATGTCACACCGATCAAGCTCATAGAGTACCGCAAGGCTCAGTGTTAGGACTGTTGCTTTTCATCCTGTATATGAAGAGTTTCATTGCAAAACGAGATATATCCATTTTGAGAAATGTTGGTTATTTGACATTATTATTTAAGACATCAACAGTCAAGTTCATTCACAATTTTTTGTACATTAAACTATTACTTGAGCTTAGTGTAGGCCAGGGACACAATATTCTTCAATTTTATGTCCATAAATAGTTCATAAATAAGTCAAAAACCATGCCAAAATGCAACATATTTATCTTAACATTGTCAAACATCTTAAATTGGTAAAAAAAACAATACATCATAAATATATGGAATAGTATATACAAAGATTAATCAATAATAATAAGATTCAGAGTTAGTTTCGGCCAGAAAGTACATAACGTTTGTGTATGTGTGTGTGGGGTTGTGTGTGTGTGTGTGTGTGTGTGTGTGAGCCTGTTTATGTGGTTTATGAGGACACAAATTTGTATAACTACATGGGTATTACACTGGTATTACACTATAAATGTGGTTTATGAGGACATATCAAATGTCCTCATAATTCAAATGGCCTTAAAAACATACTAAATGAAGTTTTTTTGAGAAAGTAAACATGCAGAATGTTTTCTGTGATGGGTAGGTTTAGGGGCAGGGGCAGTGTAAGGGGATAGAAAATACGGTTTGTACAGTATAAAAACCATTACGCCTATGGAGAGTCCCTGTAAACCACATAGACCAACATGTGTGTGTGTGTGTGTGTGTGTGTGTGTGTGTGTGTGTGTGTGTGTGTGTGTGTGTGTGTGTGTGTGTGTGTGTGTGTGTGTGTGTGTGTGTGATGACCAAAAGAAATTTTTGGATGTTTTCACTCCCCTGAATGCCTTGCCCATTTGGTCTTCTCCCTTTGATGATTTTCTTTAGATGCCTCTTGACCGGCTCCAATCCGTCATCGAAATCCATAACGTTAAGCTTGACTCTGAAGCTTTGATTCTCTGACTGACAGACAGCTGTTGATCAGTGACGTAGCCTACGTGACTGACAGCTCGCCTACAGTATAAACAATTCAATGGTAAACCTTTTTTAGTTAGCCTATTAAATCCTCTTTTTAAAAATATGTTTTTTGTTTTGCTATTATCGTTAAATCACTGAGCACACTCGGAGCACTTCACCGGCGGTGACTCTCTCCTCGCGTGACATACTGATCTCGTGCAGCATCCTGAACGTTCTTTATCGCACTTTGTAAAGAAACCGGGCTGGCGGATATCGCCTTTTGTGAAAAAATACATTTTGTAGGAGGCTTAAAATGTAAATTTTTAAATCTAATTAATAGCAGCAATTCACACATAGATTAAGGTACATCTAAACAGTGATTTCCAATAATAAAATCTAAACCAAAAAAATGGCGTTTATCGCGTTTTGCAACCGAACTCTTCATATGCTACCACTAGGAGATATCATTAGGAAGCATGGTGTTAGTTTTCATTGTTATACTGATGATACTCAGCTCTATATTTCCCTTTGTAACACCAGCAACGCAAGCCTCCAGCACATTCTGTTGGGCTGCACGACAGCATTGTCCCAAGGCCGTGGTGACATGACCAAGTACTGAAGAAGCTGGCAGAGGTGTTAGAGTCATGCAGAAAGGAGGCAAACAGCAGACCTTCTGCTCGTGGACGACATTCCATCCAGTTCGCGAGGGCTGGAGAGAGTGTCAGACCCTCCTGCCAGAGAGATATAGCAAGGCTCCTCTCACCGGGTAGTGAGTGGACCATGAGGGTCGACTTGGGAAAGCAGCTCCAGTTCCCCAGGGAGATAGTGGAAACATCCCTGTGGCCAGACCTCGTCATGTGGTCAGAAGCTTGCAAGACCGTCTTCCTGGTGGAACTCACTGTACCATGGGAGGGAGGTGTGGAGGCTGCATATGAGCGGAAGAGAGCCAAGCACTCTGATCTGGCGATGGAGTGCACACTGTATTCCCCAACAGTGTTCTAAACTCAATAAAATTGCAGAGTTGTACTCAAAGCTGCAATATTGTTCAGGCACCACAAAAGTTTTAAGTTCACTTAAGTAGTTTCCAGTTATTGATTATTTAGACAAGATTAGCTCTTAGTTTATGAGTAGAACTGACCCCCTAACTCATTTCGTTCAAGAGTGGATTGAAATTACGTCTGACGTAATAATGACGTGCAACTTCATTGGAGGTTCATATCAACAAGGCAAATTCAAATAACCTAATAACCTATACAAACCAACATAAACAAATAAAAAAAAATCGGACATTCCAATGAATGGTGAATGACCTAGTCTATGATCGATTGTGGCGGATGTAAATAAACTTTGACATTGTTTGCAAGGACTGCTGCGCGCACCCGGATGTAGGCAGCAACATCAAGAGATCCATCATCAACAACATCAGTCTGCATGCTAACCGTAACGCCTGTACACAAAGGTAAGGACACGCCTTAATGTACTTTGTTTATTTATTTGTTTGCCGTCTTCCAGGCAGACCTCAGCTAAAGTGTAGGCTTGTGAGAGAGACCTTTTGCGGCTATACCTGCATGTTTTAGCGAATTAACTAAAGTTAATTGTCTCAGCTGTCAGCCAGCCAGCCTTGTTGCACTACGTTACTTTAGTGGGATAACTGGACAGACAAACCGTATGGTTTTAGCACTACCAAAGATCCTTTATCCGTTACTGGTGATAGGCCTACTTTGGCCGCGCAGGTTAGTTTATAGACGGACACTGAACATCTATAAACTAACTTTCAAACTTATTTATTCATATTTCGCTCATGTTTGAACGTTTTCAGTGTTATTTTCGTACCTCTTTTATGTTTATCCGAAGATTAACCAGCTCAGTAATGTTGTGTGTAAAGTTAGCCAGCAAACAATCTAACATTAGGAGCAAATTCGCTATTGCACCAGTGTTATCAACGGTAATGTACACGTTTGGAGTTAATTATGCTGTTTTACACTGCAGTTTGTCAGCGGGGAATTAAAAAATATATGTTTGTGCTTTCTCACAGTCGGACAGATAAACGCTGGCTTTTGAGACAGTTGGCCATCTTTCCATGTCTCTCGTCTCGTGCCACAGTGACGTTAACTAGCTTACGTTAAAGCAAAAGGTAACGTTAATGCAAACTCACGCATTCCTTATATTACAACCGTTTTAAATGTATTGTTAATCGAATTCGAGTTTCCTCTATCATATGTGATGCTAGTTAATTTGACTAAAGCAGCTGAAGCTCCGGGGTGAACAAAGTGACTTGAGGAGCATTTTAGATCCTGTTTTGCTAACGTTAGATAAAATTTTAAACTGTTATTTGTTTCTCATGACGTTTTCTCATTTGAAACTCACACTAACACATTGTTGCCATGCTTTTAAATCTTTTCAGAGCAAAGACGAAGGTGCAATGGCAGCAACGTGGCTACAATTCTATGAGTAAGTAAGTTAGAATTAACATTGAACAAATCAATGGAATTTTGTAACGTTACTGTGCAAAATGCAAATGATAACGTTATGAACAGTTACATAATGTTCATACAAATATAAGTTTGTTCTTCAATTTTAATTTTTGAATGAATTGCTATTTTTGCAAACGTAATTATGACCATAAATGTCTTTTAGCACAACTTGTAAGTCTTCTGAAGCAATATGATTTTTTTAAAAGGCTTAAAGTCCAAAGTCCAGTCTGTCTATCATTCAAAGTCATGTTGTATTGCTTCAGGAGAATACTGGTCAAGTCTTGAATGTTGTTGTTATAGTCGGCTTTCCTAATATAAACAGAAACATTTCGTGTGTTATATTTTCACTGGCAGTTATCCTGAAGTTGCCTTGGGTTTGTAAAGGTGTAAGGTAATTGGCAATGCTAGATTTGCAGTGGTTGAAAGAAGTCTTGTCATGAATCATAAAAAAAACTACAATCCTGGCAGGTCTGTTACTATTTAAAAGGAAGAGTCAGATGTTTTCAAGACACAAGGTAGGACACATGTCAAAACTACATTACATTTATTTAGCAACATGTTAACCTTTCAGCTGCCACCAGCATAAATGCATGGTGTGGTTACAGTGACTGATAGTTGATCATTCAAGTTGTCTTAAATGTATAGTCCACTTGCCAATACAAATTCAGTCATGATTCATAAATTACCAACCCTCATATTGTTCCAAACACATAAGAATTTTATTAATCTGTCCATTGAAAATCTAGTCTTCAAAACGTTTAATTTAGGCTTTCATTAGCATATACATTGAGCACAGCAAAAGCTTATTTGACACATAATAAACCAATCTCAGCTCAAGCTTAAAGGAATCGTTCACCCTGATTTACTCCCCCCCTCAAGTCCTCCTTGGTGTAAATGACATTCTTCTTTCAGACGAATACAATCAGAATACAATCAATACGTGTCCTGGCTCGTCCAAGCTTTATAATGGCAGTGAATGGCAGCCCAAAATTTGTAGCCCAAAAAAGTGCATCCATCCATTTTAAAAGTGCTCCACACGGCTCCGGGGGAATAATAAAGGCCTTCTGAATTAAATCGATGGGTTTGTGTAAGAAAAATATCCTCTCGTGATTCAAAACGCTTGTGCAACGCCCGACATCATCGTCACATCATTTATGTTTTTTACGCTGCGTCCGCCGTCAACGCCGTGGCTGTTATGCTTTTTTACGCTATATCCGACGTCATCGTTGCGCCGGAAACTAGTTATTTTCTTATTTTATAACGAGTTAAATATGGATATTTTTCTTATATAAACCCATCGATTCACTTCGGAAGTACTTTATTAACCCTCCAGAGTCATGTGGATTACTTTTATAATGAATAGATGCACTTTTTTGGCTTCAAATTTTGGACAGCCATTTACTGCCATTATAATGCTTGGATTAACCAGGACATTTATTAATACCGCTCTGATTATATTAATCTGAAAGAAGAACGTAATTTACACCAAGGATGTCTTGCCATTATCCATTTAAAATTTGTTAATCAAATCTGTCTTGTTTCACCTTGTCTACACCTGATGTGAGCAGCGCAACAGGACAAAAGAGCCCCTTATAGTCCGTTATGTTGTCTACACTGGATGCGGCGTGATGTGAGCGACAAATCTTTGACAGTAAACTGTTGCCTCTTTCTATTTATGACATACTGACATGAAAAACAAATGTTTTGCAATGTGTGCATTATCGCTTGAATTCAATTCAATTCAATTCGTCATTCTATTCAAGGTCTAGAACGTTCGGCTGATACATCCCTGAAAATGTTTTTCCCCCAATTAAACCTTGCTGACAAACAACTTAACATCTTTACAAAATTGAACTACAGGGTTTTAAATAAGCACACGCCCAATTAAATCAACAATAATCCGTTCCTTATAACAACGTTTTTTTTATTTATGAAAATTGAAATATGGTGTCTGCCCTGACAAGGGTTATTTTTATATGTGGTGACATACAAACTTTTTTCCAATGCATATAGAAAAAGGAGCTTGACCAGGTGCAGAAAGCCAACAGTCACCATCCTTACTGTCGAGGAGGAAGAGGGAACGTTACCTTTAAACCCACTGGATGCTTTGATTGTCTTTAAAGATGAGGTGGTGATGTCTGCCAAGTCTTCGGTCAGTCCAATACACTTTTAAGTACTTAGAGTACATTAAAGATCATACAGTGCTTTTGCTTTTTGAGGAAACTTACCTTTTTACATAATTTTTTTTATTTTATATGTTTTGTTATTTAAATGTTATGACTTTTTTTAAACATGTTTGTGCTGTTTTATTTGGTGAAAAAGTCTAATATTTTTTGTCTAGTTATATTTGTGAACATATGGCATACTGTATTTATGATGTAAATGTTATATTTCAATAAATTACTTAAAAATACCCTCCTGTTCTGTCTTCATTTTGTACCAATGTTAGCTTGTGCTTAGTCTTATGTAACTTAATCACTTTGAGTTTGATGAACTTAAACCATTTGCCGCAATCTGTTTCCTAAAACCATTTAAGTAACCATGTAGTTGTTAAGACTTAGTTAGATTTGTTACCTGAATTCAAACTGAATTAATAAAATTAACTTAAAATCTTTAAGTTCAGTTTACTCTTAATAATTGATCAACACAACACTAAAATATAAGTTTTAACACTTAAACGACACTAAAATATGAGTTAATTTAACTCAATGTATATGAGTTTTCAGTACTCATACTTAATGGTTTTAAAACTTAATTGGTTTGAAGCAATCGGTTTCCTCAAATGGTTTGAGTTACCGTAACTTGTCGGGTTTTACAGTGTGCCATCGCTCCGCCACCACGAGACGTACTGGGGTTAAAGGAGCGAAACGTCGATGAGTGGTGGTCCCCAGCTGATGACCCGTTCAGGCTCACGGAAGTGTTCAGTGTGGTGTCACGGCACGGCACGCCAGTTCAAAAGTCACTGGAGGAGGTGCGTCAGGCAGTGATGTCCAGCAGGAAAACCTGTATCTTGATATGCACGCCCTGACGAAACTTCAAAAAATTCACGAGATTAACGGAATAGATAGCTGATATAAAAAATTGGATGAATAGTAATTTCATGCATCTTAATTATTGGACAAAAAAGCTCTACAAGTAGTAGAATACTGTCTAACACTTGATGGCTGCTCTGTCAAGGCCTCTTCGTCAGTGAGGAACCTCAGTTTGCTCTTTGATACCAATCTTTCATTTGAAAGCTACATTTCTAGCATCTGTAAAACTGCATTCTTCCATCTTAAAATTATATATATCTAAACCCTGGCACATGCTTTCGTTGCAAAATGCTTAACAGTTCATGAGCTCAAGGCTAGATTATTGTAATGCTCTACTGGGTGGTTGACTATGGAAGCAAATAAGAGACACAATTCTTTGAAATTTAACAGCCTCTGAATATTTAGTTTTAAAATATTTTATTTTGATAAACATTTATCAGAATTGATTTGCTCGGAATTCACCCCTTTGAAATTATTTTACTTTGGAAACCATTCGAATGTATATCAAAATGAATATCGATTATTTGAATATTTTGAATAGTTTTCAATGTTCACAAATTCAGATCCGAAAAAAAAAAAAATCAACTTACAGAATTTCAGATCAAATAGATTCAGGTTGATCAAATTTGATTGCTCAAATTCTCTTATTCAAGTCACGATACAAGAAGTCTATCGGAGCATATTAAACCTGTAAAGATAACTTCAGGGAAAACGAATGTGCCCCGGTAAGTTTGCTGTTTATGTACAATCTGACTCAGGGCTCTACAGAACAGAAGTATGTTGTTGCTAATTATGTTTGGAACACATCATCTTTACAGGTTTAATATCCTTCGTTCATCTTTACAGGTTTAATAACCTCTGTGCTGATCAGATTATGTGAGCGGAGTGGAGGAAATTTGCGGCTAACCGCTAAAGTATTTAAGCAAGCTCTGAAATATCACTATAAAGTTTGGTTTATAACCTTTTAAAAAAAATAATAGCATAGTTTCAGCGTGGTTTATTGGAACATTAGTGAGCATTTTCCCCCACTATATGCCAAACTTATAGGCTTTATCAGCATTAAAAGTTAAATATCATTGATGCTTTTTGCAGTGCAAATTTAGTTTGGAATGATGAACATATGTTTTCATCAGTTATTATATCTAAGGATCAATACAGATTTCTGCTCATTAAACATCAGCTAAAGATAACTGTCAGCAGGTAAGCACTACAAGATAACATGTTTGAATGCATTAAAGAGAACGATTGTGTGTGAATAAGTGCTACCTGTTTAAAATGTGCTTTCACCCTATTATATTCAGTATGTAGAATAAAAAAACTAAAATTCCTTAAACTTTAACATCCCGCTCATGCCCATCGGCATGATCCATCTGTTTCAAACTGGTTAAATGTGTTTACCGTTCTGAACCCTGCACTTTGCTTATTTAAATATTTTCGTTTCGAATCGTTTCTATACATAGCCTACACATATTTCTCATGTCCGTGAGGCAAGTAGGCTGCTGAGTTTTAGTTTATTTATGAAACGCACTCCAGTTCATGAGCAATGAAAGTGATAACTTCTGTGTCACAATTATAGTCTACTATTTGCTTCTTATTTATTAAATCCATGCAATTGGCCGAAGAAACCTTTTATTAAAATTACAATTTGTACAAAATGAAAGAGAGGCTTTTTTTACAAAACAAAACTTAATATTAAACAAAATATAATCACCAAAATAATTTCTGACCCACTCGCATCTTTGCACTTTAATTTATAATATTTAAACATAAATAGGAAAAAAAAAAACATTAATGGCTACAACAATTATAGTAAGCTACAGATTTATGTCATGTCTGAGCTGGATTTGAGCGAACATCATTTTACCGGTGAGCGGTTCATGAGCGGGCTCCTGCAGATTATTGAGCTGAGTCACACCAGCTTTGCTCCCCTCATTAGTCATTACAGGCTCGTTCTCGTGAGAACGCCCACGTATTAAAAAATGGTCGGGTTTAAATCGGGCTTGGGCTCATAATTACAGTTAATGTGTCGGGCAGGGCCAGTTTCTCAGGTGCAGGGGGCTTGGGTAGGGTCGGGCTTGATTTTTTGAGCCGATCTAAGCTCTAGTTCTGGCTAAAAAATCTGTTATGTGCTGGCCCGTTGGCATGCATTGTACTCGTGATGGAGCGATAGTGGAGTGCTCTCAGAGCGAGTGAAAACCATAACGCTCCGACTTTTAAAAAATCCGCTCCTCACTCCATTCAAAATCTCGCCGCTCCGACTCCACTCTACTTACATTCTCTGGTGCCGATCGACTTCTTGAATTATGACCAGTGGCTTAGGCAGAATTTTATTTTTGGTCCACATACAAAACATGATGAGCAGCGGTTTCAACAAACGTTAGACACTTTATTTCCACTTTTCAATGTCTTCGTCATTATTATTGAAAATAAACACCATTCCGATTCTGATATATGATGAGAAAAGGAAGTACATCGACTTCGGTAAAAGATGGATTCGAACTGCAGCTCGAATGGTGTCAAAACTTAGTGTCGCGCACCTTACCCCTACACTATCATGACTGATAAAAAAACAAAACAAGGTTAAAGTCTCAATGTTAATTAGATATTCATTAATATTCAGGTTTTGACAGGTAAATTCGAATGGTTTCCAAAGTAAAATAATTTCAAAGGGGTGAATTCAGAGCAAATAAATAAGATAAATGTTTTTCAAAATAAAATATTTCAAAACTAAGTATTCAGTGGCTGTTAAATGTCAAAGAAGTATGTCTCTTATTTGCTTCCATAGTTGCCTTGCTCGCTTGATAAATAAACTGCAGCTTATCCAAAACACAGCAGCTTGAGTTCTTACTAGAACCAGGAAGTATGATCATAGCCCAGTTCTGTTAACACTGCACTGGCTCCCTATTAAACACTGTATACATTTTAAAATCTTACTTATTACTTACAAAGCATTAAATGGTTTAGCTTTCCAGTACTTAAGTGAGCTCTTAACACATTATACTTCATCACGTCTATTGTCTAAAAATTCTGGCCAGCTGATAAAACCTAGAATATCAAATCAACTGCAGGCGGTCAATCCCTTTCCTATTTAGCACCTAAACTCTGGAACAGTCGTCCTAGCATTGTTCGGGAAGTAGACACACTCTGTCAGTTTAAATCTAGACTAAAAACACATCTCTTTACTATGGCATACACGTAAAACATTTGGAACTTTTTAACATTTTAATATTATTCAAATCAACTGACTGATTGTTAGGCTGCATTAACTAGGGTTAGGAACCAGGAACACTTTCCATAACATATGATGTACTTGTTACATCATAAAAAGCCTGGGATCTATGCTAGTGTTAGTCTCTCTGTTTATCCAGAGGTTTACTGCAGTCAGCTGGATCCTACCCGTATCCAGATCAGATGGTGGACCCAGACATGACCAGCGCATCCCTGATGTGTCTGTGGAGACCGTGTCAATTAGTTTCTCCTCTGAATTTGCCTCACCAACACGTCATCCTCAATAAACTGTCCCTGGCGTGATGACTCCGATCTTTTGAATACCAAACATGTATAAAAATGTGTAGTACTTGTTCACATTAAAGGTGTACTTCAGTGCTGGGAAGATGAATCTGTATTTAAACTGGTTCATCAATGTAGTAGAAATGTAAAATTATTTTTGAATTTGGTGCTTTCTAGACTGAGAAAAGTCAGAAAATGTATTTCCCTTTCAGTCGGTCACGTTCGACGTACGTCAGAACTGAACCGACGAATTGGGATCTGCCCTCAGAGACCTATCCACTTCGAGTGTAAAAAACGAGCCAATCGGAGATTGGCATGTGATCCACACATTCCACGCTCCGCCCCGCAGCGCGGGTATAAATAGGAAGTGGAATGGTAGATCAAATGCTTTCAACTTCGGAGCCGAACAGTTCATTCTGTTTCCACGAAGAGTGTTTAAGACTGAGTCTTGGAGAGAAAGGAGAACTGCCAGTGCGGGTGTTACAGCGCTTCTCAGCGACAGACCGACTAAGTTGCAATTGTTTGCATTCAACACAAAAGAGCTTCCATTGTTGGTTCGCTGGGCGTTTTTCCCCTTTTTGAGTGTCACACGCAGGCTTGCATTCGGACTGCGTGCTGACCGCGGTCATCTCCCTGAGTGCTTCAGCACAACTAAAAGAGCAGTTTTCCATCCTAAAAGAGCAACACGGTTTGACCCTGCGTCTTTTTCAAGATGTCATTCAAACCGTGTGTTTCTGGGTGCGGTCGCTTTCTGTCCCCGCTTGACGGTCACGTTCGTTGTCTCTCGTGTCTGGGCACTCAGCACGCAGAGGCTGCATTCGTGAATGACTCATGTTCCCATTGCGGGAACATGACCATCGCAGTGTTACGGTCCAGACTCCAATACCTCAAGGCAGGTGGAGCACCCTCGCGCATCCCCCGGTCTAGCGGTCCTTCTGCGCCTAAGCAGAGGGCTGCTACTCTGGCTGATGACTTGGGTGGGGACCTGAGGGTGACGGTCAGGGCAAACCCGCCGGGTCATATGGCTCCTCGGGCCCCTCCCCCCTCCGCTGCGCCGGTGGAGTTTCCGGAGGAGCGTGCTGACCTCTCACGTGGAGTGCCAGCCGTTTCCTTTGGGGCTCCGGCGGAAGACAGGATGTCGGTCGCTGCATCGGGGGACGAGCTAATGGGCTCTGAGGATGAGGATTCGGCTGCGCTGCCCCCTTCGGGTGTGACAGCGTTGCCCGAGTCTGACCCAGAGCTTACGGCTATGCTTTCCTGGGCCGCCGCAAGCGTAGGGCTCGAGTGGAACCCTCCACCGTGTCCCGAACCTTCGCGGCTGGACGATTGGTTTCTCGGGACGGCCCGTGCTGGTTCTCAGCGCCCCGCCCCGGTGCCTTTCTTCCCGGAAGTGCATCAGGAGATCTCGAAGTCGTGGGCAGCGCCGTATAGCGCTCGCTCGCGATCGACGGACTCCTCCGTCCTCACCTCCCTCGATGGCGGTGCAGTGAAGGGTTACGTGGGAATCCCCCCGGTCGAGCGGTCAGTGGCGATGCACCTGTGTCCCAAGACCGCTGCGGACTGGCGTGGTGCCCCGCGTCTCCCCTCCCGGGCGTGTAAGTTCTCGTCCGGGCTGACCGGCAAGGCTTACACAGCCTGTGGAGAAGCCGCATCGGCTTTGCATGCCATGGCGCTCCTGCAGGTCTACCAGGCCAAAGCGCTCATGGAACTGCACGAGGGAAGTTCCGACCAGGGCGTTATGCAGGAACTGCGTGCGGCGACGGACCTCGCTCTCCGAGCGACGAAAGTCACTGCACGCTCCCTGGGTCGGGCGATGTCCACTCTGGTGGTCCAGGAACGCCACCTGTGGCTAAACCTGGGAGATATGCGTGAAGCGGACAAGGTCCGCTTCCTGAACGCCCCTATCTGTCAGGCCGGCCTCTTCGGCGACGCCATCGAGGACTTTGCCCAGCAGTTCTCGGTGGCCCAGAAGCAGACGGAGGCTATCAGGAACATCCTGCCCCGGCGACCTGCTGCTGCCTCCACCCAGTCACCGGCCGCAGCTCCCCCGCCTGCTCGTCGCCGAGGGCGTCCCCCGGCGTCCGCCTCCGCCCCTGCCAAGCCAAAGCAGCAGCCTCCACAGGCCAAGCAGGGTGCCGGGCGCAAGGGTGGCGCCCAACCTGTCCAGACCGCTAAGCCTGCCGGCAAGCGCAAGGGGAAGCGGCCCTGAGACAGGCAGCCCAGGGAGGACAGGAGCTGCTCTTCGGGAGATGATGTCCGCATCCCTCCCACACCCCCCGGAGGAGGACCGGGGGGTCCCGACTGGTCCGATACATCTGCCGCCAGCTCTCCGGAGCTCGGCGGTACCCACATACTCACAAAAAGAGCAGTTTCCTATCCCCCTGGGCCCCAAGAGGGTCAGGGTGGCAGTTCACGACGCCTCCGGGCTTTGTCTCTCCCTCCCTCCCCTCCCCTCGCCAGGGGGCAGCAGAGTGGGCTCCGAGGACGCCTCCGGGCCTTCTCACCCACTCTCTGCCTCTCCCGGGAAAGCTCAGACAACACTCCGGGCCGCCCACGGGCCTCCCGAGTCGGGTCTGAGCATCCCACCTCTCTGCCTCCGGGCAGCGAGCAGTCGAGCGGGCTCAGAGGACGCCTCCGGGCCTTCTCACCCGCTCCCTGCCCGCACCAGGAGAGCTCCCGCGACACTCCGGGCCGCCTCCGGGCCTCCCGAGTCGAGCCAGAGCTCTCCGATGCGCTGCCCCACCCCGGGCATGTCTGTGGTGCCGTTGGTCCCGCTGGTACGGTCCCTGGGAGCATGGCTACAGCTCCCTCGACCGTCCCGTTGGCTCATCCGTACCATCAGACTCGGCTACGCGATTCAGTTCGCACGCCGGCCACCCAAGTACAAGGGCATCCTCTTCACCTCAGTGCGAAGCAGCGATGCTCAAGTCTTGCGGTCAGAGATCGAGGTCCTACTGGCGAAGGACGCGATCGAGCCGGTTCCTCCAGCCGAGATGAAGACAGGGTTCTACAGCCCTTACTTCATCGTGCCCAAGAAAGGGGGTGGGCTCCGGCCAATCCTGGACCTGCGCGTCCTGAATCGGGCCCTGCACAAGCTCCCGTTCCGGATGTTAACGCAGAAACGCATTTTTCAATGCATCCGTCCCCAGGATTGGTTTGCAGCGATCGACCTGAAGGACGCGTACTTTCATGTCTCTATACTCCCTCGACACAGACCGTTCCTACGCTTTGCGTTCGAGGGGAAGGCATACCAGTACAAAGTCCTGCCCTCCGGGCTGTCCCTGTCGCCTCGCGTCTTCACGAAGGTCGCGGAGGCAGCCATTGTTCCACTCCGAGAACGCGGCGTTCGCATCCTCAACTATCTCGACGACTGGCTTATTCTCGCGCAGTCTCGGGAGCAGTTGTGCGAACACAGGGACATGGTGCTCAGTCACCTCAGCCAGTTGGGCCTTCGGGTCAACCGAGAGAAGAGCAAGCTCTGTCCTACGCAGAGAATCTCTTACCTCGGTATGGAGCTGGATTCGGTCAGCCAGACTGCGCGCCTCACGGAGGAGCGAGTCAGGTCGGTGTTGAACTGCTTGAATATGTTCAAGGGCAGAACAGCGGTCCCACTGAAACTTTTTCAGAGGCTCCTGGGGCATATGGCATCCGTAGCTGCGGTCACGCCGCTCGGATTGCTTCATATGAGACCGCTCCAACACTGGCTTCATGGCCGAGTCCCGAGGTGGGTGTGGCAGAGCGGCCAGTACCGGGTCCCAGTGACTCCTTACTGCCGCCAAACCTTCAGCCCGTGGTCCAACGCTTCGTTTCTCCGGGCCGGGGTGCCCCTAGAACAAGTGTGCAGGCATGCTGTGCTGTTCACGGATGCCTCATCCACGGGTTGGGGGGCCACGTACAACGGGCATGCAGTTGCGGGTCTGTGGACGGAACCGCAATTGCATTGGCATATCAATTGCCTCGAGTTGCTAGCAGTACACTTGGCACTGCGCCGCCTCAAGGGGCCGCTACGTGCCAAGCATGTACTGGTCCGTACGGACAGCATGGCGGCCGTTGCGTACATCAACCGTCAGGGTGGTCTACGCTCCCGTCGCATGTTCCAACTCGCCCGCCACCTGCTCCTGTGGAGTCAGAAGCATCTGAGGTCGCTTCGGGCCATGCATGTCCCTGGTGCGCTGAACCAGACAGCCGACGAGCTCTCTCGGCAGCCAGCACCTCCGGGAGAATGGCGACTCCACCCCCAGGCGGTCCAGCTGATATGGGACCAGTTCGGAGCCGCACAGGTAGACCTGTTTGCCTCTCCGGACTCGACCCATTGCCAGTGGTACTATTCCCTGACCGGGGGTACCCTCGGCACAGATGCACTGGCGCACAGCTGGCACCGGGACCTACGCAAGTATGCGTTTCCCCCAGTGAGCCTTCTTGCACAGACACTGTGCAAAGTCAGGGAGGACGAGGAGCAGGTCTTGTTAGTTGCGCCGTATTGGCCCAACCGGACCTGGTTCCCAGAACTTACTCTCCTCGCGACAGCCCCTTCTTGGCCCATTCCCCTGAGGAAGGACCTTCTTTCTCAGGGACGGGGCACTCTATGGCACCCGCGTCCAGACCTCTGGAATCTTCATGTCTGGTCCCTGGACGGGACGCGGAGGTTCTAGATGGACTACCACAAGCAGTCGTAGATACCATCTCTTCAGCTAGAGCCCCCTCTACGAGGCGCCTCTATGTACTGAAGTGGAACCTGTTCGTTGAGTGGTGTTCTTCCCGCCAGGAAGACCCCCGAAGGTGTTCGATTGGTGTCGTGCTTTCCTTCCTGCAAGACGGGTTGGAGCGAAGGCTGTCTCCCTCCACCCTCAAAGTGTACGTCGCCGCAATAGCGGCGTATCACGACGCAGTAGAAGGTAAGTCCGTCGGAAAGCACGACCTAATCGTCAGGTTCCTCAGAGGTGCGAGGAGACTAAATCCTCCTCGTCCATCCTCGATACCCTCTTGGGACTTGGCTCTAGTGCTCAGAGCACTTCAGAGCCCTCCCTTCGAGCCGCTGGAGTCCATTGAGATTAAAAACCTGTCAATGAAGACAGTGCTCTTGACTGCTTTGGCCTCGATCAAGAGGGTAGGGGACCTGCACGCACTTTCGGTCAGCGAATCGTGCCTAGAATTCGGGCCTGGTAACTCTCACGTTGTCCTGAGACCCAGGCCCGGATACGTGCCCAAGGTTCCTACCACTCCCTTCCGGGACCAGGTGGTGAACCTGCAAGCGCTGCCTTCGGAGGAGGCAGACCCAGCCCTGGCTTTGTTGTGTCCGGTCCGCGCTCTTCGCGCTTACATTGACCGGACCCAAAGCTTTCGGACCTCAGAGCAACTCTTCGTCTGTTACGGAGGCCAGCAGAAGGGAAAGGCTGTCTCCAAGCAGAGGTTAGCCCACTGGATAGTGGATGCTATAGTCTTGGCTTACCAGTCCCAAGACGTGCCTTGCCCGTTCGGTGTAAGAGCACACTCCACTAGGAGTGTTGCGTCTTCCTGGGCGCTGGCTCAAGGCGCCTCGCTGACAGACATTTGTAGAGCTGCGGGCTGGGCGACACCTAACACGTTTGCTAGGTTTTATAGCTTACATGTAGAGCCGGTATCTTCCCGCATCCTCGCCCCTGGTGGCCAGGAGCGCTAAGTGCCCGTTCTAAGTGTCGGCTTGCAACGCCACTCCCGCCCTCTGGGCCAGATATGTGCGTTTATTGTCTCCAGTTGTGTTCCCCGGGAAACCGGCTAACCCTGTCAAGCTCCTCCGTCACCCCATGCGGTGTCAGACGTTGCGGACCGTCTGACGCTAGGCCTGCACCCGTATGCTTGTGGAACGTGGTTGTAGGCTGGGTTCCATATGTAGCGGTTCCCTCACGGCAACCCCATATGTGTATTCGTCCACGGTATCAGCTACCCTTCGGGCTAGCCCCGTGTCTTTCCCTTGACAGAGCCCGCTCTGTCGTCTCTGGGTGTGTTCTTTCCCCCCTACAATTAGGTTGGAACCACCCCAGAGACTGCCATATGTTGCACTACCCTGCCAGGTTAGTCCTTATGTGTATTCCGCCACCACTCCTTCCCTGAAGGACGTGGCCCCGCAGCGTACCTTCTCCCGAGAAGAACACGCTTCCCAGCAGTCTATGGTCACTCTAAGTGGGTCTTGCAGAAACAGCAGTGACTGACCTCCCTGCTTGGAGCCCTGACTTCCGTACCATACTAGACGGTCCAGTGCGCTCAAGCAGGACGCTGGAAGGGCCAGCATCCTGGCGTTTTCCAAAGGGATCCCAATTCGTCGGTTCAGTTCTGATGTACGTCGAACGTGACCGACTGAAAGGGAACGTCTCGGTTACGTATGTAACCCTCGTTCCCTGAAGGAGGGAACGGAGACGTACGTCCCGTCGCCAGGAACTGTGCTTCAGCTAGGAGCCCAGTCACGTATTCGGCTCCTCAGTTGAAAAAAGCATTTGATCTACCATTCCACTTCCTATTTATACCCGCGCTGCGGGGCGGAGCGTGGAATGTGTGGATCACATGCCAATCTCCAATTGGCTCGTTTTTTACACTCGAAGTGGATAGGTCTCTGAGGGCAGATCCCAATTCGTCGGTTCAGTTCTGACGTACGTCTCCGTTCCCTCCTTCAGGGAACGAGGGTTACATACGTAACCGAGACGTTTTGTCTCATGGGGATGAAAGACTACAATTCCCAGAACGCGTCGCTGCCCTGTGAGGCCATTCCCAAAGCCACCAACTTGATTACTGTGACTGAGTCGCCGCGCGAGTATCACAGCGCTGAGCACTAACTGCAGGAGTCAGATAATTGAGCTGATGAGCTCTCGTGATGAGAGCTGAGGTAATCACGACTACACTCGCAGCATACATTCACAATGCGAGTTCAGTCTGGTGCATTTCACTTCATGCCTTTGCAAGCTTAACTTTCATAGAAATTAATTTGAGAAGTTAAAAGACTTACATTGCTCACCATAGCTCCGTTTAAATGAGTGCCTGTAGCTGCGAGCTGAGCTCTGAGTGTGATCTCCATCCTCCATGCGCAGGTTCAAAACATGAACTGAAATGGCTCCCTCTGCTGGCTGTAGTCTTTAGCCTTTGGCCAAACATTCCTCCTATGACGCAAATATCGTCAATTTGCTTCATAGGAGGAATTTTTCCAGAAATAAAATGCATAAATATCTCGTCTCAGGGGGATATGAGGGGGGAAAGCACAATCATTTGAATATACTTCAGGGTTTCTACTGATACAAAGCCATATGCTAATCGCTGAAGTAACTCTTTAACCCACACTGACCCTGGGTAAATTGTTTTTGAGAGATGGGGGAAGAGGCAGTGAAGAAAAAGACATGTAAATAAAGGTGATCTTTAGATCATTAACTAAACCTACAGTTCATACAGTTTCTCCAGTCTTACAGTCTTATAGTCTGGCTAGCTAGCAAACCAATTACTACCTGTTTTTATTATTCATAATTTAGTACTTGTCATGGTTATATCCTGTTTTATCAGTTTGAGTTTTAACCCCTCCCCCAGGTCTCCTAGGTTACTAATTTTGATTATCCTTTGCACCTCATGTTCATTTAGGTACATTTGTTTGTTTAGTGTATTTAAGCTCTTTGTTTCCTTCTGTTCATTGTCAGTTTTCATCACCTTTACATTGGTTGTTCTGTTTATGTTCTTAGTTCTTGAGTTAATTGTAAATAAGCTTTTTAACTGTATGCCATTAGATCATGAAACTTAACTTTATAAGATGGATCTAGCAGCAGTTAAGATTATCCCCTTCTCACAAGTGAACAGTTCCTTGAGAGACACACTGGCTTTCCTGGACTTATACCACCTAGTTCATTATGATAATGATTAGCCTGTGTGTGTTTGTACGGATGGACATCAAGGGCCATTCAAGAAGTATGTGCATGGGTACTCCTCAACAACGGTTCCCCCTTTACCATCTGTGAGTGTGAGAAGTAAAACAGAGTGCCAGCCCCAGCCACCTGCCCAGCAATGGTGAAGCCTGTGCCTACCATAGACACAGAGCCAGAGTCTGCCACTATCAAAATGCCAGCAGTGCTGAGCAGATCGCCCCATAGCTTCTGGAAATAGTACAGTGCAATGAAATTTATGAAGTTAATGAATGCACTTTTGTTGTATTTTGGTGTACCTAATGTGACCGCTGAAAAATGTAGGGAAGAGATGAGGAAGGAACATGAAGCAATTAGAAAGAGTAAGGAGCAGGAGTTGGAAAATTAACGTGTTGTTGGAGCTTGAATTTGAAAAAGTAAATCAGCTAAATGTGGGAACTGTCCAGGAAAAGGTCAAAGAGAGTGGTTTCATGCCTCTTTGGGGTGGCACCACGAGGTGTTATTCACTTGCAGAATGCAAGCTTCTGGAGGGCACATCCGTCTGAACAAGTGACTCTACTGATGCAGAGCCAGTAGTTGTCTTGTAATTAAACAACAGTTCCTTGAATTTGATGTGAGCGGCTTTTGGCATCCAGTACAAACTGAGGAAGAGAGGTGATTTGGGCTTTCTTTTGGCTAGTTGAAGACCACCCTTGCTGCTGTATTCTGAATCATTTTTAAAGGTTTGATAGTGCATGCTGGAAGGCCCGCTAATAGAGGATTACAATAGTCTAATCTGGAGAGTTTGGACCAGGAGTTGTGTGGCCTGATCTAGTAGGAAGGGTCTAATCTTCCTAATGTATAACACAAATCTGTAGGACAAGGCCATTGTAGTAATATTTTCAGCGAACTCTGATGTTCCTAGCAGAGAAAACCTTAGTTCCCTTTCGAAAGGGAACTCGAGCTGCGTCAGCTGACGCTATGGGGGGAACGCCTCCAGCGTGACCGGTGTCTGAACTACTATCAAACCACAGCAATCCTATTGACCGGCGACAGCCTATGATGTCATCAAGGTGCGACCAGGAAGTATATAAGGGCGCCTTGCAAACATGACACCAGCATCTTCGTCTTCAGGGACTGTTTTTGTCTGAATGCTTCAAATCAAAGGTAATCCAGATTCATTTATTTTCTGCCTGGGATTAAGAGCATGCACAGTCAAGCTCTTGTGGAGTCATTTGTTCGATTGTGTGTAATGTGAGCGAAGTTTTCAATCCGAGATCGCTCCGTTCTCGTCTAGCGCTCTTCCTGAGGGAAGAGCGTTTTTGCATCTGAGATTAGTGATGTGATCCCCGCTCACGCTGAGGCTGAGCGCGGATGCACGTCACATTCCCTCGGATGGGGTCGCCGATCGCCGTGAGGGGATGTTTCCCTCCGGCGATCTAGCGACTGACGAGACTAATCACGAATGCTCGTAGGGATGGCTGGTGAGAAGGGAAATTAATTTCTCAGCCATCCTGACTGTGTATGCTGAGCCGATGGCTGTTATGAGCGCGCTGCATGCAGGCTGCGGCCGTCATGTGGGCGCATTAAAGGAGAGATCGCTCGTTTAAACGGAACGATCGATTTCTCCCCGGCCATAAAACCGTCGGCTCAGTTGAGCTTTTCCATTCCTTCCTGATCTCCTGACTGAGATCGTGAGGGTATGGAAGAACCCATATTCAGTGTATTCACGGACATCAGCGGGACAATGCTGATGTTTGGAGGATGGGTGTTCTAGCTCCAACCCTGCCATCTGAGCTTCTTTCAACTATGTTTCAAGAAGTTTAGATGGCGGGGCATACACGGCAGCGGGTCAGCCTGGTGCTACTTTTACGCCGTGTCGGTGTTGCAAGTATACTGGGAAGACCTGCTGAGGAATCTCAATCAGGGAAAATACCCTGACCCGCGGCGCAGCTGTGCGCCATATCAGCGATAGCAGGGCCTGCGGGCCAGTGTCACAGAAGCGCGGGTGGTGGTGTCCGAGGACCCGCACACCGCTGAGATCCGGGTCCCAGGCAGGCGGGAGGCGTCACGGTATACGGACCAGTGACGGGGCCTGAGTGCCAACATCGCCTCTCATGCTCCCCGCGGTTAAGGGCGGGGCGCAAAGAGGCGGACTCCCACATAAGAGGAATAGTATCACAACGCTGTTGGCGTGAATGAAATATCCCTCCCTTAGGTGGGTGAGTTAAGAATTACATCTCATTTACTGCACTTCTTCATTTTCTCCCCAGGCGCTTCTTACATCCGGCCCTGAGGGGGGCCATGACGATGATACTCTAGACCCCGCCTGGCTGGGCTGTGAGAAGCGCACCCTCAGGCGGTTGCGCTCCCAAACATGCATACTGTGAGTAAAACGTATGTGTGGATATCGTCGCGCAGGAGGCGAGCTGGTAAGTCCCCCTTGCGAGGGAAACATTTATTATTTATGTTGTGTGAGACTTCATGCTCCCCGCCAAGGGTTTGGGGATCACGGTATCGATGGAGGACACCATAGGGCCCTGTAGTTCCCCTGTCCGGTGGCTAGAACGATTTTTTAGATGCCGTTATGTGGTATGTCTAGAGCTAGCTTTGCTAGGAGAGAATAGCCGCCATTGTATGTACAGCTGTGCGAACAGTTTTTTTGCCTTCTCTCTGTGTGATGAAGCAGTATTGAGGCAACCGCTCATTCTTGTAGGAATGTGCTGTTGTTTTAGGCGAGTGTGCTCTCCTAGTCAAACAGGAAGCTCTTAGCCACCCCAGGGTAAAGCGGTCAACGTTGCCCCTCGTGGAATTTCATAGACGGGAGGGTGAGTTTAGGCTTACGCACGAACTACAGATTTATGTCTAGCCTCGCAGGGCTTAGACGGAGTATTATTGAGGTTTTTTCGCTTCCCCGAGCCGCGTATAATACTCTTATGTAGGCTGGCCCTCTCCGGGCCACTGCATCGGTTGGCCTAGGCTTTTGCGGGATGGGGGGCATTTCTTTCCAAAGAAGGAAAGTAATTATCGCCCGAGGCCCTCGGTTTGAATATTGCAGGGCATTTTCTTTCGCATCCCTAGTCAGCCTCCTCTTACATTAGAGTCGTCCGGCCAAGGCCCGCCCCCTTCTCTGCGTTTTGGGGTTTTTAGTAATGCAGGTCGGTGTGAAGCAGAATGAACAGCGACTTAGCCAGTGGTCGCGGGGCGGGGTTTGGCGTCCCACGCTTGTATGCAGGTGGGCTATTTTTTGCGAAAACCCCGCTTTCCAGAGCTTGTTGTGGCTGCCACCTTCTGGCGGCCCCTGGCCCCATCCTGGAGGATGTTGGGCCGGTGGGTAGCATATTTGTGAATTTTTTTTTTTTTTTTTTGCCCTCTGCTCTGTGTCTTCTGCTCCACCTTTTAGGGCTCGGGTTGAGCTGCACTCGCAACCTGCGTGCTTCGTAATGGTTCGGTCGGATGCTCCCCTGGAAGCCGAAGCATTGCCATGGCTGACGCCCTAGCGTGAACAGTAGGCCGCTGCATGAAGGAAGAGCGGCCGCCCTGACGCAGGTGACTTAAGTTGTACTCCCCTCGCTTTGAGGGTCTAGGTACTTTCTGCTGAGTACACTGCTTTTGGCAATGTGTTTAGGCTATGTCTGTAGGCACTGCCGGATGGGACTGCGTCATCGCATGGAGGACCCCGTGAGCCTCCGGGATGAAGCCAGCCCCGGGAGGGGCATGGGCTACCAGCTGGCTGTGAGCAGCCAGCTTGGGCAGTCCTGGCAGTGGACTCTGAGCAGGAGGCCTCAGCAGGCCTCCTTGCGGGTGAGTCGTGACATCGGGCCAATGTGCGCCTGGGAGGAATATCCCCGACGATGTCGGCTTCAGCAGTACCTCGTCGACAAGCAGGACCATCATGGCCTCCCTGGGGTGATTCCCCAGGTGGTAACTGGATGTCTAGGTCTTCGTCAGCCAAGCAGACAGCCACTGTCAGCCCGACTTGGAGCGGCCAGCAATCATCCGACCTGCCAGCGAGCATTCGTCGCTGGCATGGCTACAAGCCCAGTTAGTAGGCCTCCCTAGGCCTCCCTGAGGGCCTGCTGGGGTGCAGCAGGCCTTGCCGGGCTTCCCTTGAGGGGGTATTCCCGTGCTTCAGGTGTTAGACGGCAGGTAGTAGGCCTCACCAGGCCTCCCTGAGGGCCTGCTGTGGTAGCAGTAAGCCACGTCTGGCTTCCCCCAAGGGGTTGTTCCTGGGCTTCAGTCACTGGTTGATAGGTAGTAGGCCTCGCGGGGCCTCCCTGAGGGCCTGCTGGGATGCAGCAGGCCTCATCTGGCTTCCCCTGAGGGGGTACTCCAGGGAACTAGCGCTGGATAACAGTTCCTGGGCTCCAGTCACCAGATGGCAGGTAGCAGGCCTCACCAGGCCTCCCGGAGGGCCTGCTGGGTTGCAGCAGGCCTCATCTGGCTTCCCCTGAGGGGGTGGTCCAGGGCCTCGGCCACTGGGTGACAGGGATTAGGCCTCGCAAGGCCTCCCGGAGGGTGAGCCCCGGTTCCCGGTTCCTATGACAGTGAGCATGGTTGCTAGCCAGGGCGGCTAGCATGATCTGCTATCAGGTAGCGGGCCTCACCAGGCCTCCCTGAGGTCGTTCCCTGGTCTCAGTGCCGGCTACGAGTAGCCTGGCAAGTAGTAGGCCCTGCGGGGCCTCCCAGGGGGAATGAGTTCCTTGGATGGAGACACATAACTGGCTCAAGCTGACAGCTAGTGGTTCCTGCCATCAGGCTTCGGTCCTAGCCGGCAGCACCTGATGGCGGGCGCATACTCTAGCACGACGAGTTTACACTGCTGCTATGCGGTCCTTACAGGACAGGGACTTGCATAGGTTGCCTACAGCATGGTACCTACCAGGCAGGCTTAAGAGCTCCCCTCTTAGGAGGGTTGTCTGTGAGCTTACGGCCGCCTGGGCCTGGTCAGTTGGTCGTAGGCCCCTCGGGGCCTCCCTGTGAGATCAGCCTGTAGGCCTTCTCAGGCCTCCTGAGCACCCCTGTAATGTATGTGCTCGGTAGATCCTAGGATCGAGCAGCTGACTCCCCTCGCTAGCAAGGGTGGGAAAGCACTACGCTGAGCGCTGTTCTCCAGGATAGCCCGTCTCTGAGTTCCGGCCTGAGGCGGACACTGCCAGTTCGCAGTCCCTCAGCTTGATGCCTCTCCAGAGGCGAGTTTCCAGAGGCTCTGTTGTTAACAGACTGGGCTGGCAGACGGAAGCGTCCCGCATAGTGACGCCAGGTCAAGCCTCCCTGGTGGCATTCGGTGAAGTTCTTCCCGAATAGTGACTGGCTGGGGCGCCCTCGGGTCCCCTAGCCACATTCCCTTAAAGGAACCCCTTCTGTCGAACAGGTTGGTTCCAGGCCTTTGAGCGGCCGGGGTAGGGTACATGAAGGTGCCCCAAGGCCACAGCTCGGGCTATGACCGTAGGGAATGCTGTCACTGACAGCCTAATGTGACCAGAGGGGGAGTGGTTCAGGCATTTCAGTTGAATTTGCTTGTCCTGACAGTTGTCACTGCCCGTAGGCATGCACTCCCCTCGGCATGGCGGCGTGGGTATATCGTTCCCCATAGCGTCAGCTGACGCAGCTCGAGTTCCCTTTCGAAAGGGAACGTCCCCGGTTACGAATGTAACCTTAGTTCCCTGAGAACAGGGAACGAGACGCTGCGTCACTTTTGCCATGCCTCGGGGCCTGCCTGCGAACAGTCCCTTCAGACGAAGAAGCTGGTGTCATGTTTGCAAGGCGCCCTTATATACTTCCTGGTCGCACCTTGATGACATCATAGGCTGTCGCCGGTCAATAGGATTGCTGTGGTTTGATAGTAGTTCAGACACCGGTCACGCTGGAGGCGTTCCCCCCATAGCGTCAGCTGACGCAGCGTCTCGTTCCCTGTTCTCAGGGAACTAAGGTTACATTCGTAACCGGGGACGTTTTGTGGGTGTTGGAGGAGAGTAAAGATTGGTGCATTTGCACAAGAAGTCTAGTTTGGTTTTAGGAGATGTTGTGGTTTTTATTGGCTCTCCATTGTTACTTTAGTCTCTTGCAAGGTTCCCACCCTGGTGGCATTAGAAAAGGAAGTATTTTCAGCCTGTGTGGCCCCTATGCCTAAAGGGAGCCCCATAGACATGGGTAATACCATGTTCTCCCATTTATTTGGTGGGTTGAGTTGCAAGAAGTTATGTAGGAATGTTTTTGTTGAGGCTCAGAGGTTAACTTCGTTGTGAGAATTTGCTGTCTCTTGGGTCTGGAGTGAAGATATAGCTAAAGGCGTATACTGGGGTGATGGGGTTTTAATGCGAAAATGACAACCTCCTGATCACTTAGCTACGGAAGATTGGAGTTTGGAAGAGCCTACGGCAGGATGTACAGGTAAACGGAAGACCCATGAAAAGATTTTGCAGCCTTGTTTCTGGCCTAAATTGCACAAAGATGAGATTGCATATTGTAGGTCATGTCATGCTTGTCAGGTGGTTGGTAAACTTAACCAGAAAAATCCAGCTGCCCCTTTGCGTCATTCTCCAGTGTTTGAGGAAGCGTGGTCTTAGACGCTGATAGACTTCGTGGGCCCTTTGCTCAATAAAAAAAGGTACATGAATACCTTGCCACCATTATGGGAGTGAGAGTCGCTATAAGGCTGTGCCTGGCATGTTCACCTGTTCTTGTTGTTCCAGATTACGGAAAACTATTTAAGCTGGCTGTTGATGCATGTGAAAGGGGAGTGGTAGCTGTTATGCTTCAACCCAGCTCTACAGGGCCCCACAAATTTCCAATGTAAAGCGATTTAGAAAAATGCAACTGAAGTGTGCTCTCGTAGAAAGCCATTGGGCAGATTTTTTCAGATTATTTTCACGTTAGGTAAATACACCTTTACGTAACCTCACTGCAGACAAAAAGGATATCAGTCTGCTTCAGCTATGTGTCTGCATCAGTTTAGTAGCTAGTTGGCATGTCTGTTCTTCCCATATGGAGTACTATATCAAATAAATTAAGGTATAAATCCTTTAGTTTAAACGTCCTCATGTGAATAGCTTTTATATGAAATAGTTCTGTTGTGTTTTTTTTAATTTGTTCTGAGAATAGACATTACCTTTTTCCCTCACTGGAACTTTTAATATTCTAAAACAACATTCACACGCAACAAATACATAGGCAATTCTAAGATGGCATTCTATACATCTGCCGTGTATACTAAAGGCTGTCGATCATTATTAGAGCGCCACCCTCAGGCTGAATAATGCAAGGACATTAGAGTTCTGCTAAAATGTGTCTGATGTGTTCAGCGATTAGGATAGCTTACAAAATGTTTATCATAAACTAGCGATAAGAGTCCTAAATAAATGTATGGCCAGGAGCCACTACTGTCTACCATTGAGAAAGGGGCTTTGGCTCTGCTTTTGGCTGTTCGCCACTTTGAAGTTTATTTATTTAGTGCACTAGGAAATCTTGTAGTGTATACAGATCATAACCCATTGATTTTCCTTGCTAAGTTTAGACATCTCATCAGCATGTTTTCTGTTGGAGTGTCTTTTTGCAGCCATTCAAAATATTACAAATACACATACACCATGTAGAAATAATGTAATGGTAGATACCTTATCTGCCTGTACATTTGAAAGATTAGGAGGGTTAGGAGGATAAGTTATGATACAAATTGAGATTGAATGTCTCAGGAAATGAGGCATAATATAAGATTATCCTGTAAGTTTCAGAGCTGAAAACGCCCTTGTTAGTCAAAGATAAGCTTTTATAGACACCAGGCCCAGAAAACGAGTGTTTGCTTCTACTGACGTCAGTGCGCGACGAAACACCGCCTATACAGAATAATAACCGTGCAAAGTTCAGTAGCCCCGCCCACTGATTCATGGGATCAAGCAAGCAACAGCAATAAACAAGCTGAAGATTATAGCAAGACACTGTGCTATTCCTATTTGTGGAAGAACACAGTCGCTGCGTAACCTTCTTTTGGATCCTAATATTAGGAATGTGTGGTTGAACTTTATTCTTAATGAAGTTCCAGCTCACGTGGGGCAGATGTGGTGTTCACTTATTTCACCGCGGGATCGTTACTAAACAAATCTCACAGTCACAATGCTATTCTTCTATATTGGATCCGACAGGAGGAATGGTGCAACACACTTATGTCAGTAAAACGTGTTTTTTTATATGTAATAGTATTGCATTGTTATAGATCGTTTTGCTTATGTGTACGTGTCTAACAGAGCAGTTACCTTTAGATCTAAGTCACCTTTAGCACGCTGGACTCAGACACGTATGGACCAGGGCTCGCAAAGCCTAACGTCCCAGAGCTGTGCATTTCTCCAAAACTGAAGCCCGTCAGCAGGCAGATGAATCTCGTAATATTCCTTTTGTTCTGCTGTTCTCTCTCTTGATGTGACATTTGAAGGGCGCTCGCGCACGTGTATGTGTGTGCGCACGGTTTGCGCTTATAACGACCGATCGTGCAGGCCATGTAATACAAAAATAATAATCCAATCAATCGCTGGTAGAGGAGAAATAAATCATTGTGTTTGATAAAGACGTACTTAAATTAGTCTGGTTGCCGCTTTCAAATAACCCCTCCCTTATGTGAACTGAACTGACAGGGGCTAGATATGACAGCGGAGCTGAACTCATTAAATATGTAAATCTTTTTCAATCCTATACTCCCTGTCGTGTACCAATCCTAGCCGTGGCCGTTAACTTCCTCAAAACCAGTGTAGAAAATAAGGTATCGTTAAGGTTTTAACGGTATTACTACTCTTACCGATACTTCCATCTTAATAGCAACGTTCTGTTAAGATCACTGCAGGTTAGGTATTGTTGGTTTTGCCTGTGTGTGAAGTTTTGATCTGTTTAACGCCGCATTCACACGGGGCGTAGGCGTTAACGCTTCCCATTTACTTTGAATGGTTGACATCATCCGTTGCCGAACTGAATTGTGGGTTCCGTCGCGGCGCTCCACTCGCAATGCAAGCGGCAAAAGTTGAAGATCTCAACTTTTCAAGCGCCAGCGCAGGCGTCATCCAATCAGATCACCGTATGCAAATATCCTACAGCAGACGCTAGCCAATTGCGTTCATTACTGCTCCGTGAACCGTCCAGACGCAGCTCCCGGACCACAACGTGATATTCTTCCCGCTGTCTGCGCTTTTTCAGGATTTAATGTACTTAACAGCTTTGTGCACATGTGCAGTGCACTGACAACAACTACACGGGCAATCGCACTCACACATACAACCAAATCGGCATCCATTTCGTCTCACAGACTAGCTGTCATAAAAAGGCGCTTTTTTGTGTTGTGTTTTGGTCCAAGTGGCAAGTTAATGTGATTGGCTGTTGTCACTGTGACGATCGCGTCAGCACCCAGCTTCAGCCACGCCCTCCGTCAAGCGTTAACGTCTACGCCCCATGTGAATGCGGCGTAAGTGCTCCGTGCATGATGCGTTGCATGTGTGCTTGCCTGGGCACCGTTGCCATAGAGATCGATTTGAGTGACATAGCTCCTAGTGCGAGGAGAAAGGGAGACAGGGACAGGGGGTTTTGGCCAGTGGTGATATTCACATTACTTTCACTTTAAATAAACATTTATAATTTTCTACTGTCCAGTGATAATTTGGACAGAAAACAGAATGGTAGCCTATATGTTAATATAGCAATGAATGCAATCTTAATTGTGTGGAGAGGGGCAATTAAATGCCACAGGATGTTTTTTTTTTATTCCATTGCGTTACTTTTCTTTTGTTTTGAATGTAAACATTACCCTAGATTGTTTGACTGTTGCGCTTGCATCCCTTCCATACGTTTGCATAGTATTGTGCATGACGCGGCTTTATAAACACAGCACTCAAGTAAAATTAAAAAAAAAAAATCTCATCTCTAGACCCGCATATCGCATTTTAATCACACAACTGCATCCTGTGTGAATGGCCCTATAAACTAAGAGATAAACAGCACATTTTTATTTCAGTTAAAATTGTTTAAATAAAAGCATGCTTTTAAGGTTTCAACGGAACTATGCTTTGCATTTTAAACACTTAGCTACATTGTTCTCTGTCCATACAATAAATGCATGTTCTTAAATCAACTTGCATCAATTACAACATCATGGCTGCTTAGAAGGAGGATCCGGTTACCTGCAGCCAGATCTTTCACCCATAGAAAACATTTGGTCCATCATAAAGAGGAAGATGCGACAAAGAAGACCTAAGACAGTTGAGCAACTAGAAGTCTGTATTAGACAATAATGGGACAACATTCCTATTCCTAAACTTGAGCAACTTTTCTCCTCAGTCCCCAGACGTTTGCAGACTGTTATAAAAAGAATAGGGGATGCCACACAATGGTAAACATGGCCTTGTCCCAACCTTTTTGAGATGTGTTGATGCCATGTGTTGATTATTTTCCCATTGGGGGGGGGGGGGGGGGGGAGGAAATGCACGCCCATAAACACTGCAGATCCACTTGTCCATGAACACTTATGTCCTTATAGTCCGCGCCGCGCTCCACTTTATTCCTATGGGTGACTTCAAGCGACTTCAACGCTTCAGCACAGCATTCCGGGAAGGCAGTGCTGCATTTGAACCGATTTGAACGCAGAAATGACGGGAAGCTTCACAACATCGCGGATCTCCACGGTCACTGCTGTCACAGGACTTCACCCAATCATACTGAAGAAGTGTGTTTTGGACGGAGTGGTCTCAGCGATAAAGGTTCGGTCCTGCTTTGGAAACAGGCGGTGAGTTAAACTGCTTCAAATGTCTCTGTTGTTTGCTATCGTCGCGTGAGTAAACATCAGTAAACAACACGATCGTGTATAGTTAATTTATCAATGGCGCATGCGATCTGTGGTGTGTGTTTAAATACATTTGTTTCGCTGACCACTATAGGTGTCAGTAAAATCACCCTATCATAAACCTAGCGTTCTCACAAAGTGTGCTTCGTCATTCAAATGCGCTAATGGACTCTATTGTTGTTCTATGTATAACGTTACACTAGTCTGACGTGCAAAACCGTTTTGCTTGCTACTGCTAAGGTTTAGTCGCATACATAGTCCATAAACCGAATCATGTCCTCATAAACTGCGAGTAAACAAACGCAAATGTTGACAGGCCACTAAATACAGTACATACCACAGAGACGGACGTCCTGCTGTTGCTGTTTCTCCTGTTCAATTTATTTCAGCCTCCGGATCTGATTCTGGATCATATATGTATTTGTTGAATCTGGGCAGCGTTTTCTTCTCCACGCTTGAGGAAGTCACCGCTTTGCGCATTCGTCATTCTTTAGCTCCGCCCACATGATACGCCTCCAGGCCCTCGTTTTTTTCCGGAAAGATTCGGTACAGCCTACATTTCTTTTATAAATATAATTAAACTAAAGACTTTCCGGAGAAATGAAGGATGCAATACTACTCTATAGGTACTGAAGATTGACATGAGATTGACTGAAACTGAAAACCCCTTTAAAATTATAAATTTTCTCAGTTTAAACATTTGATATGTCATCTATGTTGTATTCTGAATAAAATATTGACATTTGAAACTTCCAAATTATTACAATCTGTTTTATTCACAATTTTTACAATGTCCCAACTTTTTTGGAATTGGGTTTGTAACAAATTTCAGCATGAAATTGTGTAGTAAAGTGTTCTGTGTGTTTCAGCGGAAAGCCGGAAAATTCTGTTATGGCGGGGAAAGTGTTCGGAGAAAAATCTTACTGACCCTAAAAATCTTACTTTTTAAGGGTTGTTACAACCTGACATTGTTTTTAAATACGCTGATTTACAATTAAATAATAACAATAATAAAATGTATCTAATATTAATTTCTGATGGCATTTCAGTTTTGAGTATATGTATCTGAGCTTTTTTATTTTCATCATTTACTCTTTTGACAACTTCTCAGTGAGACCAAGACCTTGTATGAAAACTCAGTTGGATTTAAACCCTAAAGAGAAAAGATTCAAGTCTGTGTCTTTAAAACCAGATTTGTCTTAAATCATTTTTTATCGTGTTTGAATGAAATGATGTCCTTCAAAACTATATTAGCCATATTTCAATGAAGCCGCAATGCAAATGTTTACTATTCATTACCGATTGGCTCAGTGGAAGTTATACAAATGTGTGTGCGTTTACAAATTTTCTTACTGCACCATAAAGCTTTTTATTCACTCATATTCCCTTTGCCCTTCATCTGTCTCTGTTAATATAAATATTTCCTATAATAAGTCCAGGCTTGTCAGGGGTTGAGAACAAAACATTGGCTTTCATGGGGAGAAAATTGCTGAAGTATCAGCATGCAGGCTTACGCTCAAGCATCAGGGCAGGTGCATCACACTGTTTTGTTCACAGCTTAGCCCCAAATACCCATTTCCCATCAGCCCAGGTGAATGCGCTCTAATCCCGATCAGCTCAATGGTATTACGGTATTAACAAAGACAAATAGGTAGGAGGATCCAGCGGTACATTACAGAGGTGTGTCTATCTATCTATCTATCTATCTATCTATCTATCTATCTATCTATCTATCTATCTATCTATCTATCTATCTATCTATCTATCTATCTATCTATCTATCTATCTATCTATCTATCTATCTATCTATCTGTCTGTCTGTCTGTCTGTCTATCTGTCTGTCTGTCTGTCTGTCTGTCTGTCTGTCTGTCTGCATATCTGCATATCTGCTTATCTGCAAGCACTGAGGTCCCAGGCCATTGAGGGAAGTAATAGTACTTTAAAATCTATTCTAAATGTAACTGGAAGCCTGTGTAAAGACCTAAGTGCTGGTGTGATATACTTATATTTTCTGACTCTACTCAGAATCCTGGCAGCAGTGTTCGGTATGAGCTGCAGCTGTCTAATAGCCTGGTTAAAACCAGACCATTATCTGTAGTAACTGAGTTACATTCTGGCAAAGCTTCATAGACAAATCATTTCCAAAGGGAACCAATGGACGTTGCTCAAATGCCTCTGGGCGCAATTGGATAGACCTAGAACCAATCAGCGATGAAGGAGATGACGATTGCAGAGCGGGGGAAACATCTGAGACTCTGACAGCAGTTCACTGTTTGTGATTTCGAGGAACAATTTTGCAATGGCCTCTGACGACTTTTGCCGTTGTTGTAAAAGAAATATGATAAAAGCTGGTGTTCACCGCCACTCCATCAACATTTTTGCACAACTTGGATCACCTAATAGCATCTCAGACCAACTGAAACATCTCGGATTGATGGTCGAACAGAAAACATCAAGCTCTGATCGCATTTGCCCCCATTAAGCATTTGTATTGTGCTTAGAACACGATTTGCAATATTTGGAAAATAAAATAATATTGATGAGTCTTTGGAAAATTGTGTCTCACAAACTTCAAATTCAGTCATTTCAGATGTGTTTGAGCATAGTTATGCTGGTCATTTATTTATAATTATGACTACCAGATCTAGTGGGAGGAAATAAGCACAGAAAGGCCATCAGATACAGTGCTGCTGTGTGGTGTTAGCACATGATCACATTCCCCATCCTCCTCATCAAAGTAGCCGGGGTAATCCACATCTGGTAGGTAAGTGTTGTTCCTTGCTCAGGTTTTAACGAAAAGGAAAAGTTAAAAAACAGACGCAATAGCTGACTGGAACAAGTGATGTCCCACGGCGTTATCCATCTTTGTGATGTACAAAATCTGCTTCACCGTCGTTGAGCTGTCATCATCGTGTAAAGCCCGCCCCAACGTTTCTGATTGGTGCCGCAATTTTGACGTATTAGAAATGGGCTTGAATGGGCTCTTCGCCAGACTACTTGTAGAGCAAGTCTAAATTTGCCGGTAGTTGTCTGTGTTTTCCCAGGTTAGCTGTCTAATGGTCTTTTGGGAAGGCCGGTGGGAAGACCATTACAATAGTCCACCCTGCTGGTGATGAAAGCATGAACGAGTTTTTCTAAATCGTGCCTGGAGACAAATTATCTAATTCTTGTGATATTTTTCAGATGATAGTATGCTGATTTAGTTATTGCTTTAACATGACAACCGAAACTCAGGTCTGACTCCAGAATCACACCAAGATTCCTGACTTGATTTTTTGTTTTTAGACCTTTTGCCTCAAGATATGCGTTCACCTTGAGAATTTCATCTTTATTTTCAAATGCAGTGATTTCTGTTTTGTCTTTGTTTAAAGGGTTACTTCAGCGATTAGCATATGGCTTTGTATCAGTAGAAACCCTGGAGTATATTCAAATGATTGTGCTTTCCCCCCTCATATCCCCCGAGACAAGAGATTTACGCATTTTATTTCTGGAAAAATTCCTCCTATGATGCAAATTGACAATATTTGCATCATAGGAGGAATGTTTGGCCAAAGGCTAAAGACTACAGCCAGCAGAGGGAGCCATTTCAGTTCATGTTTTGAACCCGCGCATGGGGGGTGGAGATCACACTCAGAGCTCAGCTCGCTTTTTTATTTTTCCCTTTACCATTGTTGCACTGAGATTCTTCGGAATGAAAAGTGCATTATAAATAAATGATATTATTATTATTAATAATATTATTTCTAGGCTATGAAGAAATATCAGCAATGTTCACTTGGGTTTTGTAATTGGATGCAATGGTAATCTGAGTGAAAGTTACAATCTATAGATGAGTATTGCCAGTGCAATTTACTTGTGTATTTTACATTAAAAATGAGTGGTTCTAGTAAGTAAATATTACTTAGAAATAGCACGAGTAAAGATTACAAGCACTTTCTGTGTGGAAAAAGTTGCTTAGCTTTTTTGGTAACACTTTACTTGAAGGGGTGTGCATAAGACTGACATGACACCTTCATAATCATGACATGACACGTGTCATGAATATGAACGAGTTTTTATGCATGTTTATGACAACTGTCATTAAGTGTCATTCGCTTAATTATGTCATTTTTAATGCAATGATGACATTGCAGAGTTGTCTTTGTTATGACAACTTGACATAAACCAATACATCATAACCTGTCAGTGTCTTTGTCATGACAACTTGACATTACCAAGACAACATAACCTGTCATAAACAGACATGAAATGACATAGCAGATTAATTATCAAATTTAAGAAACTACTTCGCTTTTTGGGTTTACATTACATTAGTTGCTAGGCAACGTGGGGGAGAGGACGCTGGCGTTGTCTGTTCGGCGCTTCTCCACCCACAAATCATGTTAACTTTACTATTAAATTTAGATTTTATTTTATTTTCTTATGTTTGTGACTAGTCTAACAGTCAGAGCTACAAGTTGCTGATTGCTGGCAGCCACTGAGAGGACGTTGTTTGCCGTTTTTTCACCACTTCTCTTCTGTTTTTGTTTGAATGAATTTGAATTTGTGGTTGGTTTTGATTTGAAGGACATTTGATGTTGCTCGCTGCGGCTGCTCTCTCTTCTGGGTGTCGGCTCGTGGTCTCCCTCGGGCTTGAACTGCATGGTGGCTGAAGTTTGCACCAGGCTAGCGTCATCAGCGTCCGGCATGATGTTTATTCATGTATTGTTATTTTTTCCCTTTGTTGCACTTTGAGATTCTTCGGAATGAAAAGTGCGTTATAAATAAAATCTATTATTATTATTATTATTATTATTATTATTATTATTATTAAACTGTCATGTGGTTGGTTTTGACGTTGGCTGTCATTAGGCTATTATAATGTCATGATTTTTCTATAAATTTAATTTGTCATTTACATGTCATTAAGTGTCAATACTCTGTCAAATTATTTTATAACATTGTCATGAATCTATTTCTTGACCTAAACTACAGTGGTACAAGTTGAATTTGTCATTAACATGTCATTAAGTGTCAATACTGTGTCAAATTATTTCATAACATTGTCATGAATTTATTTCTTGACCTAAACTACAGTGGTACAAGTTGAATTTGTCATTAACATGTCATTAAGCGTCAATACTGTGTCAAATTATTTCATAACATTGTCATGAATCTATTTCTTGACCTAAACTACAGTGGTACAAGTTGAATTTGTCATTAACATGTCATTAAGTGTCAATACTCAGTCAAATTATTTTATAACAGTGTCATGAATATTTAGCTTGACCTGAAATATGGCGTCATAGAGGAAATCGTACAGAGTCATTAAAAACTATTAATATAACTCAAAATGATAGAGTGGCATAGACATATACACCTATATGATGATGTCTATGGTGGCACCACTGGTTATGTGTACGCTGTAACAGTTGTTGGCAGAGCCTCAGTCAGGTTAGTTTGTTTAGGTGTTTAATGTCAATTTAGTTTGCAGTAAGTAAAAACAATTCACAACAACGTTATTTTGGGTTTAATATACTTTATTTAAACTTTCGCTCACTCTTTAACGAATAGTTTGAGTTTATTCTTACCATTTTTTTTTGTTTGTCTGTTTGTCATGGCGTGGCGGAGTCCCGTGTGCTGGTGCACCGTCAAAAGTGGTTCGGGCGGAAACGTTGGCCCTATATATAATGTTCCGGCCTAGGATCTAGTCGCAACCATTCAGCCCGGGGTGGGGCTCTAAAGACTATTCCTCTTATTTTTATACATCGGAAGATAATTTATAAAGTGAAGTCATTTGACAAAGTGTTATTTTTCTGTGTTTGTTTATGTGTGTATATTATATATATATATATATATATATATATATATATATATATATATATATATATATATATGTTTATTTTGTGTAATGGCCAATATTTGTGTACGTGTTTTCCCCTTTTTGCGTTAATTGGTGATGGTCACCTGTGTATAAATTCATGCCTTGTGTTTTTAAGAGTCAGTTCTGTGAGAGGGCAGGTCTTAAAAATTAAATGATTGATTTTATTTCTCGAACTCCTTTTCATATTTTTAAGACATTTGAAATTGTCTATTATCTAACCTTCTGTTGAAGCTGGTGGAGGAAACTTAAAACATAAAATAAAACATTATGAACTGAAAAATATTAATGATGCTGTTATTAAAAAATAATTTGACAGCGTATTAACACCTAATTACATTTTAATGACAAATTAAACTTGTGCCACTGAAAAAAATGTATGACATTATAATAGCCTCAGTCAACATCAAAACCAACCACATGACAGTTTAAGGTTAACCCTATAAGCTAAGTAAATTTCTTAAATTTGATAATCTGTTATGTCATGTTTATGACAGGTTATGTTGTCTTGGTAATGTCAAGTTGTCATGACAAAGACACTGACAGGTTATGATGTATTGGTTTATGTCAAGTTGTCATAACAAAGACAATTTCGAAATGTCATCATCGCATTAAAAATGACATAATTAAGCGAATGACACTTAATGACAGTTGTCATAAACATGCATAACAACTCCTTCATATTCATGACACGTGTCATGTCATGATTATGAAGGTGTCATGTCAGTCTTATGCACACCCCTTCAAGTAAAGTGTTACCGCTTTTTTTAAGTAAATGTCACTCCAAATTTTTTTCAGTGTATCAGTAGCTATTTAAAGGAAGTGTATGTAAGATTGTGGCCAAAACTGGTACTGCAATCACTTTCAAATGACTGTAGAGCGGTGTATCCCCTCTCCCTCTCCCCCTGACTCGAGGTTGCCAGATAGGCTGCAGGATCCAGCAGGAACGATTGTAGCTGCAGCTATGGTAACTAGAGCAGATCTGGCAACTCGGATGCCGAAACACTACTGACTTCGTGATTAATCGATAGGTGGAGGGTGGAGCTTTGGGCCAAAACACAACATGACAACATCAACATCAGGTGAGGGCTACAACAACAACTTTTAAATGACAATATCCTGGCCGGACTACTGTTGTCAGTGATATAAGTATTTGAAATTAACATGATTTCTTAATGTCTCGTGACATATCAGAGCCATTTTATGATTGATTGAAATACATTTATTGCATACAGTTCCTTTAAGTTGATGTTTTGCCTGTATCTGTGTTTAATATAGTAACCATGTTTTTTGGTTTTGCATAGTAAAACCATTGTTACTTTTCACATGGGTTGTGTTGTTGTCTGCCCTAGCTACTTCTAAGCCTATTATAAAACAATGTACTTATTTGTCTGCTGAATTATAGTGATAGTAATGAGGTGCTACTGCTAACAGTTGCTAGCAGTTTAATACTTAACTAAGTAAGCAAAGACGAAACTACAAGCGTCTATTTACAGATGAAACTGACCTGCACTTGCACAGGTCAGCTTCTCCTCTCTGCTCCAGCTGGGCACTTCCACTCCAGTCTAGAGATTCTAGCATTGATTTCTCTGATTGAAAAAAAACCTTCTGGCAGAGGCGCGTGCGCAAACCGAATCGTAGCGTTTGCCAGTCAAAATAATTCATGATTCATTAGAGATGCCACCAGATTAAAAGAAACAAGCCTGTTTTTTTTTACTTTTTACTTTCACTCTTGACATTTTTACACAAATATCTGTATATCACAATATCTTACATTTTCAAACCAGGCTAGTTTCTTTAGTTTTAATCTGGTGGCATTGCTAATGAATCATGAATTAGTTTGACTAAAAAGTACAGATCTACTTAAAGTAGATTAAAAATGTACTTAAGTACAGTAACGATATGTACTTTACTTCCTATCTTTGTGTAATAGCCTACACTACTGGCCCTATTTTAATGATCTAAGGGCATGGTCTGAAGCGTCAGGTGCTCTAAGGGCGTGTCCGTATCCACTTATAGTAGTTCAACAACGGAAAAAAATGGTCAGCACACCAGGCGCATTGGTCTAAAAGTGTTGTAGTATCTTAATGAGCCATGGATGTGTTTTGGAATGAATGTGCAAAAAACCAATATGAGTCTCATCTCCCTCATCTCCCCCATTTCCTTTAACTCTTTCCCCACCAGCATTTTTACAAAAGTTGCCAGCCTCCGCCAGGGTTTTTGACAATTTTCACGAAAATGTAATAGCCCATAGAATATATTTTTTTATGAATATCTGAGCATGCAATATATCAAAATAAAGAACTGACCCTGTTCTTTTAAACAAACAAACAAACAAACAAACAAACAAACAAACAAACAAACAAAAAAAAAGTTTTATTCTAGCTTCATGCATTCCTTTTTTATCAACTCTTATATAAGAGTAAGTTTCATTAAAAAAGCAACATTTTGAACAAAAAGCAGAGAAAAACAGAAAATTCCGTTTTTGGCTTGGAAGCGTTTTCTCACAAATAACGGAACATGTTTGGCGGGGAAAGAGTTAAAAGCCAGTTGCGCTTGCACCATGGCGGATTCACTATTTAACATGGCAGAAAATAGACACCCTCAATCTCAGTTTAAATACATGTGTGTATTGCCACGACTGGTTAAATAAGTAGCCAATTTCATTCATCATTACTGTAATTCTGATACATGCAATGACTATCCATTATGACATGTAGGTACTTTTATCTTTATGTACACAATAATAATCTTTTACATTGCCATCCTTTTATTTTTAATATTCGGCATGTTTGTGTGCTGCTGCGCGTCCCTGAGTTTAATAAGCGGATAAATATTACTAACGTGCCTTTTAAATAATGCAAAAAATACGTTGTTTTCAGTTGCCTCAAAATAGCAACACGCCAACAATGCGCCTGAACACACCTTGTTTTCAGACCAGCTAACCCATGGGCGAACAGATGGGTGCGAGTACATTTGCTATTTAAACAACTTGGTGCTGAAAATTATATCTGCATTGGGTTGAAACTAGCAAAAACAAACCAAAATAAAATAAAATACCAGGTGTATGATAGAAACACTGTAAAAATGTATGGCCTTTTCATTTAAATCAATTCATTTAGTACACTATCGCTGATGTTTCAGTTATAGAAATCTCCCTTTTTACAGGTTAAACGGAAACCATTGCTTCTGTTCTCCACTGCACCATTCACTTTTCCCAACCCTTTTGTCAAAGAAATTTGCCGGTGCAATATGCTGACCATAAATATCGTCTTCCTCCAAAAGCACAGGCTCACCTCAATAAATGTATTGCCCCAGTCATGTGTAAATCATCCCTTATCCCCTCGCTGATACCTGATCTTTCAGCCGTCGGTCTTGAAACGTCTTTCAAAAAGATTGCAGATAGGATGTCCTCAGCATTCCTGGTCCAAGGAAGAGCTGTAACGGATGCCATCGGAGATTAAATTTAGAGTGAGGGATGGGGCTTGTCTTGTTACCCTGTTTAATGGAAAACAATGAGTCTTCCTAGTAGAGTCTCCAGGCTGACACATTGACCTGGATAGACCATTACGTCTTTTATTATCTGGAGAGTAGCTTCTTCTTCTTCTTCTTGTCTCCTATGAATGAATGCCACAATCCAAGACAAATTCAAAACACCTGTAACATCAATGGGCTACAGGCTTGAAAAAAACAGATAATATTAGAGATTTGTTTAAATGTATTGTATTGGTTGATATTGGATATTTAATTGTACATGCTAATTCTCTTCTAATTTTTCATTTAGATTTTCTTTGCCAGCATCCAATGCGCAACAAATATTTAAAAACCCTCCTAATTTAGTAACACTTTACATTAAAGTTCTATCTAAAGCATGTATTATTAATATTTGTTGTTTAATGGATCGAAGTTATAATGAATTAACAATAAACATCTGTATTTGTATAAACAACATAACAAAGATGAATAAATACTGCAACAAATATATAGCTCATTGTTAGTTAATACATTCACTTTAATGTTAACTAAGATAATAATAATCAATAACATTGTTAAATCTACTGTAATCTTTTGCAGATCTCAAAATGAATATCGGATTTTCTTAATGTGCATTGTAACGTTGTGATGCTTAAATGAACTTTACATTTAAAATGATCATTAGTTATTTTGTATTTATTTAGACAAACTTCATTTTAACATTAGTTCTATTTTAATACTGAACAGCTTATCTGTGAATTCACGGAGAGAAAAAAACATTGAGATAGGAGGAGATTTTTGAGCAACAAAGAGAATGAAAAATGCATGAAAAAAGGAGAATGTGAGATATTTCCATTTGGAAACGCATCCTGACAGAAGCAGTCCATCATGTAGTGCAGCACAGAACAGACGTAATAATCTGCAGGGGAGGAAGGGAGCGAGGGCGGGGGGATTTTACCTGACAACACAGACCCCTGCAGGCCTCCAACTCCAGGTGACAAGATGACATTTATCTGAATATCTGATGGGCTGTCCAATCACCTGCTCCTCTCAAATTACAGCATTGAAGACAGGAAGTGCCAGAGGTAGACACATCGAGCTGATTAGTTATGGTTCCATCCATGTAATACAGTTCCTGTATAAAGTGGGTAAATTATTAAATGTATAATTATAATACGCTGCTGTCAGATTTCTAGGCAGCTTGACACATTTGGGAGTATGTGTTAGGTCTTGACAGGTGGATTTTTAGCTTGGAATGAAACAGGAACACACTGGAGAGACACAAGCAATACTGTACATTTGAGGTAATGTTGACTATGTACAGCTGATCTAACTATCTTTAAAGGGTAGTTCACCCAAAGTCACATTATTTGTACTCTCATATCGTTCCAAACCGATGCAGGTTTCTTTTCCCCCTTTATTTCTGTGCCATTTCTGTGTATATTTGTAAGAGCTGGAAAAAATGTGTTTCATGTTTGTTTGACGTCAAAAGATTAGGAAATAAATGATGAGTCATAAGAACTTATTTACCAATGCTTTTATATATATATATATTTTTTTTTTGAGTTTTACAGCCTGTCTAGTCACTTAATTTGAGTTGCTTGACCCGACCACAAAGAAATTAATAAATAAAATTAGGAAATTTAATTGGGAACAACAGCAACTTAGCCCTAAATAGTAGGCCACATAAAATCACATAGTGGGGTCAGCGCATGCTGAGGTGCACAGTGAGCAGAGTTAATAACTACAGACCTCCAAACTTCATGTGGCCCTCAGATTAGCTCAAGAACATTCTGTTGATAGCTTCATGGAATGGGTTTCCATGGCCGAGCAGCTGCATCCAAACACCAAGTGTAATGCATCAAAGCACACCGCCACTGGACTCTAGAGCAGTGCAGACGTGATCTCTGGAGTGGCCAATCACGCTTCTCTGTCTAGCAATCTGATGGATGAGTCTGGGTTTTGCGGTTGCCATGAGAATGGTACTTGCGTGATTGCATTGTGCCAAGTGTAAAGTTTATCGGAGGGGGATTATGGTAGGTTTTTTTTTTAGGGAACTCTTAATGCTTCAGCATACCAAGACATTTTCATGGTCCCAACTTTGTGGGAACAATTTGAGCATTGCCCCTTCCTGTTCCAACATGACTGCACACCAGTGCCCAAAGCAAGGTCCATAAATACATGGATGAGCGAGTTTAGTGTGGAGGAGCTTGACTGACCTGTTCAGGAGTCCTGACCTCAACACGATAAACGCCTTTGGGATGAATTGGAGCAGAGGCGTTGTCCAAAATCAGTGACCTCAGCTCCATACTAAACCGTGCAGATTAAGAATGGGATGTCATAAAAGTCCATGTGCATTGTAAAGACAGACATCCCAAAACTTTAAAACTTTTGGCAATACAGTGTGTGTGTATATGTATATGTATATGTATATGTATATGTATATGTATATGTATATGTATATGTATGTATGTATGTATGTATGTATATATATATATATATACATATATATTCCATTATAATATTTTCAAAAATAAAAAAATGTACTTAAATAAAATCATAATAAGATCATACAGATTGTTGGTTCTCATGTAAATGTGTGTTTTTAATTACATCAATTGGGAGTAGTGCTTTATTAGTATTGCTTCATAACTTCATTTATTTAAATACATTAATAATAATTTAATAAGTTACTGTCATCATGTGGTTCCCTTGGAAGTTTGCTGAGGCCCCCTAGTGGGCCCCAGTCCCCTGGTTGAAAACTACTAATATACAGCGGATGTTACCACTTGAAGCATATTTAATGCAACCTGACAAAACGAAAATCAATAAATAAACAAATGGACTTGTAACGGCACAATGATGAATAAAAAATGACAGTATCTAAGTACGTTGAGTAACATTATACTGTGAAGCTGTGTACAGACGCTGTACAATAAATGCAGCAGTGTGACTCAGACCTCAGTGTTTTCAACTCTGTATTATGAACTTAATGTAATAATTTGAAGACTGGATCAAACAAAGCACATACTGTACATGGAAACTTTGCCGACTGTGCTGTTTCTTTCATCTCACCACAAGTAGTTGGTTTTCTGGCAAAAGAAGTAATGTGTAGACGTCATAACCGTCAATGCTCATGTTATCATGCACCTCAAGAGCTCTCTTTGATCACTGAGAGCTGTCATGCCTGTGTTCTTAGGCAATTGTAGATGAAAAGGAATACCTGTACTTCACCAAGAAAAAAATATATTGAATTTGCTCTTTGCTTTAATTTCCCTACCTTGGGATCCAAAGCAATTCTGCTGGAGATTACAGCGAACATGTAAATTCTAATTACATTTAACAAACTGCAGACGAACAGAGGCTCTTATGAATGATTCAGAAGCACATGGTTGGCATTTTCTACTCAAAGCCAAAGATACTATTGTTTGCATTCACTGTGCTCTACAATTTAACACTCATAATAATTATTATAGGTGACAAGCATATACTTTTAGTTAAGTTATTTATATGTGTGGCCTACTCAGCATGGACATGAATGTCAATGCTTTATTTACAAACTCATGAGACTTTAATGGAAGAGACTCCACTTACCTGAATATACACTATATTGCCAAAAGTTCTGGAACGCCTGTCATTACATTCACATGAACTTATGACATCCTATTCTTAATTTGTGTGGTTTAATATGGAGTTGGCCCACTCTTTGCAGCTATAACAGCTTCAACTCTTCTGGGAAGGCTTTCCACAAGGTTTAGGAGTGTGTTTATGGGAATTTTTGATCATTTGTGAGGTCAGGCACTGATTTTGGAGGAGATGTTGGCCTGGCTCACAGTCTCCGCTCTAATTCATCTTGTGAATGTGTTCTATCGAGTTGAGGTCAGGACTCTTTATGTCTTTATGGAGCTTGCTTTGTGTGTCATGTTGGAACAGAAAGGGGCCATCCCCAAAATGTTTCCATAAAGTTGGGAGCATGAAATTGTCCAAAATCTCTTGGTATAGTGAAGCATTCCTTTCACTGGAACTACGGAGCCAAACCCAACCCCTGGAAAACAACCCCCACCCCTCCACCAAACTTTACACTTGGCACAATGCAATCAGGCAAGTACCCTTCTCCTGGTAACCACCAAACCCAGACTCATTCAAACTGGTATTGCAATCACTTTCAAATGACTGTAGAGTGGTGTATCCCCTCTCCCCCTCCCCCTCCCCTCCTAACTCGAGGTTGCCAGATAGGCTGCAGGAATCAGCAGGAATGTTTGTAGCTGCAGCTTAGGAAACTAGATACAGAGCTGGCAATCCGAAACACTACTGACTTTGTGATTGGTCGATAGGTGGAGGGTGGAGCTTCAGGCAACATGTCAACATCAAAATCAGCTGAGGGCTGCAACAACAACTTTGAAATGACAATATCCTGGCCGGACTACTGTTGTCAGTGATATATTGAAGTATTTGAAATGAACATATCAGGGCCATTTTATGATTTATTGAAATACATTTCTTACATACAGTTTCTTTAGCAGTTGACCGTGGTATTTAGTAGTAGCGAATGGACTTATTGCACAGGTAGCAACCTATCACGGTACCATGCTTGAATTCACTGAGCTCCTGAGAGCGGCCCGTTCTTTTACAAATGTTTGAAGAAGCGTCTGCATGCCTAGATGTTTGATTTTATACACCTGTGGCCATGGAAGAGACTGAAACACCTGAATTCAATGATGTGGAGGGGTGTCCCAATACTTTTGGCAATATAGCGTAAATCATATAATCATAATAATCATGTTTTACAAGTAACAAACAACAACACTGCCATTATTTGGAAGCTTGTTTCTGCAAACAGAAAAAAAAAATGTAAAAGATAATCGCAGCTTATTATCTCACAGTTGTGAATTTACATCATGCAGTTCTGAGAAAAAAATGTCAGAATTGTATGTTATAAAGTCAGAATTGTGATATATAAAGTCAGAATTGCGTGATATAAAGTCAGAATGCGTGATATAAAGTCGACAACACAGAATTGCGAGTTTATATCGCACAATTCTGATTTTTTTCTACTTTATATCACGCATTCTGATTATATCACACAATTTTGACTATAACTCACAAATCTAACTATATCACGCCAAAAAAAGTCATATGAAGAGATAAATAGTCGAAATTAAGTAATTTAAAGTAATTTTTAATATATTACTTTCAATTATAGCAATAATTCTGCAGCAGGAATAAGCTTCCATCCTGCAAACCCAATATAATGGGCCTTCTTGTTTTTTTCATGAGGCACAAATATTTGGGTAAACCTTTTTGGTTATTATTTAAGAAAAGCTTACAAGAAGCACTTCAATCTGAGTACTTGACATCCTCCAGTGTGACGGCTGTGAACATTAGTAATTATACCCTAACAAAACAATGTGATGATGTTTTAATCAGGAGAGAGCCGTCCAGACAACCTTGTTTAAATACACTGCAATTATCAAAGGTCATAAAACACTTGGAGACAGAGAAAATGAGAGAAACGGCTGATCAAACAGAATGAGGAAATGAAAGCGGTTATCAGAGGTAAACTGTTTGATGTTTGAAAAGTACATCATAATGGCAAAGTGATGTCGAACAAGGGTTGAAATTACACTAAAAGGTTCTGTGAGTGCCCTTCACCAAGAACTTTTTGAGTTACAGTCATTTGTGGCATGATGAACTCATTCCTATCATACTTCAAATTTGCAGAGTTGTCAGTAATTTTCAAGGCTATCGCCTGTTAATAATTTGAATCTAATATTTTCTAACCACAGAGAATTTCACAAATGTAAAAGTGCCCCTGGAAGAGTCTCTAATCAGTGTAGTTGAAATTGTCAGATCAGTTGATTGGTGGACTGATGCAACATTGCATGAACAGCAAAAAAAAAAAGAAAAGAGAAATCAATTCAACCTTCTATTCAAAATGTCCCTAAAGACCCAACTACTCTGTAAACTCCACTTATCAAGGCAATAAATCACTTTCAATTCATTAAATTTACGAAGATGCTCAACATTACTGTGTCCATGTTTGCATAAAAAGCTTCTAACATCTCTCAATATCTATTAAATAGTTACTGTATAATGAATTCTGAAAGAGTGTACCTTTTTAGTTCTGAAGTTGGAAACATTTAGTCTTGTGTAAAACATGTAAAACTAGACTGAAACTGAAAACATTTTAACGCAATAAGAAAAGACCCCATGTTACCCATGATGAAAGCTTGCAGTACTGTATATAACCATTCAAAGCATCCTTTTGCTTTAAAAAGCAAAATTATTTTTCATAATAAATTCCCCTCTTTAAAACTTTTAAAGTCCATGTATTCTTACTCATTAGACCATGAAAGTTTGGATGTCCTGATAGCACCTTTAATGTGAACAACTGCATTTCAAGATCACACAATTGCTAATGAGAAAAAGACACCCTATCGTTACACAAGAGATCTGAGCATGAAATAAGGAAATGAAAATAGAAAAGAAAAGGAAAAGGCTTAATTTGGTGTCCTATATTCCCATCCTTAGTAAACTGAGATATGGTCAAAGAGACTGGAACATTCAATATGTCTTAAATAACAGGATTTGCCCATGCAGCGCAACTAGATACAATATTTTTGACTGGTATTTAAGTTTTAGCCTAAATTAACTAGACAGGGCTACTGTGCCAATGTGGCAGTTCTGTAGTGGGTGACTGTCCTCCTTGGTTGTGTCTGCATGGGACGAATACACTAAACAGTTGTGCCACATTTATGCATCTTATTTCAGTGCATTAACCTGTGTCTTATTCACCAATCTAGTTTAACCAGGCAGAACAACAAAAGTAATGCTCCGTGTATTGTCATTGTTATTCTGTTCTGTGCAAACATGGATCTTTTGGATACACAGTGCCCTCCACTAATATTGGCAACCTTGTTCAATATAAGTAAAGGCGGCTGTGAAAACAAATATGCGTTGTTTATCCTTTTACCTTTCATAAATAAAAATAAATAAAAATAATAAAAATTCACAAAATGCTAACCTTTCATTAAAGTAAAACACTGAAAATTGTGTGTGTGTGTGTGTGTGTGTGGGGGGGGGGGGGGGCAACCTATGGGCACCTCTAGTAAATAAAAGTAAAATATTCTGTATTACCAAAAGTACTGGGACACCCCTCCAAATCATTGAATTCAGGTGTTCCAATCACTTTCTTGGACACAGGTGTATAAAATCATGCACCTAGGCATGCAGACGCTTCTACAAACATCTGTGAAAGAATAAGTCGCTCTCAGGAGCTCAGTGAATTCAAGAATGTGCAATAAGTCCAATCAAGAAATTTCCTCACTACTAAATATTCCATGATCCACTGTTAGTGGTTTTATAACAAAGTGGAAGCAATTGGGAACAACAGAAACTCAGCCATGAAGTGGTAGGCCACGTAAAATGGATATGGGCACAGTGTGCAGAAGTTGCCAACTTTCTGCAAAGTCAATAGTTACAGACCTCCAAACTTTGTGTGGCCTTCGGATTAGCTCAAGAACAGTTCATAGAGAGCTTCATGTAATGGGTTTTCATGGCAGAGCAGCTGCATCCAAGCCTAACATTACCCAGTGCAATGTAAAGTGTTGGATGCAGTGGTGTAGATAAAGCACAAGGCCACTGGACTCTAGAGTAGTGGAGACACGTTCTCTGGAGTGACAAATCACGCCTATTTGTCTGGCAATCTGATGGATGAGTTTGGGTTTGGCAGTTGCCAGGAGAACGGTACTTGCCTGACTGTGCCAAGTGTAAAGTTTGGTGGATGGGGATTATGGTGTTTTTCAGGATTTGGGCTTGGCCCCTTAATTCCAGTGAAAGGAACTCTTAATGCAAAATGTTGGACAATTTCATGCTCCCAACTTCATGAAAACAGTTTGAGGATGGCCCCTTCCTGTTCCAACATGACTGCGCAACAGTGCACAAAGCAAGGTCCATAAAGACATGGATGAATGAGTTAGGTGTGGAGGAATTAGACTGGCCTGCACAGAGTCCTGACCTCAGCCCGAATGAATTTGGGATGAATTAGAGTGGAGACTGTGAGCCAGGGCTTCTCGTCCAAAATTAGTGCCTAACCTCACAAATGCGCTTCTAGATGAATGGTCAAAAATCCCCACAAACACACTCCTAAACCTCGTGGAAAGCCTTCCCAAGAAGAGTTGAAGCTGTTATAGCTGCAAAGGGTGGGCCAACTCCATATTAAACCCTATGGATTAAGAATGGGATGTCATTAAAGTTCATGTGCATGTAAAGGCAGACATCCCAAAACTTTTGCCAATATACCATGCATAATTGTATATTATCTCTGAAGTATATTCCCTTTTGTTGTAGCACACCAGGGGGACTAGGAGCATGAAATTATCCAGTCATGACTTACTGTTTCACAGAAGTATAAATATGAGGAAACACAAAATGCCAAAGTCCCTTAATCATTCATCACAATGATTAAAACCAAAGAATATAGTTCTGATGTGAAAAAGATTGTTGAGCATCACAAAACAGAAAGTGACTGCAAGAAAATTGCAACCATCAGGGAAATAATTAAGAAGTTCTGTGATAAATTACAGGTGATTATTACCTAATAAATAATCAAACAGCACCTACATTACCACAAGTTGTTTGGGAGGGTTCTCCTCACACATCCAAAAGCAAACTCCAGCATATTCAATGGTCAGACACGACTTAAGCTAAAAAAGGGCTTTTGGCAGTAAACCCAGAACTTGGGTTTGGTGCAAACAAGGATAAAAAGTACATCATACCCACGGTTAAATATGCTGTAATGTTGGAGGCTTATTTTTATTTTCGCTGGAGGCCCTGGACATCTTGTTCAGATGGTATAATAGATTCTAGAAAATACCAACAGATAAAAAACATCTAACACCTGACCGCTTCTGCTAGAAATCTTATAATGGGTCAATAATCCAAAACAAACATAAAAATCGAAACAAAAATGTGTCACTGCACACAATGAAGCTTCTGCCATGATCATCCCAGTTCCCTGACCTGAACCCTATTGAAAATGAGTGGCTGAACTGAAGAGAAGAAGCACCAACATGGAGCTGTGAATATGAAGGATCTGGAGAGGTTCTGTATGGAGGAATGGTCTCCGATCTCTTGTCAGGTGTTCTCCAAACTATAACAGTCATTATAGAAGAAAACTCATAATGTGAGTTTCCCCCAATTTCAAATGTTTTACTTCAATGAAATGTTAGAATTTTGTGCTTTTTTTTTTAATGAAAGATCAAAAGGATAAACAATGCAGATTTATTTTCACAGCCGCCTTTGCTCATATTGACCAAGGGTGCCAATATTAGAGGAGGGCAACTTTATTTCCCTAGCAATTTGACTAATGTCATTGTAGAGCAAATTCTTTATGAGAATATAAAAAAGCAAATTTGTTGAATCAAAATTGTATAGCAATTTACCTGAATAATAACACACAGGGTTTGAATGTAACATTTAAAAGTATCAGTGTGATGGAGGTTTGTTACCACATTGATAAAATATTTGTCTGCAATCACGTTTTCAGCATTCGTGAATGAACCTGTTTTTACAGTAGATCTGAGTGTTGACATGTAGACTGGCAAAAGTCTGGACAAGATACAACCATTTTGGCAAACCAGTGGTAAAGAAAGACCGATGTAAGTTGAGCTTGATAAAATCATTTATTGTGCTCCAGAAGATTAAATCCTATTTAACCAGAAAGAAAGACAAAATGACAAATAATCTACATCACAACAACCCTCTGTAGTTCTCAACAGCCATTTTGATCTTCTTTCAAGGTCAGCCAGTAGAAAATAAACACATAATGAAATTTGGTTGCCGTTTGTAAGAAAATGGCCCTCAGTCTTGCATTACATTCAGTTACAAGGCTTGTCCTGGCATGTGTGTATGTGAGCATATGTGCCTGTGTATGAAGAAACATACTGAGCGGTGGATCTTCCCAATTACAGATGAATCCCATCTCTCTCCTTGGTGAATGTGCATGCGCAAGATGAATCCTCCGAGCGCCACACCAGTGTATGGTTCATTAAATTTTAATATCGTTCAAAGGAGCTTCCTTCGCAGGGGGACACATGGGCAGGCTGACTTTGCATATGCATACCTGCAGATGGGGATTGGCATACAGAGCAGCGATGCTCTCTCTGGCCCGTTTGTACTGCACAAGGTTGTCATAGGTGAAGGCAGAACAGAGAGGATAAGCCCAAAGGAGATTCTGTCCTGAATGGGAACATGTTGTTGGGGACAGTGTGTGTCACGAGATGGCTGATCAGGAAAAGAGCGGCACGATTCTTTCAATCTTGCTCCCTTCCTTAGCTTCCACTGTCTCTCATTAGTTCTCTGCCTCTAGCTATTCACCAGGGCCCAGGTATTCACTCCCAACAGCCTATGTTTGACCCCAATGTTTTCCACACCAACTATTAATTCATTACCTTGAGATGTGAAAGGCTGTGCTAGTGAAATGGCTTCTAATGTACTTGCTTTGGTCATTACTCCATAAAGTAATTGTGTTGTCTGAAAGCAAACAGCCAATCAGAACATATTTGATCTTTAATATTCAGCTATGTGGCGCAAGATGGGCTGTCAGGGAGATTTACAGTACATAAAAGAGTTTTTTTCTGTTTGTCGCTTTATCCTGTCGCATCTGGTTAGGACACAGCATTAGCATGGGGGTAGTTGACCAAGAGAGTTTGCACAAAGCAAAGAATCTGATCTGGGAGAACCACATCACCAATCTATTGCTGTTTTTCAATATTCATAGGTTACATGCTGGAAAAAAAAGAGTAGAAGTTTCCTTTTTACCGGTGTTTGTGTTCAATCAAATTTCCCATGAGTAAAAAAGGATTCAAGAGAAATCTAAATTGTCACCACAGGAACTGTCACACTGAAGAAATTTTTAGCATGTAGTGTGTAATGTAACGAGGCTCTGAAAAAAATTAATCATGAATGCTCCTCGATTCTCTTTCTCGAGCTAGCTTCAATGGCCTCCTAAGATCAGAAGGCCCCGTAACGGGCTCTCTCATCAGGGGTCCATCTGTCTTTAGTCTGGGATTCGTTGCCGTTGATAATTAACATATAGTATGAGAAAAGAAAAATAATCAAGGATGGATAAAACTAGCAATTACTGAGAGATTTACAGGTGAAACTGGCTTTTAGCACTAAGGCTAATGACTTTGAGCACTTATCTCTGGATGATAACTGACAAAAGTTTCTTTTCAAGTTTCTCCATTTGTCGTTCTATTTTCTTTCTTTCTATAGCTAGCTTTAAGCAGTATGATCAAGGGATTCGTAACATCAGAAGCCCCCCTAATACACTCTTTCATCAGGGGCCCTCCTGTCTCCAGTGAGGGATTCATTCGTGATGATCATTCAGGAGAATCACAGAAAGTTCTGGATGAGGGGATATCAACGCAAGTCTCCAGGTTGTTCAGAATAAATCCCTGCGTTGGTCACTGGTTGTTCAAAGCTGCGTGGGGAACTGCCTCATAAAGCACCAAAAATAAATGGGAATCAACATTACAGGTAAGAAATGTTCTAAGGTAGGGCGGTTTGACTATTAGCAACTTAAAAAAAGAAAAGAAAAAGAAAAAAAGGGTATTATAACTGAGAATGAGCAAATCAAAAAGTACATTAATGTCCCGCACATGGGAGCTCAAACAACAAGTGATTCACCACTATTAAAAAGTTTTACCAACACACATGTACAAAACTAGTCCTTATAACCAGGTTCACTCGAGCTATTTGCAAATGCAATCTAGTTAGCATATCCCCACCCCTTCCCATCACCATCTCCAGAACCCACCATGTCCGCCCTTGTCAGCATATTCCAAATCCTCCCGTGAGCCAATCAGAGCAGTATTTTCTTAAACAAATCCAAACGGGGAAGAAAATGATTTTTTTGTTTTGTTTTAAATAATGACTTAATCAGCAGAACAGCCACCAAGCAGATAAATTGTCATGCGTGTCGTGCTAAAAATATCCAGCCTCCCTTTGAGTCCACCAGTTTCAGTATAGACAGCACTTGTGTGATGAAGCTGTATCTGCCGGGAAGCCAATAAATTCCCCGCTACGCTCTTGAGGCAGATTCCTCAGTATCAACGCCCCCAGCCAGGGCTTAAAGAGCATGGGTGCTTTGTGTACATATCTAGATATGTAAATAGGTCCTATACAATAAAATTGTTCCCCCAAAAATAAATTGACAAAAAGAATTCAAAGACATTCTGTGAATGTCTCTATTGTGCATATTCTTGAGGATTTCCTTCTCTCCTTTTTCCCCGTAGTATTCCGCATTATCCACCAGAAGGAGAGCGCATGCTTAAATTAGGTAAGCAACATCTCCCGTCTGCTCTGAAGAGAGTAATCTACAATCCAGCGCCCCGGGAAAACAATATGTTTCCTTTTGTTTACAAAGGGCCTCCCACACGTCATCTCTTCTGTGCTTCCGTCGTTTCCTCTCCGGGTAACCAAATCAAACCATTCCTCAAAGAATCCCAGACTGATAGTTGTTTCCAGGAAATGGTCCTGGCTTTGTCACAATATAAGGGTAAAAAATCATCTCAGTTTGTTTTTCATTACATCAGAAATCCTTTTTTTGTTGTCTTTTTTTGTTCTCATCTTTAATATAAAATGATAGTTTTGATCTCTAGGAACCAAAGCTTTGTTATTTCCTGTTCCTCTGAGCACCTGGAGTAAAGCGATTCCTCAACTCAGTGCTATCACCTCCGTCCGTTGTCACACTCGTACTCCACATCTGTGGGAGTGTATGTGTGTGTGTGTGTTCGTGTTTGTGTGTGAGAACGTGTGTGTGTGTGTGTGGCTATACTCTAGTGGTTGAGTGTGAATGAGGGTGCGGATGGGGCAGGGTGTTATTTTGTCCACTGGTGTAACTGTTGAAGGGATGTAAGGAGGTGAGGCCTGGCATGCTGTTGGGTATCATAGTGATGGTGTTGGGGGTCATGAGAGGGATGTCGTCCGGTGAGCGGCGCATGGCTAGAGTGTAATCGGGCGGGCAGGCAGTTCTCAGCACCACCTCGTGCGGGTGCATAGCCTCCCGGCACTCCCGCTCCAAGTCACTGTGTTTCATTTGTAGAGACATGATCTCCTCTTCTTGCGTATGGGGCAGCTCATTGGCTGTGGTCCTCTGCGGGCTGCAACGCCGGTGGACCTCATGCCTTCGCTTGTCCTTTTTGTAGTAGAGTGCGGCGAAGGCCAAAATGTTGAGGAAGAGCAACGAAGCACCCACGGCGATGGTGACGCTTAGTTCGGTTGAGTAGTCCCGCTGGTCCACTAGGAAAGGTTGGTTCTGGTTCTGGTTGTGGCTGTCCTGTGTTTCGGTGGGAAACGGTGTAGGGTAGGGCCTCTTGGTGTTAACCAGGATCTTCTTTGGTGTACGGGGAGTGACCTCAGGTGGAGGTAACTTAGTGGTGGTGGAAATGATCTGGGTGACCTCATTGAGGCTGTGGAGATGAGGCACCAGCTCCAGCCATAAGTTAACCTTATTGGCACGGTAATGTTCCTTGACACGGGGCTTCAAGCCAATGTGCAAGTATAACTGGTCCTTTTGGTTGTAACGCATCCAGGCCACCTCCTCAAAGCGGTTAGGCTTGGTGTGGATGAACTTGGTGTCCTGTGGAACCGGCTGGTTGGGGTCACTGAAATGCAAAAGGAAGATTTCAGTAATTCCAATACAAAAGATAATTTCTACAATTACTCTTTCAGAATTGCACATGGAAATTGAGCACTCCATAAGACAAATATCACACAACCCATTACAGACAAGTCTTAGGGGAGTGCCTAGAGACCCCTTATATTCTCTCAGTGCTCATTAGGGTTTCCTGACAACTGCATCTGCCTTTAAAATGAACAAGAATATATCTGAGGAAAAAAAAAGACACATTTGCACACAAATTGATTTATTGTCCTCCTGTGAGATGATTATATGTCTAGGCAGCAATGTCATATAAACACTAAACTCACTCTAAGTGATTATCAGCTTACTTTATTGACTATATTACGCCTAAATTGAAGCAAACTAAATTGCTGTTGCCTAAAAAGCAGTTGTTTAAATTTAATGTAGCCCAATTTGGGAATCTTAACAAGTATTTGTGAGTGAGAATGCATTAACAAACAATTAAGAAATGATTAAACCCTGTTGCAACCCTGTTGCTCTGTTTCCTGGTAACAACTAGCTAGTGCGCGGTAATCTTAAAATCTATTCTTGAATTATGAGGTGTTTGCGTTGGTGGTTTTACAACAAAGCTTACTTGCATTTAAAATCACTTCTAAATCCTTATTAATAGCCGTATTGTTTGCTTCAAGGATAATGGATTACAAATAATGCCTGTGCTGCCTAGAGACTTACCCAGTCTTGGCAAAGTTGGTCCAGTAAGTCATTACAACTGCACTAAGCATCACATCATTTTTGGAGAAGTTGCAGGGGAAGAGCTCAGTTGGACCAATCATTGGCAGCCCGAAAACATACGGGATCTCATCGCCATGTGCCGCATCAGCCCAGGGCGGGACCTGCTCCGTCTGGCAGTGATGGTAGAAGGCGTAGAAATAAGTAGGCGAGCCAAAGCTGGAGTGGAGGTCTGCTGTGGCCACAGCTGGTGCCACCCACTGATGATCTGTGAAGAGTGCCAGCAGGCTCTTCCTTCTGGTCTCCGGGTTGTGGCGGTCAGACCAGTCAGTGTACATAAACTTAATGGTCTCCCGAAGGATGTCCTTCCCTTCAGGGTAACCATATAAATCATCCACGAAACTTGACACGGCGTAGTCAAAATCGTTGGCTTGAACACCGTTCTCGTTGTCCACAATGGGTTCCACAAACTTCAACCCCTCGCCTTGGTTAACACCGAGCATGATGTCGTAGTTGAGGAACTCCCCTTGCTCCATGAGGATCTGAGGGTCATCGGGAATTACATCACCATCAATGACGGGTCCAAAAGCGATGTGATACCGAGCAGGCTGGATGTCCTGCTCTAACAGTTCTTTGTAGTGTTTTTTCTGCAGGCACTCTACCATCTCCACTGTGTCTTTGAGGTTGCACCCCACCTTTTTTGCCAGCATGCGTGCATACTTGGCCGGCTGAAAGCTTACGGCCCAGCTGGACAAGGCTGTGCCACTTTGGGCTATGGCCCTTTGGAAAAGACCTGTATAGGAAAAAACAAAACAGAATCACAAAGAGAACAATCTCCACATGCCACAGTAGGGTCCAAACGTCTGAGATCACTTGTTCTATATCTGAAACATTTTTCTTTACATACAGTATATTAGTGAACAAAATGTAACATTTTAAAGTCAAGAAATAGAGCAGAATTTTGAATGAATTAAACAAAATTAAGTATATAAAAAATAAATAAAGAATATTAAATTAAACAAAAAGATCACTTTAACACTTTACAATACGGGTGCACTAATATGCATTAATTCATGCTTAATTAATGTACAGATAATCATGAGTTAATGTATTACTAATGGTGAATTAACCCATTTATTAATGATTACTGCATCAGCAACTAATGAAGATTCTACATAATTACTAGATTAAATAATCAATAAATTGTTATTAGTTAAATGTGTCAATGTATTCATTAATAACAAATTATATTAACTAATAATGTAAATTAATATGTTAATTACCACAAGGGGTCAAAGCAATGCATTTCAACTTCCAGTTGTCTGCTTTAATTGATTATTAGCTAATGATTTATAAAGATATCATTATGTTATGACTTTACTTGTTGAAGCACATGACTATTAACTAATTCAAAACCCATAACTAAAATTATATATTACTTAATCAATTAGTTAATAGTCATGTGCCCCAACAAGTAAAGTCATAACATAATGATACCTTTATAAATCATTAGCTAATGATTCATTAAAGCAGACAACTGGAAGCTGAAATACATGGCTTTGACCCGTTGTGGTAATTAACACGTTAATTTAAATTATTAATTAATATAATATGTTATTAAGGAATTAATACATTATGACATAATTAACTAATAACAATTTAATGATTACTTAATATATTAATCATGTATAATCTTCATTAGTTGCTGATGCAGTATTCATTAATATCATTAATAAATGGGTTAATTCACCATTAGTAATACATTAACTCATGATTATCTGTGCATTAGTTAAGCATGAATTAATGCATATTAGTGCACCCGTATTGTAAAGTGTTACCAAGATCACTTATTTTCTCCTTTCTAAATCCTAAACTTAAACTCTAAACTTGACTTCAAGGCTTATATAGGGAAAATACTGTAGATTTTCCATGTGCTCGCAGACTTTTGGACCCCATTGTAGGCGATTTACACACAACATGCTCCACAGAATGCAATTGGGTGCGATCTTGATTTAGCTGTGTTTATGCAAATCTTAAATGGTTTGGGAAAAGAAGCCATGCAAGTCAACATGCTAATGCTGATGAACCTGAATTGTACGCAGAGCTGATCACTATTTCACTTTGCGGTGTAATTTTAGGCGGGGGAATGTGACTATGTCAAGAATTTGATTACATAGCATTAGCAGTAATTAGCTGTTTGCACCCTGTAAACCGCTTTCATATTAACACGTCAAGAAAATTTACCCATACCATTGAAGAGAAGCAGATATCATGCGCAGACGTAAAGAAAATAAGTGAGTGAGCGAGAGAGAGAGAGAGAGAGAGAGAGAGAGGGAGAGAGAGAGAAAGTGTGTGCTTGTGAGAAAGACAGATAGAAAGAGCAAGAGAGAGGAAAATTGAGTTACTCTGTTACCATGACAACCCCTGGGATCTCAGTTTTAACAGTGCAGTTCTAAGTAAAAAACATGTTCTTACTAAAGAAGACAAAAAAACTAAAAACTATAAAAACACATGGAAACGAAATGGAGATAAGGGGATGTTTTAGTTCGCAATTCAACAAAAACGGTGACAACTTTGTATGAACAGACAAATGCATTTGTAAATGGATACACCGCTAAAACTAAAAAAAGGTACAATTAAAAAAAATAAGAATAGGAAAATATGTGAAATATATGAAAATTATTCAAGATTAAGCAGTGCACGGTTTGCCTCTGGGCAAAGCAATCGCATGGCATACTAAAGTCTTTTCCAAAAGTGTCTCTGGGTTCATTTGAATGATAGTGACAACCTTAAAGCAGGCCTGTGCCAGGAGACCTCTTCACAAAGCAATCTTCCAAGCAGAGAGTCTCAAAATGGAATTAACGTATTTACCCTTTTTTTGCCAATGGAAGGTGAATGGTGTATTTGGACAGTGCTCATGGCGTGCCTGGCGATGTGTATGGACTTGACTAAATAAAGATTGGAACATGAAACAAACCAGGGAAAATGAATTTCCATAAACAGAGTGATTAAGCAGCTTGAAAGTTGAGCCGATGAAGGGGATGAACTGCTGTGCAACGTTTTAGGCAACTTTGTTGGTTTTAGGATTTGGGGGCTCTGTGAAATTGAGCATTATTTTGAATTCCACAAAATAGGGTCTGAAGAACACTAGTAGTTAACAACTTGATTATATGAGGGCTGAGGGATATAGCTATTTTATATATTGTATATACATTTTTCGATTCAATATGTCAGGTTCATACACTGTAAAAAATAAAAACAGAAAATGTAATGGTCATTTTCTGCAAGTACAGTATCAAGTAATTTTTACGGAAATTTCCGCTAACCCTTAAAACCCAAACTAATGAAATGTGTAATTCAAAATACAGGTAAAACAATACAGAAAAAGCCTTCATATTTATAAAGTACATTGTGCCGTACACAGTACAGTGCATAAAAGAATTTCAGAAAAAGTTTCAGAAATAATCATTAAACTGATTTTCACTAAATCAATTAAATTATATGTAATAGTTTTTATTTATAATATATTTCCCTACATACAATACATGTACTTATATAACAGCAGTATTTTCTTCTTGGGGTCCTTCGTTGGTAAAAATGAATGGGATTAAAAGCATTGTAACATTCACAAAGTGGCTTCGTTTTATATACGTATCACCAGCAAAAGCACATTCGGTATATATAGCCCAGCCTAGTGATCAGTGTTACCTGTTACTAAAATAAATATTTTGATTGATCGGTTGTCACAGGTTTGTCATAATTAAGATTGAAAGTAAATTTTTAAATTAATATGTGGATTTTAAAATAAAAGCATGAAGATGAACTTCAGCCATTCCAACAGACAAGACCTTTTATATGAGCACATTACACAAACAGCTATAGCATGCAGACAGAAGTGTTCAAAAGTTAAAACCTCTGCATTGTACCTTTGGTTGAATTGCTCCAACGGTTACCTTCAGAATAATGGGAAAGAGTCAGCAGGTTGACAAATGAGGCCCCTGCCCCAGACCCAAAAACAGTAATGCGTAAAGGGTCACCCCCAAAGAATGCAATGTTTTCACTCGTCCAGCGCAGGGCCTGGATTTGATCAAGAAGTCCGTAGTTTCCCTTGGCTGCCTGGTCTCCTGTGCTCAAAAAACCTGCAGAAAGAAGAAAGAATTGAATCAGTGTTTGTATGCAGCGCTGTGCGACTTCAAAACAATAAAAACCTATTGAAATATTCAATAGCAAAGCGCAGTTGAGAGAGAAGGTGACAGATTTCTGAAACGAGGGGAAACATTCTCGTCCCTCCTTCCAAATACTTTTTAAACATCCACAAAATGTTAACATCACACTTGTTCACCTCAGGAGAGCTTATGTAAGCAGTTTTTAATAGCTGTTTATTTCTTGTATATCACAGACGGCTCCTCCTCCCCTGACAAACAACACAGTCAATATTTTCGGTTGAATGCAGCATCATTTTATAGACTATTTTTGGCCTATTATTAAAAGTGACATGATATCAACCAAACACAAGGAGATCAAGCTCTGTTCCAAAACCTACAGAGCACCATATGTAGGTTGCATTTTATGAATGAATGAGGTATTTATATATCGCTTTCATATACTACAGTACACCCAAAGCGCTTTACATCCATGTCAGGGGTCTCTCCTCAAACACCACCAGTGTGCAGAGTCCACTTGGATGATACGACGGCAGCCACAGTACAACGGCGCGATAGGTGGAGAGGAGAGAGGGTGATATAGAGCCAATACAGTGGATGGGGATTATTAGGATGCCATGTTTGGTAAGGGCCAATGGAGGGAATTTGGCCAGGACAACCGGGGTTACACCCCTACTCTTTTACGAGAAGTGCCATGGGAGTTTTAACGACCACAGAGAGTCAGGACCTCGGTTTAACGTCTCATCTGAAGGACGTTGCTCTTTTACTCTAAATAATGCTGGGTTATTTTGTAACCCAAAATGCTGGGTTAAGACTGTTGGGTAATTTTTGTTGGTTTATTTGATCATATATTAAACACCATTGGGTAGTTTCAAATTTCCAGTCGCTGGGTTAAACCTGCTGGGTCGATGCTTGGTTGTTTCACGTGCCTTGATTCGTTTAAATTCGCTCCCAAACTGTCATTTTGAAAGGACAATGCAAAAGGCAAAACCACTGGTTGCAGATGTTTTAAGATAAGTTCATATGTTTTCATTATTAATCATTTTAATTAGCATAATTATAGTTTTTTTTTTCTTCGTGGCAACAATTCTTAAGCTTACATGATGTTAAGACAAAAGTTTTACCTCAGAATCCGATGCAATGTACTGACTCGTGTTAGTTTAGGTAGGCATTTGAGATGATAGATTAATACAGTTTATGATTACACGGAACCATGATCCACTTACTAAAATTAAACATGGTTTTATGTAGGGATGTCACAAGTACCGGTACCAAGTAACGTTGCATACTGACATTTGAAAAATGCCACAATAGCCTATCTGTATAGCATCACACTCACAAGTAGGCTATAGTCGGTCCCTGCGTTCAGTCGCGTCACGCAGGGCTCCAGACTGTAGAATATATACCAGTGTCTGTGTATATTAAATACTATTTAAATATTACTCTTCCATGTTTTGCGTCTCTGTGTCAATGACGGGGTGCGTGCCGCAAAACGCTGTCTTTTTAGCCTATGCCGTGTCACTGAGGACATAAGAAAACTGTCCTTTCATGAACACAGACACTCAAAGGCAACCCGTCAAAATAAAAGTTTGATTTAAATGAGAATCCATTGACAGAATATAAGTTTGTAGTTGTCATTGTTGCCAATTTTAACACATTTGTGTGTTGTACCATTTGTCAAGCAATAAAAATGACTGTTTTAACAGTAAACATGCATTCTTCATTTGTTCTTGATTGTCTAGTTTTACAGTAGGCTAATGCACAGGATACATTTTAAGAATAAGCCAGCAATAATAACCCAGAATAGCAAATCCATTAATGGTAAAAATTGACTACATTTTGGGTTTCCTCAACAGCCCAGCCTGCTGGGTTAAAATGCCACTGGGTTAATTTAACCCAGCATGCGTTCTGTCCAATATTTACCCAGCGCTGAGTTGCCAATTGGGTTGTTTTTAACCCAGCCATTTTTAGAGTGTTGACAGTACAGTGTCCCCATCACTATACTGGGGTGTTAGGACCCACACAGACCACAGGGTGAGCACCCCCTGCTGGCCTCACTAACACCTCTACCAGCAGCAATCTAGTTTGGTGGTCTCCCATCCTCGAACTGACCAGGCTCAGCCCTTCTTAGCTTCAGTCTTGGGCTACAGTGTGATATGGCTGCTGGTATCAGGATTATAGAGGATTATAGGCATACCATTATTTGGTAATATATATATTTTGCAGTGTAGGCAATCCCAAAAAGAGCGATAAACTCACAAAGTCAAAAACATTTAAGGGTATGAACACACCATACCTGAAAACCGAAACCCTTTTACGCTTTGACTATTAATTTACGATTAATTTTGGTGCATGGCCTGAAAATGCAAGCTTTTGAAAACGGGTTTCAAGGTGCAAGGTTTTGAAATCGATAGGGGTTAGCGGTGCACAACATAATGTGGGGCTAATTGTAAAACACACATGGATAATTATGCCAAAATTCTTCGATAGATATGACTAGTAAATTTCGTAAGTTTAGTTTTCATCTCTGTTTATTTAAAATAAGACATTATTTTAAATAAACAATCTGATATTATTTTAATCTTAAATCTGCTATTTAAGAATTGAGATAGTTCTGTAACACTGATGTAACCAGTAGAAGACACGAGTCGGGTTTAAATCCCAGTGGTGCAGGTGGAGCATGTTGTAACACAGCGTTACAATTAGCCCCTATTAGAAGTACGCTATTCTACACTTTTATGAATTCTATCGAGAAACCATGATAAAAAGGAAGGTCTATTTTTTTATTATATCCGATAACGTTTTAAGCTGTCATATGCTCATACAATGTGCTCCTCACATGTTATAATGTGCCCTACCTATGGGGCATGTTGTCACTTTTCACTTCCATTCTTTCAGGGTAAATCAAGAAAAAAGTATACGCTGTATTAATGAAACAAAACCACATAAATGTACTAAACATGTGAAATTCATGAAAAAAAGAGAAATACTCTGAACCTCAGTGAATTTACACAAACCGAGTCAAAAAAGTGTTAGTGTGCCTACCTTTACATTCTCCATGTAAACAACAGTTGTGTCTCATTTCGTTAAATTTCGAAGGCTGCGTCCTCCGGAGGACACGTGTGTAGGATGCAGTATACGGAGTTTCCTCAATCAGAATTAAACTGTGTGTCCTTCGTAGGACACACAGGCAGGAAGTATCACGTTGCTATGCCAACACGTTCACCCTCGTTGCACTCTCACGCCAGTTATATGAATGAAAATTATTTATAACTTGAAAATGACTATGAAATGTTTCTTGTCTTAACAGCAATGTACTGTCCTAAACGTTTAAAAAAGTACTAAACAGTTGTAATCCTGTTTACCACAACCTTCTGTTTGAGGTAATAGAGCTTAAAAAACAAAAACAAGCTTGAACTACTTACATTTAAACACATCTACGCTTGCATGTATATCTGATGGTGGTGCCGTTTTCATATAATATTTAAAAAAAAAGACGGTTGTTAATGCCGACGCAAAGAATTGTGGGTTATCTCCAGCTGTGAAGGCTGCACCTCATGCACACTCCGAATTCCCGTGAAAGAAGGACGCATTCGAAGGTCGCATTTGGAGAGTTCTTCTCACTTTTTTGAAACGAGACGGCCTTATGACGTATGCAGCCTTCAAATGCGACCTCCGAAGGACGCAGCCTTCTGAAATGAGAGACAGCTAACAAAACATGAATTTTTGAAACGTCATGTGCATGTGTATTAAGTGTTCAGCATGCGTAGCCAACTACATGTTCACGGGTGTTTTTTTTTTGACAAAGCGACATCGCCAACTACTGGCTGGCATGCATAGTATAGCCGTTTTAGTTATTTTTGCATTTTTGTACATTGTCGTCATGTAAACAAACCCTAAGCTAGGATGAAGTATGATGAATGGTAGCCTAATTACAAACTCATTCAAACTAAACAAGAGATTAGGAATATAGTTCAATCTGATTTCAAGTGCAGTATTTTACCCAATACTCCTGTAAGACATTATTATATAGTGATATGCGATGTTAGCTTAGCAACATGCTAACAGCAAACTCGACTGAACTCAATGGTGAGTAGAGACTCATGCGTGCTTCGTTTGAGTAATACTATTTGGCACAAAGAGTATATCGCAACAGAGAAAAACATCAAAATCAAGTTATTTACAAGGTTTTGTTTCAGTTAGGATGTTACCTTAGAGAGTTGCTATGTAGGCAGTACACAACAAGGGTAGGCCTTCTATGTTTACTATTATTATATGTTATTAGTGTAGTTCTTAACTCTAAACTACATTAATCAACATTACACTTCTGTGGTTTCACATTAATCCTGATTGTCTTTAAAAAAGAAGAAGTTTGCTTTGGTTTGGACATCTAGTGGAACCACAGCTCTCTGGGGTCGCTGGAGAATGCAAGTGTTGTTTTACCCCTAGACTTCCACTTAAGTGCACTCAAATTAAAATAGTTTGTAGCAATACATTACAAATGTCAGCGAAAGAATTGTGATTACACAGAACTAACCCAGTGGTGCGTTTTAATGGAAAACTAGTCACTAACTGCTTCCCTACAGTAGCTTATCCTGGGAATATACGTACATCCTGGGGGTGCTTGTGGAATACTGAACGTGTGTATGTTCAGTGAATAGACGACCGTTTTGGTCTTGTAATTGCCTTCGCCGTCCCAGAACACGTGAAAAATAATAACGACACACAACAAGTGTTCTACAGAAAGCTCATTTACAGTCGCAGACGACAAGAAACAAAAACACAGCTAAATAAGTTTGGTTCTATACACAAAGCACACACACGCAAATCCATCTGACCCTTCCTCAGCTACCTTCCTTTTGTTAAATGAGTTCTTTATTGGATTTAATTAATCTAGTTGTGTTGCTACATCAAGAAGTTGATCTCCTGGAAGTGGCCGTCGAATACAAGCACGCATTTAATTGATTCCATTTAGCCAAGGCAGTGTGCAGAGCAAATCAAAAAGACCAGGCACAGGCTAGAAAATGATTAGCAATCAAATGGCAGGCTGTCAGGTGCTCATGCCTGCGGCGCAGAGCCGTGAGCACATTTGGCTGCTAACACAGGCAGGCGGCGGCCCGCTTTCCATCCTCATACACGCAGAGAGGTGCAATCCAATCACGGGGAACAAAAGGGCCTCCCTCTGCTCGGACAGTGAATAGCTCGGGCTTGTGAATGGAAGTGTATTTTGTACAATGTGGAGAAAACAGATTCCCAACAATGCGCTTTAATGAGACAGGCAATAATCATGGATTTTTATCACAGTAGTCAAGGAGAGGAGTGCTCTGGATTTGCTGTATAAGCATTATTGGCTCATTTCTATGAGATTCAGGGTCAGCGGAACACTGTCCATCGCACCTTCCCGGCTAAAAAAATGATGTTCTAAGAACGTTTTAACTAAAAACAGAAGACTTTTTTATGTGGTTTGGCTGTTCATTTATAGGACAACAGCGTTTCGGGGACCTGAGAGTGTAAGGTTTTGAAAACCATACCTTTAACGTGTCCATGTAAACAACAAAAACGTGAATATGTGAAAACAATGACGTGCTGCACATGCATATTACATGTTCACACATGCGCATTACGTGTTGGCAAGGTGTTTCTTTACAAAGCAACGTCTCCAACTACTGGCCTGGCATGCATAATACAGCTTTTTTAGTCATTTTCGCAGATACATTTTTTTAGTACATCGTTGCCATGTAAACATACCCTAAGGCAAGGCTTTTCAAACTTTTAGATGCTACGGACCCCCAAATATTAAGATCCTCATATGATGGACCCCCATCCTGAAATTAAAAAGACATCTGTCTTTTATAAACACCCAATTAATACACCAAAAAAGTGTTTAAAAAAACACTAGTTTCTATTCATTTCTACTCACACTAAGAACTATGCTATATTAACTGCATCCTTTATTTGAATTTTTAAATACCTTTGTATCCATTTAATTAAGTAAGTTCATTAAATAGATTAATAATTTTCTTTCATTTTTAATCTTTTTTTAAATTTGTTTTAATCTAATTTATTAATAATTTTTGTAATATATATATGTTAAATTAAAAATTTGAAAATTTGATGTTTATCTGCTTACCCCCCAGTGCATCCAAGATGTAGATTGTGTTTTTTTCTTCAGTAGAACACAAATGAAGATTTTAACTCCAACCGTTACTGTGTGCCAGTCATATAACGGGGTGAATAACAATTCTATGAGATCAAAACCAAGAAACAAAAAAACATGCTTAGACAACGTGCACAAAAACCCTGCTGCTCCTGACGACACATTGATGTCTTAAGACACGAACCGATCGGTTTCTGTGACCAACCGAACAATATTTATGTAATGTTTTTACCTCATATCGCGACGAGTCTCATAAAGTTTTCCCATAGGCTATTACTTCCGTCTGGTAAGGTCAAACTGGCGCGATCATATATATATATATATAATGTAGATGCCTCATTCGACCAATCCGCACAGGCACTAATGAGGAATCTATATATATATGGAGCGATCATTATATATATTTGAGTGGTTTGAGTAAGAACTCATATAACAATTCTATGAGACACATAGATGTTCTTCAGTAGAAATGTTAGATGAAACACATAGATGTTCTTCAGTAGAAATTCAGTAGAAATGTTCTTCAGTAGAACATTTGTGTTCTACTGAAGAAACAAACACACCTACATCTTGGATGCACTGAGGGTAAGCAGATAAACATAACATCTTCATTTTTGGGTGAACTAACCCTTTAATTTAATATTTAATTATTTATTTATTTCAAACTAATTTATTGATTTGTATACTTAATTTACTATACAGCATAAGCCTTTTCTCTAAACTTTTGCAGGTTTATTCCAGCTAATTTATTTATTTATTTAGTTTTATTATTTTATTCACAGTTTTACCCTAGGCATTTCAACATAGATTTATTTTAATCTAATTAATTAATTAATTAATTAATTTATAAACGTTTAAAATGTTGATCATATGTTAATTTACCATTCAATAATTTTTTTATTTTAATATAATTTATTTATTTACTTAATTTTATATTTACTTTTCTCTACACTTTTAAGAACATTTATAAATAAGAAATTAATTAAATGTATGAATAAGAAATTAAGCAATTTAATTTATTTACATATTTATTTTATTATTCATTTTTGTGCATGATTTATTTGTTAATTTAACATTTTAATCGCTTATTTATTTATTACAATTTTTTATGTTTATCTTTTCCTTGAACCCTTGTCACTCCTTTGTGGCCCCCTGGGGTTTGAAAACCCCTGCCCTAAGGTATAAAAATGTTATTTCTGAATGTTCTCTGAATGTTCATAAAATGGTTATGCAAAATCAAGTGTAGCTTCAGTCCTGGCAGGTTACGTTAGTCAAGCTCACATCAGCTGACTGACAGCTGATCACATCTACCTATAGGAATACGCCGTCTATCACAGCAGACATATATAAGCTCCTCAGCACTATCAGCAGCTGTCTCGTTCTCCAGATCATTTACCCTTCTCCATCCCCAGCTCCTTCTCTCGTCCTCTCGTTTGGTATTTTGATTTCCCCTTGAATCAGACTAAGTTCCCCAATTATTTTGTACATTTAATATTGATATTATTGTTATCTGCAAGACATCATGTTGGTTCTGTTCTGACACAACATTCCATATTAGCATTCTTCAAACTTTATGGGAACGTTACTGTTAGATATTCTCTGAACATTCCAAAACAAGTAGTAACATTTAATCTGAAAATGATATCAGAAAAAACAATCGAACAAAAACATTCAATGAACAATGTGTAATAAATGTTTTTCTGCAAACATTTTGAGAACATTATTAAATACTAGACAACATTGACTGAACATTCTAATAATGTTACTAGAAAAAAAGTTTGTTCATAACGTTGAGAGAACCTTGCCACAACATGAGCTAAGTTTTTAGAAAGTTTGCTGTCAGCTGGATTGGAATACAGGGAATGCACAATACTATTTGGAATTTATTTAGCAAAAAATATGTATATAAATTGGATGGAGTAGACTAGAGGATATCGTTCATCCACTTAAAATACAAAGTACTGATGACATAGTTCCTTCCTCAGATGATTATCAACTTCAGACCACAAAAATGAAGCATAACTCAATCCAAACTACTCCTGTACAAGTGTTAAGCATTAAGACGTTGTTGGTCTATGATAACCACCCTCTCCTCCCATAGATATACTAATTGGCTGCGTTCCACTTCCTGTCTCATAACAGAAATTAGAACATTTTAATACTGAAGTAACATCTTTAAACCATAATAATAATCGTGAAAGATGGTCAATTTGCTAAGTTTTAGTTTTTTCAGGGTTTTTTGCAAACACAACAATGTGTATATTACAGGAACCTGAAGCCATAGTGTAAGTTATAATGGGAATGTTCGAAAAAGTAAAATAAAAATGGAATCAGAATCCTATCGTTTGGCCCACAAAGCAGAATTCAGAACTAGATGAAAAAGCAACAGAGCGGCTTAGCTCCAAGTGCCATGTACTTAAATGAATTCTTTTTGGAACCCTAGTAGAAGGTTTGAGATGTTAAAGTAATCTCGGTTTTGACTTAAGAAGGCCAGACAGGGTGAGAGAAAACAAGACCAACAAAATAGAAGAGGGAAAACCGGATCCCCCAAAGCAATGCGAAAAGTGACAAAAAGAGAAAAAGGCATTACTGTACATTCCTTTCAGGGTAACAGATAAAAGAGAGGCGGCAGGAGCAGGTTCAGTCCCAGAGAAGTTGCTTTAGAACATTCGCCAGTTCAGTCTCTCTCCAAAAAAGAAATGTCGCGGCCAGAACGTTGGCGCTTTTTTCCGTGTCTGTTCTGTCTCTACTCACCCGGCAGTGAGACAAATTGGCCCTCCTGTTGTATTTGTGTCCCTAAAAATATTTACAGTGTGACAACAACTTCATAGTTCCCCTGCCCGTCGCAGAATAATCATCCATTTCAGGGACTTCAAGACTAAAAGCAGATACCATCTATTCCCATACCACAGACTGGCACCTGAGAACGTAAGTTTCAAAACGGCAAGAGACGATGAAATGAACTGCTAAAAGTTCCTTTGAAAAGGTTACAGTCACTAAAATGATGGCAAGACCGAGTCCCAGCCTCAAGTGGTAATTAGCTGCACTGCATGCTGATAATTAAGAAGTAATGTACAGTGACCACAGATGGTATGAATTACTGGCTGTGAGCATTGTCTCTGTCAAAGGAGATTAATACACTAAGGGTTGGCATTGGCTAACAACAGTATCCACTCCAGGATCCCAACAGAATTGGACTTGACAGACCTATTCCTGTCTTCACTGCTTTGATATGCAGAATCCAAAACCTGAAAACTGCTGCTTCAGGCAAAATACACAAAATTGTATTCAAACATTTTTTTCCCATAGATATTACATTAAAGTAACCCACTTTCCTCAAGAAAAAAAAAAATCCATCTCCTTTTATTTTGCTCCTCTCCAAGGAGGATGGATCAGTGACATGTGGAATGCCTTTCATGTTAATATTTTGTGAAAAATAAACACTAATAAAAAATAAATGGCTGTAGAGTTTGCAACATTACTACCGAAAAAATGCAGTCCACACAAATGCTACGGCAGGGTAATCTCCCCTGTGCAAATATAGGTAATGAAAGTTAAATGTACATTTCGATAATAGAATGGATTACAGTATTACACCTAGACATTGGATGTTGCATTATTTAGCATATTTTACAGCTGTCAGATTCTTATCCGGTTAACATCCTTGTCATATCCCATTTCAGTGGATTGAGGAAATGAAATTACCTCTAGGTAAGGCCTACTGTTTGCTGACTTGGATGAACATACTGAAATATCAGCTCAATAATCATTTTAGTTACATAATGTAGCATGACATCACATAATATTCTAAAAGAATAAACCATTTTAACAGTATGGTAATGCATAACAGAATAACACAACACAATGCAACGTAACATCAACACAGACATAGCCACTGTTGGGGAGGAACTATTCACATGTACCTAGATTACGTCATTTAATTACAAAATAAATGTAACTGTAATCAGTTACAGTTACTGAGGGGAAAAAAAATGTTTAAATTACAGTTACTTATGTACAGTTAAAGCTACACTGTGTGATATTTTAGCAGTGTAAAGGTATATGACCATCCATCGAATATTAGTTTCTGTTCCTCTCAATTCTGATTTCGTTTTAACTCCTACGGTGGCTGATTTTGTCCAAGATTAACATGGCAATCCCCCTCTTCACATTCCACACGGCCATCGAGTCTTAAACCGCGAAAGGCGAAGCTTGAATTTACGGGTTTGTCCTTCTTTGGCTAATGTACTTTCAAGATGGAGGGGCAACATGGCGACCAGCATTCAAACCCCTCACCCGTATGTATTTTCAATGGTATATTATAAACTTACGAGAATACTTTATTACTTGAAAGAAGTAAATATACATTAATGAGCACATATATTTTTTAAAGAACTAAGTGTTTTAGCTAAGAATAAACTAAAAAAGTTACACAGTGTAGCTTTAAGGTGTCAGAAGTTCCTAGTCTTGTTAATTAGTTCACCTGTGTCTAGTCAATCACCTCCTTAATCTCATTTGCTTTGTGTATTAATGCTGCCTTCACGTGCTATCGGAATTATACGAGTTTCCGAGGTAAAAATTGCACATGAACGCCCTCTGATGTCGTGTTTACCACTGGGAAGTTCGGAAATAATTTTGATACCCGAGTTCCTGAGATGAGCGTGACATGACCGTTAAAAATGGCAGATGGGAGACGAATTCCTGCTGTGGCAGGAGTTTTATTCGTTTTTTTTCCACAACAATTTCAGTATCTTGTTGTTAAAGTAGTACATATTTACATAAATTAATAATAATTTGAAGCATATTGTGTTTTTTAAACACATCGAAAATCTAGCTGACCCTCATTCCAGAATAGTGAGCAAGCTGACTATCTAGATAGTGTGGTAAAGGTAGTTATACAATAGCTACCTTGTATGGCTGAAAACTATTGCCATTTTAGTCTTTAAGCAGCCTTATCTTATCTACATTATGCCTTAATTGTGAATGTGATAATACAATTTGTATTGTGCTGCTAGTGTTTGCCAGTGATTCTATGATTTTCTGGGACCTGGAAATGAACGAAATGGTTATAGTGTTAAAATAATATTTTCCCAAGACAATGCACAAAAGTATGAACCTGGCATCCCCCATTCTTTGACAACAAAGCTCCTGAACACAACAAGCTCGTAATCATGACTTCTGAAGTGGGAAGTAGGACACTTCCGATAGCACGTGAAGGCAGCATACAGCATCTTCTGTTACACGTGGGTGACATACAGTACATACAGGTTTCCTGAGTACTATTATTAAAGTTCCTGTCTCCTGTTCATCCTCGTCTCCTTGAGCTTATATCCTACACGTAACGTGACAGGGGTTACATCTGAATATTCTTCTGTAAAAAGATCTTTTGATTGGTTCTAGTTTGAATTTGCAGAGCACCACGTCTGCCAATTACATCAATAGAACGTTTAGCATAGCTTAGCATAGATCCTTGAATCTGATTAGACCGTTAGCATTAGTGATGGCCAAAGTAAGCGTTGCGAAACATTATTGCTTTCTGACACAGTTGTGTTGAAAATGGTATATTACTCGAAGCTTCATTCAGATAGAAATTGCAGCACCATCTCCTGGTGAAGTAAATGTAGTGCAACAAAGCTGACAACCATAAAATCCAAATAGGCTAATATGTTAACGCCCAGTTTATTACGTGTTTACCGAGGCGATCAAAGCTGAAACAGTGTTTGTGCTGTGAAACTCATTCACGTAGGTGACTTTTACAGATACTGATGAATTTCATATCTTCACCTTCATAATAAAACATTAAGCATGATTTGTGTGTGTAATTATTTCTTTAGACAATGACAGAAGATCAGACCAGCTTAAAAAAAATGTTGGAAACCATCACAACACTAAAATAAGCTCAATCCCCTCTCCTCAACAATAACGGCAATCCAAACACCAACTACTACATCCCACATTGTTCCATGTTTTGGCTTCACTTTTATAAGAAATACAGCCGCCAGGTGTCAAACCTGTCAACACTGGATTGGGCTGTCAAAGCAGTCAGGTGGTTCACTACAGGAGTGAAGCAGTGTGTTTGCGTCAGTGTCAGACGTAACATCACTAGTTAGCATCTCTCTCTCAAAAATGACCTTCAAGAGACTTTGCAAGAGACTTTCGATATTTTATCTATTTAAAAACCTTGACTCTTCTGTAGATACATTGTGTGTATATCGCAATGATATTACACAGCGCCTGAAAATAATCCCCAGCACGTTCCTTGTTCAAGTGGGTTGTCGAGTTGGTTACGTTGGCGGAAGTTAGCTTATTTTCAGGCGCTGTGTAATATCATCCACGGTACTGCCGCAAAGTTTCTTGATCGTTACGCAGGAATGAGAGTGTAGTTACTAGCCATATAAGACTAGAAAATCGCAACCTTTTATTTTCCGTCGGTCTTAGTGCACGATGCAACTATAGAAGTTTTAAATAGGAAAATATAGAAACTCTGATATTTTTTTAGCAATATGCTAACGGTCTAATCAGATTTAATGACTTATGTTATGCTATGCTAAAAGTTCTACCGGTTCGGTAAATATCGATTGCATGGATTTGAAAACAGTAAAACTTAACTGCTTAACTCTAGTTTTAACTCTACTGTAAAAAAAAGTAATTCCTTTAATAAAAAATAGACAGTAACATACCGTAACATAACATGAATTGGCAAGTAGAGCCTATGGTCTGATGTGAAAGTTCTGTTTAAGGGTTCAGTAATGTGCTAATTACATTAGGTGCTTGCTGAGTAGCATGGGGAGCGTAATGAAGGCTAATGTAAATACTTGCTCTTCACTTATTCCACCTCGCTAACTCTGCTTAAGGCGTACACACCATCTTCTGACAGGGCCAAACAACTGCTGTGAATCACCAGCCAACAACACTTACCTGCAGTCTGTATGGATTGAGTTGTCTGGGATAGATTTATTTTATGTATACAAGGGAATGGAATGGTTAAATAAAATATAGCCCTGAATAAACATGGAACCGCATAAACTATAAAAAATAAAATAAATAAAAAACCTTTCTGTGGAACAGGTTCAGGTGTAGAAGGGATTGAACAGCCCTCATGCATGATCACAAGGATGGAAATACAAATGTGAGGACTTTTAATCAGCTTTATCGGTACTATTATGAGCCACTGTTGCTAGGTGCTTAAGCAATTTTGAAGACCTTGCTCTATTGTGGACACCTCTTTCTAATGGCAAGACAACACTCGTTTGAATTACATTATAGAAGAAAAACAAGGTGAGTTTAATGACAGTCCCACAAGCACACAACACGTTATTCAACTGTTACATTATCTGTCAAGCCAGTGTTTACCCTTTTCGGTAATTGGAAGGCTTTGATGAGGTTTTATTTGTGGCATGCTGTTGTGCATTGAATCTCTGACCAGTTTCCCTTAGCAAAGAGAATAGTTCAAATTCTAGCAGTTTTTTTTATTAGCACTGGAGATGATGCTAATGATAATTGTTGAAAATGATGTATAATTACAACATTCACGCAACATATCTTATCCTGGAATAAGATCTTAAAGGTCAGTAAATGTTTTAAATTTAGAAGCAATAGAAAATTCCAGTATGATGTTATTTCCATGTTTTGATTTTTGTATGGGGAAAAATACTTTTTTTGTGTGTGTTCCCCTAAAAAGTAAATAATGACAGAGTTTTCATTTCCTTAAATATAACCCATTTGTATAGTAGTTATTTTGAATCTGAATGCCATTCATATGCCTGACAGGTGGCAAAACAAAATATCTCTGTGTATGTACTGCAGAGCGCAATCTCTAAGTTCAAACGTCAACAGGATGCAATAATTGTTCTTAAAATACTGCCATGCAACATACATGAAAGCCCCAAACTGCAGCACATCTTTCTTTGAAATGTGCTTCTTGGTAGTTGCATTGCTTCAAAACCTGATCTGAATTGTTAACCAGCTCCCTTTCCATAGAAAAGAACAACATTTGCATACAGATAACAGCCTTCTGCGGTTTAACACACACACACACACACACACACACACACACACACACACACACACACACACACACACACACACACACACACACACACACACACACGGATGGGGAAAGAGAGTGAGCACAAGAGGGAGAATAAAACCTTTTCATAAAGAAGTGAGAGTCTAAAGATAGCCCTCCATCTTTTTTCCCTCTTGCTCCTCTCCAATGCACATCCTGGAAATATTCCACTCCTCTGACATGAGTGAGAGCAAGACAGTGCAGTTGAGTGCTGTCTTCCAGGTGGCCCTATCTCTACATAAAACGCTGAACCAGAAAGTTCTCTTATCTTACAGAGTACATCCAGATATTTTTTATTTCTATATTAGATATTATGTTGATAATGATCCAGGGCTTTTCCAGGGAGCGAGGAGAAACATAGGCCTCCCTAACTCAGCGTCAAAGGCATACAGTTTTTTCTTCAACTTCTGGAATTGTAAACTCCTTTAAAATAGACTTTTCAAACTCAGTAGTTCATGTAATTTCTCTACTACCATTATCCAACACTGCTTATGCACAGATCGCAAGATAATAGAGTCTGTGCCAACAAAGGTACAAATTCTGACATAAAAAGGCATTTAAAGGGATAGTTCACCCAAATTGTGTCATTGGATGTGTGTGTGTGTGTGTGTGTGTGTGTGTGTGTGTGGGGGGGGGGGGGGTCTGTTTCATGCATACTGAGATTTTTACACTGTTACAGAAAAAAAAAAAAGTTGGACGTTTGATGGAGTATTTCTGTGCCAAAAATACTCCTTCCGGTTTCTCATAAGTTTCGGAAAGTTTGTGGAAAAGATACGGTGGATGTCCTTGTATGGGCCATACAGGATCTTCTTCAACTAGAACAAAAGAGCAACCTCTTTCTGCACTGCAGTCACATGACTTCACGAAATCAACAATGTCACCAAAGAAGTGTGTTTTTGGTTGTGAGGGCAAGACAATCCTGTACAGCTTCCCAAATAACCCAGAGTTAAGGGGACAGGGGATGCAGTTTGTTTTTCCGAAGCAGCAACAGAGTTGTGCAAGTGTTTTTGTTTGTTCCCTGCATTTCGGCGACGATGGTTATACGCAAGGACCAGATCAACTCCAGATTTGTAGCTCGTCTAATGCTGAAAGATGTACCGGTTCCAGCGATTAAGGTTCACGGTCGTATGTTGGAAGCAGGCGGTGAGTAAAACCATTTCAAATGTCTTTGTGTTGTTAGCTATCGACTCATTCATTCAAATGCACTACTTTTCCATTACGTTTCTATGTAAACACGTACTAGTCTGATGTGTAAAACCATTTCCCTTGCTAATGCTGAAATTAAATTGCATGCAATAGTCCATAAGCCAAATTATGTCCTCATAAACCACGATTAAACACACATAAATGGTGTAAAACTCGCGATTATGACAAGCCGCTAAGCAAATACAGTTACCGTACATACCATTGAGTTGTCCTGCTGTAGTTGTTGTTTCTGCTTCTCCTGTTCAATTTCAGCCTCTACATCTGATTCTGGATCATATATGTAAGGCTACATCTGATTGATCTCAATGGTTTATTTATTATTAAGGATGTCAGAGCGATCAGGCGCTCTCAACGGAATAGCTGCGCGCGCTTATTCTTTAGCTCCGCCCACACGGTATGCCTCCAGTGACTTTTTTTTTCCCCCGGAAAGATTTGGTACAGCCTATCTTTCTTATAAATATCTTATAAATATCTTATAAATATACAATATAACTAAAGACTTTTTGGAGATATTAAGGATACAATACTAGTCTATAGGTACTCAAGATTGACATGAGATTGACAGAGAAAATGGGTGTGTAAAGCTATGGAAAAGTGGGAGAGTAGAGGGTGGGACAACACCCTTCATGGTGTGTTGTCCCAATAAAACACGTACCTGCGATGCACATATTATCCAGACCACAAAAAAAGCAGCCAGTCACACACTCCGAAGGCACGCTTCTACCTCGCATTCTGTGACTTTTCCGTGGTTTTGCAGCGATGAACATATGACAAAAAATGTGTTTTGGGGTTTTATGACCCCTTTAAAAGTAGCAGAAATAAACGAGGAGAGCATGAGAGAAAGTTTTCACGTGATCTGCGCATTTCAAAACAAAAGTTGAAATCTGTTTGTTTTGATAAAAATCTACCCCATTGGTCATAGCTGAAGAAACACCTATACATGACCTCAGAAACCTGTATGGAACCCGGAGGCGAGGTCTCACTAATGAGCCCCGACAAAGAAGGAAATGATGTGGAGACGAGCCCCATTGGCCGCTCTCTCCAGTAACAAACACGGCTTTGAAAATGTCATCTCACTTCTGCAGTGGTGACAGTGCCGTCTGCAGTCAAGCGGCCCACCGCTGAGCCAGACGCCATGTGTTTAAAAAACTGCATTCGTGACGATCTTTGTCTGTCAACACAACATATCAGCTTCGGGAGAAAAATAGCAGAGGTTAGAGGAATGTGTTCCAATACTTTGTGTAGCAGCAGTCACTCAGGTGTTCGAGTCTGACTGGCGTAGGGTCTAAAATAACACTCAGCGTACAGACACAAGAAAAAATGAGATTTTCTGAGTTATTAACCATTTTTAGACACAAAATAAAAAAGAAAGAAAATCATGTTGACTGATTTGGCAATTATGGGTGCCGTTTAGCCAAGGCACGGAGGCTATTTGGAATATAATGTATATGTGATGTGTGACGTGTGACATAACAACCTGTATGATATTGAATAAACCTGCATTTTAGATCACATATACAGTATTTTTAATACATTTTATTGTGGATACATTTTCTCAATGTGTCAGTTAGTTTCCCACTTCTTTCCCATGGATTTTAAAGCCACAATATGTAATTCTACATAATAGAGGTCACTTATTCAAAACAAAGTCATATCTTGATGATGCCTGAATTTCACTGAGCTTATATTAAGCCACAGATGGCCGCTCCAGCTTTTTCCGGTCATGTATATGCAGCGCTGTTTTATTATTAGATACATTATTTGAATTTGTTGAAAGATATGTCATAATGCTACTCTGTGTGTTCGCTCGACGGCTACTATGACACACTTGTTGCACTGCCATAAGCCAGATCGATATTAGCCATGGTAAAACATGGAACTTGCTGTAAATCTAGAAAACGAGATTTAAACAATAAGACTAAGGGCCCTATCTTGCACCCAGCGCAATTGACTTTGTACACCGACGCATGTGTCATTCCTATTTTGCACCCGCGCAAAGCGCGCTTTTCCCTCCACAGAAGCACGTCGCTAAACTAGTGAATGAACTTGCGCTCCCTGGGCGGTTCAGCGCAAAAAAGGAGGCGTGTTCCGGCACAAACAATCCCTGGTGCTATTTTGCTGTTTCATTAAACAATTGCGCCGCTGACCAGAAAAAACCTAGTCTAAAGTCAGTGGTGCGTTGCGCGTTGTTCATTAACGCGCACACACTTTGCTCATGTAATCTACACAGATGCAACAGTTATTTTTACAAATCATAAATTGTTACACTAAAAAAATATTAACACATGGGATGACGGAAATCATTGTTGTGTGCCACAAAGATGCGAAAAAATAGGCATAAATCTAGCTTACAAATTATTCAGGCTAATTGTAGTAATTAAGGATCAGACCTGTTTGCCCAATAGTGGCAAGACATATATGTATATAAGGACATCTGACAAATTGGTTTGTCCGTCAAGAACCAGGAAAAAAAATCCACTGAAAAACTGAAAAAAACTGTTTAACCGACGCCTGTTTAACCAACGCTATTTTGGGTGGGTTTCTCCCATCCCCATACAACACAACTTCTCTGTATTTCACTGCTCTTACAAGAACATCAGTCTCCTCGGCTGTGAACCGCTCCTGGCGTGCGCCTGATAAATACGGCATAATAATAGCAATCCATAATGGAACTTGCGCACCTGCTTTTAAAGGGAATGTTGGATGACGCTCTGATTGGTTTATTCACGTTACGCCCAAACCACACCTATGAATAATGAAACTACTTCAGACCAACCCATTTTAGATTTGCGCCGGGCGCAAGAGCCATTTATCCCGCCGGGAAAATAGCAACAGCGCCGAGACCCGCCCACAAAGTTATTTGCGCTTCGCGCCTTGACACTTGCGTTTCAGATCGTTAAAATAGGGCCCTAAGTTTGAGCTATATAACAATGATTTGTTTTCTGTTGATGAATGCATCCATACAGTTGCTCATTGGTCTAATAAAACACATAATATGTTAAAGTGTATTTGGTGTTTCCATGGTTTATACAAAATAAAACTGTAAACTGATTTAGGCTAACGCGAGTATGATGTCATTGATAGGCGACGCACGGACACGATCAATGTCCTGGTTAAAATTTCTCTGGACTTGAGCATTCTTGGAAACATATGGAATAATGCAAGTTAACTAAATATATAACATGGTTCAAGTGGTTTTTAACTATTTAAAACGTACATATTGTGGCTTACATTTATCTTCACAGAGCCAAAAATTGTATTAAAAAGAGCGTGGGGGGATGGAGGGAGAGTTCTGTCACTTATTGTGGGTGACCTTGTGAACTTGTGGGGTGTTTTTAGCACTGAATTTGCCACTGCTCACTTATAACAGGAACCTCAACAAGTTATTGCTCTTATTATGTTGACTTGATCATCTTGCCAGACTGCAGTAAAACCAAACAAATCAAGCTTTGATCTCAGATTACACTGCTATCTTTCATAATAATGGGACAGTCAGCCCCAAAACTATCCAGGCAGTCTGCCTGCATCCTTAAGTTTGCAGTCTCTGCAGAACCAGACCTGAAAAAAAAAAGAAAAAGAAAAAAGAAAAGAAAAAGTTGTGAAGGCTTCACTATGCTGAAGGGCATAATAGCAAAGCAGACAAAACAACATCACAACATTAAAGGTGCACTATGTAGTATGTTTGCAGTAAAATATCCAAAAACCACCAGGCTAGTGTTATATATTTTGTTCTTACAATATCCCAAATGTTTTCAACTATTTGTTAATTGTGAGAAAATTGCTATTTTAACCAAGGAGCCGGGATATCTGAGGGAGTAGCCTGTCAATTGTGTCATATCTGCGTTACCCTCGACTTCCAGTTTTATTTGTCAGAAACGCTTTTCTCTTAGCAGTGTGAACATGTCACAGCAGCTGCTGAGCGAAAGCACAGAGTAACGTCATAACATCATTTTAAACACACTTAAATGTATCTAATATGATAAACAGAGCTGCGTTACCTCATACTCATGACTGGAAAAGCGGAAATGACCCGTCATAATAAAAGTCCCACTGCTCGTGAGCCGCGTGTTTGCGTAACAATCGCTCCAGCGACCTTGCTCAGCTCTCACAACACTCGGTCCTGCTCTGCTTCATATTACAGTAACGTTAATAACCGCATCCATCAACAAGGTTTCTGCACGAGTCCTATTTTGATTCTTTTCCACCAGCTGTGAGGTACAAACCACATGTCCCAAGATTCTGAGCTTAAACTTGGCGTCATCAAATTATGCCTTTGTTTTCATCAGGCGCCCTCTAGCGGACGGAAAAATTACATAGTGCAGCTTTAACCAACATAAATGTTTTTGCAAAAAAAAGGCGTGATCCAAAAAGTTGACTGTAACCCATTTGGTGCCTTGGTCTGAATGTACTATTATAATGCTTTGATACTTAAACAATATAAATGAATAAGAAATATGACTTTTAGCTGAAATGAATATATCACTTTAAAATAAGGTTCCTTTAGTAAATATTAGTTAATTAACAATAACCAAGACATTGTAACAAAAGCTCGTTGATATTTCATGTTAGTTAATGCATCAACTAAAGTTAACTAATGGGACCTTATTGTTAAGTGTTACCATATTATGTGAGAGCAAAGTAACCACATATTGAGACGAGAGACATTAAACTAGTACTGCTACGTAGGGAACTGATATATGTAGCTGATATATGAACTGATCCTATTATACTATTATACACCAAGTGCAATGGGACAGCAGGGAGCCGGTCTGAAAACAAGGCAAGAAATAACAACACATGATGAGCACCGCTCACACAGAGAAACGGTGCTAAACATTCAACATGTGCAGTTTTTATATTTATAACATATGATACAGTCAAACAACATCACCCAACCAAGAGTGTTTTCCTGAATACCATCACGACTGAAAATTACTTCATATGACAGTCCCATAAACAAATTAACATTAAGTCACTTACATTTTAGATAAAATCAAATGACTGTTTTCTATTTCAGCGGTGAAAATAGTTCCAGACAAAGATTATGAGCAACAAAGTTCCAAACAGCAGAATCATAATGAGTCTCACAGCAACAGTGTGTTACTGAACGATTCAGTGTTTGAATGAATCGGTTGAAGCAAAGATTCAATAACCTGTTCGTAAACGACTGCCTCAATGTTGAATGAATCAGCCGTTTGAATGAATCGTTTGAATTTATGACTGATTGGTTACTTGTTACGCCCAAAACACACCCATGACTCATTAAGAGAATAGGTCCAACCCTTTTGGACCATGTGCCCAGGTCACCAACAGTTTTCTTTCCCATCGTTAAACTAGCAAAAGTGGATTCGGACATTTCGGATTCGAATTTGGATTCGGACTTCGGACCTAAGTGCTAGATCAGATCGTTAGTATTCGAAAAACAGTTGGTGAAAAGTCCCTGGATAAGCTACTACTTCCAGCGAGATTCTAAAGTGCACATTCGTTGGTCACTTTTCTATCCTATGAGGCCACGGGAGGGGATTTATGAATGGAGGTGAAGCTCATGTGACAGTGACAACATAACACAGATGTAATGCGGCCACAAAATCATTCATACCACCCATATTCATATAATATAGAGCATAATTTTTTAATGGTCGCAAAGTAAATTCAGACCCACTTTATATTAGTTGGCCTTAACTACTATGTACTAACATTTTAATTAATAATTTGATACAATGCACTTATTGTGTACATACATGTTTTTACATTGTACTTACTTTGTACGTACTTTTTACATTGTACTACTTTTTTAAAAAGTACCTGCATGTAATAACATCTGTAATTAATTTCTGTAGTTACATTTGTAATTACACATTTAGCACTTCCCTTACACCTAACTTTACCCTTAAACTTACCCATCTCACCACACCTCTAACTTTACCCTTAAACTTACCCATCCCACCACACCTGTCCCTAACTTTACCCTTAAACTTACCCATCCCACCACACCTGTCCCTAACTTTATCCTTAAACTTACCCATCCCACCACACCTGTCTCTAACTTTACCCTTAAACTTACCCATCCCACCACACCTGTCCCTAACTTTACCCTTAAACTTACCCATCCCACCACACCTGTCTCTAACTATACCCTTAAACTTACCCATAACACACCTGTCTCTAACTTTACCCTTAAACTTACCCATTCCACCACACCTGTCTCTAACTATACCCTTAAACTTACCCATCCCACCACACCTGTCTCTAACTTTACCCTTAAACTTACCCATCCCACCACACCTGTCCCTAACTTTACCCTTAAACTTACCCATACCACACCTGTCTCTAACTTTACCCTTAAACTTACCCATCCCACCACACCTGTCTCTAACTTTACCCTTAAACTTACCCATCCCACCACACCTGTCTCTAACGTTACCCTTAAACTTACCCATCCCACCACACCTTTCTCTAACTCTACCCGTATCCCACCTCAATATCAGCAAATGTGTTTTGCAATACAATTTGAACACAGTAGGTACATTGTACTTATTTTTTGATGTAAGTATATAGTACTTAAGGCCACCTAATATAAAGTGGGGCCGTATATCAATTCATCGCAAAATGAGCTCTGTAATTTTTCCGGCCGCGATAATTTTCATTTGCATGCTTGTTTGTTTTCCTCATCTCTCTTGTTGATTGTGCACACCTCGTCCGTTTGATGAGGTGTTTATACTTGATGCACAGATTGGGTGCCAGCGTGATGAGACGTCATGCTCAGTCAGATTCCCCTGGAACTCGTGCTTCTTCAATTGCGGAGCCGCACGCAAAGTTACAAAATACGATGTTTACACTGCCAAACGAAATGGGGTCTCGCACACTCCACGTTGACGTCATTTTTGCCACGCACACCCACACGCTCGTGCGTACGGGTCGAAGATAAACAAGGCTTAAAGCTACACTGAAGTGGGCAGTTTGATAAATGCAAGTTAATTCTTCAGTTCAATCTTTGTGTGCTAAAAAGGCACATAAGTTCCTGTAGAGATAGCAATACACATTCACCTTTTGTGCCAAATAAATGAAAAGCATGTCATCAATGCTATCTCTCTTGTTGTATCAAAATCTCACCTAGCTTTCCTCAGAGATGGTCAAGTCAAGTTCAGTTTCTGCCTGATTACATGATATACATATATATATATATATATATATATATATATATATATATATATATATATATATATATATATATATATATATATATATATATATATATATATATATATATATATATATATATATATTTTATACTGTATCCTAAATTGTTGATAACTAAGTTACATATCATATGCTGAAGTATATGTCTGGAGTGTTAACAATAAAAAAAACAAAAAAACAAAAACAAACAAGAACCGTACAGAACCGAAAACCGTGATACAGACCAAACCGTGCATTTTGTGAACCGTGTCACCCCTAAAATGCACCTCATCCGTTGTAGTTTTCATCCATTTTATTTATTGTTTTTGGTTGTTTTGTTAATTTATTGTGGATATTTAAAATGTTTTCCATTTTCAGTTTTATAAAAAAATGTATTCAGTAATAAAAGTTTATGGATCTTTGAAAAAAAATACCTGCATTATTATGCCATTATCATTATTTTAGATGAAATTGGTCTCAGAAGAACAATATTATCGTTTATCGCAATCATTTCTTGGCCAATTTATCGTCCAGCAAAATTTGTTATCGTGACAGGCCTATTTGGACACAGCGGAAGTTTAATGTCAAGCGACTGCAGAACGCCACGATCGACCGATAAGAATCAAGTATCAAGTATTCTAGGCAATCTTTGTAGATGCTGTTAATGGTTTAAAAACTATACATTTATGCACTAAGGAGATTAAATCAGACATTGACTAATACATTCGCAGATTGCATCAGCTTGAACAAATCTAACCAGACAAGATCTGTCTGCAGACCAGAGTGATGATCCCTTATTATTTGTACACAACCATGCAAGACATACCAGAGCTCCAAACTTTCCCCCCCAATGTTTGGCAAAGCGACGTTTGTGGAAAGGCTCCTGTCTGTCAGTTCTGTCAGATGCTTTTGGTGAAAGAGCAGAAAAACATGAGATGAGGTGTCAGAGAGGGCATGCAAGACGTTAAGGGAACAGTATTGAATGCTATCTCAGGGGCCACACCGGTTAACCATGTTTGACAGCTGCAGCAGCTCAAGCCTGTACCTGAGTCGCTCCAGCCAATCAGAACCCTCTGAACCTGCGGCCAGTGAAGCGCCGAAAAAGAGTGTAAGTGCATTCTGACACCCTCCCAGATTAAATGTCACAGAGTGTCACTGGGTCCTAATGCCCCACAGTCCTTCACTCATGGGTTGGATATGACTATCGACCCATCACTGCTGTGCCACAGACGCCTCATGATTGTCTTTGTCTTTTTGCCCTCCTGTCTCAGGACAATACACTGTAGAGAAAGTCGACAATTTGAAGAAAAATTGTTCCAAGTTCTTAGAAATGACCAAACCTTGCTTTATCATAAAAAGTTTATATTAAGAATCTTGTTGACCTTGACACACTCTTTTTGCTGACATGAAAATAAAAAGTTCTTAGAAATGAATTCTGTAATAATGGTAATTCTGTTTTATTTTGAACAACTGTAATGCATTTTTAATGCACTTTATATTAGGTGGCCTATGTACTTACATCAAAAAATAAGTACAATGTACTTGCTCTGTTCAAACTGTATTGCAAAACACCTTTGCTGATATTGAGGTGGATACGGGTAGAGTTAGAGACAGGTGTGGTGGGATGGGTAAGTTTAAGGGTAAAGTTAGAGACAGGTGTGGTGGGATGGGTAAGTTTAAGGGTAAAGTTAGAGACAGGTGTGGTGGGATGGGTAAGTTTAAGGGTAAAGTTAGAGACAGGTGTGGTGGGATGGGTAAGTTTAAGGGTAAAGTTAGAGACAGGTGTGGTGGGATGGGTAAGTTTAAGGGTAAAGTTAGAGACAGGTGTGGTGGGATGGGTAAGTTTAAGGGTAAAGTTAGAGACAGGTGTGGTGGGATGGGTAAGTTTAAGAGTAAAGTTAGAGACAGGTGTGGTGGGATGGGTAAGTTTAAGAGTAAAGTTAGAGACAGGTGTGGTGGGATGGGTAAGTTTAAGGGTAAAGTTAGGGACAGGTGTGGTGGGATGGGTAAGTTTAAGGGTAGGGTTAGGTGTAAGGGAAGTGCCAACAGTGTAATTACAAATGTAACTACAGAAATTAATTATAGATGTAATTACTCGCAGGTATTTTTTAAAATGTTAGTACAATGTAAAAACATGTATGTACACAATAAGTGCATTGTATCAAATGATTAATTAAAATGTTAGTGCGTAGTTAAGGCCACCTAATATAAAGTGGGTCCAAAAAAAGTATTAAAAAGTATCATTTATTTGTACACTATAATTCAAACATTTTGCAGTCTGTACAATTTTGAAAATATTTTTGAAATAAATCTAATTTATTTAATAAGAAATACAGTACAAACAGTAATATTATGAAACATGATTACAATTTAAAATAACAGGATAACACTTTGGGGTGGGGAACATATATTCACTATTAACTACGACTTTGCCTCAATAAGCTCCAAATGTATTGCTCATTAATAGTTAGTAAGGTAGTTATTTGTAGCATTTAAGTTTAGGTATTGGGTAGGATTAAGGGATGCAGAATAAGGTCATGCAGAATAAGGCATTAATATGTGCTTTATAATTAAAGAGTAATAAACAGCCAATAGCTTAGAAATACGCACGCTTATAAGTTAATAGCGAGAATTGAACCTTAAAATAAGGTGTTACCAATAACTGTTCCTGTAATGGCAAAGCTGAATTTTCAGCATCATTACTCTAGTCTTCAGTGTCACATGATCCTTCAGAAATCATTCTAATATGATGAGTTAGTGCTCAAGAAACATATATGATCATTATTATCACAGTCGAAAACGTGCAGCTTTTTTCAGAATTCTTTGATGAATCGAATATTCAAAAGAACAGCATTTATTCAAAATAAAAATCCCACCCACTTAACATTTCTGACCAAACACACAATAGTCCTCGGTCACCCACGAGAAAAAAAGTTCTGCTCAAATGATGTGTCGAGAACAAGCTGATGTTATTTTGTTCTCGCAGACCTAGGAGAGAACTTTGTTCTGTGTTCTTGCGGAGTAAAGGTCTTTAGGCACGTTGATTTTCTGATGTCATTTTTTTTCCCAGGCACATTTTACCAATTCCAAACCACATTAATCTTAATAACTACTATTAATTTAGTTTTTAATAATTTTTAAGTGATATGTAATAGTTAATGAAGGCTGGAAATGAAAAACACCTTATATCAGGTGTGCAGAATTCTTAGGCATGTTTTATTTTACAGATAAAACGAGCCAATAAAGAGATTTAACTCAGATTTTAAAAGCAAAAATTATGAAATGCGCACGAGAAGGATGCAATACTAATGCAATACTAGACATTGCAGTTAAGCCATTGGACAGTGAAATGCTCATTCTCAAGAATGCTCAGGAATTGGTCAAATGTACCTAGAAAAAAAATATGATCAGAAAATCAACATGCATAATAATTCTGCACACAGACTGACCCCAAGATAGTGTAGCTCTATAGACTTACAGTATTTCAACAACCGTCACATTTGCATCCTTTTGTATTTCTCCAAAGGTACTGCAGGAGAAACACCCGAGGCCCAAACGAGAAAGTTGATGCTTGCAGTGAAACAACTAAAAACTAGAAGAAGAACCTCTGTACAGTTTTCTTTTCCCAAGTAAGAAGCACTTTGATACACAGCAGGCCATTGCTGATGTATCAACCATTATATCAATGAAAATTGTAGCTCAACAGCATCCAAGACATCTCTATAGAACGACTCTATTTGTAACAAAAATAAAAATCAATAAATGTGTAACAGACACGAAAGGATGACTGGTAAATGAGAAATGGATTCTGTATTGAGCTTCTAGAGTCATTAATGTAATGGATGCTGAATTACAACACCCATAACCGACAAAACCTCTTCACAAATGCTATCTGTTACTCTAACTCAATCTCTTCTTTCTGTCAATGCACGTAAGGAAAAGAGACAGTTTGTCTATGGATCTGGAACTGATAAGGGCAAAATAAAAGCATATCACTGCCAAAACGAATTTCTATCAGGAAAACAACATCAACGGAAGACTTTTTCATGCCAAACAGAAGGTATCGGCAGTGAATATCTAAATAGTCAAAGTCACAAGTTGCCACTCGGTTGCTAAATACTTTGACAAGTTAACTACTTTGGTCTGTCAATCAAATGCCTCTACAAAGATAATATTCTGTTCTCTTTCGCTGGCCGCGAAAACTCATCTTAAATGGCTACAAATCTTCTTTCAAGCAATCTAGACAAAACACAAACCTGAAAACAGTCGATACTAATGTACAAAGATATAAACAGCGCACTGACGCAACTACAAAATAAACCCCCTGAAAACCGGCGCCTGAAAGAACAGTCGCATAGTAAAAAACAACATCTATCAATTAAGCATGCTTTCTCCTGCCACTCTTTGAAGATGCATCACAAATTCACATTTGTTTTGCTCTTGCATCATAAATGAATCATAAGGCAGCCATTCCCGTTTGATTGTATTAGTATTGCAAAAATGGATGGATTCTGATGTTGCTTCAAAGGCGCCCATCTAAAAGACTTCAGGCAGGCTTGGAAATGCACAAATCTAGCAGGCTCTTAAAAATTTAAACAGAGACAGAGACCTTCTTCTGGGACCGCCTGTCAAACCTGTCCTAATATGTGAGATACACAAACAACTCGCATTGCAGGCTTTGCGCTCAGACCCCGACAACAGCACATCTCGGCTTTATTACCTCAGACAAACACACACTCACATACTTCATATGGACATAGACAGAGGACACACACACCTGTGCACATCACAGATGCACACGTAGAGCGCCGCAGTCGGCCAGCTCTTTATAACCCACTAAAGAAATACTGCAAAACGCTGCCTGAGATCGGAACGGATACAGTTTTTAACTCAAAAAGACGAATCTTGAGTGAAATCCCTTTTGACAGCTTGGGAATTCAGGCAGAAAAACGTGGAATTTGGATTATTTGACATTAAGTGTGTTTTAGCGTTTCATTCGTGCGGCAGAGCACATTTAGAATTTTGAAGCATTTCAAGAGCTGGAATCTAAAGTCGAATTGACAGGAAAAGGAATTTACAGAATTGCCATTCAAAGAAATGCAAAGTATATATTTTTTGGTTAAACAAAATAGGTATTAACATCAAAAGTTCATCATTATTATCAATTATACATTCATTTAAATAATGTATTTTTGTATGAATGAATTATTAGATTTTCTGGAAATTCCCCACACTGTAAAAAATGATTTAGAAAAAAAGTTACCTGGATGCCTTAAAATTTTGAGTTCATTGAAATTAAAATTTTGAGTTAATACAATGAACATTTTTTGAGATTCGACAATATATTAAAATGTAATTCAAAGATTTTGTAATCATATTGGGTAATTATGTTTGTTTTTATTTCTGATGACGCAGTGAAACATGCCAAATTGTACTATTTTCATGATTTATCAAATTTTTTATGTGGTTCAGATACAATAATATTTTGAGATTCTATTTATTAAACTAATTTCCTTCATTTTTTCAACTCAAATTTTTAATTTCAATAAAACTAAAAATTTTAAGGCAACCATATTACTTACTTTTTTAAGTTAAACCAACAAAAACCAACACATTTTTTTTACAGTGCATATGTTGTATGTCTGATGTGTATGAGTAGTTATATTTATGTATAAAAATAAATAAAATAAAATAATTTATCCTGCATAGCGCACAACACCATTTCCAACCTACTTTACAGGACATGCTCTGCATTTAAATTAGGCAAATTATGAGAATTACAAGAATAAAGAAGATTATATAATAAATAATATAGTGAATTATTAATGAATTATAATATTTCTGTAAATATACCATACATTGAGAAATATTATGGGTAATTCAGAGGTGGACAGTAGAGGAGAATTACTGAAAAAGAGTATACTTTATCAGTTTTTCTTTGTAAAAAAATGTAAAAAAAAAAATTCAGGTCTCCAATTGAACATTTTCAAGTGACTGATCACATCTAAATTTTTCAGTTGGCTGAGTTGAATTTATGTGAATTAAATTGCATCAATTCACAAAATTTTAATTCAGAAAATTTTCAATTGGAGACATTACTATATATATATATATATATATATATATATATATATATATATATATATATATATATTTTTTTTTTACAGTGTTTTACTTCACTACATTCCAAAGCATAATATATAATGTCATCCTTTTTTTACTGCACTACATTTGATAAATAAAATAAAAATTGTAGTACTTTCTTACTAGTACTCAAGTAAAACTTTGAATTACTTTTACTTGAGTAAAAGTATACAGTACTACATTTGTATTAATTAAGTATTAAATGATATTCAATATAAAATGTATTGCAGTAAAAAGTACAATATTATGTTTCAGAAGTAAAAGTTTTCCAAAGAAGAACACTGGTAAAGTACATATGCTTGAAAAACAAAATGAATTGGAAAGTAAAAATACTTCAATACCGTCCGCCTCTGGTAATTCATACAGAATAGCCCTGATAATAAAATAAAGTAATACATTAAATAAAATAAACATTTCATTTCATTTAAAGACTTTCGATGGTTAGTCAAATTGTTACATTACAAGACATCCACTTTGCATCTAAATGAGGCGAACGGATTAACTGCTTTCATCTTTATTCACAAAAGCTCATTTAAAAAGAATACAAACATAAAATCCTAAACCAAAGAGACATCATTTTACAAAAGCAGATGCCTCATTAGCTGGCCTGTATTTTTACTGGTGTTGTAAAACAGCAGGCTGACCGGGTGAATGTGTGCTGGGGTGGGTCATGAGGGGACCATTAACATTGACTGTTAGATTCAGCTCGTGGCTTTCATTGAGCGTGACCAAATCTTTGTCGGAATGAGAATGCTGACAGTCAAACGCTGAGCTTATACGAGACGTACAGCTGGGAGACTGGCATCTTTCAACGATGTGGCAGATCCTAGTGCTCACAGGGGACTCCTCACCAAACAAGCACCACACCAAATGTCTATAAACAAATCTCACACTCCGGGATAACTGCCCCAACCCCTAGATGCATCCAGGAATGATACAAAACCAGCTGTGGGGAAAGGACGATGTCACCTTAAAACGTCTTGATGGATGTAAAAATCTGTGATTTTCACAACTTCAGGGTACATTTTTTGAGGTATGACTAGGCGGTGAGACACAGACTAAAGGTCTAAGGATAGGCTTTATTTCTGGAGCACATTTTCAGGTTTACAAAACCACACAGACTAAGTAAGCAACATGTTCTGAAGCCAAAAACAGGCCTCAGAGCAGGCAGAAGATCTATTAAACCCCCTGCCTGGCCTTCATGGCAACCCACTGGCCATAAATCCCCTCTGTTATGAAAAAAAAAAGCGTACTTTCAGAGGCTTCGTGGGACGCCAGACAGGCTGCTTGGTTTTGATCAGCTTCATAAGAACCAATACCGATTGTTTAGCCAAAGTGTTGAGGATGCCAACATCCCGCAAAATAATTACCCATAGTTACAACGGGAAGGCTTTGAATTACCTTCAATTATCATTTACCACTAAAAGATTTAGAAAGCTTTTTTTTTCCAGAAAAAAGAGCAGGTAGCAAACAGCTCTAGGGTAACACTCCTCTTCAGGCTATACGTGAAAAGATTACTGTGTTTATGAGAAAATAAAATGTAATCCATGAGCACTCTGAATCCATAATGGATAAAAGTGGGTTCAAAGAGCTAACATTCCTATTCATGGGGAAAAGCCTTGGGATTGGCAGCACCCCCTTTTCCTCCTTCTTATCCCATGAGATTTTATGATTACTGTGAGTGCTAGAGACGCAGAGAAGTGAAAATTACATATTCCTTATCGAGGGCTACTAGAGGAGAGGCAGTCGATTCAGGTGCAGCGTGTGGAAGTTGATGATGAAAAGGCTTTTATGCTCTGAGAGTTTTCTGTCAAAGACATGAATAAACGACTTCTTTTTAACATTTCATGTTAAATAATGCATAAGATTGAGAGCAGCAAAATCACTAAAATTATTTGTAAACATATGTTTTTTTGTTTTCTATGAATCTTGTGAATGAATCATTCTTGTTCACTTCCACACAGACCGATATTGAGTAATCTGTTTTTGAATGAGTCTTGTGAATGAATCATTAACCGCGTTTTCACTGTGGGACGTGCTAATACGCGCCAGGGCCAGTTGCGTTACCACTGTCACTTTCGGTGCTTGATCTGGCCTTGTCGGGGCTTCCTCTGGGCCAATGGCCTGGCTTTTTTTGGCCTACCGAGTACCTTGGTCCAAAGCGTCTCAGCTCGGGCTCGAGGAGTGGTTATGAACAAAGGTGTTTATCGGAGTCTGGAGATGGCCCCACCGTGGCTGCAGACGATTTCATATACCAGCATTTAAGACTTTTAAAATAATTTTAGCTCAAAATTGACTTTCAGACAGCAGCGAGTGTTTGAATAACTTTTGTTTGTGGTTTGATATGGATCATGATCACCGTATAAGGCATAAATATTTATATGCCATGCCAAAGACTATTTGAGCTAACCATTACCGCATGATAAACACGACTGCTTGAAGAAATCAGAAATACCATATAGTCTCTTTATACCGGACTGATATCCATATTTAGCTCTGCATGACATAAAATATATGTAGGAGTGATCATTTTTTCTAAATGTGAATAAATGTTACAAATAAATACAAACTGAAGTGTGAGTGTTTTTCTTTTGTGAGCTATTTCTGACTGGCCTGATTATGTAATCTTGACAAATAAATGTATTATGATCAATGCTTATTATTGTATAGCTGTGGTAATACATTGATGCTTGGGTTCTTTAAGAAACAAAAATGCTAACAAACAGCCGCTTTCATCATGTTGGTTTTGCAATCTTCCGCTAGTTTACAGTGATTTCTGTCTGATGAGTTTTCTGATAAAACTTCCATTTGTTGTTGAAATGATGGGTTTGTGTGACGTTGTTCCTGAGAGCCGTTACGGGCGGGTTTTAGTTAACCGCTGTGGAGCTTCTAGTGCGATAATGGAAACGCAGCATGGTTTTGGACTCGGTGCTACAGGTCCGAGGCTATTAGCCCAGCCCAGCCCGGCCCGATGAAAGCCCTGGCTCGCACAGGCCCGACAATGGAAACGCGGATATTCTTGTTTGTGGTTTTTAGTTTCAGAAGACTTGGACTACAGCATAATATAATCATAACAATTACTTTAAGGCACTTTTTTAGGGTCCTTTTGTGTCTCCAGACATTATTATTATCTAGTCTGACAGAATATCCTTTAGAGATTCATCTTTATATGACAAAAAAAAAAAAAAAAAAAAAAAAGTCAGACAGGTTTGGAATAACAAAAGGGTCTTTAAACTTTTAGTAGACATTCAAATTAATAAATAATAACAAAAGTTGTATCATATTCAATTAATCCAAGATGTCATTAATGCGAATGATTTAAAGACTCATAAAGACAAAAAAATACACTGGTATAATGGTATCAAGATGATGTAATGCGTGTAAACATATATTTAAGTTTAGAAAGTCCAAATTGAATATTTTTCAAGGAGTGCACTTTATAATGGACAGCAGTTTCCGAGTTCTTCAAGTTTATGGCCCGCTGACCTTCCTTTATTTGAAGTTCACAAAATGGTTGCAGAGTGACTATGGCAACCATGGCTTTGAATGGTGGCCTAAGGGGCATGGTGCTAGTCAAAGCTTTGTGTAGGGGAAATGCCACAGCATGCTGGTTTAAAAGTGTAGAGGAGAGAGAGAGAGAGAGAGAGAGAGAGAGAGGAGAGAGAGAGAGAGAGAGAGAGAGAGAGAGAGAGAGAGAGAGAGAGAGAGAGAGAGAGAGAGAGAGAGAGAGAGAGAGAGAGAGAGAGAGAGAGAGAGAGAGAGAGAGAAGTCAGTCAATTGTCTTCCATATGCCCTTACAAAGTGGCACAGCAGCAGTGACTTGGCCTCCGTCAACCCATGCAATCTCAGATCCTGTTCCGATGTGCAAATATGGAAATGTATAAAGCGCTGATTCTAGCCACTACCACAAAGAAATGTTCAAACTGGAGGAAAGGTCAGAGGCAGCACAAGCCAACTGTCAATCTATAGATGAGTCAGTCCTAAGTACACAGACAAGTTAATTAAGTTTGGACATTGGGGTCCCATTAAAATGAGCCATAAGAGAATGCGTAGGTGAGACTCACACATGCTCTTATAATATAATATAGCATATAAAAACATAACATATTTATGATCAACATCACATGAGTAGCAGTGCGGTATGGCTGTATATCAGCATGGCTGTGATTTGGCCATCACTGTAAAAAATCCATCTTATGCTTTGTATGACAAATTCAGCTTTTAAAGTTTATTCAACTATTTAACATGAAAAAAGTTGAGATAACTAATTGAGCCTAAGTTGAGAAAATAACCTGAGTATCCTTCTGCACCAGATTCTCATCTCAGTTTAACAGCTGAACCCAAGGATTCGTTACTAATTCTAAAACGCTGAGTCGCTTCATTGAAGCTTATTGTATTATGTAGAGTAGAGAATTATGGTTTTACAAGAGAGATCGACTAAACGAGAGTATTACCTGAATCTGATATATCATTCATTGTTCAGGTCGATGTCCATAATAAAACATCAGTTTGAATGTCTGCTGAGGAAAGCCATTGTTTTCCTTAAAGGCCAAAGTATACTTCACATAAGTGAGGGTCAGAGTACAGTGCGGGTGATGCAAATTTTGCCATCAGAAGTACATACTTTATATGCACAGGTTGCACATGCAACATGCATACTGTTTTTTTTAGCAGTATTGACACGTTGTAAAAATATATGGTTGGTTTAACTTTAAAAGTAAGTAACCTGGTTGCCTTAACATTTTGAGTTTATTGAAATTAAAAATGTGAGTTGATACAATAAAGGAAATTGGTTTAAAAATAGAAACTCAAAATATTATTGTATCTGAACCACAAAAAAAATTGATAAATCATGAAAATAGCTAAATTTAGACTGTTTCACATAATTACCCAATATGCTTACAAAATCTTTTAATAATATTTGAATAAAGGTTGTTGATTCTCAAAAACGTTCACTGTATTAACTATTTTTTATTTATTTAAATAAACTCAATTAAATTTCAATTAAATTAAGGCAACCAGGTAACTTATTTTTGAAATAATTAAATAATAATTATACAGAGATTGCTCAAAACCGTGCATGCAACGTCTATGTAGGAGTACGAGTCAAAATAAGTATACTTTGGAAGACTGCGCGCATACAATAAAGTACAAGTAAAAAGAACGAAATATATTTTCAGCTTAACTTTTAAAAGTTTTCCCATGAGGGGATTTTTTTTTTTTCCCCAAAAGGGATTCCCATGACAGCGCTAAAACTTGGTCTGACCAAAGACTCATAAAGACAGTCTTTGCCGCCTTCTAATGGTATAATAATGTAACTTTCACCCATTTCACAATCACCAGTGGACTGTTTCTCAATACCAAATATGATATTTATTTATGCATTCTCTTTTCATGGTAATGCAACATGAAATGCCACAAAAAACAATCCTCAAACACAACAAAAATACATTCCATGACAAGAAGAACAGGAGAAGGATGAAGAAAAAAAATCGTATAAATACAGCATATTATTTATATAAAATAATATTTATTGAACAATATTTAAAGCTGCAGTCGTAACTTTTTGCGCTCTAGTGGTTAATAAACAGAACTGCATGCGTCTTGCGGAAGAACATTGCAGCCGGATCTACTTCTCTCTGTTTATGTCTATGGCGGATCACGCAGGGACTGTGCTCCTCCGCAGCGGTACCTACCAGTCTGGCCTGAAATAGTCCCAATATAAACACTTAGTATAAGTGTACCATAATGATTCAGGGTAAGACAAAAACATGGTTTAGAAAATGGATATATGTTGTACATTGTCATTGTATAATATTTGTAAATCTCTGAACATAAAAAAAAGTTACGGACAGCAGCTTTAAATTAACAACAATATCGCTTATCAAAGACAATAGGAAATAAACACAAGCAAATGTACAAAACATGCAACGTGTCAAATATACCAAAGCAGCTTTCTAGTAGGATTCAAGTAAACTTTGCCTTTAGCCAAATCGAACTAGAACAAGTAATATATTAATAAAACTAAATGTTGCTAGTTTGATATACCCCAAATGAATTATATCTCATGTTTAACCACTATTGTAAAAAATAAAAAAGCGGTGCTATGCTTAGAGATATCACATCACATATTTGAGGTCTAAATAACAAAATCTTTGCCTAAAAAACTACATCTCGAGAAGCAACAATAGTAGTATTTGTAAGAAATGTAGTGAAATTGCTGGGCCGCCATGACAGTCGACACAAGCGGAGTGATACAAACGGTTAAACGGTCCCAGTGCCGTTACTGCGGGAATATCGCACGGCTGGAAAAATCTCTCAGCCAATCAGATATAATATAACGTAACCAAGGCCGGACTTACCATTGGGCTTGACTGGGCTCAAGCCCATGGGCCCCGCCCAATAGGGGGCCCCGCGCTTTTACGGTTGATTTTTTTCAATAATATGTCAGTGATTTAATTTTTAATTTAAAGTATGTTGATTGGTCTGGTATTGTTACCTTGTCTTGCCCTGCGATGAAAAATGTAATTTAATTAGCTAAATTAAATGTAAGTCATCTTGAGGTATCCTGATTGGTTATTGGTAGTTACGTAGCTGCCTCGTTTACCGCCGTTGAAAAAACCTGTCTGAATTAGTGAATATAATGGCGGACAAACGGTATCAGAGTGGCGCGCTTAAAAGAAAATTAAAGAATGAAAGACAGCAACGCAAAAAGGAAGTTCTCAGTAAAACGAAAAGGATTACTGGATTTTTTACACCCATGACACCACAACTTGATGTGCAAGCGGAGAATACAGAGGAAAACATTCCGAACCCGCTGGAAGAAATGGTTGGAGATGATTCGAATTCACGAGCAGGGCAGCCCATCAATGAGTCATCATCTCTTCAGTCAGAAACAGCGACCGAACAATGTCCAATTACAGATTCTTTATCCACTGATCCTGCTCGCTGGGGTAAAATTGATGAAAACGTGCGTGCTTATTGGGCGCGAAAAGGTCCGGAATCTGTTCAAAATAAGGATGCTAATGTCAAGGTTTCTGAACGCCACTACAAACATCAGAAGAGACTGTTTTCTAAAACTCATTTCAAACGCAAGCATTTGAATGGTGAGTACTTGCCCAGAGAATGGTTGCTCTACTCACCATCCACCGGTTGTGTATTTTGTTTTGCTTGCCGCCTTTTTGGCGAGGGTGCCGGTCAATCCCTTTTTGAGTCTGGCTATAATGACTGGAAACATGCTACCAGACGCATTGCCGAACACGAGAATAGTGACAGTCATAGAAAGGCTATGTTTAATTACATAAACAGAGCAGCAGCTGACGGAGTTATAGATTCTCAACTTAAAAAGCAGTTCGAGTCGCAATGTAATTATTGGAGTGAAGTTTTGCAAAGAGTGGTTGCAGTTGTAAAATTTCTGTCAGAGCGGGGTTTGGCTTTCCGAGGCTCCAGTGAAATATTTGGTCGAGCTGACAATGGAAATTACATGGGAATCCTGGAACTGATCAGTGAATTCGACCCATTCTTGAAATCACACATACAGAGTTATGGCAATGCTGGGGTAGGAACCCCCTCATATCTCTCATCAAAAACATGCGATGAATTTATCGAGCTAATGAGCAATAGAGTGCTTTCTGAAATCATTGCTGAAGTGAAAGTGGCAAAGTACTTTTCCATTTGCGTTGACTCAACTCCCGATATGACGCACATAGATCAGCTTACATTTATCGTAAGGTATGTTTCACACGAGGGCCTTGTAGAAGAGCGATTCTTGAAATTTCTCCCTATAACTAGCCACACAGGGAAGGCACTCTGTGATGCAGTGCTCACAGTTTTACATGAGATGGACATAGATATTAGTAACTGCCGTGGACAGTGCTATGATAATGCCGCAAACATGTCAGGAGTGTACAACGGACTGCAAGCTCACATCAAAGACATTAATCCACTAGTAGAGTGGGTGCCGTGTGCCGCGCACACGCTTAATCTGGCTGGAGTTAATAGCGTCAACTGCTGCACAGAGACCGCCGATTTTTTTAACTTCATTCAGACTTTGTTCAACTTCTGCTCGAAATCCACAGCTAGATGGAAGGTGGTAACTGCAGGTTTGCAGCCTAATGAAAACCACCGCATTGAGACACTAAAATCTCTCCCTGACACCAGGTGGGCTGCGCATGCACAGGCCACCAAAGCACTGTGCAGAAATTATGCCACTATTCAAGAGTCACTGATGAACATTGCAGAAGACAGCAAACAGAACCCGACAACACAAAATGATGCTTGGTCACTGCATAAAAAAATGAACAGACTTGAGACTGCTTTTCTTTGCACTATGTGGAATTATGTTCTCCAACGTTTTCATGGGACAAGTGTTGCACTTCAAGCTGTGGATCTGGACCTGTGCAATGCTGTTGATTTGGTGAGGTCACTGCGGGAATATATTGTTGGTTTGAGAGATGAATTTGATTTGTTTGAAGACCAAGCAAAAGCGATGTCTCTCACCGTTTCAGCAACATACAAACAAGACACACAAAGACAAAGAAAACACAAGACTCACGTGGGTGAGTCTGCAACACATGAGGTTCACTTATCAGGAAGAGAACGGTTCTCATCTGGTGTGTTTCTAGTTGTGATGGATAGGCTGCTGGCTGAACTTGATCGCCGTTTTCAGTCCTATAATGACCTCAACAGCACTTTTGGTTTCCTGAACAACATTTCTACCCTCTCTGCAGAACATCTTCATAAAAAAGCAGCAGATCTACAGAAGAGATACCACGCTGACCTGGAAAAAGAATTTTGCGAAGAAATCATCCAGTTCAAAGAGTTCATCTGCCATGATGAGCCATCATCTGCTAGGGAACTTCTTTTGTGCATTAAAAAAAGAAAACTACAGACCATCTTCCCAAATGTGGATGTTGCTTTCAGACTTTACCTGACATTACCAGTCACAAATGCAAGTGGGGAGCGCAGTTTCTCCAAACTGAAACTAGTAAAAAATAGACTAAGATCCACAATTGTACAGCAGAAATTAAATTATCTCACTCTGATGTCAATTGAGAGTGATCTTCTACGTAAAGTGGATTTTACTGATTTGATCAAAGACTTTGCTGCAAAGAAATCCAGAAGATGCCACTTCTAAATAGTACTATGTTAATATCTTTAAAATGAGATGACATGCATTAAGTCATAACCTGATTACCTTTCTCTCTCTTTCTCTACCTTGCCTGTTGTTTTAAATAATCAGCCTCTGGATTCTGTTGATGTCATGCTTTCTTAAGATATGATAGTGTACTATTTTTATTTTATTTTATTGACTACATTTCTAATTTGTGTGCATAGTTTAGTTTTTCATTACAACACTTATATACTGCACACACACACACACACACACACACACACACACACACACACACACACACACACACACAATTTATCTTGCACTTTGCTTAATGAATTATTTTGCTATATTCTTGCAATTGAAGACACTTCCTATATTATAATTGCTATCTTATATTAGCCTACTACAAAATTTGAACTTAGGCATGTTCATGTATTTTTGCTAGAGTACTAAATTACATCTAATGATCTTTAAAATGCAATGGTAATGAGAATTTTGTTATATATTATACTCTAAGATAGTAATTTATGTGACGTAGTAGACAGACTGTAGGTCAAAGTCAGCCTAACAGTGCCTATCCGATATGGAGATGTATATAATCTTTACAAAATGTCAGCACTTACCAAGAAGAGTTTTTTTTTAAAGATTTATACAAGATGTAGCAATTTATATGTAATACAAATAATTTGTTATGATTGCAACCTTAAAAGGTATTTGTTTTGCAATATGGTTTCCAGGTAAATAAGTGTTTTATTCTCATTCTGACCAAGACATTTGTGCATTGCAATAAACACATGATCACTTTGAACTTTTTTAATCATTATTTATTTATTGGAAAAAACTTTTTCAAGTTTCAGTCAGTGGTCATATAAATAAATTATCACGTTCTTTTTTCTTGTATTTTTTTTTTTTTTTTTTACATGTAACAACACTGTGTACTGTACCAGTCACCTTTTGAAATTAGCTTTGCACTTTAAATAACGATTAGATCGATTATATTATTACGCCACTAGATGGAGACAAATTACTTAAAAAAAACATTTGTCATTGAATCGTTCATTCAGGAGATTCGTTCAAAAATGGTGATTCATCTACGAAACAATTGTATTTGATTGAGGAATTGAATCATTCATTCAAACCCAAGTTTTTTTTAAATAAATAATTCAGATTATTTAAACATTTTTATAGACTTCAACAATAAACATAAACTGTTATTTTGTTTAGTTGTTTGTTCAGAATCGTGATCTCTATTTTATTCTCAATTTATCCAGAATTGTGGATTATTTTGTTCTATTTAAAGTAATGTATAGAAGGTAGGGCCCGAAAGTGACTCAAGCCCAGGGGCCCCCACCACCCTAAGTCCTGCCCTGAACGTAACGTAACATAATATACCATGACCTTTCAAAAATAGAGCTATTGTGGTCAACAAAGTAAAATCTGACAGGCATAATGCAACAAACTCTCAGAAATTTCAGATATATCATGTTGACTATTCTATAATAAAATCACCAAACAAACAGGAAGCTGCATAAAAAGGCTCTGAGTCCCTGGAACAAACAGATGCATCTCAGTCATTCCGGGGAGCCAGGAAAGATGTCCTTTTCTTCACCAGCTGACCAGCAGCATGGCGCTTTCACAGCAAACCGTTCCAATTTACAATGACACTGTAATGTTCAGCGCTCCCATTGCCCATGTTTCCTTAGCTGGCTAATTTATTTGGTTCGCAACTGCACTTCCTATGGGGGAACATGGCAACAAGCAAACACACTGGACGGATGCTGAACCACACACTCCCGCACAGCAAGACAGCAGCTTTAAATTCTTCCGCTAAACACCTGCTGCTGTTGAAGGCGACAAATTTGTGGCAGGACGTCCAAACCATTACATTTCCTTGACAACCTCCGCACGAAAACAAAACACAGCCAGGTGGGAATGCCTTACCGCTGTGAATAAACATGATTAGCTATTTTGCAAAGTAGAAAATGCTCAGTCTACTGTGGTCAGCTTAATTGAAAATGTTGTACCACAGGGAAGAAATAAAACGCTGTTAAGAAAGCATATTGATAAAAGAAAACATATCTGATTAAAAAAAAACTGTACAGAGAACAAAAATGGTACAATTATGCCGAAACAACAATAACAAGCCACCATAAAAATCTCTATTGTATAATGTCTAAAATCCCAATTGGAGTCCTTCCGTCTCTTCATATAATCTTTTCTCGAAGGTCATGCGTTCAAAACACAGCTAAAATACTCTAATTGAGTAATCACGTCGAGCTGTGGCCAAACTATCTTGTCTGTTCATTTAATACTACTAAACAAAAGGCATAAAATATGCAAGACGGCGTGCTGAGTTCCCTGCCATTACATCTAAGCTTCGGACCATCTAATAGAGCTATTTGAGATGTTTAAGCAAGGCTTTGCCCATTAACATGAATAGGTCCTAATGGCTAGACAAATTGGGCTCACGTGTGACAACTTTGATAGATGATCTTGACAATGATATTTCGAGTGCAATATTTCCACAATATTACTCACAATTAAGAGGTAGTGATTCAATCGGCGGCACTCATCAAGCGGGTAAGCGAGAAGTTTGAAACGAGACTCTCGCAACTCTGACAAGGTCAACAGGCATGCAGGCATAAAAAAGATCATTCCTTTCGCAATGCAGTGCTGGAGTTTGCTGTAGCCTACCTCTGAAGGAGTTTCTGGCAGCTGGAGCTTTGAGAGGCACCAACTGTTTAAATACGATACTTCATAGAGACCAAACCAAAGCATTTCTGTCACATTACAATGCCCATTTAACTGGATAGATATTTGACACATAATTTAATTGCTTCTGAACAGAAATAAAGGAGCCACAGGCCTGCAGTGGTACAAGAGTCAAGTGTGGAGATTTGAAGAGTTTCCAGTGTTCAACAATTTCACTTTCAAGCATTTAGCTTTGAGGATATATATATATATATATATATATATATATATATATATATATATATATATATATATATATATATATATATATATATATATATATATATATATATATATATACATACATACATACATACATACATAAATACATACATACGCACGCACGCACACACACACACAAACACACACACTCACTACCGGTCAAAAGTTTTAGAACAGTAACATTTTTAAAATGTTTTTAAAGAAGTCCCTTCTGCTCACCAAGGCTGAATTTATGTTGAAAAATGGAATAGTGTGAAATATTATTAAAATATATAATATATAACTGTTTATTTGAATATATTTTAAAATGTCCTTTATTCCTGTGATGCAAAGCTAAATTTTGAGCATCATTACTCCAGTCTTCAGTGTCATATGATCCTTCAGAAATCATTTTAATATTATGATTTACTGTTCAAGAAACATTTATGATTATTATCAATGTTGAACCAGTTTTGTAAATATATTTTTTTAGGATTATTTGATGAATAGAAAGTTCAAAAGAGCAGTATTTATCTGAAAAATAAAGCTTTTGCAAAATTATAAATGTCGATACTGTCACTTAATACATCACTGCTAAATAAATATGCTCATTTCTTTAAGTTCTTTTCAAAACCCCAAACATTTAAATGGTACTTCAATGTCACAGAAGCTTTTTATTTCAGATAAATACTGTCCTTTAGAACTTTTTATTCATCACAGAATCCTAATCCACAGAATAGTAGAATAGTATGAACTGTCATCATAAATCAATCATAAATGTTTCTTGAGCACTAACTCATCATATTAGAATGATTTCTGAAGGATCATGTGACACTGAAGACTAGAGTAATGATGCTCAAAATTCAGCTTTACCATCACAGGAAAAAATTACAATTAAAAAAATAATAAAAACAGTTCTTTTATAGATTCTTTAAAAACATAAAAAAATCATACAGTTCTAAAACTTTTGACCGGTAGTATATATATATATATATATATATATATATATATATATATAAGCAATGAAGCATGTCAAAAATAACTACTGAAGATGTTCAGAATACAGCTTAAAATATAAACCAACAATCTAGTTTTGTTGTGACGTTTAGCATCGCATTGCACAGACACGGGCTCTGACACTAATATGTTTTCAGTGGCCCTCTGAGTAAATATTTGCTTCTATCCTGATCCGTTACACACGCTTTCTGCCCACATCAATGTGTTTTGGAAAAAAAAGCACGATTTCTGTGACGTGACTACACATGATAGTTCAACACACACATATTTTGACCTAAGTGGACGAAAAGAGCCAGTGCCAGTGTCATTATAAATCATCTTGGCAAACAAAAGCAACAGATTAATAGATAATCTTGGTGGACTTCTCCGAGTTTCTAGCGTTTCCTGCTCTGAAAGGTTAATTGGGACTGGGAGAAAGAAGTGAGTCACCCACAAGGCCAGATTTCAAGCGGCAGTGACATTCTTGCCTGTTATGAAGGAGCCGAGTGTGTGTGTGTGTGTGTGGGTAAGACATCAGCATGGTGTGGAGGGAGATGGAGAGAGACGGAAAGAAAGAGAGCAAACAGAGGAGAAATACACACACAATAAATGATTATTTTGCCAGACAACATTCCTCCTGAGAGAGGGAATGAGAAAAAGACAAGGAGGACAAGGGAGGGACTGTGGGGGTGAGAGGGACAGACGGCTGGCTTGAAAGCAGAAGATGTAATAATGTGGAGAACAGGAGGAAAAAGCAGACTGTCAGTGGTTTCTCTGGGATCTGTCCGATGCTTTATTTCTCACACAGAGCCGTATGATTAGGTTGCCGGTCCCGGACTGTCAACCGACAACCTTCCTGGAGAAGGACGTCTGGCTTGGAGGAGACAGCTCATAGGTGAAGAGGACACACATTAGGCTTTGAGCGTGACCTATGAGGCCGATTCATCACGTAATGCAGGATTAGTCAACTATGACAGAACGGCTTAGTTTAGCCAAGCTGACCTTTAAACTGCACTTCTGTTTATGCATATGCATGTTTAATGGAACCTGAAGTCCACATGTAATATAACTTGCTGCAATTTACACTCAAAAAATGATATGTCGGATTAGTTGGGGTTTTTTTCAACAGGTTCCACGTAATTGGTTTATGCTGAATTTAATGAACATTCTTTATTTCAGTAAACTTAAGTTTCTTATGCCAGGTTAATTGATTGGCATTAGTTGAATCAGGTTAACATTCTTAATTTTGTCCAAAACTATTAAGTTAAATTATTCTAAAATGAATATCAAACAAAAACCACAAGAAGTAATCCAGTTTAATTACAAATGTACAAATGTTATCTAACAAGAAATTCTTTCTCAAAATCTTATCGGCTAGCCAGAAGATGGTTTTGTTAAATCCATGGCATGCCCAAAATGGTAGTTTTTTTTATTATTAAAACAACTTTAGCTGTTATTAGCAGGTCCTCACCCCAATGTAACCTCCAAAAAACTTTTAAATACCAACAGAACATTGTTGTGCCCTTAACCATCAGTTACATTTGTTATACATTTGTCAGCAGAGGCAGCTGTGATAGATTTTTTTTAAATGCTTGTAACGGCTTGTACAAATATCGTAAGAAGCCTACAATAGCTGTGAGCACCTCAACCGGCTTCTAGAAAAAAAGGTGGACAGGCCATTTAGCTACCGTGTTTCAATGAGATCACATTTCATCTGACTGCAATTGATTCTATAAGAGTCCATGGTCCAGAGCTGCGAATGGAAGCTGTTGGCCCGCTGAGAGAGAATACTGCACTCTACTTCCTATTCATTGCCAACTTTGTGCACGAAACACTCGCATCGCTGTCTCCACCAAATAAGCTTCTGCAGAGAGAGGACACTGACCTTTAAACAAATTTGGGCCTTGTGGCCAGTCCAAAAGAGTTTTTGCAGAAACTTTGTTGTGATGATGGATTTACAAAAGTGTGGGAGAAAGCCACGGCTGATGCCAATGCATTGCAGAGATCCATGACCCCAAAGTGAAGACGCACAGCAAACAAGAATATGGACAATTACTTGGTGGAAGAAACAACGGGTCAAGAAGACGATGACATAAACATAGAACTCTACCGCACTGTGGGTTCAGTGGTTGGAGAAATGGATCAGAGATTCGGTGAACATAACGCACATCTGTACCGCGCACTGGTTGAGCTTGATCGGGAGAGCGATTCATTTCATCATGGACCGGACACAGTCACCAACTGTTGACTTGTGTATCAAAACACTTTCTTAGGTCACAAAAGGAATCAAATACAGATGGGAGAAAATGGACCACAAGATTCATTCTCAGCTCTACAAAGCTCAGTACACTAGGCTCTGCAATGCCTAGTGTACTGATTCCGGTCAAACATGCTCTGACTTTCAGCACTTACACTTCACCAGTGAGCATTCTTTCTCCTTGCAATGTTTTTTATGGACGACAGACGCTCAATACTTCAGAAATGGAAGGCCCAGTAAGTTCAGCAGGCTTACTCGGAAATGCACCACTGAATGGAAGGACATCATTTTAAGGTTTAATGTTCGCAAACACTGCCTTCAGCTTTTTTAAAAGGTAAGTTGTGTTTTATTTGCTTTATGCAAGCCTAAATGTCACTTGTGTTTAGAAAGGATCATTACATACATTATGGGCCCTATTTTAACGATCTAAGCGCATAATCTAAAGCGCATAGCCCAGATGCTCTTAGGGTGTGTGAGAATTCACTTTTGCTAGTTTAACAACAGGACAAATTGTCTAAAAGGGCTGTCCCTATTCACTTAATGGTGTGTTTTGGGCATAACGTGCTATAAATCAATCAGAGTCTCATCTCCTATTCCTTTTTAAAAGCCACTTGCGTTTGCACCATGGCGGATTCGCTATTTACATGGTGGAATTTGCAAGCAAAAAGACTGAGCGCTCTTTTTGAGGGGAAAATTTGAAAAATGTGCGTGTGCTGCCGCGCTTCCCTGTGTGTGTAATGAGTAAAGCGTATGCGCGTTGTTGACCTGCCTATAGGTGCATATTACTAAAAATATTGCCCTTTTAACGTTGGATCAGGTTTTATTTGGTCAATGGCGCAGTCTATTTCAGTTGCCTCCAAAAAGACACATGCCAACAACGCGCCTGAACACACCTCGTTTTCAGACAAATTAGAGTGCAAATAAATTTGCTATTTAAACAAAATTGTGTGTGTGTGTGGGGGGGGGGGGGGGGGGTTGTGGGCAGGGTCGGGGGTGGCATAAATGCTCACATAGACCCATAATGATAATACTTTTAATTTGTACCTGTGCTCTTTCTACTTTTATAACAACTTAACAAGTAGGAAATATACATTGTTATCAGTTTGCACTGCATATTCTATGAATTATATAGAGATTAATCCTTATTAAAGGTACTGAAGTTATTTAGCCAAGAGCAGAGCATATTTAGTGAGCAATTACTTTTGTTCTTTACATTGTCATTATAAGTGGTTACTGTCACTTTAAAAGATCTTCATGTTAAAAACAACAGTTACAAAACTTACAAAACGCGTGACTGTCCCCCACCCTGATCCTCTTCAGAAAATTAAATCCGCTGTCCCATTGATCACGGTATTTACACGAGGGTTATGTTTTTTTGGCAGGAGTGCCTTCCGTCTCTATCGTTACGTCCATCATCCGTCTCTGTTTTTTTCTTTTTTTTCGCGTCATCTGACCTCACACTAACCTCGCGACAACAGCCACCTACAGTACTGTAGGCTACTGCAGAGTGCAGTTATCACGAGGCTACAGAGCTCAGATTGGAAATGTTTTAGTTTAAAATACGTAAAAATACGGGATATATACAGGAAAATACTAATATGGAAGGAACGGCGGGAAAGATGGGTAAAATACGGGAGTTTCCCGGCCAAAACGGGATACTTGACAGGTATGATAACTGCTATTGATTAGTTTGTGTTATTGGCAGACTGTGCAAGTTGTACAAGTATGCTCATGCACAGATGTAGTCGTTTTTATGCGTTGTTTTGTAAGTTAATAATGCAGATTGGCCACCCTCTTGTTGGGAGCCGCTTTTCCCCATTAGTTGTGATCTTGCAACGACTCTGGGTCCCCCTCACCTATTCCGTAATTCGCACACACACACACATACACACACACACGTTCAAACAGCGGCAGCTTTCATTCCAGAAGGTCAAGAGCAGCCCCTCAGTTCTACTTGCATGCAGAGAGTCATAAATTAAGAACAGGCAGAGAGTGCCACAATCAGCCAATTAACTCAGAATCCAGAAAGGCCAATGCAATTTCATCTCCACACAACTGCTCTGGCACCGGCCGCAGATTCATTAAAGCTGACTGACCGGCTTTCCCCGGCACACTGCCTCGACTCACACACAGTGCGACATTGCTCAATACACCCTGCATGTAAACCAGGGGAATGCAGGGGAAACTTTTCAATGGTAAAATGTGTCAGTCAAATATTTCAAAGCAGACGAATATGAACGAAAGATTGAGTCAGACGTTCACATCATTAAAAAAACACAATATATCATCATGGTTTGATAACTGAGAATAAACTGCTCGAGATAACAAGAAATATTCTCATTAAAGACATCAAAGGACAAATAAAGGACATAACTAAACTTCTGACTATTGGCTGGAAGTCTGATCCTCTTTAAAGTTTGGCAACTTATTCTGGTCAAGAAACCATCACACTTGACAAATGAAACATAAAATGCCAGAAAAATAGACCACTTTTTTTTTTAAGGTGTCCTAATTATAGATTTAGATACTGAGTAATATTAAGAACATGTACTTACTTTATGGTTGGGGTTAGGATTATGGTTTGGTTTAGGGTTAGTTGCATGTAAATATGAATAGTTTTATTGACACTTGCTATTAACTAGTTGCTTATTAGCATGCATGTTTTGTACTTATAAAATGTGTACTTATAAAGCACTTACTAATGCCTCATTCTGCATGACCTTATTTTGCATCCCTTTATCCTACCCAATACGTAAACTTAAAAATTACCAAAACTACCATACTAACTATTAATAAGCAGTAAATTATGAGTTTATTTAGGCACAGTCGTAGTTTCAGTTTTTAGTTGCAGCAAGTAAATGTAACAGGGACACTATGAAATTATTGCGTCAACTCATGTGTTTGAGTTGGACTTTGGCCATGTTCAGACTGCAATGTCTCATGCGTCTCATTGATTAAGCTCTGGCTGATCAAATCAGATTTCAGACAGTCTCCTGCTTCTCTCATAACACGATACACAACAATAGCATCAAAACTGGTGGTGGAATTGGCGGAAGTATTCATACAGTGTTCAAATGGTATGTCCAAAGGTTTTGGCATGTTCCTGAGCACTTATTTGGAGAACGAGATGATGCAACTTCATTTTTCCTGCATCCGTTTTGAAAGCCTTGTCACATGGGTACTCCTACATTGTTACCAAAGCAACGCATACAGATGGTTATGTGTGAACAAAAAAAAATCTTATTTGATCACTTGCAAATAATAGTGTCGACAGTCTGTCTGAAAAGACCTGATTTGAGAAAAATATTTAATTTGCCTGCATTCTAAACAATGGATCATATCCTTAGGATGGGTTGCACCGACGAGGATTAAATTAAGCTCAGTTTAGAGCTAATAATGAGGGTCGCCGCCACGACCCCCAATTCGCTTTATTTTTTATTTTTATTAGTAATAAACCATAGACCTGATGACACACACACACACACACACACTGTTTCTATCTCTGTTGAATCCTCTGCATGGTTTAATTGGATCAAAATAATGGTTTGAATGTAAACCTGCTTTTATTTAAAATTAAGGTTTAAAGTTTAGTGCAACATAATTATTAGATCTACATTTAAGATGAATCCTTTTTGGTTTCAACCCACCCTTAGATTCGGGTTTTCAGTGTTTCAGTTTGTTTCTTGTTTCCTTTCACTGATGATCCTTTAAATTTATATCCCTCAGTTGATTCTTTTGTGGTTGTTCTGTTTGTGTTTTTTTTTTCTTCTTCTGATTTTGGTATTAATTGATAAACAACTGCTGTACTTAAATCCTGCTTTTTCATCCCTGCTTCAACCATGAGCTGACAAAAACAAGGTGTTACCAAAAATAAATAAAAATAAAGGATACTAATACTAATGTAGTATCCAATACAAATATGTCCATAACCTTTACTGTATATGTATTGGTAAATTCATAGAATTGTCTGGTTCGCATGGCCCTTTTTCCATGTTAAAGCTACACAATCAGCTTGCAAAAAGCATTGTGCAGTCCTTTAGATAAGACTACCTTTGTTTATATAAAGGAATTAACCAGTTCTGGAGCCCATGCACACATGAAGTGCTATATAAATGTAATGAATTATTATTAAATGAATTATGAATGTTGTGTTGATTCACTAGGACACAAGAACAAATCTTCTGAAGAGCCAATTGAGCCCCTGCATCCTTCTCATCCCCATTCACTAACCCAGCCAGGGAAGAAAAATGCACATCGGTATGTCATGCAGGCCTCTCTAAGCATTCGCCCTGGCTCAAAAGTCAAGGACGACCGTCAAGTGTGCAGCTGGATCAGCTACACATAACCATATGTAGGATCTAACAATGATGTCAACATGTAGAGACCCTTACAAGAAACATCTGCTGTATATTGAATAGTGATGCTTATTTCTAAAGAAGAGTGTGTTCTTTAACGTAAAGAGTTCAGAGGTTTGTGAATTCTTCTTCTAGCATCCAATCAAGGCTGCATTTCATCACTAGTTTACTTGACCAGAGTGCATTCAAAACTATAGATTATGATATGCATGTATATAGATTTGAAAATTACACTTTAGGCATTAAGATTTAGATGTTTAGATGTTGCCAGTCTGGTTGTTACCATTTAGTTAATCTAAATGGAGAATTATCTACACTGTAAGAAATGATTCTGTGGTCATGTAGATTTAAATTAATGTTTTTGGTTAAAATGTATTCAATATAATTGTGTTTATGATTTTGAGGCAAATATTTAATTAAATTTAAAATAAAAATGGTTGGAATAAAATCTACCCATTGTAGTTAAATAAAATTTAAGCATTATATTTACCTAATCCCAAATGCAGAGAATATTGAGTTAATTCAAATTAATGTAATCAGGCAAATTTAAATTGAAAACCACTTCCTTTCAAAGTGCGCCTTTTTTTTTTTTTAAAGTCAGCTGGCCTACAAGACAATAGAGAGTAACGTTAGGCTACAGACAGTGAATGTTCGTTTTCTTCTATATTGCTCATCTTGCAAAATTTAACTGGTTGACTTAGGTAAGAAAACTTCTTTTGTTATCACTGGGCTAGAAGAACGAGTAGTGGTATATTACAATTTAAAATGAGTTACCACAGAAAAAGAGACTCAGCAGCAACACAAAGTTGACTTCTGTCGGAAGGCAGAATGTTGTTACGCTATAATATTAACACAGCATTATACATTTTGTAAGAATTCTTATGTATCGAAGTCGAACTTTTATTTTGAAGGGTGTGCTAGCATTTTCACTGTCATGGTTCCTCTTTTGCGTGTTAATATAATATCCTCAGTATGTTTTAATGAAATTGCGTAAATAAGTACATTGGGTTTAATTTTAAGGTTCCATAAAGAGCAATATTTGGGGTTATCGCTGGAAGAGCATCGTATATTTCAGACGGCACTTGACGCAGTTCTGTTGGCTTTACTTCTCGGCAGGTAACGTAACTTCTCTCTGTTTTTTCACCGTTTTGTTGCAACTTGCAAATGTGAAGTTAACTTAGCTAAATCCACGTGAAGTCAGTCTATTAACAGTGTTACGTTTTAGAGTCGCAATTTTATTTTTTACCATGCATCTGTTAATTTTATTGTGGTAATGTCCGTCCTTAGCGGCTAGCAGCGAACACAGCTCATGCCTTTAAGATGCTGCTTTTTGTTTTATAAATTGATCCGAGGCAAGGCAATTTTATTTGTATAGCTCATTTTGGAAACATTTAGTTTCAAAGGGCTTTACATAGCATCATGACAACAGCCTCTGCCCTTAATTTCTCAAGTAGGTGCTTGATCTAGATGTGACCTTTATCTGTAAATTAAATTAATGATGATTTTCTTCAGAATTTCTTTTTATCTGAATATTTTTTGGTAATGCATCGTGTAGGTCTTAAATTTACATCTTTATGGTCTTAAAATGTCTTAAAGTTCTCACATTTGACTTATTGTAACCTGAATGGACCCTGTACAAAAGCATCAAAATGGAGAAAACAAAACAGACCAATTTGACACCAAGGCCTGCGAGAAAATAAAATCTAATACAATCGATTTATAAGCTATGAAAACAATAATGAATGTATTTTCTAGTAATGTGATATGCTTGCAATATATTTCTGACAGTTTTATACTAAGACAATGACAATTTCTTGTTGCAGGATGCTGAGAACTTGGAGGAACTTGAACAGGTCATAATGGCCGTGAGCCCAAAGCCTGGAGCTATTACAAGCAACACCCCAAAGAACATTGGGATCGTCATAGAGGGCGTGGAAGTCATCACAGGACTTGGAGATATTGCAAGGGCTTGCTCTGTCCTCCTTGGCTTGACCTACGCGATGAATCTTAAATATCCCACACAGCTAAAGTACACCTTTTGAGGTCTTCCAAAAACTTTTCTTGGAACTGGATGATTTAAAGCTTTCAAGCAAAGTCCAGTCTCTCAAGAGCAACCTTCAGGCTTGAAATGAGACTGTATTGCCGTGCAGACTTTTGTGCTACACAATGTTTATCTTCTAAAGAGAGTGAAAATTGCTGAAAGTGCTATGTTTGTAAGTTTGCACTGATCTGTCCCACATATGTCATGACATTTCAATTGTTGTAAGTTCAAAGTCTTTTCTTTAAGATCATTATTGATTCAATGTAGTGGCTAAGTGAGGTCATAAAGCATGGAAACTGGATTATGGACACATCACCATTCTGTATGTCATTTATTTTTGTTTTTACAAAATAGTTTAAAGTCAGCATTCTCTCCTTTTTCAAATGTCTGGTTTGAAATGCAAGATCCATCTTCTGGCTTGAAATATAACTGGTTGCAGTGTTCAATGATGTGCTACAACGTGTCTAAAGCACAAAAGTGAATTGTTAATAAAATTCTTGAGTATTTACATTCTGTACTTTCTGGGCCATTTATAAGAAAGGAATATTTAGATTTAATTAATTGCATTGATTAAATTCAAATAAGTGTGCAGATTAATGTAGTTGATTACTCAATTATGATATGTAGAATCTAATTAATTTTTATTAGTACTATTTACACATTAGGGAGTTTATCTTTTTCAAATCAACTCAATATTTTTGTTTAGGTTATAATTAATTATGTACCGTTTTCTATTCAAATTTACTAATATTAAATGTGTAACTATTAAGAGTCTCATTTAATTAATATTTACTCAATGCCAAACCTTGTGAAATTTAATTAATAATATTGCTTGTAATCTGTTGCCTCATTTTTATTGAGTAGATATGGTGTATTTTTTTTTACAGTGTAAGTTACTGCAAGGTGCGCTGCAAGGTTCTGTTTTAGGCCCTCTGCTAGTCTCAAAATATATGTAATATAAATGTAATAATGGAATACATTCAGTTAATATATTCAATATACATTTCATTTCATGATTTCATGACTATTAACTTAAACCCCACCTTTATTATAACACCCAAAAATGTACCCAATAAGCTGCTTCGGATCTGCAACAAACTCATTAAGAAAGAAAAGTAAGAAATTAAAAAAAAAATATCTTCATGAAACATGATCTTTGCTTAATATCCTAATGGTTTTTGGCATAAAAGAAAAATCGATAATTTTGACCCATACAATGTATTGTTGGCTATTGGCAAAAATATACCCGTGCAACTTATGAATGGTTTTGTGGTCCAGGGTCACTAACGTCAGGTCAGTATATCACGGCGTGACCAAAAAGAGAGATGAAAAAATGTAAATCCAAAATGAATGTAACACAAAAATATAATTCCATTATATTAATATAGGTGAACAAAACAATCAAGTTGCCTACAGTTATATATATATATATATATATATATATATATATATATATATATATATATATATATATATATATATATATATATATATATATATATATATATAATTCATCTGAAATACACAAAGAAAAGATAATCCCTCCATTTTGAATTTGGCACAACACTGCACACATTTAATTGAACAATCTCTTGCTCTGAACAACAACACATACAAATGAACTGAAGCAAATAAGAAGACCGGTGTCTGGGCTCGTTTTAGGGAAAGACATGTTTTTCCTCACTGTATCGCGTACACTTTATCATCGGCATGTTTTGCTGCGCCCATCCAATCGGCTGGGTTTAAATTACCCTACAGCCTCCATGTGTTTAGGTCTTATTTACTCTCAACACTCTCTGAAGCAAGGCATCAATAATTCTCTAAGAACATCTCCATGTGAAATGCCCTCAATTTTTTTTCTTTCTAGCCTTTTCATTTTAAATACAAGATGCGAGGATACTAATTGAAAGAGCGACACCTCTTTTAAGAGGCCAAGGTCTTTATTTTGTCTAAAAGGAAAATATAAACAAAAATCCTTTTCATCTGGATATTTACAGTCTGTTTCTTGATAACTCTGATGCATTCTCTCTCTATCTTTGTACTTTCCCATCAGGCTTTGCCGCTGTCTGCTCTGCCTACACTTCCTGGCTCATTACAGTTGATAATGACTGACAGATCCCTGTAATTTTTATGCAGAGAGCAAAACCAGTTTCCCCATGAACAGATTATAGTGAGAACAAAAAATTGTGCAGAAAAAGCCATTGGAAAAGGATATTAAAATTCAAAAAGTAAATATCGCAATCATATATCAAGCTGTGTTATTGTTATATGTTGTCTTTATGCAAAATTGGCCAACGTATTTCTCCAATACAGGCCTGGGTATTAATTCAAGGGTCTTCTTGTTTGAAATTGAGCCATTGCGCCATATGAGACTGTGTTTAATGCTGTGAAGTGACGGCACATGCTGTGACGGTTCGCCTGGAGGAACTCGAGCATGAAGGAAGAGGATTTGAGCCACATAAAGCCGTCCTAACCGGCTGTAATATCCACCATAAACAGAACAGCTAGCCGAAAGTCACGTCCTCAAGAAGCACTTTTGTACAATAAAGCACTATGTTATGGGCGATGTGTTGAACTTTATTTCTTTGAAGGATAAAAATGAGTTTTTAGCTTCTCTGGGGCTCGTAGAAGTTCGAAAGGCGGCCGTTTGATCAAAACACAATTGCTTTAGAAGGAACGTGTGATTACGGAAAGATGAAAAAGAAACTCAAAATGCCGTCAAAGGAGACTGATGCTCAGTGACTTTATGAGGGAACATTTGGTGCAGATCCATTTCGGAGACTCACCCTTAAGCCGAAATGTTTCATTCATGTTATTATCATGAAAACATTCAGCCTTACAGCAGCATTAAATATTACAGCCTGCAAGAGAACATTCAGTATGCATCATTTCAGCCCTGCGTAGATTCGATCAAAAGCGGTTCCACTCAAAAGCGCAACACCGCCAAACTGTTTGGAGATTTTTTTCAGAGCTCAGGCCCTAGAGAAAGGTGAGCAGGTGGCACTAGCTGGCGTAAGACCCGTTCAAACCCTCATGCTTCCCTCCCTCTTCTTCGAGGAGCCGGAGATGGCTCACAGCACGAAGGAGGAGCCGGGGGCAACGCTTAATATTTCAACACAAGCCTCGCTGTGCAGGCCTGACAGGTAGAGGGCCAGGTGTTGGCAGCGTTGCCACAGAAGCTGTATTCAAACGTCTCTGGAGCTTAGCCAGATATATGCATACAAACTGAGCAGACACTCTTGAGCGTGGGAGCTGGAAAGACGGCTAAAAGAAGGAAAAGAAGATATGAAATTCCTTCCAAGATGACCCATCGGTGCTCTTTTTTTTCTTTTCTTTTTTTTTATAATGATGTGGGATGGAGAATGGGATGTGATATAAGCTTTTATGGCTGCTATTAATCTTGTATTAGGAAGGCACATCGCAGGGAACAAGTGACATGCATTTCATTTGTGGCATAAATGTCACCTCCTCCAGCTCCTGGTGTCTGGGGAAAATGAGACTTTCTATAGTAGGAGTAAAACACATTCATATTGCAAATATGGGTATGCTGTAACACTGCTGGTAAAAGTATTGGCAAAATCATGTCCAAGGTAGTTTGAACAATTAAAAGTAAGGTAACTATCTTACAATATACACACTATGCACATGAAACATAGCTGAAATGTAATTCTATGAACCAAATATTTACAAAGTAAGCATGTGAACTGGACTAAAGGTTGGACACACCAGTGAGCTCAGGTTTTACCTGACAACGTTCAAACATGATGATTCTGACATTTACACTCGATTTGATTTTAAAAGAGAGAGCATTATGCGAATAACAGACCACAAAAACACAGCCCTAATTTTGTCATTACTTTTATGTATTTATCAGAATTTATTTAGTACACCTTACTGATTTCACAATTATGACTTTTTCTCTCACAAAAAGTCAGAATTGTGGGATATAAACTCGCAATTGTGAGAAATAAAGTCAGAATTGCGGGATATAAACTCGCAATTGGGAGAAATAAAGTCAGAATTGTGGGATATAAACTCGCAATTGTGAGAAATAAAGTCAGAATTGTGGGATATAAACTCGCAATTGGGAGAAATAAAGTCAGAATTGCAAGATTTTTTCTTTCTTTCAATTCGGACTTTTTTCATGCAGTTGTGTTTAAACCTCGTAATTCTGACTGGAAATTGCAAAAGTCCAGTTTGAAGGGAAAAAAAGGCTAACTTTTTTTGTCCGTTTATATTTCGCAATTCTAACTTCAATTGTGACTTTATATCACGCAATTCTGAGAAATTCCAACCAGATCTCACAGCAGCTCATACGTACAGTATTTTATGAGCTGGCTAATCGTACAAATTTGTGCAACCTCACTCGTACAAATTCATATGTATTTGACGAGACTTACCCCAAACCCGCCCTAAAACCTACCCATCACTGCAGTATAGACATATTGTATGAATTCATACAAATTACCTGCCTCGTACAAATACGTACGAATTAGTCATAAGATAGCGTTGGATAGAAGTCCTGCCAATCATGAAGTCGACGTAAACTCGCAATTATGAGAAAAAAAGTCAGTATTAGGATAAAATAATCACATGTGCCTTTTTTTAATCAGTGGCAGAAACTTCCTCAGATACAGTTATAATGAAATATATATTTAAATATATTTACTTATTTTATTCCTTAATTATTTATCATTTCAGCAGAAAGTGACATGTCAAAAGAGCACACAATTTACAGCTTTTCCAATTATGTTAAAACATTTTGAATGCTGCTTATTAATAAAGGTAAAACTCATCATAAGCAACTATAGCTCCCTTAAAAAAATAGTTCATTCAAAAAAGAAAAATTCGGTCATTATTTACTCTCCCACATAAATTGCATGCTTTTGCAGAACATAGAAGATATTTCATAAAGAAATGGGTTCCAAACAATTTTGGACCCCATTGATATATTTAGTGTAATATCTTTCAAAATATCTTTTCAATATTTCAAAATATTGTGTTTCACAGAATGAAGAACGTTCTTCAGGTTTGGAGTGACATGAATGTGAGAAAACAAAGGCAGAACGATTCACTTAAGAAGCGATGCAAAATAAAATAAGAACAGAGTAAGTTACAAACTATCTAGCAGTTAAAAACCCCAAGATAAAGTTAAGTAAGAATTTACAACCGGCTGGCGCAACCCTACCCAGAAGTTTCATGCCTGGCTGAGAGGTACATTTTTAATTTCCTGAACATGGTGCACAGGTGTACAGGAACAAACCAGCAGCCAAAGAGACACATAAAACAACTGTGGGCCAATTAGCCGGTTTAAAAAAATGCACATGTAAAGGAAGTGTATGTAAGATTGTGGCCAAAACTGGTACTGCAATCACTTTCAAATGACTGTAGAGCGGTGTATCCCCGCTCCCCCTCCCCTCTGACTCGAGGTTGCCAGATAGGCTACAGGATCCAGCAGGAAGGTTTGTAGCTGCAGCTGTGGTAACTAGAGCAGAGCTGGCAACCCAGATGCCGAAACACTACTGACTACATGATTGGTCGATATGTGGAGGGTGGAGCTTCAGGCCAAAACACAACATGACAACATCAACATCAGGTTAAATCAATTACAGCAGCAATATAACAGGTCAGCATAAAAATAATGACAAAAGTACTGTAAGAAATAGTATTCAGTAAATGAAGAAAGTTTTGTGCGAGATCAAACAAGGCTCATGTTCACCGAGTTGCCCTGGCGACCACTGAATCACATGTTGTACCTTTGCCTTCAAGCATTAACATCCTTGGTTGGCCAGACCTCTATGTAACTCGACAGGAACCAACACTTATGTTCAGAGGAGCAGAAACTCGAAATCACCATATGCATGACTGCCATTTTATATATGCATATGCAAATGCTCAGCAGCTGAGAGTAAATCGTATCTCAACAGGGAAAGAAGGCAGAGATTAGGCGATAAATGCATACGGGAGGTTTCTAATTTGCTCACGTAACTGAGGTGAGACTGAGGCAACGTGGTTCAATTCTGAGATGCAGAGAGAGCAGTTATGTAACACCAGCGGCCGCTTGTCGCAGATGCACCCAGACGCCTGTAACATTCTTATTTCCAGAGTTTACCACGCGGAAGCACTTCCAGGTCGTGCCTTCCTTCCCCTGAGCCCGAACTTGTCAGTGCGTTTGACACGGGTCGGTTGCCTTCCGCCTTTACTTTACTAGTGAGTCACGAAGGTGAAGGATCATCTTGCCCGAGGAGGTTCTACAACGTCTACAACGTTTTGCAGAAACCGATGTGACATGACGAAATTCGTATGCTGATTATGGAAGGACATTAGTGCACGTGTAAGACCTCTAACTGGGGAATGCAGCATTTTTATGTTATGTATATATATATTTCTTCACATGAAAAAGGTGAGAATGTGTAGGCATCTGTCAGCGAGTAAGGTGTTTCTTCTCGAGCCTGAGTGCTCTTTCTGTATCCCACGAGGAATAAGACCCTCAGAGGTTTCTTTATGCGAGCCAGATGGTGTCGCATTCAGAGAATTCTTCCTGTGCTGTCCTCGTTTTAACCTCTATGCAACAAAAGTCTGAGCAAAACTTGGCAGATGAGCAAGAATTATAAGCTTAAAGCCTGGGAACATCTCGATAGTGCTTCTGAAAGAGCATTATTTAGCCTTGGAACAACATCCAGTAAGAGCAAACATAGTCCAAACCTTACCCCAACTCTAAACCTGATCAATCCTTATTATAATATATATATATATATATATATATATATATATATATATATATATATATATATATATATATATATATATATATATATATATATATATATATATATATATATATATATATAGGGTGCATTTATTTGATCAGAAACACAGTAAAACAGCAACATTTTTAAATATAAAAAAATAAAATGTAATTTATTCCTGAGATGGCATTATTCTTCTTCCAGTATTCAGTATTTTAGAAAATACTTTAGAAATTCTTTAGAAATTATACTAATATGCTGATTTGGTGGTCAATAATAATTTCATATTATTAGTTGAAAACAGTTTTGCTGCTTAATATTTTTGTGAATATATAAATTTTATAATGTAATAAAAAAATTTTTTTTTTCCCAGGATTCTTTGAACTTTGAACTTTGAAGTTCAAAAGAACAACATTTATTTGAAATATAAAACTTTTATAATAAAAGATGTTACAGCCACTTTTGGTCAGTTCCGTGAATCCTTGAATAAAAGTATTATTTTATTAACTGATTTCGTACTAAAATCCAAACAATTTAAAATAGTGTGTGTTAAAAATATAATTTACGGTGATACAACTCATGATACGGAATTAAACAACATTTTTGAAGAAAAAAAAATAGTAATAAATAAACAATATTAATAATTGCACCAAGAAATGATTATTTGTAAAACTATATATATATATATATATATATATATATATATATATATATATATATATATATATATATATATATATATATATATATATATATATATATATATATATATATATGTATACATATATAAAATGGTCATCAAATCTTTTTCATAGAATTTTTTTTCTCGCATATATATATATATATATATATATATATATATATATATATATATATATATATATATATATATATATATATATATATATATATATATATATATATATATATATATATATATATATATATATATATATATATATATATATATATATATGCGAGAAAAAAATTTCTATGAAAAAGATTTGATGACCAGGAGTTAGATTCTGGTGCAGAGAACCAGACACAATTTTCTAACAGAGTTTCATCCACTGCTTTTTCATCCAGGCTGAGAAGCAACCCCATGTATACCCCCAATAATTCCAAGTTTAACACTCTTTCTATGTCTATTTCATCTCGGAGAGCTCTGACAGATGCGCTGGTCTCCAGGCCGATGTTTTAGTAAAGTAGTACAGGTCAGGAGAGAGAAAAGGAAAACGAAGCAGAGAAAGAGACAGGTCGGGCTGTAGAAGACTCGGCCCGAAAAGCGGCCTTCTCCATCCCTTCCTCCCTCATGTCCTGCCCTGTCGACTCTAATAGACTATTGATTTTCCATCTGCCGTAGGATAAGTCTCCACTTTTACCATTCACTCATGATATTAGCTGTCCATTAGGTGCAGAGCTCTCAGCCCTAACAGCTTGTCAGCACAGAGGCAACACTCCACCTCCAGCACAATACAATCAGCTGATTAGTCTCGAGACTCAAGCAGCACAGAGCAGCCCTCCAACACACTACAAGAGGCGTCTTTAAGCTGATAACATAAAGGTGAGTAGCTGGGGGTCACAGGTGAACTCTAACACCCGAATGCACATCAGACAGAGTGGGGAGTTACTAAGTGGATTAAAGCAGGCCGGACGCACTCAGGACAGTCTCTGTTCACAGCTTATTACCAGATGCATTGTTTTAAAAAGTTGGAAAACTGCCACCCGAGCCTCCTTGGAAGCTCTGCTGAGATTTCGGAACGTACAGTCATGCAAGATGGCATGCTCATGCCCGGAAGGAATTTTATCAAGCTGATTTCTGTTGGCTCATATGTTAGGGATTGGTTTGGATTAATAATAAAAAAATAAAAACCAACAAAAAATCTAAGAGTATTCACAGGATTTAAAACTGAACCTGCATTTGAGCTATTTAGCCTCGTCGATGTACTACATGTGTCAAAAACACTGAGCCTTGGTGCGCATGTGGACAACACAACTTCAAGTCTAGAATGCAAAATGTTTCTTTTAACAATACTTTTCTGTTTTATTTGAATAAAATAGCCATACACTGTGACAAAACAGGTTTAGTACTTTTATTCAGCAAGGATGCATTGATTTGATTAAAGGTGACTCGAATAATGTAATACAATATTTCTATCCAAAATAAATGATAAAAGAATTTGTAAAAAAAAATGGTGTCCACAAAAATACAGCAAAACCGTTTTTTTTAAAACATTGATAATAACAGGAAATGTTTCTTGATCAGCAAATCAGCATATTAGAATGATTTCTGAAGAATTTAGCAACACTGAAGACTGGAGTAATGATGAATATATTGAAAAAGTAAACAGTAATTTACTGTTTTACTGTATTTTTGATTTTAAAAAAATGCAGTCTTCCTGAGCACAAACTTACTGAATAAAAACCCATTACAAAATCTTACAAATATTTTTTTTTTATTGATGTTCAGAAATGAACATCTAACTTACAAATGCAAAGTTTCTGTTCTATGTGAAAAGTTCTATATATAGTTAATAATGTAGCTGAAATTATAAGCTTCAGTAACTTAGTTTTGGGACTCATTATCATCCTGTGAAGATAATAAGAGTTCAATCTGGAGCGTTTGTGAGGAAAAAACATTATTTAAGAACAAAAAGATCAGCCTCATAGCCTCTCCGTAAAACGTCACTGTGTCCCGACTCCCTGTCTCTTATTGTTTTCCCAGGAAAGAATATGACAGCACACCAGACACTCCCAACCTGACCTCTGATTCCACACGTCTGTAGGGTGAGTGTGTGATCGCGGGTCTGTCACTGGATGAGCGAGTGGACGGTGTTAATGTGGCAGACACCTTTAATGAAGTAAAGGACTGTTTCTCCTGCAGTAACACACCAAAACATCAAGCCACCTTTCTCCTTGTGGTAAAAAAAGTACACAATCTGTGTGAGAATTCTTATTTCTGAATGAAAAACGGATCAAATTATTAATTCATCATCATCATCTTTATTTATTTGAGCATCTGAGTTCCACAAAGTTTAAGTTTCAACCCAATAGGTAAAACTAAAGAATGATACATACGCAAATGATAAAGTAAAAAAAAAAAAAAAAAAAAAAAAAAACATATATATATATATATATATAAAAGGATAATTGCGAGTTTTACATTTTTAGATTTTATAACTTACAAAAACTCTTTTCCTCAGAATTGTGAGATATAAACTTACAATTTTTTTTCTCACAATTTCGAGTTTATATCGTGAAATTCTTACTTTATAACTAGAAAATGTTAGAAAAAAAAGTGTTTACATCACAATTCAGACTTTCCCCTCAGAACTGTGATATAAAGTCGCAATTCTGAGAAATAAACTTGCAGTTCGGACTCTTTTTCCTCACAATTGCGAGTTTATATCTCTGAATTCAGAGAAAAGAGTCTGATTTGTGGGATACAAACTTGATTATATGGACTACATGTATTATAATGCACTCTTTCTGAAAGTTAATGTTCAAGCTCATGGAAAACTCCTCTTACTTTCTGCGTTCCACTGAGGTAAAATAGTAAAATAAAAACAGGCAGTTTGGATTAATCTTAAGTTAAAGGGGTACTTCAGCGCTGGGAAGATTAATCTGTATTTAAACTGGGTCATTAATGTTGTAGAAATGTGAAATTATTTTTGAAATTGGTGCTTTCTAGACTGAGAAAAGACAGAAAATGTATTTTTGTCTCATGGGGATGAAAGACTACAATTCCCAGAATGCTTAGCTGCCCTGTGAGGCCATTCTCAAAGCCACTGCTATTGGATTAGAGTGACTGAGTTCAGAAAGTACAATCAAATACTGAACGCGTTTGTTCAATATAACGGTGGAGTTGCCGCGTGAGTCTCACAGCTGACTCAGATTAGGAGTCAGATTACATTTAACGTCATAAATGAGCTCTCGTGATGAGAGCTGAGGTAATCGCGACCACATTCGCGGCATACATTCACAACGCGTTTTAAGTTCATGCCTTTGGAAGCTTAACTTTCATAGAAATTAATTTGAGAAGTTAAAACACTTACATTGCTTAGCATCCGTTTAAATGAATGCCTGTAGCTGAGCTGTGCTGTAAGTGTGATCTCCATTCCCCATGCACGAGTTGAAAACATGCGGAAATGGCTCCCTCTGCTGGCTGTAGTCTTTAGCCTCTGGGCAAACATTCCTCTTGTGACGCAAATATCGTCAATTTGCGTCACGAGAGGAATTTTTCCAGGAATAAAATGCATAAATCTCTCGTCTCAGGGGGATATAAGAGGGGGGAGCACGATCATTTGAATATACTCCAGGGTTTCTACTGATACAAAGCCATATGCTAATCGCTGAAGTAACCCTTTAAGTAAATGATCCTAAAATCTTTATATTTTTGGTTGAGCTATCCCTAAAATTTTGGAGACTAAAGGATCGCAAAGGACCTTCTTTACTCAGAGCAGATTTTCTAAGGACAGGGCCTAATATTTCAGAATGCTATTTTCAAAGACATCTCCAATCCAGAGCACCCAAAGGAGGCTGTCATATCCACGGTTGGGTCTCAATACGACCCTGATCGCATAACCTTTGCCATCTTTTTTTGTGAAGCCCCACCGGCATAGGGCTCAGGAGATGGATTCAGACACAAGCTTTCACCGTGGGATCCTGGACAAGAATCCAGCCAGATTTAGAAGCCTCATGTAGGTTTATCTCCAGACTGTCAAGGGAGTGTGCTTTTCATATGAGCTACTTTTGTCCTCATGGGTGTGAGTGACTGCAAAGATATGGAAATAAAGAATTATGGTAAACAAGAAATTAACATCTCCACGCTATCTTCATGAAAACACTACTTTTACTGCTAGGGAAGAAACGCGAGCGTATTTTGTGAAATATTTATTTGAAAAGTCTGAGCATGTACATGAATCGTGCGATGACATAGTCGAATCCACTTCCATTTCTTTCCCATGTCTGATAATATCTCTGACCTTGTGTCCAACTGCACCTCTACAGAAATGCAACACTGCTGCCGATCGATTTTTTTTTCTTCAGAATGGCCTCCCCCGAGTTCTCTGTGAATGAGCATAAAGAATGTCCTCAGCTTAACCTTAATCTTTCCAGTGTAAAACAAAAGAGTCCTGCAATCCCAAAGACACAAGACCCAACAGACATAAACGATGTAGACTGGTAACAAATTGGAAAACGCTAATATTTCTTAATAAATCAGGGGTGGCTTACCTCAGAACTTCAATCTTAAAGGGTTAGTTCACCCAAAAATGAAAATGATGTCATTAATGACCCTAATGTCGTTCCACACCCGTTAGACATCCGTTCATCTTCGTAACACAGTTTAAGATATTTTATTGTTAGTCCAAGAGCGTATCCAAATGTATAATGTCCATGTCAAGAAAAGGAATAAAAACATCATCAAAGTAGTCCATATGTGACATCAGTTAGTTAATTAGAATCTCTTGAAGCGTCGAAAATACATTTTAGTCCAAAAATAACAAAAACTACGACTTTATTCAGCATTGTCTTCTCTTCCGCGTTTGTGTTCAATCCACAGATAAAGAATCAAAAACGGGGATGAATCAGCGAATCGATCAATGATTCGGATCACGTGCCAAACCTCTGAAATCACGTGACACTGGCGATCCGAATCATTGATTGATTCACTGATTCATAACCGTTTGAATCTTTATTTGAGGTTTGAAAACAAGAAAGAGAAGACAATACTTTGATGATGTTTTTATTCCCTTTCTGGACATGGACAGTGTAGTGTATATACATTTGGATACACTCTCTGACTAAATGACAACGACATTAGGGTGAGTCATTAATGACGTAAATTTCATTTTTGGGAGAACTAACCCTTTAAATGCTGCCCAGTTATTATAGCATCCATAATGGCCAGTGCGTTGCAGTGACACGGTAAGAACATTGTAAATACAGGCAAAACTAAAGGAGTCTAATCTACAAAGTGGGTTTCAATAGAACTGGAAGTTGCCGTGTCCCATCTCTAGATCAGCAGAACTGATGGTGTTCTTTCCATCTGCCACTGTACAATCCAGCACAAAGCAGCATTAGGCTAAAATGGAACTTATCAATCTTCTCTTCCCTGGGTGCCAGTGGAGAGGGTAAAAAATGTAGAGGGGAAAAAAAAAACAGGGCAGTCTGTCTCACTGACAGAACAACTTCATTTATAACACAGCTGATTGGGCGCTGGCAGGTAGGCATCACGTAACGGTGATGCCGACAGAAAGAGAAGAAAAGAGAAGATGCTAATGCTCTGCCTGCATTCAGTTTCCACATAAGAGAACAGCTGCATCAAGCTTGTTATACGAAAAGCCCCCTCGCCGTTTCACAGTGCATCTTCCTCATTAATTATCCCTCTATCTTGGGAAAGTGGAGGCATGTGCTTGTCTAGGCGTTCAGAAGTGATCAACTGATAAATGGCTTGCTTAACGGACCCCGTCCATTCCAACCCCCGGCGCCGTGTTGGTGTCCTCGCCTCGCAGAGAGAACCTAAACAACTTTTCGTTTCGCAACATTAGTTGGGAAGGGAGTCGATGGCGCATAAAAAGGAATCATAAAAGGAAGGTAGGCAGCCATGCGCCAAATTCACCGAAAGTCTCTCCCAGAACAGCGCGGTGGTCTAGACTGGCTTTGTGAGGACCTTCAAAGGTACTTAGGAGTGGAAATATGTGGCTCCTTCCCATGCCAAGCCTAATTAGGTACACATCAGAGGGCCGGTGTGAGAAGGTGGGTTTTTTTACTACACATGGACCCCTTATAACTCCAATGAAAGCATGGACCCTGGAGACAGGCACTCAAACCAAACACAATCTGGGCGATATGCACACTCCAAGAACGCAGCCAAGCCACACAGCAAACCGGGCAGGAAGCGGAGCTGCCATCCCCGGCCAAGTCTATTAATCCCCAGATCACCTAGCTCAAAGAGGCAGAAGGTGACCGGGAAGTGGAAGGAATGAGCCGTTTAAAGTGAGCAGGGATGACAAACAGTAACTGGCAGGTTAAACAGCCTATCCTGCCCAACAATGCAATTAAACCTTAAAAATGTGGGTAATGCTTCAGTACATAAACTCTGCATGTATATACAGAAAGGAGACATTAAATTGACAGTTAAAGGGTTAGTTCGCCCAAAAATGTTAAATCTGCCATTAATTACTTAGCCTCATGTCGTTCGACACCCATAAGAGCTTCATCTTCGGAACACAAATTAAGTTTTTTTTTTTTTTTTTTTTTTTGAAATCCGAAAAGGTTTTTATTGACACCAATGTCATTTCCTCGATCAAGACCCATAAAAGGCACTAAAGACGTCGTTACAAAGCCCATCTCACTACAGTGGCTCTACAATAATTTAATGAAGTGACGAGAATAGTTTTTGTGCGCAAGAAAAACCTAAATAACGACTTATATAGTGATGGGCCGATTTCAAAACACTGCTTCGTAAAGCTTCAAACTTTATCAATCACTGTATTGAATCAGCAGTTCGGATCGCCTAAGTCACGTGACTTCCGCAGTTTGGCGGTTTGACACGCGATCGAATCATGAATCTGTATGCTGATTCATTAAGCTCCGAAGCTTCAGGAAGCAGTGTTTTGAAATCGGCCCATCAGCATATAAGTCATTATTTAAGTTTTTTTTGCACACAAACACTATTCTCGTTGCTTCATAAAATAATTGTAGAGCCACTGTAGTGAGATGGGCTTTGTAATGACATCTTTAGTGCCTTTTATGGGTCTTGATCGAGGAAATTACATTGTGGCCAATGGAGGCCTTTCTGAGCCATCGGATTTCAACTAATTTCTTCATTTGTGTTCCGAAGATGAACGGAGGTCTTACGGGTCTGTAAGGCATGAGGTTGAGTAATAAATGACAGATTTTTCACTTTTGGGTGAACTAACCCTTTAAGTGACAATAAAGGAATGTATAATGTTACAAAAGATTTCTATTTGAAATCAATCTTTCACAGGTTTCACAAAAATGTTAATATATTATAAAACTGTTTTCAATATCAATAATAATTAAGAGTTTCTTGATCATCAAATCCTGATATTAGAACAATTTCTGCAGGATCATGTGACACTGAAGACTGAAGTAATGATGCTGAAATTTCAGCTTTTAGCAAATAAATAAAATACATTTTTTAGCAAATAAATACCACACCGCTAATGTGAGTTTAAAAAAAAAGTTTATTAAAACAATATTATGTTTGAAGTATTTTAGAGTACCATATTAAATCGTCATGATATTACCATCTGATACCATCACTGTACTATCACAGTATCAGAAGTCAAAGAGGAATTATTCTAGATAAATCTAGTACTAAGCTAAAAAACAACTCTGTAAAAACACATACACTATCTGTAGTAGTTTAAAGTTGGAGCGCATTTCTGAACCATTGGAGACCCACCCACTCAGTCCACTTGCCTGCTAGTAAACAAAACCAAAACCTCTAACTCAAGCTTCAGAAACCCCTTGATGAAAATATGCAAGAGTGCAGACACTCACACTCATTCACAACACATAAAAAATATTATTCAGATAAAGTTACATGATGAGAGGCCCATGTGTTGGTTGAGTTTTTCTTGTTGACCCGTTGGATGAAGAACGGCAGATATCCTCAGAAACACACACACACACACACACACACACACACACACACACACACACACACACACACACACACACACACACACACACACACACACACACACACACACACACACACACACACACACACACACACACACACACACACACACACACACACACGGGACACAAATGCAATTTATGGCAGGAATCAGAGAGTTTGCAGCTCAGTGCTCAGGCAGGAGAGATGAGGTTATCACCTCTATCTCCACGCCGGTGGGGGCCGCAATAAAATCATACCTCAGCAACAGGGCCCGGCAATGAGATTTGCAGGACAGTTGTAAATGTTCAAGAGTGCTTTCTCTCTCTCCCCGGCTCGCTCTCTTTCTTTCTGACACAAGGGCACCCTGGTATTTCACCCCACTTCCCACCAGCAGCAGAGGCTTTAAGGCACGCATATTTGGAAAGGCGGCTCACTAACATTTAGAGCTGCAGAAAAGACAAAGCTTGACTGCTTGGTCGCTTAACACACTTACAAAAAAGTGTGGAGCTACAAAGGCATTAAATCATAATTTCAGATAGTAATTAGATGTTTACAAAGGTCCTGAACAATGAACATATTCATACATTATTGTATTTTACATGAAACACCAGTGTTCTTAATAAAAAAACAATGCTACTATGGTTCAAGGTAAAAGGTAATGGCATTTATCAAGGGTGTAGATTCAGTAATGGACTACTAGGCATTACGGTTTAATAGTGTCGCGGCCACTGGGTAATTTATTATATTTTGGAGTAGCATATAAAAGTACCATGCATGGTATAATCATCAACATGGTGCAGATGCAAAGAGAAGTTAAAGAGGTAACCTAATAGTATAAACACTCATCTGGCGCAACTCAAACAAAAAATAGAATCAATAATGATAATAACTGACTCTGAGTGTTTCTCTTTATGACGACTATGTCAAAAAATGCCCTATTAGACCTAAAACTACTAGGGCTAAAGAGTTTTGTAGTCAACATTTAAGCTATTAGTCGACTTTTTAAAGAAGTTTTGAAATAAATTTCAAACAAATACGTTTTGAGTTGAGACTTAAAGGTAGATAGAGAGGAGATATTTCGAAGAGAGGGGGTAGTACTTACAGAGTTTTGTAACACAAATGGATCATCCACCTATAGGAGAAAGCCGTAATCTATTTTAGAGACCGGTGGGGCAGGTATGGGTGGAGTAGGTCTGATAGATAAAGAGGTGCAAGACCATTTAAAGCCTTAAAGCTTAACAGGAGTAGGCCTGCCTTAAAATGAACACGTGATGCAACCAGTAACCAGTGAAGATCATGGACTGTGTAATGTGGGAACTGTGTCTAGTCGAGGTGAGCATTCTCGCAGCAGCATTTTGTCCATATAAGCCTTTTAATTACGTTTTTATTTTTTTATTTTTTTTTGTAAAGGCATTACAGTAATCCAGACGAGACCCTATTAGTGCATGATCAAGGGTTTCTGCATCTGTCAGGTTGAGGGAGGAGCGGAGATGTGCAATACTACAAAGGTGATAAAAAGAGTAACAACTGAAGCAGATGTGAGAAACAAATGAAAGAGACAAATCAAATAAAACACAAAGATCACATACAGGGAAGGAGGGGAGGACAAGAACCGCGTTTATGTCAAAGGACTGGTCCATTCCGTTTACAGGTTTGGTGGCATCAGTCAGCATTATTTCGGTTTTGCTGTCATTTAATTTAAGAAAGTTGAGAGTCATACAGTGTTTGATTTATCTAATACATGCGGTGAGTTAGTCGAGCAAAAATGAAATATCAGAGGAGGTGGTAGGATAGATATGGACGTTGTTCTGCCTTTCAGGCATCTGAGTTTAATTTTTATGCATTTAATTTGATATACTTTCAGTTTCATGCAGACTCTTATTTTGTTTACCGAGTCAAAACCGGAAGTAGGAAATCGCGTTAGCTACGGCAGACTGGAAAAATGTTCATTGCTCTAGAGAACTGCATCCTTCCCGTTGATTCCCCAGTAGAAGCATTGCTTGTATGTATATAGTCTTTGTTCTAAGTTTTTTAAAGCATATTGATGTTATGCTGTAAAAGTAATGTTAATAGAAACTAGGTGGCTTTGCTAATTTCAGTTTCTTGCTGTTTGTCTCCTAGTTTCACTCTCTCGTCTCTCATCACTCATCTCATATGTATGGATTCAGTACAACGTGAAGAAAATAAATCTTCATACAAAAAACTCAGGATTTCTTCATGTTGATGAATAGAGAGAGTTTAGCTCACTGTTTAGCTGGAGTTTCTACAGCTCAGCAAGAACTACAGACGTCATCAGCATCACAATGAAAACAAAGTCCAAACTTGCGTATCATATCACCAAGAGGCTATGTAGAAGATAAAACCGTTTATATTTGCACTTTTATATTACTTTAAGTAAATACTGATGAGAATACTAAACCATAATGAGAATTAAATATAAGCGTAATAAACAGTCCTATTCCAGACTCAAGTGCACACATAAAGCAAAGCACCGGCCAAAGCAACGATTGAATGTGTCAAAAAAATAAAAAAAATAAAAAAAGGAGACATTTTTATTACATATTAATAAAGTAGTGTTTACTGCTTTCGACAACTAAAGCAGTAAATTAGGAGTTAATTGAAGCAAAAGTCATGTTAATAGTGAATATGTGTTCCCCATACTAAAGAGAACTGCAACTTTCATACTCAGACATGAGCAATCTATCTAAAGGGAAGCTTGAAATGTCTACTTTTAAAAGAACTAATTCAAATCAAAACCAAATAATCTCTGCTTATGTAACGTGTGACTATGAGGCAAGTAGCCAGTACGCTTCATTTTTGTGAGGCTCTCCAGTTCACAGTGAGACGGGAGAAAGCACATCCTGTTTGTTTTCTTTATTTTACAAAGTCACACCATTTTCTTGTTATTGTGCGTTCACCCGAATGAAAGAAGACAGTTTCTAATGGCATTAGTCTTATCGGCATGAACAAAAATGACGTAGTCTTTTAAGTTGTTTCCGCTCACTGTAAAAAAATGTTTTTATGATTTATATATTTGTTTTAAAATAATTTGTCAAATCACCTTAGAGAATTCATGTAGTTCAGATAACATAATATTTATATTTTATTGTTTATTAAACCAATCTTCTTTTTTTTTTTTATTTCAATGAACTTTAATGAACTTCAATGAATTTTAAGGTGACCATGAAACAATTTTTTTTAAAGCCATTTTTGGACATAATTATCACAAGCACCAGCCATTAACGATCTGATTTTACTACAAGTTTTTTGTTCCCTGCAACTAATAGACTAATATACTTTTGGTCAACTAAACCTCTAAACATTAGTCGACTAGAGGGCAGCCCTAAAAACTACATTCCATGTAATGCATTACAGTGACATGCAAATGCAGACTTTTGTGATTTATTGTCAGAACTAATGCATTCAAGCCTCTGATTAATTATTCAATAACAGACCAAAGTTCTTGTCCTCTCATCCCTCTCACGCTCTCTTCCTCTGAGCAAGCAGTTTGCAGGCATGTAGCACTTCATCTTTGGTAAATGGCTGTATGATACCTCCTTGCTTAAGTGGAAGACTAAAAGGAAAGTCTTTAAAATCACAATCGAACTTCAACAAGCGCACCGAGGCAATAGAGCCATCCATCAGCAGACAGGTACTGCTCGGTAATATCACCTCAAGTGAGGTGGAGACTTCATCTCAATAAAAGCCCTCCTTTTGTGACTGCGGCAGAAGAGGGATGAATATGGAGATGTATCTGGAAGGAATATGGTTTTTTTTATTGCCGTGGTAACCTGATGCAAACTGTGTCACTGACACCCACCAATCCACCCCCCCAATACCAGAATAATGAAAATACATACAAAACCCATTGCTCTGCATCTTAGAAATGTCATTGCATAAATAATGCAGAGATTCCCCCTTTCGCAACCTAAGGGTCTATATAACACACATGGCACAAAATGGATGGTGCTCCAGCATAACAAGGTCTGGTCGTCATAAAAAGCTTTCAGACAAATGGTGTACCATCCTCTCCAATAAATTACGAGATGCAAGGAGGAACGAAACACCGCTCTGCTAAATAAATGTACCGACATACGAGAGGACGGAATGACAGGTAATTCATCCTATTGTTTCTACTTCTAACGGTGACTCCGCCCCCTCATCTGTCCTCCAGTTTATAAGCGATTTGAGCTATTGTACGAAATTCTTTGTTATGTATAAACATATGCAGATGTCCCGTGCCACTGAATTTCCTGAATGGGTGCATATGCGTGTTTTTGACAGCTGGTTTATCTAAACAGTCAGATTTTTCAGGTAAATAAGTCTGTGTGTGTGTGTGTGTGTGTGTGTGTGTGTGTGTGTGTGTGTGTTTGACGGAAGGCAGGTGAAGCTCGAGTTGTCTCATTCCAAGTTCTTGAATATTCTGACATCTCTCTGCCCTCAGGACAGCAGCAGGCTGCCGGAGTCCCACAAGGCTGTTTCATGGCAGGAGGGAACCAAGCAAATATCTACCTGCGGTTCCTCAGCGATGTCTGAGAGATAGAAGGACGAGGTGTGCAATACTGTAACATACTAGCTACTTTTTTAAGTACACAAGTCAATACTAAACCATCTACGTTATCAGACAACTGTAAAATGCAACAAGGTTGTATAAGCTCTGCTCTAAACTATCACTCATATAATGTTTGGGATCGACAACCAAATTTACTAAACGGTATGATGCTTGAATAGTCCTGTTCATAAAAGAATTAAAAGGAGCAGCTCAAATACTGTCTGTATAAATGAATAACCAAAGTGATAGTCTTGAATAATCATAGTGACAGTGGCCAACTTAACTGACAAAGATGCTGACTTTTATAACACAGAGATGTTTTATCTAAATTGAGATGGATAGTGGTTGACCGACATATATTACTGGTCAATAAATGGCATTTTTATTTTTTTTCGCATTTGTCATTTGTCTCAAAACCAAATACGGCATATTATATATTAAAAATTATATTGAACAAAAATACGACAATAACCATTATAAGTTAAGTTAAATATAGCCTAAATATAAAGTTATGAAACTTGACTTTGCCTTTAGCCAAATCGATTTTTCCACAGCAAATTCCCGAAGGACTGGCCGAGATAAAGTTGTTCTTGGCGGGTCCTCGAACACCGAACGGCCGCTGACAGTCTGGAGCTCGCATCATGCGAAAACGTCTAAACAAATTATAAAATAGGCACTATCCGAGTCACATATTTGAGGTCTAAATAACTACATTGGTGCCTAAAAACTAAATTCTGTGACACAACAACAGTAGTATTTGTAAAAAATATATATTATGGTGGATTTGCTGGACCTCCATGACAGTCGCCACAAGCGGAGTGGTACAAATGGTGAAATGTTTCTAGTGCTGATATTGGGGGAATATCTCACTGCTGAAAAAGGCTCTCAGCCAATCAGAAGAAAGAAAAAACTTTGGTATAAATATACATACATACACATTCCTTAGAAGCCACAGGTGAGGATGATCTTTTAGCCGGGCTGAATGTGGTCTCCACATTCACAGTCGAAGGGGTTTTTGTCTGTACAGCTGGATGAGAGAGGCTGTGGAGCAGATGATCAGAACAGGCAGAGGGCGTTTGACCAGCTCGCTGTGGAGGAGTCTTAATCTTATTTGCCCTGTGATCCACACGCAGAGTCCCGTACAGTCAAGGCCGCCCGCATCTACACCAGATCTAGCACTGCAGCACGCTTGTAATTCTGACAGCACTATCGCTCTGTCCTTCTCAACAGCAAGTAGGACACAGCAAATCAGGCCAGAGGAGGGGCTTGTATGGTGGCTAGACTCAGCAGATGTGACAGTTTGAAGTAGTTAGATTACACTGATGTCACAGATCTCTGCTCTACACAAACACTGTATATAGTACTCAGAATGCATACTTAAGTAACTAATACTTACTTATCTTTTTTTTTTTTTTTTGGGGGGGGGGGGGATCCAAAAAAAACATCCACAATTAAACATGTAATGCATATACTGTATTTATACTATGTGTGTGGCATATATATATATATATATATATATATATATATATATATATATATATATATATATATATATATATATATATTTATATATATATATATATATACATATATATAGATAGATATATATATATATATAGAGATATATATATAGATAGATAGATCCTTCGTGGAGACCCTTCGCTCTCCACATGCATCAATGAGCTTTGGCCGCCCATGACCCTGTTTCCAATTTACCACCCCTTTTGATGAGTACTGACCACTGCAAAATGGAAACACCCCACAAGAGCTGCAGTTTTGGAGATGACCCAGTCGTCTACAGCTCTAGTGGAACCCATTTCTTGACAGGTCAGGGCTTTTTTGGCAGCAAAACGGGGACCAACACAATATTAGGACATAGGTCATAATGTTATGCCTAACAGGCGTAATCAAGTGCTGTCTTACATTGTGTTGTTGTTGTGGCTGTACATACACATTAAACTGAAACTAAAATGAGTTATAGCCACTTTCCGATGTGTTCAGCCAATACTTTTGTGTAGGGCTGCTCAAACTCTTTATAGAGCCCTAGTCTTTACAGTTTTCTGGGAAACCAACCTATAAAAGTCTAACTTATAGTTGAGCCGACAACGTTTATATGCCATGCACTACCTTCTGAGCCACACATCAAACCACATAAGTATTATTCACTTCAGTTTTAACTAAAATTAAACCCAGAATACAGAGCTGAATCCCAACATTACGTCCATTATGGCCATGCTTTGTTGAAAAAAAAAGTACATTTAAAAAAAGGAAATGTTTCCCACAATGCCTTGCAGCTTCACAGCGCGCCCATTCTGAATCAATTCCAGCAGTAGCAGGAGAAGCCCAGCAGGATTAAACAGCAGTCTGGGCCTCGGCCAATTAATCAAAACAGAATTGCTGTAGAGGGGAAAAGGCTTTACTCAAGACTCTTTCTGCACACCAACAATAAGCACAGGCCAATTCCTGGAACCTGCAGCATGTTTCTAAAACAGCGGGTCAGGCCGATAATGCTACTTTGAGCTGAATGGCGCACTCCGAGTGCAAACAGCTTTAGGCCAGGCCACAAAGGCCCTACCGGACCACCAAAACTTACAACATTGCAACAGGGCTGAAACCAGTCCGGAATAATTAAACAAGAAATGTCATTGTTAAAAACGTGGCTGGATCCCCAACTTCTGAACAAAGGCATGCTACGCTGACTCCAACCGGCAGACCTCGGCTTATGGATTCAGTCACACGTTACATCTGGTCTGGACTTGGACTCGGATTTAAAAGGACTTGTGACATTAGAAAATGTGTACAAATTATATAGTTTACCTTTAAAGGGACAGTTAACCTCAAAATTAAAATCTTGTCATTCTAACCATGTATCCTTATCTTTCTTCGGTGGAACACAAAAGAAAAACAAATAAACAAACAAATATTTTTATTTATTTATTTGTGTCCGTACAATGAAAGTCAGTGCGGTCCAATACCTTGTTGGACAAATAAAAAAATAAATAATAATATTACAATAAAATATAATACAATAGAAATGCTGGTTTGAGCAATCAACATGCTGACAGTAGGGAAATGGGCTGACTTTCAAATCTCTGAAAATGAAATCACATGGATCAAAAAAGGGAATCATCTTTAGACAGGATTTAGTCTGAGGCTAAAGGCTTCATTTATTTCAGGGAAACAAATCAGTGTGTTTATATCTTATACTAGATTTCCCAACACTAGGAATTTGTAATCACAGTCTGACTCCAAATCCAGACAGTAGCATCTTTTATTGTGACAGACAGCGTCCATCAGAAATCTCATCAACTTCTTTTATTACTATAAATCTAAAGAATTGCAGCTTGGAGCAAAGAGCATTGCAGACAAAGGACCGATAAATGAATAATGCTAATGAACAAACTACCGATTTATGAAATATGTCAGGATATAAGGAGTTTCAAAGTTCAAACTTCCTCTTTATTTCTATTGCTCAGCATTAGTGTTCCAGACACAGCAGGGTTTCATTATTTGTCCGTCTACCTGTCTAATAACTCACAGGACAGAAGCAGAGACACTTACGCTAATAAACAGGACAAGGCCATGACTGACTCTTCAACAATCAGAGCACTTGTTGCTTGAATAGACTTAATATGCCACAAACTTATATAAACAGTAGGGGGGGACTTGGGATGAAAGCATCTTTCATATATATGTGTGCGTGTGCGTGTGCGTGCGCGCGCGTGTGTGTGTGTGAGAGAGAGAGCATGTTTATGTGGTTTATGAGGACACAAATTTGTCTAACTACATGGGTATTACACTGGTATTACACCATAAATGTGGTTTATGAGGACATTTAAAATGTCCTGATATTTCAAATAGCTGTAAAAGTTTTTTTGAGAAAAATAAACATGCAGAATGTTTTCTTTAATGGGTAGGTTTAGGCAGGCGCAGTGTAAGGGGATAGAAAATATGGTTTGTACAGTATAAAAACCTTTATGCCTATAAAGAGTCCCTGTAAACCACATAGACCAGCATGTGCGTGTGTGTGTGTGTGTGTGTGTGTGTGTGTGTGTGTGTGTGTGTGTGTGTGTGTGTGTGTGTGTGTGTGTGTGTGTGTGTGTGTGTGTGTGTGTGTGTGTGTGTGTGTGTGTGTGTGTGTGTGTGTGTGTGTGTGCTGGTCATATAATTAGAACATCATCAAAAAGTTTATTGATTTCACTAATTCCATTCAAAAAGTATATTATATTGATTCATTACACACAGACTGATATATTTCAAATGTTTATATCTTTTAATTTTGATGATTATAACTGACAACTAAGAAAAATCCCAAATTCAGTATCTTAGAAAATTAGAATATTGTGAAAAGGTTCAATATTGATGACCTTATACCTGGTGCCACACTCAGCTAATTAACTCAAAACACCTGCAAAGGCCTTTCCTTCTCTCAGTCTAGTTCTGTTGGCTACACAATCATGGGGAAGACTGCTGACTTGACAGTTGTCCAAAAGACGACCATTGACACCTTGCACAAGGAGGGCAAGACACAAAAGGTCATTGCAAAAGAGGCTGGCTGTTCACAGAGCTCTGTGTCCAAGCACATTAATAGAGAGGAGAATGGGAGGAAAAGATGTGGTAGAAAAAGTGTCCAAGCAATAGGGACAACTGCACCCTGGAGACAAAAATGTTGGTGAGATTCACAAAGAGTGGACTGCAGCTGGAGTCAGTGCTTCAAGAACCACTACGCAGAGATGTATGCAAGACATGGCACCCTAAACCATCACTAACTGTGGAAACTTTACACTGGACCTCAGGCAACGTGGATTGTGTGCCTCTACTCTCTTCCTCCAGACTCTGGGACCCTGATTTCCAAAGGAAATGCAAAACTTACTTTCATCAGAGAACATAATTTTGGACCACTCAGCAGTCCTTTTTGTCTTTAGCCAGACGAGACGCTTCTGATGCTGTCTGTTGTTCAAGAGTGGCTTGACACAAGAAATGCTACAGCTGAAACCCATGTTTTGCATACGTCTGTGCGTAGTGGTTCTTGAAGTCCATATAATTCATACATTTATGAATATTTTGTGTCCTTTTGGAGTCTACATGTGCATTATAAAATGCTTGAAAAAAAGGGTTACAATAGCTTTAAAACCATGTCAGTGGGCAGTACATTATTTGTCAACATATGCTCTCTACATCGCCTCCATCACTCTTTTTTTCTCTCACTCTCCTTATCTTGCCCTGTGTCTTTCTCTCCAAAAGCTTAGCTTTGAATGTTAGTCTTCTCATTTTTGTCTGTCATTGAAGAAATTAAACATAGGGCCAACTGATATTTATGTTTTATGAATAACTTTCTTAGACAAGTGAATTTACTGAAGGCCACAAGGAAAGCTAGGTAACTATGGTTATTAAATTCATTAACCTTATGCCTAATATGATGAAAACAGCTTTGCTATTTGTTTCTTGCCCTCTCACATTGACAGTTGCTATAATTATTGCATAACAATAATGCTATGTCAATTAAATAGGTAAATTAAATACGTTAGCAACTAAAACGTCACAGAGGAATTTGTGCCCAGTAGTTTCTGTGAATATAAATCTGCAACAGGTCAACAACACAGATTTTGGAAGAATGAACTTAAGCTGATCATTCACGCTCCGAGTTCCTCTTTCAGTTGCGTCCCATTATTCTCTGATTGAACACGTTTGTGTGTGCTGAAAGGATATTCACAGAAAGACAGTCATAACAAAAATTGCAATTCAGTATTCTTACTGCTGGATGAAACTGTTTGTCCACTCGGTGATCTTTTAATTTACGTCTCTGCGATCAAGAACTGAGCATTGTGTTTTGACTATACAATTCCTCTGCTCTCTGCAAACCCCATTATATCCATGACCTTGACTCTACTTGAGGTTTGAACAGTGGCCAAGGCAGCAGTATCTGCAAGCACTAAAAAAAATTCTGAATCATATCCTACATCAAATCTTTTTTCATACTACTTGAGTCTGGAGCTGGCATTCGTTATTGGTATTTGTCGCTCCAGCGCGACGTTTGAAGGTGATTCTACCTGTAGTATAATACGATTCCAAGCTCGACCCTTGAGCGAGATGTTTTCACAGTTCTCGAAATCATGCCTGGAGCAGCTGTGTATCTTTCTACTAATCAGCTTTAAATAGCTGATGACGATATGGTTTGATTCAGGACACATTCAGCCACCTGAGCAGGCAGAAAAACAATCATCAAAACAGGCCAGAAAATCAAAAACATCTTCCCGCAAGAAAATATTCCACAATGTAATACAGACGACTGCAAAAACAGTGACGTTGTAAATACACAAGCATGCATATTACTATTACATTGGCTTATTAGTACTTATAAAGCATATATTAATGCCTTATTCTGCAAGACCTTATTCTACATCCCTTAAATGCCTTATTGCCTTAAAAAGCAGTACATTATGTGCTTATTGAGGCAAAAGTTGTAGTTTATAGTGAATATGTGATTCCCATAATAAAGTGTTACCTGCTGCTATTTTAAACTTTCATTTAATCAGAAAACTCTGATTTCAAAGGGAAACTTTAAAAACTTTTTGAAATGCCTTCAAACTCTGATGACATTATATCACAGTTTCCATACAAATATTAAAGGGATAGTTCACCCAAAAATGAAAATGACCCAATGATTTACTCGCCCTCAAGCCATCGTAGGTGTATATGACTTTCTCCTTTCAGACGAATACAATCAGAGCTACATACAAAAATAAAATAAATAAATAAATGTCCTGGCTCTTCCAAGCTTTATAATGGCAGTGAATGGCGGTCCTGTTTTTGAAGTCCAAAAAAAGTGCATTCATTCATCATAAAAGTAATCCATACGACTCCAGGAGGTTAATAAAGGCCTCCTGAAGCGAAGCAAAGTTTTGTGTAAGAAAAATATCCACATTTATAACTTTATAAACTAAAATAACAAGCTTCTGACAGATGACTGTATGCATTTATTTACGGCGAAAGAGTAACCCCTGACGCACAGGGCATATCGATAAACAAAACAAAACACAGGTCATGAATTAGATGTAAAAAAAAAAAAAAAAAGAATTTTAAAAGAGAAATGTAGGAGGATTTTGATATAAGAGAAGAGGAGCTTGAGTTTGTTGCTCAGTCCTATTTGTTTGAACTGCGAGAGGCGTCAAAGCTTACGATACTCCTACATCATATCAGAGGTTACTCTTTTGGCGTAAGCCAACTTGCGTATGGTCATCTGCTGGAAGCTAGTTTTTGTAGTCTTAGTATTAAATATGGATATTTTTCATAATTTACTAACCCATTGGAGTCATATGGATTACTTTTAGGATGGATGAATGCCCTTTTTTGTATCAGGGCCACCATTCACTGCTATTATAATGCTTAGAAGAGCAATGATATATATATATATATATATATATATATATATATATATATATATATATATATATATATATATATATATATATATATATATATATATATATATATATATATATATATATATATATATATATATATTTTTTTTTTTTTTTTTTTTTTTTTCTTTTTTTTTTTTCTTAAGCATCACATTGACATATATGATTTCTGATAGATCATGTAACACTGAGACTGGACTATATTATATAATTAAGTTTGGTATTGTTTTTGTTTCTCGTTACTAATCTATATTTTAAGTATGTATTGTGTTTGTTTGAAGTTGTTGATTTTAATGTGGTCAGTCCACTAGGAATACTTGGTATGAATTAAGCAGCACTAAAGTTTAGCGGTCACAAATGACAACAAACCTCTTGAACTTTAAACAATTCCACCATACAACACTGAAACCCGATAGTAAATTAGCACAAGCACCAATTATGTGCGGAACCACAGCATGGATACCTCACACATGTATAAACACACAATATAACATATTGCCCTGCATTTCTGACGCATTATATTTTCATTAAAATCATTTGATATTTACATTAAAATGTTCTGCTCGGCCACAAATATTCAGGCCACACGTGTTGTTTTATTTCTCTTCCAGTTTGACAGTGGCTGCTCCATCTCCCAAGCATCCGACTAAATGTATCTCCTGGCTAATGCGTTAATTACACCTTCATTTATGAAATGAGCGGGTGACTTGGGTTTCTGTACCAGAGAAAAATCACATTACTCAACTAATTAATAACTTAATTAAAGCTTCTTGCACGTCAGGCGTGGCTGATTACATAATAATTAAAAGTAAATGGGTGACTTATTTAATGGCACCTTGAGAGCTGATAGAGGTGAATCGCTGTGATTAAGCCACCACAGATCAACTGTCTTTTTTATTCCTCTTTCCACCATGCACATCCCATCATTAAGCAAAAAATGAGGGGGAAATATTAGAATGGCCACAGGCTGATTTTTACCCCTGAAGTCCACCTACAGCATCATTAAAGGGTTCAACATAACATAATTTAAGTTTATAAGACCATTTTCAACACTCTTTTTGACCCTTAGCATTAAACATACTGTTGTATCTTTAAAGCTTATGCAAATTACGTCTGATATGATTGGCTAACATTCACATACTGGCAAAGGTCGCTTTTGTTCTTCACAAATTGGTAAAACTCTACCTAGCCATTATTTGCAGATGTAGGCGGTCATATATTACAGTTTTTAATCACTTTGGCTCAATCCTCCAATTAGATTTGCAAGATAACTAAATGCACATGGCTTGTTGATCAAAACTGATGTGTTGATTCTCATTGTGAAAATGATCCGCTCAATTATCTGTCAGACGCATTATTCCATAAATACCTTATGGCATGGAATGTTTGTAATGTCTGCTAAATTGGTAAATGGCCTGCCATTGTAATGAAATAGTAATCACAATCTTACCAATAAACTAATCAAGTTTATAGCATAGTAGGCTATATGGAATTTACCCAGCACAATCACTACCATTTCTGAACATGGAGGAACCTCACAATTATAAACAGCAACAGTTTTTTTTTTTTTTTTTTTTTTTGTTGTTGTTACATGTAAATTAAAAATTCACAGTTGCTTGCTGTGGAAGAGCAAAAGAATGTGTGGAGTTAAAGGAAGACATAACAAGAGTGTGTAAAAAGGAACAAGCAACTGTGAATTCAGTACATGTAACACATTTTCATGTACACACTAAAATAAATGTGCTTTATAAATAAAAATGTCCTGTCCCACTTTATATTAGGTGTCTTAAACTAAAAAAATTTTTTAATTAAAGATGTAATTAAGTACAATGTTGACCCCTCTCTTGTCCCTTAACCCCCTTAAAACTCTTGTATCCCACCTCAATATTGGCAAAAGTGTTTTGCAATACAATATGAACTCAATAAGTACACTGTACTTATTTTCTGATGTAAGGATATACTAGTTAAGGCTACCCAAATATCCATTTTCTTATTCTTACAGTATTGACTTTCCTTAGTAAATTTTTAACCTACTGCTGAAATCTGTATCTAAAAATTGTGTGTTACACAAGAGCATTCAGCTAGACAAAACTGACAATCTTTTATAGTTTAGAAAACAGATAGTCAACTAAAAAGTATATTGTATATAACAAATACACTCACCTAAAGGATTATTAGGAACACCTGTTTAAATTTCTCATTAATGCAATTATCTAATCAACCAATCACATGACAGTTGCTTCAATGCATTTAGGGGTGTGGTCCTGGTCAAGACAATCTCCTGAACTCCAAACTGAATGTCAGAATGGGAAAGAAAGGTGATTTAAGTTATTTTGAGCGTGGCATGGTTGTTGGTGCCAGACGGGCCGGTCTGAGTATTTCACAATCTGCTCAGTTACTGGGATTTTCACACACAACCATTTCTAGGGTTTACAAAGAATGGTGTAAAAAGGGAAAAACATCCAGTATGCGGCAGTCCTGTGGGCTAAAATGCCTGGTTGATGCTAGAGGTCAGAGGAGAATGGGCCGACTGAATCAAGCTGATAGAAGAGCAACTTTGACTGAAATAACCACTCGTTACAACCGAGGTATGCAGCAAAGCATTTGTGAAGCCACAACACGCACAACCTTGAGGCGGATGGGCTACAACAGCAGATGACCCCAACGGGTACCACTCATCTCCACTACAAATAGGAAAAAGAGGCTACAATTTGTACGTGTGGTGTGACAGGCAGCGGGGTGAGGGACCGCGAGAGCGGGCCGGTGATTAATGTTCACGAGTGCCAGCTGCGTGGCACACCGGTCTCGTCTCGCGGCCATGTGACGGGAGCATATAAGGAGGAGCAAGAGCTGCGGAAGACGAGAGAGGACCAGGCCTGGAATTTATGTTTAGTTTTGTTTATGTGTTTGTGGGCAGTCGTCCGTGAGGGGCTGCCCGCGGTTTTACTTTTGTTTTGTTTATTTATTTTGAGTTAATAAATGTTGTTAAACGTTCGCCGGTTCCCGCCTCCTTCCTTCCCATCTACGAACATTGTTACAGTACGAGCTCACCAAAATTGGACAGTTGAAGACTGGAAAAATGTTGCCTGGTCTGATGAGTCTCGATTTCTGTTGAGACATTCAGATGGTAGAGTCAGAATTTGGCTTAAACAGAATGAGAACATGGATCCATCATGCCTTGTTACCACTGTGCAGGCTGGTGGTGGTGGTGGTGTAATGGTGTGGGGGATTCTTGGCACATTTAGGCCTCTTAGTGCCAACTGGGCATCATTTAAATGCCACGGCCTACCTGAGCATTGTTTCTGACCATGTCCATCCCTTTATGACCATCATGTACCCATCCTCTGATGTCTAGTTCCAGTAGGATAATGCACCATGTCACAAAGCTCCAATCATTTCAAATTGGTTTCTTGAGCATGACAATGAGTTCACTGTACTAAAATGGCCCCCACAGTCACCAGATTTCAACCCAATAGAGCATATTTGGGATGTGGTGAAATGGGAGCTTTGTGCCCTGGTTGTGCATCTCACAAATCTCCATCAACTGATCCATCAAATTTCTAAAGAATGCTTTCAGCACCTTGTTGAATCAATGCCACATAGAATTAAGGCAGTTCTGAAGGCGAAAGGGGGTCAAACACAGAATTAGTATGGTGTTCCTAATAATCCTTTAGGTGAGTGTATTTCCATGGTGAATACATTACTAACACAATAACCAGAGTTTTAAGCATAAATTAAATGTTTTGGGTGAGTTCTGCACACATGCGATATAGTTATGATGTTCAAGCAAACAGTTTTGACATTTGCACTTCTTTATTAGCTTAGACAAGTGCACGGTCTAAAATGCATGACGCGCGATACAATGTTATTAAGGCATGTCCGAATCCACTTTTGCTAGTTTAAGGACAGAATTTTTTTTTGGTTGGTCCAAAAGGGTTGTCTTTATTCTCTTAATAATTCATGAGTGTGTTTTGGGCATAGTGTGCAATAAACCAATCAGAGTCTCATCTCCCATTCCCTTTAAAAGCCAGTTGCGTTTGCACCATGGCAGATTCGCTATTTACATGGAAAGATTGAACACTTCTCCAGAGTGGAATACTTATATTTTTAATATTTAAAAATGTTTGTGTGCTGTTGCACGTCCCTGCGTGTATGTAATAAGCAAAGTATAAACATGTTGTCCACCCGCCTATAGGTGCATATTACCCGTGTGCCCTATAAATTACACAAAAAATATTGAACTATTGACTTTAGACAAGATTCTTATTGGTCAATGGTGCAGTCGATTTCAGTTGCCTCAAAATAGCAATGCGCCAACAATGTGCCTAAACACACCTCGTTTTCAGACCAGCACCCCCATGAACATAAACACAAACAGATTGGCACGAGTGTGTCTGCATTTTAAACAACTTGGCACTGAACTTGAAAATGATAACTGCGTTGGGCTGAAACTATTAGAAAACATTTGCCTGGCGCCACATTGTGCCGGATGTATGATAGGGCCCAGAGTATGTCTGAAAGACTATGTTTTAAAAGTGCAGACAGACATACAGATATATAGATATATAAACAGACAGACAGACAAATGCAAATACCAAAAATATTCCTGCTGAAAGAAAAGCAACAACACCTAAATAAGCTCAAGTCTTTTAGCCTCACCGGCTCAAATACCTTTAAAAGTCCTCTAAAACCAGCCAAAATAGAGCGCTGCAGGGATGACATATTTTTTTGTAGGCCAAAACCATTTCGAATTTTAGCACTTACAGTTCCAAGTTAATGTTTTTTAATGGCTAAAATCTCTGTTAACAAGCTTAATACAACTTAATGTACAATTTAACATCTCGAAAAAAGCGGTTGCTAACAAGCGAGGACATTAAGCGTCATCACACTGAACAGGTAAACTAATCTATAATCCACTTTCACACATACGCCATCACTGCAGTGCTCTATACCAGCCTGACCAGGCTAAAAGACCAGCTAAGAGGAATATGCTGTTTTTTCATGTATGAATGGCCCCTTTACAGTAATATATTTCCTCTCTTGAATCCATGGAACACATTTACAGGATTTACAGTATGTTCTCCAGTACAATTAAACAGGATAAGGCGACAGTGTGCTAATAATTTCGACATGACTTTATAACGTATTGTCCGTCAAAGTGGCTCTTCTACGTTCCTTCGAGCATACAGCAGATCTTCCTCATCACCTGCTCATTATTTCTGAGCCAGATTAGCAAAGGCTGATTGGCTTGGTCCTTTATCTATCGACGGGGTGATTATGCACTGAAAATGTTAATGAAATTAGTCTCCTAATGCTTTTTGGACCTATTAAAATGTGCAGATCCTCAATCCACAAGAAGTCTTTCAAGACACTCTTTCCCACCCCAGCAGACTAATAGAATTTCCAGTGAATTCAAATGAATGCTGGTGATGAAGCAGCCATTATAAATCATGAACACACTGCTTTGTTTTTCATTTGAAGTGTAGCAGACTGGGACCGCCATAGAGCTGAAATACAGCCAGGGAGAAGATGGCAATATGTGTGATTGTGATTTGGAAGAGAAGCAATTGTACCAGAACACATTCACAGACATTTAAACTGAGCTCGACCATTAAAATTAGCATTTGTGTGGGTGAAAGCCGCCTTGCCTGCTAATACAAAATTAAGCCTTTACAAATTTATATGGACATCTCGCGACTCAGATACAGTAATGGCTTTCTTTCATGAAAGTTCATTCAATTAAGCCCCTTTGCGAAGAAAATTTGACGTCTAGGTCGGAATAAATATGAACAAATTGCCTTTGTGTTGTAACGCTTGGGGCTGCAGCAGGAGATGAGGGACGCTTTCGAAACAGGAAACATCTGAGGAAAAAATATGATTAAGATAACAATGTGCTGCTTTTCATATCCAACCATTGAGCTGCTCCTGGACTGACATCCAGCAAAGACCTCTGGGAAAAAGCGACGACAAGGCATCATTCGCCATTTCCCCTCAAACCAGAAGCGCCAAGAGGGAATCTGAAGTTCTTTGCCTTATCGTCAGAATACTCTGAAACGAAATGCACAGAAGTCCCTGGTCACTACTTATAAAAGCTAGTCAGCAAGTTGAATAGCACTAAAAAAACACAACGCCGTGTCAGACCACACATCAAATGTGCAGCGCGTCTAATTAGGGGGGCTTGCCAGAGTAATTTGTGGCAGATGAAATAGATTTTTCTGAGCGGCGACGGCAGTCTAACAACAGATAAAAATCAAAGAAGTGTGAGAAAGGAGTGGGCAATAAAAAATAAATAGCCCTGGGTTAAATGAATCTTAAAGTCTTTTCAATTTCCCTGCCACAACATGGCAAAAGGTCAATCTAGTATGAATGAAGCCTCATTTGCGGCACCACAGAATGCCGCGTCGTTAAAAAATGAAAGAGAAATTGCGTGGGTGGCATCTGCTATCTCCTCCTGTGATGACCATTCAGCCAAGCTCTAATCTCATCAGATGACTTCAATCAGAAATTGTTCTTTTTTTTCCTTGGTTAACTTCACTCCAAAAAAGCAGTGCCTACTGTGAGCACCAACAATGACTTTATTCTCTTTTTTTTTATGGATGGGCGGCGTATCCCTTGATAAAATCCTTTTTCATTCGTGCCTGTCAAACGATCATGTTTTACCTCTTTAGTATTCCCTTTGTCTCTGATCTTAAATGGAATCATATATGGGGAAACTCAAAGAGAGGTGCGCGGGTTCCTGCAGTAGCACCGAGTGCTTATTCTCTTCATCCATGAAAGGCCCATGTATTACAAATGGAAATCTCAATTTTCCAAAGCACAGGCAGTTACGCAAACAACCATTTGAGCATGAAAAGGGCTCTGAATTACATTTTGATGTGAAATAAAAACCGAGATGGACCGTGTGCAAAAGAAAAAAGAAATGGAACAGTTGAAGAGCCAGGGCTGAACAAAGAGGCCATTTGATCTCTCACTGATTTCTGGAATGCCGCAGAAACATCCAAACAAAGTCATGCAGACATTTCCTCAAAGATCATCAGCAAGATAACAATTTGATGGAGAAATTATCAGTAATGAACTTGAGTTTTAAAACACTCACATTGGAGCTGTGGCTTAGCGGCCTTGGCGCTCATGTGGGAAAAGTGAATTCAAGTCTGGCTTGTGTCATTTCAGCAAAATATTTCTGACATAAATAAAATGACCAGCCCAACACTAAAGGGTTAGTTAAAAAATAAAAAAATAAAAAATGATGTCATTTAAGCTACACTGTGTAACTTTATCAGTTTATTCTTTGCTAAAAGTTTATAGTATGCCATTGAAAATACATACCGGTGAGGGGTTCGAATGCCGGTCGCCATGTTGCCCCTCCATCTTGAAAGTACATTAGCCAAAGAGGGACATACCCGTAAATTCAAGCTTTGCCTTTCGCGTTTTAACACTTAATGGCACCGTGTCGAATGTGAAGAGGGGGGTTGCCATGTTAATCTTGGACTAAATCGGCCACCGTAGGGGTTGAAACGAAATCAGAATTGAGAGGAACAGAAACTATTATTCACTGGATTGTCATATACCTTTTTACCACTAGATGGTGGAAAATATCACAGTGTAGCTTTAATTACTTAAAACTGTTCATCTTCGGAACACAAATTAAGATATTTTTGTTGAAATCCGATGGCTCAGAAAGGCCTTTCCTATCTTAAGACCCATAAAAGGCACTAAAGACATTGTTAAAAAGCCCATCTCACTACAGTGGCTCTACAGTCATTTTATGATGCGACAAGAATAGTTTTTGTGCAAAATAACGAATTATATAGTGATGGCCGATTTAAAAACTCTACTTTGTAAAGCTTTGAAGTGCTTTGAATAAGTGTATCAAATCAGCGGTTCGGATTGCCAAAGTGACGTGATTTCTGCAGTTTGGCGGTTTGACACGAGATCCAAATCATGAATCGATACACTGATTCATTAAGCTCCGAAGCTTCAGGAAGAAGTGTTTTGAAATCCTATATTTAACTACATAACTAACTATATAAGCCATCACTATATAAGTTTATATCTCGTTTTTTTTTTTTTTTTTTTTTACACACAAAAACTATTCTCGTCGCTTCATAAAATGATTGTAAAGCCACTGTAGTGAGATGGGCTTTGTAACAACGTCTTTAGTGCCTTTTATGGGTCTTGAGAGAGAAAATGACATTGTGGCCAATGGAGGCCTTTCTGATCCATTGGTTTTCAACTAAAATATCTTAATTTGTGTTCTGAAGATGAACAGAGGTCTTCTGGGTCTGGAACGGAATGAGGGCGAGTAATTAATGACAGCATTTTCATTTTTGGGGGAACTAACCCTTTAAACTGTTGAAATAAACCTACAATGATAAAGCATTTTTGGACTGCTGCTAAAAGACATTTGAGCAGTGCCAGGATTCATGGAAGAGATCCAGCTGTTCTATATGTGCCCAGGCCTCCACATGGAGAATTATTCATTCCATACCAGCTATCAAACAGCATTTGAGACAGAGCGCTGATTTAACGTAACACATTCTGACAGTCACCTGAGGATATGTGCAGAACGAGTCTAGACTAGAGGCATAACGGCACAAAGGAAGCATCTGCCCACTCTGGACGTCCTCCTACCACAAAAAGCATCCTCTAAGCTGACAATGGATTTCCATTAGCTTCGAGTGAGACTAATTGATCTCCCTCACAAATGTTTTTTATTCACCTACAGGTATATCAGAGAAAGGGACACAGTACACTTTGAAAGAGAGATCGGAAAGCACACGCTCGCAAACCGGCTGATCAATGGCGAGATGGCTCACTTGAGTCACATCAGGCAAGAAACTGCCAAGCCACTTATTTTTCAATAACCAACCTGAAGTGCAGAGAGAGCGGGAGGTCTGTTGTTCCCTTATAACGGTGAAAATAAGCAGTTCGGGGTGGAAGATTAATGTACACTGAAGAAGAGACCACATCTTTTGCTCTTTCTTCCAAAGCTATTCATTAATTTGACACATGTAGAGAGATATTAGGATCACATTTCAAATGCGCTAACATTTTAGAGAGTCTTCAATCTGGGCAAGAAGGTCGAAAACAAGGAAAATAACAGAAAAGATGGAGACATTTATTGGACACGTCTTGTCAAAGATCCATGCCTGGGCCAAGAAACAGTACATTTCTGAGTTTAATCAGGTGAAATACTGCGGGGCTGTATGCAGTATTGAGTAGTAGCGAGCTGTGTGTAGTGACACTACTAGCTTAAATACATCTTTCAGTAGCTTGGCAGTAGCTTAATTACTTTTAAAACAGTGTAGCTTTTCCAGTAGCTAACTACTTTATTCAGCAAGTATCTGTGTAGTGCAACCAAAAGCTACATTCCATTTTGGGTTCTAAAGAGAACAAGCCTATAATGCTCCGATGATGCTCCGACAGGACATGTATCTAGCCTACTATACCTCTTGAAGCCTTTAAACAATGTATTTTTGATTCATATTTATGTTTAAATTGTATAACGTTATATATAAATAACATCTAGGCTATATCGATTATGAAAAGTACAGAGATGCGTAATCTAGCGATGAAATAATCTCAAAGATGCGAGTGGGTCAGAAATTATTTTGACCACTTTGTTATTATTTGAGTTTTGTTTTATAGAAATTCCCTTTCTTTAAAGTGAATTTCGTTTTGTATAAATTGTATCTTAATTTTAATCATGGTTTGACCAGCTAATTTGCTTTATTTAATAAATAAGAAGCAAAAGACAATAATTGTGACACGAAGGTGGTCGAGCGATAAGATGCGTTGCACGTGAACTGGAGTGCATTTAAGTTGCATTTTAATGTAACAACTACTTTAACTTAAAAGTAGCTTGTAAAGCTACAGTTTTAGAGTAGCCTGCCCAACACTGGCTGTATGATGTGACGGCAGAAACATGTTGATTAGTAGAGAATGAACAATACCAATTAAATCATAGTATATCGAATTGAACACCAAGCAAAAAACAAACAAAACTATTGTTATTCTTTAAGCTGTGTCAGGTACTTCAAATGTGAGTGTGTTTTATTTATTTATTTATTTATTTATTTATTTATTTATTTATTTATTTATTTATTTATTTATTTATATATTCTATTTACAGTAATGGCTCGTTTCCAACGAGTGGTAAAGTACACAACCCTGATCCGGCTTGCTTTTCCACCGCCAACAGTACCCACCTGATAGACGTGGTGTATATAGGAAAGTACCGATCAACGTCATTCTCACGTGAAGCAGAAAACGTCACAGTAAACAACAATGGAGGTCATACAGCAGATCTTGTTCTTGCTTCTCGGCATGTGGCTGATTGTCACAAGACAAAAAAACAAAATCAACATTGTGTTGCAATGGTATTGTGTTTTAAGTGTATATTTAAAAAATGCTGCCTCTTGTGTTTTCATTCCCTTTATAGCATGCACAAATGACAACTCTCCATCAACAAATCAACATAATCTAGCTCCACCATTTACGTAGGTACCTGGACTACTGTGCTAGGTGCCCCACCGGAAGTGGTACGATACGGTTCGGTATTTTGGTAATGTTCACAACATCTGACAATCTAAACAGACCATACTGTCTCAGACCAGACCAGATCATCTCTGTCAGTTTAAATCTAGACTTAAAACACATCTCTTTACTATGGCATACACATAAAACATTTTTAACTTTCATTATTCAAATCAATTGACTGATTGTTAGGCTGCATTAACTAGGTCAGCCCGAACCGGGAACACTTCCCATAACACCTGATGTACTCGTTACATCATAATAAGAGTGGCATCTACGCTAATGTTAGTCTCTCTGTTTATCCCGAGGTTTATCCCGGATCCGGGCCGTGTCCGGATCGGATGATGGACCTGTGCCTGGACATGACCAACGCATCCTGGAATGTCTGCTGAGAACGTGTCAATTGGTGTCTCCTCTGAATTTGCCTCACCGGCACGTCATGCTCAAAAAATCCGTCTCTGGTGCAATAATTCCGAACTTTCATGTATTCATACTCTTGTGTAATCGAGGCACCATCCTAAATAAACCCTTCTCTTCCGTGATACCCTGACATTTTGAATAATCCGATCTAATATGATTTCTGACCTGTAAGGTTGCCAGAATAATAATCATACACGCTGTGTTAATAGGCCAGAGGAGAACTGGCACCCCGACTGAGTCTGGTTTCTCCCAAGGTTTATTTTTCTCCATCATGTCCTGATGGAGTTTTGGTTCCTTGCCACTGTCGCCTTTGGCTTGGCTTGCTCAGTTGGGGACACTAAAATTAGGATCAAAGTTATTCAACTAATTTTATGAATTAGGTTTTAATTAATTCTATAAACTATAATACAGATCTGCCAACATTGTCGCTATATGATAAATTAAAATAAGCTTATAACATCACTGTTTCCTCCGGGGCGACTGTACAGCCAAATCTAATTTTGTTGCAATATTATCCTATTTGACACTGTGAAGCTGCTTTGACACAATCGTGATTGTAAAAGCGCTATATAAATAAAGTTGATTGATTGATTGTCTACGTGTCTAAGTACTGTACCAAATAAGTGAAAATAGCAGTGTTATCTTTGCAAAAAGTGTAAATAGTAGTTAGATGTTATACTTATAAATAGTGGCAGTTACTATTTGCAACTCAGTGTTGTTGGACATTAAAGACTATTCAATAATTTAATCAAAAACTATTCAAAATTATGAAATGAATGCCACCTTATTAGTACAATAAAGTCCTCTGTATTCCTACTCATGACTAATAAACACATTAGGCACTTTGTTTCCACTTATTTTCTGAAAATAATTTATTTTAAAATATACAAAATATTCTTTTTTTTAATTATTATTTTATTTCAGATCAATTCTATGCTTTCTGAAGGATCTTGTGACACTGAAGTTTTGAGTAATGGCTGTTGAGAATTTAGCTTGCCATCAAAGAAATAAATTACATTAAACAGAATATTTAAAATTGTAATAATAGTTGAGAATATTACTCTTTTTCTGTATGTCTGATCTAACCAGTTCAGCCTTTTTGAGCATAAAAAGGGAAGTCTAAATGTGTGTCTAATTACAGCAGAAATCATGATTAATATCAAATTCTAGATGTACTCTAATCCCTCAAACCCAATGGCAATCTAAAGACAGAAATCTTCAAATTATTTTTCAGAAACAGGTGTTCCAGTCTCACAAAAAGCACTTTTTGTCACTTTCAGTTCAATTTAAATAAAACACTAATCAAAAACAACTCTTGTAGAAGCGTCGTCACCGAATGTTTGCATGTAAGCAGCAACTGAGTGGGGAACATCCCCTTGTAAGCAAGTTAAGAGTAAGAAAAAAATATGTAAACTTGTAACCTTAGAAACAGTTCCCTAGGAAACAATGAGCAGGAAATTATTCTCTGGGAAAACACAGTCATGTAATTACATCAATGATTCAAACGTGAGAAATGACAAAAAATGACCAAAACAAAATGCCCAAAACTAGAACATGATCTCAAAACGGATAAAACCCACACCGGGTGCATAATTCTCTACTTTAAATGCAGCGCTGATGATCCGGTCTCAGGAAATGAATGATATTCCCAGTCACTGAGATGTCATTTCGGTGATGAAAACGTGGGCCTAACAAGACTATTTTTAGCATGGCACGTGTTAACGATGCCATCCAACCTCGCGTGCCCTGGCAAAGGGCCAGACATCTGCCACTGGGCCGCATCTTTCACAGAGGAATGACGCCATGTTTAATCACCCAGTCAGGTTGATTATCCCCTGTAGCCTCTGCCGTCGTACACGTCTGCAACACATTGTCGTTTTGGGTGCGTGTGAGAGTGTGTATACATGGCTGTCAGACAGAGCGCTTCTTAAAACCCCTACCTCCAGGCCTTTTTTACACGAGATCCAGAAGCAACGACTGCAAAAAAGACCAGCTTATCTGTTCTCGCACTAGGAAACAGCTCAGGCTCATGTAAACTACCCGATAAAGGAAAACCCCTAACATTTCCTAAACACTCCTGCTTTAATTGCCATTATTTGCTGGGAGAAATTAATTTCAAAAGACAAGAAATGCAAATGTGCATGAATAAGTTACTAGATAAACCCATTTCACAGTTTAACAGCTGGGAGTTGTTTCTGTAATTTTCCATTTGAAAAGGCGATGACACCAGTACACACATTTCTCGGCTCGGAATCTTCTAGGAAGATTAATAAAATCAGTCCTAGATCCCTTTGCAGGGACATAAACAACCTGTATAATTTGTCTTTTGCTGTGTTTTAGGTATTAACACACATGCATTTTTGCTTCATTTCATTCACCCTCTTTACAAATGCTGTCACTGGGATGTACCATTTAAAAAGGCACTTAGTGAAGTACACTAATATGTCCATTTTTGGTACCAATATGTACTAATATGCACTCTTAGGTACTTTTGAAAGGGTACCGCCCCAGTGACAGCTTTTTGTACCTTTTTCTTCAGAGAGTTCCTGTTTAGCACCGAAATATATCCACTGTGTAATGGAGTATCAGCTAATGCAAGGCTGCACAAGATCGTGATGTGTCACAAGCTTAAGTTGAGACCTATTTCTCATGACATCAACACCTAATGACCGGTTTCATAACGTGCTATTTACAACATCGGTTGCGGGCTATAGTGAATGTGTCAAGAGACGAATGACAGGAAGTCACGGCTGAGTCCAATAAATGAAAATGAAAATAAAATGAATGAAAGTGACATGAGAAGGACAAGCATGGCAACCCATACTCGGAATTGGTCCTCTGCATTGAACCCATCCAAGATAGTCCACACACATTAGGAGTAATGAACACACACACACACACACACACACACACACACACACACACACACACACACACACACACACACACACACACACACACACACACACACACACACACACACACACACACACACACACACACACACACACACACACACACACACACACACACACACACACACACACACACACACACTGCAAACTGTAGACACACACCCGGAAGCCATTTTTGCTGTGGTGCCCTGAGAGCGATTGAGGGTTAGGTGCCTTGCTCAAAGGAACCTCAGTCATTTTTCTGCTGGTATTGAGAATTGAACCAAATTGTATTGACTCTCTAACCAGTAGGTCACAACTGCCCCTAAATGTTGGTTGGTTTAGAGGTAAAGACAGATAAAGACAAGAGTAAGTAACTAGAAGGCTTCTACACTAACACAAATAAGTTATACAACATAAACAAGTCTTGCTGTATGCTGTAATTTACAAGTTATACTAAGGTTATGCTTTGTTCATGAATATTAATTACATTTGCCCTGTAACTTATTGGCTGAAAGGAAGGCTTTAAGTGTGAACTAATCTGGTATGTAAATTACTAATATTATTTAAGCATGGTTCATGAATATTTATTATCTGACTGGTCGAGTTCAGAACGTTTCCAAGCAACACCTGACCCAATTAATATTCATGCACTTTACATTAAATTTACTTTAGGGCGTACCCACAGCTATATGCTGCATCAAATGGAATCAATACCTCAAAATTTGTATTAAACACTTAACTATTTTAAACTTAAAAACACACAGGGATAGTTCAAGCAAAGCCTGACCCAATTAATATTCATGCACTTTACCTTAATAATACCTTAATAATAATATATACACACATCCAAGACACAGTTTTGCACTAAAAACAGCTCCATGCCGCACAAATGAAAACCTTCATTTTTTTTAACACTTAACTCTTTACAAGTATAACTTGGAATCTTTAAAAACATGGTGGGAGAAGCTGGAAATTTACAAAAACTATTAAACAGCTCTAGAATGTGTACGAAATCCATCTTTATTTCTTGCAAATCTTGCCTTAATAACAGCTCATCTTGTCACACTCTTTCAAATGTCATCTGAGCTGTTTAACCTATTTTTTTTTTTAAATTATCATTCCTTTATTTAACCAGGGGAAATCATTTTGAGACTATCGTCTCTTTTTCAAATGATCCCTGGCCAAGAAAGGCAGCACTTAAAGGGTTAGTTCACCCAAAAAGGAAACTGATGTCATTAATGACTCACCCTAATGTCGTTCCACACCCGGAAGACCTTCGTTCATCTTCAGAACACAGTTTAAGATATTCTATATTTAGTCCAACAGCATATCTAAGTGTATGCACACTTTACTGTCCATGTCCAGAAAGGGAATAAAAACATCATCAAAGTAGTCGATCTGTGACATCAGTTGGTAAATTAGAATCTCTTCGAAAATACATTTTGGTCCAAAAATAACAAAAACTACGACTTTATTCAGCATGGTCTTCTCTTCCACGTTTGTGTTCAGTCCTCAAATAAAGATTTGAACGGTCATGAATCAGCGGATTGATTCATGATTTGGATCGCGTGCCAAACTTCCAAACTGCTGAAATCATGTGACATTAGCAATCCAAATCATTAATCATTTTTGGGTGAACTAACCCTTTAAAAATGTATCAGCACCTCATAAATCATGCAACACCTAACAGGGACAAAATTTAAAACAAAAAACAAACAAAATATGACACAATAACATAACCAGAACAGGCAGAAAACAAAACAAAACAGCCTATATATACAATCACACTTATATTTGAAGGATTCTGTGATATATAATTTAAAATCAGTAAGTGGAATTATAGTGCCTAGCTTCAACTGTTTCTGCAAAGCATTCCAGGTTGAAGGGGCATTGTAACGGAAGGCAATTTCACCAAATTCAGATTTTACAGCAGGTGTAGTAAAAAGAATGCTATTTTTTGACCTGAGATTTTATCTATTGTTTTCAACCAAAGAGAAAACTGATAAATAAGAAAGCAGCAATCCTATCACTGCCTTATAAATAAAAATAAGCCAGTGATGCTGTCTACGAATTGAGAGTGGGCTGAATATATATATATATATATATATATATATATATATATATATATATATATATATATATATATATATATATATATATATATATATATATATATATATATATATATAATATATATATATATATATATATATATATATATATATATATATATATATATATATATATATATATACAGTACCCTATTTGAGGAATGAACCTGCAAAAACTAAAAAAGTTTTTTTTTTTTTAATCATCTCAGTATCTCCGCTGGTCTTCTCTCTCTCTTTCATCTACACAGACGGCTATCCTCAAACAACCTGAGCACCAGATTACCATTAAATCATTGATTAATGTTTTCCTTTTTTCCTCTTCCTGGCTAATGCTGATATTCTGTGACCCAAATCCAGGAGCCTGTGTTCAGTCTGCAGCTGGAGAGAGAGATTTTCTCTCTGTGCTTCCTCCCGCCTCATGGGTGAGCTCCCTCTGCCCAATCAGACCGCCATTTCGGCCCGGTGGGTGCTTGGCTCAGTTCAGGATTAAGAATGACACTCAAAGGAAGCTGAGCTTCAGCCAGTGGCCTGACACTACAGCAGCAAACACACTCTGGCACTCTGTCTTATCTGGGGGAGCTGACACTAAAAGCACCTTGCTACATCTATAAGGAGGCTTGTCGTGTACTGCCGCTTGCTTTCTCGCTATTTCTCCTTAGATAAATCTAGTCTGGACTAGAGGTAAAGAAAGCGACTACTATGCACTATACAGTAACGGTTTGTCAGAGCTTTCTTTCTTTCTGAACAGCTGGACCTGGAGACTGTCAGTCATCCAAAAGAACGGTCAAATAAACTTGTACTGGGTCAAACACAAAACCTACCCCTTAAGCTCCTGCTCAGGCTCTCATCATCCAAACATGTAAAGCGCTGTGGCCTTGGCCTATATCTCACATTTCATTTAAAAAGACAAGAAGCATGAAATATGGTGTTAACTCTTTCCCCGCCAGTGTTTAAAAAAAAAGAGTTGCCAGTCACCGCCAGGGTTTTTGACCATTTTCACAAAAATGTAATAGCCCATAGAATATTTCGTTTTATGAATATCTGAGCATGCAATATATCAAAAGAAAGAGCTGATCCTCTTTATTTGAATAACAACAACAACAACAACAACAAAACTTCTATTTTAGCTTCATCCAATCCTTTTTCATCAACACTTGAATATGGGTAAGTTTCATAAAAAAGCAACAATATGAACAAAAAGCAGAGAAAATCACATTTTTGTCAAAGATTACATCCAGACCAGATTCAGAGTGATGATCAAACACAGATGGATTAGATCGAGTCCATCAACACTCCTAATGCTTACACAGTCCTGCAGCTCATCCTGGGTCCACATTTCATTCAGTAACATTAGATAGTTTTGATTTATATACCGTTTAATGTTGATGATCATGTTATTTTACACATGTAACTGCTTACATTTGATCACTTGTTTTAGTGCATCTTTCCCATGCGTTTTGATCATGAGATTCAGTACTCATTCAGAAGAAGCGTAATAGCGCCCCTAGCATCTAACAGTGAAAACACAAAAATACGGAACATTCCCATTTTTTTTTTTTTTGTCAGGGAAGCGTTTTCTTACAAATAACTTGGTGTTGTCACACATAACAAAAAATGTGATGCTTAGTTGGGAAAGAGTTAACAGTAAGGATCCAATATCTATTAACTTTAAATGCCATAATTGTATAACAAATTTAAAAAGCCATATGCAACTGTTAAATGCATCTCTATTTATCATGATTACAGTCATTTAAAATCAATCCCTTACACAGAGAGCTTTATCCTGAAATCTCCCAAAGCGAAACATTACCCCTCAAATTTAGATTTACTCTCAGTTTTCCCAAAGCAATACTGAATCTGAAAATATTCTCAGTGATATTCAACAATACTCGTAAATATGAAAGTTCACCTAAAAAGATTTAACTTTCCCAAAAAAAAAAAAAAACTTTTTTGTTATTCCATGTAATGAAAGTCAATGGGTATTGTTGTTCTTTTTGTGTTCTACATAATAAATTAACTCATAACGGTTTGAAATTAAATGAGGGTGCATAAACAATGAGAGAATTTAACTTTTTGGTTGAACAAATGTGAACTTTGTCACAAAATGTAACTATTATTGTACAGTTCTTGATATAAATTCGGATAAACTTTTCCACAGATATTTCTATTGTGTCACGTTTAAAGACCAAAGATGATGAAGATGAAGGCAAGTTAAGTTTCAAAATAGTAACAAGGTTTATTTACAAAAGCAAACAACTTGAGACAGTGTGCAAACCGCAACAAGACCAGACCAAGACAGAAAGGAGATGAGGAATTTAAATACTCAATGATGAACTCAATAATGATCAGCTGTGATAATTAAATTAATATGCATCGTAACAGATGACTGGTGGGAAAACTAGAGCAAAGGAAGCAGGAAAGAGACAATAAACTAACTAAAAGTCCATGAAAGTAAAACTACCCGAACAAAATCATGACCGAATGCCTCCCTCCAAGAAGGCACGGTCTCATGCCGTAAAATGGCTTAGGAGGTGGTTCCAGAGGGGGATGAGGGACTGGTGAAGGATGAAGCCCCAGTGGAAGGAACTAAGGTGGCTATGATGATGGAAGGGACCATGGAGGTGAGGATAGGAGGAATGGCCAGGTCACCAGAGCACAGCCAGGACGATAGCCTATGGAGGAATCAATAGGAGAAGGATCCAAGTTGGAGCTTTGGTTGACAGCACCAAGGGGAGGACTAAAGTAGATAGGAAGTAGAGCACAGGGCGCAGACTGAGAGCAGATGGGGACGGCTGACACCGAGAGTCCAGGAGGCCGTGGCGAAGCCGCAGCGATGAGTCTCCGAGGTGGGTCAGAATGCGGGAGGCGGAGCCAGTGTAACTGAGGACCAACGCAAAGCCGTAGGAAAGGCAAAGCCCACTGGAGCTTAAGGGGTGGAGAGACAGAGTGCAGTGGGTGGCTTGAAAGTCCCTGGCACAGGCCGGGTGATAGCTGACCAAGGTGAAGCCGTAGGGACGAGGAAGTTCGGTGGAGCAGGCAGGTGGAGCAAGTTCGGTGGAGCAAACAGGCGGGATCAGTGGCTGGAGGCAGAGCCAGGGATCCAATTGCTTGGATGAAGCTGGTAACCGGAAGACCATAGGATTTACCACACAACAGCATTGTTATAGGGAGGAAGTCAATGGGATGAAGGGAACCAGTGGAGGCGGGCTGAATAATGCAGTGGAGGTGGGAGAGGGAGGCTAGACGGGATCAGCAACGATAACTCCATCTTAATGCAATATGATGAAATAGGCATTATGGTGGGCAGGACAAGTAGCGATTATGAAAGCTCAAAAGGTACAGGGCAGGTCAGGGTAGGAAGCATTACCTTAATTTTCCAGTATATCAAGCATTCGTTAATGTCAAGCTCCACCAATATGCCGTCTGTCACAGATGTTGGCAGTTCATGGCAGGCATAAGCTCCCCGTCTGCAGTGGGCTTCAGCTTGTAATCCGTGTGCTGCATGGGGGGTGGCAGGTAAGTCACAAGGGTAGTGAAAATTTGACCTAATCCAGAAAGTCTCATTATCAAAGTCTGTTTGTTTACTGATCTGGCAAAAGCGAAGGGAAATTTATAGGACAACTCCGGGGAATTTTTACGTTTATCTTGATCGTTGACCTGTACTCACAGTCTATAGAAAAAAACAAAAGAAAAAAAAAAAAACGGATTGGTGCTTGCAACACGGAGCTATTACAGTTAATGCTCAGAGCCCCCTAAAACGGCAGCTATGGGGGCATAAACGTGAAGAGTGTATTTGTGCCTCTTAACAGACACAAAATGCAATTAAAATGTCTGTCCAACATGAACAGGGCCCTTATTTGCTTTCATAGGGTATTGAGTGAATAAAAGATAGAAATCTTTTCCCCTAAAAAGTGACTGCCCCCCCTGGGTTCCAGTTCAAACTGGTTAGATCTTTTATTCACTCAATACCCTATGAAAGCAAATAGAGTTCTGCACAAACGCATAATGCAATAACAAACATACAGTATATAACTAATAATAAAAAATATATAAATTAATCTACATCTATAAAAGGTTGCACATTAAGGAGTTTGCAACCAATGGACATGCTTCTCTATCAGCATGCGATATGTCCTTACAGAACCAATCATCAGAGCAAACCGTTTTAGGTAAATTAACTGGGATCAACTTTTCGGGCAAGATTTTTGCATTCTCCCGAAAATCTGAACAGAAATCTGAACTATCAGTAAGAACTGCCAGACGGTCCAGGGCCAGCATGAAAGACACTCAGGACAGTTGAAAGAACTGTCACTGTCCCGATCGAACCAGTGCTGCATCGTCCAAAAATCGTTTTTAGGCCTTGTTAATTTAAATATTAAAGTGCAAAAAGAAAACTCAATTCGCCACCGTGTCAGACAGCAGAAACCCCAAAAAACAACCAAACATCTTATAATCATCCCAACAAGCCCAAACTATTTTTTTCTGACAAGCCCTGTCTATTTTTTTCTGACATTTTTTTCCTGTAAGTCATTGATTTTTCTTTTGATAACACTTTTAAAAGAACTTGAGGAAAGAAAGTAAAAAGGAAAGTAAAGAAAGAAGAAAAATAACTAATATCTCTAACTACACTTACTGTTTCTTAGCAACTGCTTCCTGCTCGAGTCTATCGTGAGACTGGAAAGAAAGGCTTCAAAATGGACTCCACACTGTCTGTAAGCCTCGAGGGCAGATTCAGCCTCTTAATTACCACTATGGCATGATATATTGATTTGAGCAAGTATTGTGCTTCATCCCAACGACAAAACTAAGAGGGCATTCACTCCCCTTTGACCATCTTCTTCCCGCTAACTTCTACATTAACGACTTCATCCTGCAAAGCCTCAAGTGTTCTTTCCATTCAGTGCGTTGGATGTCCTTCTGATCTACAGATAATAACACCAGGCGTCTTAAAACACTCTTCAACACAATCATCTAGTGGGATTGTGCTCAGAGAGCTTGTTTACAAAACACAAAGAGCTCATACAATAATTTAACATAATCCAACTGACTGGATACCAGGTTATTCATCCTGTTACACTATATTTATTATTTTAAGCTACACTATGTAACTTTTTTTAGTTTATTCTTAGCTAAAAACACTTAGTTCTTTCAAAAATATATGTGCTCATTAATGTATATTTACTTCTTTCAAGTAATAAAGTATTCTCGTAAGTTTATAATATGCCATTGAAAATACATACGGGTGAGGGGTTCGAATGCCGGTCGCCATGTTGCCCCTCCATCTTGAAAGTACATTAGCCAAAGAGGGACATACCCGTAAATTCAAGCTTCGCCTTTCGCGTTTTAACATTCGATGGCAGTCATGGACGAGGTCAAACTGGAAGCCATGTTAATCTTGGACTAAATCAGCCACCGTAGGAGTTTAAAACGAAATCGGAATTGAGAGGAACAGAAACTAATACTGGATTGTCATATACCTTTACACCGCTAGATGGGGGAAAATATCACACAGTGTAGCTTTAAATAATCTCTAAAAGTTACTTTAGATTTATAAAAGTTACAGTAAGAATACAGTAAAATGTAAGTTACTTCATAACAAGTGATCATGACAGCCCAATAATTTAGCAAATTAGAATTTCATACTGATCCAAACTTGGGTCACCACAAATGCGAAATAGTAAAATTTTCACAACATGAATTCCATCACTCAATGATTCATAAGATAAAAATATTGAAAACGTGCAGCTCACAACGGAAGATGTTGAAAAAGCAAGAAGATCCCTGAAAACATGTTTGTTTGACGCGTATGTATGCACAATAAATTTAACAAAAAAATATCTTGAGTAGACAAAATGGCTAAAATGCCCCTTAAATTGTGTTGAATATGTTTGGTGTTTATCCTTGTATTGCCCTTCTGGTCCTACAGGTTGAAATGGATTCAAGAAATTAATTAATCAGATTAATAATTAATCAGTAAAGTGACTATTTACAATTTTACATGATTACTCAGGAGGAATGGCATTACAATCTAGAAAAAGGTTTGAATATTGTAACCTGCCTCGTTTGAATCATCAATTCAGCAATAACCTGGACGTACTGCTTTCTTTCTCTTTCTCTGTGTAGCGTGCACCTTTGAAAATCCAAGAGAGATGTTTTTACCAGAGCGCGTGAGCAATCAAACCTATAGAGTGCGTTCGCTTTTAGTGTCCTTCTATGAGGGTGAGACTAGAAAAGGAAAAAAAAACAGAAAAAAAAAAAAACACCTTTGAATGTCCCTGATTTGATGCACATTTATCGACGAGCTGCATTTATCACAGGAAAAGCTTAGCACTCATGAGACAGCCGTGACCAGACCTGTCGTTCTCTTGGACAAAAGAAACATTACACTGATGATATGACGTTTGGATTTCTCTGAACATTAGGGCATTTTATACTTTTTTTTACAAAACTTCAGTCTAATTAATAGACAAACCACTAGACAAATTAATCTAAATTAAAGACATTTTACTTTTGTCTGTTCTTTAGTATTCTGGTGCATGATCATAAAATCTATTTAGCAGAGGAGAGTTGGTAGATTAACCTCGGTGGACATGAACTTGAAAAACGGTTGTCTTTTCGCGGTAGAAACAACATTTCTTTTAGTGTTCATTCACGTTTATTTGATGGTGGTTGTCTTGACTTGTCCCCCTCAATGTTGGTTATGGGCCTGACACACACACGTCTGGTTCGCTATCTCTAAATAGACGCAATGGTTTTAAACTGTACAAGCTTTAAATTCTATCTCCTTACACTAAATCTACCCCTAAACCTACCCATCACTTTTACATCAAAATAAAAAATAAAAAAAGTTCCACAAGGACAAGGATTGTGGATATTGCCATTTTTTGTAGGGAAATTTTGTCCTCATATCGTAGGGTTTACTTGGATGTAAACACACACACACGAACACACGAACACACACACACACACACACACACACACACACACACACACACACACACACACACACACACACACACACACACACACACACACACACACACACACACACACACACACACACACACATCAAAAAGGTGATAAAACGGTCAAATCTTGAAAGCGACTAAGAGTTAAATAAGCCAGACTGTGTTTAGTCTTTTGAGATTTCTACAGAGAGAGAAAAAGAAAGATTGATACATCAAACCTCAACCATTATTTTCCCCCGGCACACAAATCCACATATTTGATCAAATCCAGATTAGTTCCACCTCAATGATTTCAGAGAATAATGCTATATCATGAGAGATTATATTAGTGAGCTTTAAACTACAGATAATTAAGCCAATGTGCTTTTACAAAGAGAACATACGTGAAGGAGCATGAGAGACGCTACACAGAGGGAAAACCTCTTGAAACATGGATGGAATCCTAATAGGAATCTATTCTCCAGCTGGAGAGATCTCTTCCGGGAATTTACACAGAAGTCATTTCACATGAATTAAAGGAGATGGTGTGTGTATGTGAATGAGTACAATGAATAGCATGGATTTCCATCTTAACGGAATTTTTTTCTTTCTTTCTGTGATATATTTCAGATTTAGAAAGATATATTTTTTTAATATATACAGTCAAACCAAAATGTATTGAGATACCTTTAACATTTTTTATCACCTTATCACAGTTTATTCAAAAAAGTTTCGAAAATGGTATAAAATATGAAAATAACTCAGAGTTAAAATCATCAGTTTCAACAAATTCATCATGATAATGTCAAATCACTTCGATAGAAAGGTATGTAATAGATTGCAATCAGCCAATCAGCTGTTAAATTTAACTACGCAATTAGATACCAATTTAGGTCAACCACTAACCAAGCAAAGCTTCATTTTGTTCAGTCTGTGGTGTAAAAGGTCACATTAGCAATTCAAGAACATTAGCAAAAACTGTATATATATATATATATATATATATATATATATATATATATATATATATATATATATATATATATATATATATATATATATATATATATATATATATATAAAATGTAAATAATAAAAATGTAAGTGTTTTCAAACATGGTTGTCGCTAGGCCCTTTTTATGGGGGCTTCAGCCCCTAAACTTATGCCTTAGGCCCCCTAAAAAGATGTTATTAACCTTTAAAACCTATGAAACTGGCGGAAGGCTTCGGCTAGGCTTCGTCCCGTCTTTTAGTCTGTCTGTGTGTTGAGTTCTTCAATCGAGCTGAGCGCATGTCAGAGGTGTGTGTGTAAATCTGAGCCTCATCGGTCTGTCACCGCTCCTCAATATCAAAATATTTGATAAAACCAATCAAATCAGAGGCTGCGCAAATTTTAGCAGCGCAACTCAACGTCAAGTCGAGAAATGTAGAGAAATGTAAGCAGCGGAACTAAACATTCATGTTTGACAGCTGCTGCTTTAAGTTACAAATGTTAAGCAAAAGACAAAAATATTCGGGCAAAATAATAAACTTTTGTCTAATTTCGCCATTTTGAATTGCAAATATGCCTATGTGATTCATAATGTAGGCCTAATTAACGAACAAGAAATATTAAAGGGTTAGTTCACCCAAAAATGAAATTTATGTCATTAATGACTCACCCTAATGTCGTTCCACACCCGTAAGACCTCCGTTCATCTTCAGAACACAGTTTAAGATAATTTATATTTTAGTCTGAGAGCATAATGCAGTCAATGCCCACTTCACTGTCCATGTCCAGAAAGGGAATAAAAACATCATCAAAGTAGTCCATATGTGACATCAGTTGGTTGATTAGAATCTCTTGAAGCATCAAAAATACATTTTGGTCCAAAAATATCACTAAACTACAATTTTATTCAGCATTGTCTTCTCCTCCATGTGCCTCCAAAAAGAATCAAACGGTTAATGAATCAGTGAATCGATCAATGATTCGGGTCGCCAATGTCACGTGATTTCAGCAGTTTGGCAGTTTGAAGAGAACCGAACTGCTGAAATCACGTGACTTTTATTATGACGGGACGGGACACAGTCGCCGGGCGCCCGCACTTCCGCTTTTCCGGTCATGAGTATCAGGTAACGCAGCTCGGTTTATCATATTAGATACATTTAAGTGTGTTTAAAAGGATGTTATGACGTTACTCTGTGTGTTCGCTCGGCGCTGCTGTGTGACATGTTCACACTGCTAAGAGTAAAGCGCTTCGGCCCAATAAAACTGAGGGTAACGCAGATATGACGCGATTGACAGGCGACTCCCTCAAACGCTATGCTGAGACGTCCCGGGTCCTTGGTTAAAATAGCAATTTACTCACAATTTACAAATAGTTGGAAACATTTGGGATAATGTAAGTACTCAGCTGAACAAAATATATAACAGTGGTTTTTGGATATTTTACTGCAAAAATACTACACAGTACACAGTTTTTAAAATGCACATATGTAGATAGAAATCTATATTTTCTCGGTGGAGCATGCCCCCCGACCCCCTAACATTTGGGATCTCAGTTATTATAAACCTGGCTTCATTTATTGCCACGATTAATGCATGTACAATATGGCCATGCAATAAGGAATTAATATTTGCTTTATAAGTAATAATCAACAGCCAATATTCTAGATGCATGTTAGTAAGCTAGTTAATAGCGCAATTTGGACCCTTAACTTATGTGGTACCCTTTTTTTCCATATCCTGAATTGTTTGAGAAATATTCATGCACAATTACACTGAGCATTAACAAAGTAAATAGGATAAGGAATTTTATTTCCTGTTGAATTTTAAAGAAACAACGAGGACAATGCATAAAGTCACCAAGCACAGGGAGGCTCTTGGTGTAGGTTTTTTACTCACTTTTCTATACTTCGCCCTATCAGTGCACTTTCAGTGTCTCTTATATGTGCCTGTGAGAAGCCGTTTGCATAAATGATGACACAAGGTCCCATGGACATATGCATGGAGGGCTTTTTAGATAAAAGCAAAAATGGAGAAATGCAACTCTGCTCTTGTTCTTTTTTTTCCCCTCCATCCATTTCAGTCCCAGGGATCAGTTAAACAGAGCTGGCGAGGGCTGTGAATGCTAAAGATAGGAGCATTAGAGAAGAGAGTGAGCCCTAACGTACGGCTTGAGAGGGCTGTAGGGGGAGTGGAAGACCTGTCATAAATTAAAGATGGTTTCTCTTCTCTCGCTTTCACCTCTAGACACACTACCACACAGAGATATCACAAACAGCTGTCTTGAGTAATTCATAATGCCACAATAAACGTGGCATATTTAAAGTTTAGGGCTGTCAATTTAACAATTATTTAGTGTGATTAATTACAATAAAATGCAATAAAAAATGAACCTAATTAATCACGTCCCCTGACCCGTACGTAAAGCGCATCCCATGCAGCTAAAAGCACCAAACCACACTCACCAAGCAGACATTACTGCATTCAAAAATAGTTTGGGTCTCATACAAAATGCAAGGGCTTTGTGTTTTCATGTTGAACTCTTTATAACTCTTCACACCACTAAATAAAGTGGCACTCACTGGGTCAGAAGCTGAAAAAATGAATGAGAGGTGATGCAATGGACCTCCATTTGCATATGAAACTAAACGAATAAAACTAAAATCATGATTATTATCCTACAGTCGATAAAAGTTGTTCAAATTCTATAGCTTTAACCACAAAACATACAGGTACATTTTTTTAAATTGAAAAGATGAACAAATAAGCTTTCCTTTGATGTATTGTTTGTTAGGATAGGACAATATTTGTTCACTGTACGAGACTATACAAACTATTTGAAAATCTGGAATCTGAGGGGGCAAAAAAAGCGAAATATTGAGAAAATCGCCTTTAAAGTTGTCCAAATTAAGTCCTTAGCAAAGCACATTACTATACTGTAAAACATTTGTGTTGGTTTTTGTTGGTTTAACTTAAAAAATTAAGTAGCCTGGTTGCCTTAAAATTTTGAGTTTATTGAAATTAAAAATTTGAGTTGATACAATGAAGGAAATTTGTTTAATAAATAGAAACTCAAAATATTATTGTATCTGAACCACATAAAAAATGTGATAAATAACATCTATTTGGCTGCGTTTCACTGCATCATCAGAAATGAAACACACACAATTACCCAATATGCTTACAAAATCTTTTTAATAATATTTAAAAAAAGGTTGTCGAATCTCAAAAAATGTTCATTGTATTAACGCACAATTTTAATTTCAATGAACTCAAAATTTTAGGGCAACCAGGTAACTTTTTTTTAGAATTTTTTACAGCTTAATAATAAATTTTTGATATATTTACAGTAGGACATTTACAAAATATCTTCATGGAACATGATCTTTACTTAATAATTATTTTAGGCATAAAAGAAAAATTGCCCCATACAATGTATTGTTGGCTATTGCCACAAATATACCCGTGCGACTTATAACTAGTTTTGTGGTTCAGGGTCACATTTTGTCTAAAATAAATAAATAAATAAAACACTAAAATCACGAGTAAACATCATTATAATATACAACAGTATAATGTACTGCATGAAAAAATGTGCTAAAGATTTTAAATATGGCCTTTGATTCTTAGATGATGAAAAAAAAAAGCTTCTAAATTAAATCTGAAAAATATGCACCATTAAATATCAATAAATAAACTTATTTAGTTAGTTTGATTAATTAATCATGTAATGAAATCATAATTGACAGGCCCAAAAAAGGTATTTTCCCCTTATTTTTCCCTTTTTAAAACTACCCTTAAAAAACGTAAAACATTATCCACCATATGTTTGTTGTGCAAGGTCAAAAAGGAGCGTGAAAGAGAACGCCTATTAGCTTAATTGCATACATATGCTAGTCATTCCGAGAACACAACGCTCATGCAAATCACAGTCATGCACAGCTTTCAAAACAATCAGAGAAGGGGAGGCGAACTGTGATCCTTCTTTCTGATGCGGCAGACGGCATCCGCTCTCCGGGGATGTTCGGTGCCCTTTGTTCTGCTCTCAGATCAGTGTTTGAGTGGGCACAGAGACCACAAGGCTCGGCCGAGTCCAACTCCCTCTGCTGGTTATTTGGGTAAATGTCACACTACTGGAATTTATCATCCACGGGACTCAAGCAAACAAACACGCTTGTGCACTCTCAGCCACACACAACAAGCTGCCCCCGCGTACGACCGAAATGGGACCAATTATACGCAATTAAATCTGTAATAACTGCATGAATCAATACCTCTCAATACCTCTTATTTCCCAAAGTGGTAAATAAGCCTGTCATCTGCTCCCAAGCCTGGGGTTTTATAAGGGCATGAAGGGAGCACTCAGCATTTGGACCTAGTGCCAGTGATACAAGCTAAACACCAAATCACCATTCCAGCTGATGGCATTAATGGACGAACCCCTTTCTTTGTCTTAAATGCTTTGACATTTAGGTCTATGAATACCCGCTGGGTGGGAGGGGGAAAACGGTGGCCACGTCTGAAGGCAGCGGCTAATTTGCTTTTAAAATGGGCTGGCTGAATAACGTCGGAGCGAGGGTCCTGCTAATGGAGACCCCGCAGATGCTCGCCCGTATGCTCCTGGCTCTCCAGCGTATCCCGAGCACCCAAACAGTGGCTTATTCACTCTGCACAGTTTGACAGCTCCAGATGCCACCGTCCACACACAGACAAACACAGAAATATTGTGCCGCAACTACACATTAACACTGACGTCCTCAGCAAGACACTTTTTTTCCTAAAGTGACTGTAGAAAAATGATGTGTTCAATAAGTTGTTTTTACAAATCAAGTGTCATCAAAATAAGTTAAGAAATCTTCAACTTTTTAAAATAAGTTAAACAAGATAAAACTCATTTTTTTAAAGACAGTTTAACATAATTTAAGTTGAAGTAACTTAAACATCCAAGTGGATTGTACTTAAAAATTTCTGGTTGTAACTTTTTTTTTTACAGTGTACTTTTCATGAACATGGCAATTTATTAGCGACTTGCAAAAACAAGGAGAACATCTAGAGCTCTACAAATCAAAGTAGAATAACGGCCAGTGTTCAATACATGTGCTCCAACATTTCGAATCTTGCACCCCTTTTTACCTGCCCTGTCTACTTTTCTGTAAGTCCCATCTATTCTAAATGTCAAAAAGACCGAATGTCACAGGGTGTTTTGATGTTTCTTGTTTTAAAGTTCACTGTCATGTTTTATCATGCACTTCCTGGTTTCGTCATGTGGTCTATTGTCATGTGATTCCACACCCTCATGTGTTCCTGCCTCGTGTTCCTGTGTCATGTTGTCATTAGGCTTGTTCGACTTCACCCAGCGATGCGCAGATCGATCGGCGGCTGACTTGAAGCAGTGCATGCCGGTTTGAAAGTTTGTCCGACTTGAGACAGCGCCGATGGCACGTGACTGTGACGTATGTCAACAAATTGCCGCGAGAGCGATTCGAGAGCAGCCAGCTGAGGCAGCCGCTTCAGATTGACGACACAGCTGATCCACGATTGGCCGGATTCACCGCATTACAACGATCACGTGTGCTTCGTGTTTATTCTAAAACCTTATGTCACGCTAATGCTCTCAAATCATTTATTTATAACAGTAAACCTCTTTTCATGTAGTCGCGATGTTATGTTGTCACGTTTATCAAACTGATAAAAACCGTTGACAACACTTCATTGATAGTGTAGGTTTATATGTTGAACTTTAATCTTGTCCAAACAGACGCTTTATTAAGCAGTACATCAAGTACTGAATGAAAATGTCTTCTGAAACATCTGTGTATTTGAGATATATTGCATTTATTTAACTTCAGCTGTGATAGTTTGCAAACGCAGTGCAAGCGTCACCACGGGAAGCAGAAAGTGTCCGACTTCAGGTCTCCGTTTGCAGCTCCTCCCCGCCTGCACTCGGCTACAAAAATGTTTCAGCCGCAGCCGATGTCGAACACACCAATTGGTTTATGGGTTGATCATTGTTCACAGGTGTCCCTTGTGTATTTAGCCCTCATAGGGTGCGTCTCAATCAGCTCCCTAGTTTAGTTGTCAGGGCACTGATCAGGGAGTCAGCCCATTGACTTATGTCCTGATCAGTGCTCTGACTAGTGAACTAGGGAGCTGATTGAGATGCAGGGATAGTCTTTGTCTTTTATTGAATGTGTAAATCTTCTAGTAAAAGTCAAGTCAAGTTTAGTCAAGTCTTTTATTTGGTTTTGCACAGTCTTTGTTTTTATTGTTTTATGTTTTGGATTTTGATTTATGTTAAGTTTTCAATAAACGAAACTGCACTTGGGTTCTCGACCTCGCCTCTCCAGTGGATGTTCGTTACACTGACAATATCGACCTAGGCTTATTAAAAATATGTGACTATGCTGCAAAAAAATTACTTATACATGTATACATGGATTCTATAATTGGAGATACATTTTGCATTTCAAAAAGTTAAGGAATAAAATTGTATTCCAGTAGCCTAGAAATCTAGACGCACACTAGCGGCAGCGAATATAATTTGCAGCCAGGGCGTCTAGCAACTCTTCGTTGGCTTGCGAGCTGGGAAGGCCAAACTCTAGTCGGCCAATCACATTGTGTATAGAGTTGGTGGGCGGGCTTAACATGATGACAGCAGAGTTGCGATTGTTCCGTGTGCTGCTTGAAAACAAAGAAGCTTTCGAATCGGCTTTTGCCGCAGCTTTGGAAGACTTAGAGTTAAGCTTTTCTTTGAGAAAAGAGCAAAGAGCGGCACTAAAGTCATTCTTAAAAAAGGAAGATGTGTTTGGCGTTTAATCGACCGGATATGGCAAAAGTTTAATCTCTCTACGAGCTTCGCTGTCAGACTTTCAGAATTTACTTATTAATATGAACTTTGTGTGTTAGATGATGGAAAAGTAATCTGGTAATCTGGAAAATTAAGTCTGATTTTTTTTTAATATTAATTAATATTAATTAATTAATATTAATATTAATTAATATTTTTAATATTAAAAATGGTCAGGCTAAATAAAAAACTTCCATTTGCTTTTCTTGTTTTTTGCCCCCTTTTTAAATCTACCCTTAAAGACTTAAAACAGTATTCCCCATATGGTCGGTGTGCAAGGTCAAAAAGGAAAGTGAATGAGAACGTCTATTAGCTTATTTCAGTCACATATCACATACAGGCTTGATGGGTCGGCATACATATAATGAATAAAGGTGATACATTCAAAAATAACTTAAAAATACACACTGGGGGCTCATCTACACTGTAAAAAAACCCATCATGGTCTCCATTTGAAAATGTTCTAGAGACTGATCACATCTAAATTTTTCAGTTGGCCAAATTGAATTTCTGTGAATTGAAGCAATATTATTCAGAGAAATTCAGTTTGGCCAACTGAAAAACTTCAAACTGACTGATCAGTCATTAGAACATTTTCAATTGGGGCCTGATTTTTTTTTTTTTTTACATAAAAAAATTATATGTTCAATAAGTTATGACAACATGTGTTTTAACTCATCAAAATAAGTTAAGAAATATTCAACTTTTCTTTATAAGTTATACAAGATGCAACTATTTTTTTAAAGTCAGTTTAACATAATTTAAGTTGAAATAACAAACATCCAAGTCGATTGTACTTAAAAATTTCAGGCTGTAACTTTTTTGTTCCAGTGTATATTTTAAACTTACATGTAAAAGGACTGATGAGGGGTTATTTTTGTGTGGTTCCCTCAACAATACTATGTTATGGCATCAAAACACTTTTACCATATATGGGAAAAGTGTTTTGATGTCATAACATAGTGCACTATATTGCATGATTCATAAGAACTAATACATTTGACGTTTGCATCACATAACCAGCTCAATGTGTCTGTCTTTTCTGATGTAGTTTTTCTGATTGCGATGCAGAGTGCCCATGTACACATCCCATGGAACACGAGTTTCAACACTCCATAAAAGAGATCAAAGCTTAGTAAAAGAAATCTCAAATGGCATGGTAGCTTGCATTTTTATCTGACATTTGCTTCTGCTCCCACTATCGGTTAGGTTTTGTGTAGAGCTTAGTGCCATGATAATGCATGATAGATGCATTATTATCCAAAGTAATACAATATTGCCTCAGCCACATTTAATTGTTTCTGAGAGAATTGAACACACTATTTAGCACCATTCATTGTACATTTCATTGGATTTTTACACTGCTGTAAAATTTGCTACAATCGACGCAATATAATTTTGCAAAAATGTTCCCCCAGGCATAATTTTTATTACACTGGACTGTTTAATAAACTTGCATCTGCAATGGAGAGAAAAAAAATCATATCGCTTAAAATGTATTTTAGGTTTTTCAGAAGGATCACACATTTCCAATGAGCCTGGGTTGAACAATATCAATTCAATCAAAACAAAACTATAAACTATAAATACATTATATATATATGTAAATTATATTAAATAATAATAATGATGAAAAATGCATTTAATAAGCTATGAAATAACCTCAACATTTTAATAAAAAAAACTATATATATATATATATATATATATATATATATATATATATATATATATATATATATATATATATATATATATATATATATATATATATATATATATATATATATATATATATATTATGGCAACAAAATATTAGATTTTCTTGTCATTGGTGAAAAAAAATATGGTCACTGATGAATTATGCACAATAAGGCAAGGAATGTGGATAAATTAAGTACATTTTTATTTAAGTACATTTTTATTAATTAGGGTTACTTTTTAAGATATTAAGACATGGTCCTAACTTATCCTTTTTCTACTGTGATTAATACAATGTAAAATGTATGTACATAAACACAATTTTATTTGCCTTTATTTTGATTTAAACCAAACAATTTTCATAATTGTATAATTGTCCTTATTGTGACTAAAACTTCTCATTTTAAAAAGGAATTTGACAACCGAAAAAATGCATATTTCACATGTATCCAGTATATAGTGATTGATGCCCTTCCAAACACCATCTTAAAGGAATAGCTCCCAAAAAAATTAACTGTATATATTTTTTTTTTTTCAGAAAAAAAAAATACATGTAGGGCTGTCAATAGATTAAAATGTTTAATCATGATTAATCACAAGATTTTACAGAGTTAACTCGCGATTAATTGCAATTAATTGTACATTTTGATCAGTTTCTAAATTAATATTTTTCAAGTTTTTAATACTCTAATCAACATGGGTATATGAACAAATATGAATACTTTATGCAAATGTAAGTTTATTATTAGTGAAACCATACTCAACAGAGCATGAAGACTAGACATGTATCAAAGACCATATATATGTTTTTCAAATAACTTGTTCATGTCTTTTAAGTCTAAGCTTAAAAAATCCGAATAAGGCTATAACTGCACTTATTTCAGAATAGTAATGTTAATGTTAACCCTTTTCTTTATTTGTGTTTGCTGTAGCATTCTTTACGTCTATGGCTTCTCAATTTCTCCAACTACGGGCTTATGCCACGGCTCAAACAGAAAATGTGTGCTGCTTTAATCGCGTTAATAAAATTAGTGCCGTTAAAATGCATTTGCGTTAACGCTTTATTAACACGTTCATTTTGAAAGCCCCAATTTTGTATCTATTAATTTATGTGATCTATTGATTAAATGCATTTAATAAGCTGAGTATTCATAGAAGCAACAATGACACAAGAAAGATGAAGGGATTGAGAACCAAATACAGAAACTATATGAGGCGGGCTATCATCCTGGTGTGTAGATCGTGTTTCAGGGGTTAGAATGAGAGAGTCGAGCCTGGTTACTGCATTAGGAGACGTCGATCCAAGCTACTGCATGACAATTACAGAAAAAGTGGAATCTCCCGCCGAGAGGCCTCACTGCATTCATCATCTCTGACACTTTACCAGGACACACAGCGAAGAAGAAAAAAAAATCACCTCCGCACTGCCCTCCATTTTGCAGGTCGGAGTCTGAGGAATGAACTGTGTTTGGCCATAGCCGCTCATCAGCGGTCAGTTGATGTGTGTTCTCGAGAAAATGAAAGTCAACTTGAAAAGTCAATTGAATGGGCAAATATATCCGGGCAGGCGGAGACTTCTTTAACTACATACATAGGAGCTGAGACAAGCTATTCATACATGAATAAAAAAAGCAGATGACCTCTTTTTTTTCTGGGCCAGCAGACCCGGACATTCCCTTTCAACATTTCTTTAAGCTAGATTGCCAAGACTTAGCCAAGAGGGATTGGAGAAAGAGATATATGCAATGAGAAAGAGGATGAGAAAGTGAAGCTTGTTTTCAGACGGATTTTGCCATATGCAAATACAGCATTTTCTTGTTTCTTTGGGGTTTTTGACACTTTTTTATTGACAGCTAGTGTTCTTTTTAGACAGCTGTGTTCTAAGGCAGCATACTCTGATATATAAACTTACAAGTGAGTGATTTATAATGCAGATTGTGTTTAATTTAATTTGCAGTTCATATAAATAAAGACAGAAGTTAGCATGTTGTTAAGCTAACAGTGTGGGGCATAAAAAATAGACAGCACATTTAATAATAACTGTTTTCTATTTTAATATATTTTAAAATATAATTTACTCATGTGATGACAAAGCTGAATTGCCAGCAGTCTTAAGTGTTACATGATCCTTCAGAAATCATTCTAATATGCTGATTTAATGGTCCAGTGTGTAGTACTTCTGAGGATCTATTGACATAAATGCAATATAATATCCATAACTATGTTTTCAGTGGTGTATAAATACCGTACATAATACTGTTATGTTTTTGTTACTTTAGAATGAGCCATTTCTATCTACATACACTGTGAGTCCCTTTACAGTTAAGGCACCATTTTGGGCCTCCATGTTTCTACAGTAGCCCTAAATGGACAAACTTCTCTACAGAGCGCTAGTCATCCTCTGCGCTCTCTCCGACGACAACATTTTTGTCCTTTGTCAGCTACCACACTACTACTGTAATCACACAGTACTACTGTACTTGAGTCAGTAGTACTGTAATCACACAGTACTACTGTACTTGAGTCAGTGAGAAAATGTTATTCAGCACTGATGCATTAAATTGATCTTATGGAAACTTATACGAAATGTTTCTTGTGCATAAAAGGTACAGTGTGCTATTTTTAGCGGCATCTAGTGGTGAGGTTGTGAAATGCAAGTGCTACCCAAATTTACTAACGGTAGTGTAATTTGCTCAATCAATCAATCTGAAATCATGTTTAAAGAAAAAAAAAATGTATGTATCGGTGATAAAGCTCATTCTATACTATGCAATTTTGATTAAACTGATTTGAGTAGAACCAACTTAAATCAAACAAATTAAGTTCAATCAAATTAACCCTATTGAGTATTTATAACTTTCTTCAGATATGGGGGGTCAGATATATGTTAAATGTTTTATATTGGTGCACTCATTCAGCAAGTGCTATGCTATGCTAATGCTATCAAAGCATTGTGTTACAAATTAGCAAGGTAGCTTTTGTTGAATTAGCTAGATAAAGCTAGCCAAGTTTCCACTACTAAAAATATTTAGTTGATATTTTTAAGTTAAATGTATGAATTAGCTTACTCAAATTAGTCAAATAAATATCTGCAAGTTCTGCTTAACTTTAAATGTCTAATAACTTAAAACAATTTTTTTTGGAGTTTTGCCATCTTATGCAGGTTTACAGAGTAGAGGTGAGAGGGGCACAACCTAACGCAGGGTTATTTGTAACACACATAGATTAAAACTTTCCACACATACCAGCCTGACGAAACTCTGTGTATTTACTAGTAGGAAAAATAAATAAATGCTCTGAACCCCAGTGAATTTACACAAACTAAAGAAGTCAAAAAGTTTTAAGTTGTGCCCTGCTCCCCCCTACTATAAAACAATGCAAACAATCTACAGTATGGCATCACCCATTTTTCTGTTCTGAAAAAAAATTATTTTGTAACAACCTCTTTTTTGTACACCTGTGGTTACTCCGGTAGGACATCTGTGTGATCATGAGGCCACTGAAAAAAAAAGCTTGATGTTTTATTTTTTATTTTTTTTAAATCACATGAGCTTTAGAGAGATCTCTCTGTTCTTGACAACTCATCAATACCTCTCAATGTCACACTAACCATTCTTCTAAAGTGTGGCAAGTCTTCAACAGTGGACTAATTTGCCTAGAAAGCACCCGCTGTACCTCCTTTAACAGGCATGAAATGCAGAGGTCTTATTTGTCTGAAATTACCAGGCCCCGGACCACAAGAGACTGAAGCGACGATGACCCGCTGAAGAGTTTAATAACATTGAAGTCTCTGACTGAGAGAAGAGCTAGAATGTCAAGTGAGGGCAGTGTATTTAAATAAAACCCCGTTTAGTCTCACTCCTCGTGCCTGTGCGAAACAAATTCCGCCGACAGAGACAGAGAAGCCTTTATTTTGCAGCCGTCCATTTGAAATTGACCTTTCAACACAGGGAAAAGCTGAAATTGTCAGAGGCAGGTTTTAAATTCTTCCTTTTAAAAAAACGCTTCCTTTCACAGAACCAAAAATAAGCCCTAATGGAAGCAGACATCACACCAGCCGTTCTACCATATCGTCCTTTACGCACAGCACGGCTGAAACGTCTCGAATTCAACACTGATGATGCAACCGGGGACCCTTTTATATTGCAGCTTCAAACGGAAATGAGATGTGTATTACTGTCATAATAAAATGCTTATTCCCATAACGTGGGACGTCACGGTCAGACTGTGCGGAATAATTATGATAGTCACCCCTGGAGCAAAGCTCTGTCAATACCTATCTAGCCCATATAGCCACTGATGTATTGGATCGCTCTCATTATAATATACCTGGGGCGGTGACTGATGTGTTGAGTCCGGTTCTGCGGAATAGAATAGCTGTCAGAATAAGTCAGTCAAGGCGCTGACAATAATTTATTATCGTCACTATGCTCTTCATGGAGATGAATGTACCCCTCCATCGATATTAATACAGCGCTCTCCTCTGCGTACGGACGATATAAAAACAAATGAGATGGTGACAAAAGGATAGAAATGGAAATATAGAGGTGTCCCTGGAGAGAACATATTCCTTTTCTTTGGAAATCAAAATGGAAGTGGTTGAATCCTTCCCAACTGGTCTATTTTTTTATTTATTTTTTTGCACTGCGACACACGGCTTCTCTGTCTTGCTTATTTCATTGCTTCACCAACGATTGCTCAGATTCCTTCACTGTAAAAAAAATATTTAGAAAAAAAGTTACCTAGTTGCCATAAAATTTCGAGTTCATTGAAATTAAAATTTTGAGTTAATACAATGACATTTTTTTGAGATTCGACAACCTTTATTAAAATATTATTAAAAGATTTTGTAAGCATAGTGGGTAATTGTGTGTGTTTTATTTGTGATGATGCAGTGAAACAGGCCAAATAGATGATTTATCACATTTTTTATGTGGTTCAGATACAATAATATTTTGAGTTTCTATTAATTAAACAAATTTCCTTCATTGTATCAACTCACATTTTTAATTTCAATAAACTCAAATTTTTAAGGCAACCAGGTTACTTACTTTTTTAAGTTAAACCAACACTTTTTTTTTTACAGTGTAGGAATCGCTAACTCTCGTCTGATCGTGAGATGCCACCCCATTGGTATTTCAGGGCTGTCTGCTATTCATGCCACATTGATGACACAAATTCTTTATAGGTCTCTTTCCAATGTTCTTTAACAGCAGGGTTTCCCAATTTATTATCTGGTGTCCAGCATGGGCACTGGATCTTCGAGTAATTGAAATGCCAGTTAGACGGCTCCTTTTAATGTAATCACGGCTCTTGCTTGTGCTGCTCATTTCTAGATCAGAGAAAGTTTTGACCAAGCTGTGAAAACAGCTAACAGCCCACATTTACGCTTACAATCACCTTCTCTGATAAAGTTAATTACAGTTTGTTAAAAGATTCAGAACGTGATTAACCTGCATGAAATATGTTTTTCAAATCACAAAAGAGACCCCACAGAACATCAGCTTAGATTTCCAACTCAAGGCCACCTACGGTATTGATTTTTATGCAAGAGTAACACACAGTGAGACAGGGATTTTAAAAGACCAGACATTTTTGTGTTTTTTTTTCTTCTTATTTTGAGCTATTATATTAGCAATTTGCCAAATCCTAGTTATCTTTTTCACTGCCTACATAGGCAGCTGCCTTTCAAGACTGAAATAGAGTGCAACAGTCAGTTCTGGAAGTAAAAGTTCCATTTATTTTCTCCATAGGGGAACAGATTTGAAATGATTACTTATAAACCATTATAGACATGCCTACTGTGAGGTACAAGATTGTTAATCGATTGCATATGCTTTAGTTGAAACCATCATGCATTATTTTAACCTAATAATTAACAGCTGAAATCCTGGTGAAAACTACATTCTTTCCATCATAAAAGTACTCTTATACGCTTGTCTTTTGACCTGATTTTCAAATACTATTTTTTGCTTCCAATCATTGTTTGTAATGTTGTTATTTACCTCGTCATAGGTTGGTTGGTTTAGTTAAAGACTTTTTTTAAATCCCTATTTTGAAAAATAAGTAGAAAAAAATACTTCTGGAACTGTGGCCTCGGAAATCTGAAAAAAATAATATCATATGACTGCAAAGGCCGGGTTTAAAGCTTCAAAAATGCTCTTTGGAAACCTACAGGTGACGTCACAATCCATATTTTTCCAGTCTGTGGAAGTGACGCAACTGACACTAGTAGGTCACATGATAACAACAGCATAACGGCCGCAAAGGAAGTTCAAATTCCGACTCAGACAGTACACGATTTCAGAATGTTGCTGTTTATTTCAAGTTAGCATGTTGCTAAGCTAACAGCCTGAAAAAACAAAAACAAAACATCATATCCCTTTAAATAACACTAAACTTTTGGGGGTATAGTAAATCACATATTTTAAACCTATGCAAGAAATTTGAGCATGTTAAAAAAAGTTCAACAGGAAACAACATCATATTTACAAGATACCACACTGACACAAACAGAACTTCTGCAGAATTATGCTGCGTACCAGGCAGGTTTTTGAGCCCGTAAGCTATGACTTCAAACCATGGCTCATGAATTTGTAGCATTCCAGGTAAAAATGTCTGAGAGCAAGGAATTGTGGTAGCAAGATGTAAACAAAGCATTGCGGACCGTACGGGGCTTATGCTCATTTACAGTCATTCCTATCACCATAGGTGCTTACTCCTTGTTTATTTGAGGGAAATGGTGGAGAAAACACGGTGCATAAGGCAAGAGAAGCTGTTATACCTTTTATTGTATGTTATTTGTATATTTGAAAATGTATTTGGTATTAATGTATTCTTGCACTTTCTTGAAACCCGACTGATTGCACTTTATCTTATCTATGCATCATCTTCGTATTCTTTTTATAACTGTTTTAGTTTACCTTTGTGTTTTATCTTTGGTTATTTTATCTATGTATCATCATTTTATTACTTGTTAATCTCTTTGCAACTGTATATTTCTATTTCTTATGCATCTGTTGATTATTATTTTTGGTTAGGGCTTTCTGACTGGAAGAGATTGGAGAAGGAGAGCAGTGTGATTCGCTTTATTCTGCTTGTGGTAGCAGACAGTAAAGAAGTGGACTCAAGGAAGGGGAGGCCCTGCAGGGCAAAGGTAATGTCTCCAACAGGAGCCGGTCTTGGACTGACTTGTAAGGTCTAGGAGACATTGTCAACCTGCTCCATCTTTTCCATCTGAGATAGGGGTAATTGAATTTAGAATCAGGCAAAGAGGGATCTATTTCTCACCATTTTATATACTTTTTTTATTTTAATTCTTACACATGGTATTCTTATTTTTTATGCATATGTTATTTTTTTTTAATTCATTTCTATGTAAAGCACTTTGAATTGCCTTTGCGTATGAAATTATGTGACGTCAGAGTTTCAGAAAACTGCCATTCCAGTGCACTTTCACGAGTAGAAGGTTGGAAAAACAGGTTATGGGTTGCCTGGAACGCAGCATAATTCACTGAATTTACCTGAAGTTTACCAGAAAGAAAGGGTGGATAGATCAGAGTTTAGATTTAGTCTGGCTAAGTGAAAATAGTTTTTTTTAAAAAGCTACTTTTAAAAGAACATTCCATCGAGAGCAACTTGTCAACATGTATCTTTCTCAAAGACTCCATCCTTGTAATTCCGAATTCACAAACAGCCAGCTAACGTTTGAAGCAACAAACTTTGGGTTACCATCCCTGATCTTGAGCCAGTAAGTTACCAATGTGATAGCTCTGAAGGACATATGCACAATCCATTACTGCGATTGAACTGGTAATGTCTATAAAACAGAACCTACAAAGTTGTCAGCTGGAAACACCAAGTGCCGACGTTACCGGTATCAAAGTAATTAAAAAGCTGACAAACAGTAATTAAACTGACCCGCTTGTCTTTGAAAAGAAGTTTGCATTCGCTGTCATTTCCCCTGCTGATTGGCCGTAGCCTCCAAAAGGGCTCCTTAATGAAAATGAAAGCTGTTCTTGGCCGTCCATATCGATTGCGTACGCCTTTAAATATGGAGAGGTCACAATCAAATCTGTGTAACTTATTTTGTGCTACACAAACTTATTACGCTAATGAATCTTGCTTCGGGCACACACCTGAGTTCCTTCCAAGGATAAACACCTGCGGGACTCAGAGCACCACAAAGGGTTTTCAAGACACTGTGCTGAGACCCAGAGCAGCCAAGGCATTATGATTTCATCCTTTCTGCATAATAACATCAGATTAAAACTTCATCCCCAACCTTAATGGACACATCCGCAGATAATTACAGCTAACCCAAAGCTATTTGTGTTGTGTGAAATTGAAGAGGCTGTATGTCAACTCTCATCTCTTATTCATCTAATTCCAGCAACCTGCTTTACGGTAAAGTGCAGGCATTCTCTGTTGTATGGCTTTTAATTAACTGAGGTGAAAAGGAGCTTACAAATTACAGGCCCGCTGTCGCATAGAGACTCAGATTTCTTTCTGGATGCATGGAGCCTCTTGTTATTGCCACAATGCTCGGAAACAGCTTGTCCGCTAGCATTTAGCATGCTGATTCTGCATGCTGATAACAGGAAAACCTTTCTCTGTGACCCTTGATCGAGCTTCCTGGACTTCATTTCCATTGCATATGATTAGGCCCATTGTCGCTCACGGTAAACAGAAAGATGCGGAGACGATAGCAATTTATCCATATCAGGTCCAGAGCTGAGTTTCCCTTCACGCGCACTAAACGTCTGTCAAACACACGTGATACTGGACAGTCTTACTGCGCTAACTAATACTGTCAAAGACACACAAGGTTTACATATGAACACAGTCGCACAGTCGCGTGCGTCTATATGTGAGCAGGTCTTCAATTGACAGCAGCAACCTAGTGAACACGCTGTCCTTAAAGGAACAGTTCACCTCTAAAATGATGTTAATTTAAAAAAAGACCTTTAATAAATGTTATATATATTGAAGATTATGTAGTTTTAATTTAAGCCTACATTTATTCATTCAATTTCATACTACAATGCTACTGTACATCTCTGAGCTGCCACTGTAAATCTTTATATATTTATTTTATATTATGCAATACACTGGGAATGTGTACAAGGGTATTTTTTAGGTAAAATGTTACGTTTAAGTAAGTCTTTAAAGTAAAATAAAGAAAGAGTATTGCATTTTCTCCTTAACCGTTTTCTGTTTCTGTCGCCTAAGAATAGAATAGCAACAAAACAAAAAAAACGAACCGAGTTAAAAACGAACCCGTTAAAAATTAGGTATGTATTGAACCGTGGACTAACTGTATTGTTGCATCCCTAGTATGTACTGGACCGAATCAGATTTTGGTTTCTCATTTCAGTGCCATCAAACACTTTAACTGGTGCTGAGCCAGAGACAGCACTCAGCGCTCGTCACATATCACAATTATTATGCACATAAGTAGCAGAAAAAACATGCTGATGTCTATGGAAGTGGCAATAACTCCTTTCTGACAATTATAATTTGACAATTAGTCTTTTAAAATTCACTCGATAAACTGTATAGCCACACCCTAGCAACCATTTACAGTACCCTAGCAACCGTACAAACACATAAAGAAGCCATATCTCCTTTCCACAACGTCGTACAGACACGTTGCTTGGCTTTTTGTGCATCAGATTAGCAACCGGGCCCCAAGTTTTGCCACGGCAAGCACCACTCACAATTTCTTCAGGGATTGTACATTCTTGTTTATTCTATTCTTCTCCGAGTTCACCGGTCACTTACTTTCATGTGTTTTGTGAGCTGTGGTGTAAATCCGACAGATACGATTCTCTGAGGCGCAAACTAACATGGTGGTGCCCATTGCGCATTATAGATCAACTAACATGATCATTATGACAAAACACATTCACTTACACAAATTTGAAAATCAGAATATCAGATAGCTCATGGTAACAATTTTGTGAATATTTTGAATAAAAAAAGAAAAAGACAAAAAAAAACGATACAGCTGAGCTGCGTTCTAAAATATTTAACTAGAGAATATGGTCATATTAATGCCAAATAATGTTGAACTGAAACAAATTTGCGGTTATTACTGCTGTAATATCACTACTACTAGTGCTGTAATTTAGTGTTAAATTAGGCCTATTGTAGTAGGGTTAGGTCGGGTTTTACTGTGAATTTAAGTAAATTGTGTGTTTATATATAAGTAAGTATACTTTTAATAAATTGTTAAATTTAAAGAATTTTATATATATATATATATATATATATATATATATATATATATATATATATATATATATATATATATATATATATAATATATATATATATATTATATATATATAAATAAAAAGCCATTCTTTAATCCACCATTGTTTTGTGGCTCTATTTTTAAAAATGTACCGGTTTGGCACCAGAATCGTGAAAGACCCAAACGATACCCAACCCTAGTACAAATCAGTCTGAAAATAAATTCTACAGTTTAGACATTTTCTTTTTTCGTTCTGTGTGTCAGACTACATTGAAATATCACAGGGTTCACCGGTTGCCCACCCACTGCCACTTAATTGGCCGAGGTTTCCACTCGGCCGGGCGAGACGGTATAAAAACGCTGTTATTTCTCTTTATCTGTATGTTTTATGAAAGGCTAAGAACTTACTAAAGGTCATCCTCAGCAGAGATAAAGGGGAAGGCAAACTAAAAAAAGGGACAACATTAACATATTCTCTGATATCAGTCTTCCAAAAAGAAACACTTTTAGAATATAAAACAAACTAATAGTCTGTGCTGTTGTCATAAAGACACTGTAAATCAATTCACAGTATAGACACCATGCAGCTTTCTAGTGCAGTCTTGATTTGAATCATTGCCCGCCGACCATAGCAACCATAAACCAATTAAATCACCTGTTACTTGTCAAGTACAGTTATGACAAAAGTTTGAATCCTTTGCAGTCATTGGCTTTAAATTCCAGAGGGGCTAGGACCCCCAAACCTTAAATTGCCCATTTTACCTGATATCACCCTAAAACAATAAGCAGCAAATGTGTTAAACCAGGGTTGTTCTAATCCTGCTCCTGGAGAGTCCTGCAGAGTTTAGCTCAAAGCCCAATTAAACACACCTGAACCAATTAATCTCTTAACAGACATATGAGAAACATTCAAGCAGGAGTGATGAGGAAAGTTGGACTGAACACTGCAGGACAGTGGCTGTCCAAGACTAAGGTTCATCTTTGTACCTTATTTACCCCTAATTGGTACATAATAGTACCTTAAAGGAACACATTAGTACCGATTAGCTTTTGTACCTTAGGGTACTTCACCAGTGACGGCTTTGAACATTTATTTTCTAAGAGTGTGTTAAAATACCTTATGTTTGAAAAATCTGGCTGCTCAAGTGCCAGACTAATTTAAGTCATTGCCAGCCGAATGGGCTGAAGTGTAAATGCATTTTAGCAAATGGAAAAACTATTGCCTTTAGTCTAATACCATACAATTTCAATGGAAAAACTGTAGCTTGACTATAGTAGGTGTGCACTGATGGCACTTTCCTGCCAAAACATGCCCCTCGGCCGCATTGTGTAGCAAAAGAGCTGCTGCATGACTGGAGTGAATAGTGGAAACTGTAAAATGTGAATAAAACAAAAAGTTACCAGTTTAAACTAAAGGATGGACTCGATAGTGTTACTTACAACTTATCAAATATCCAGATCCATGGATACTGATAAGCAGTTAGGAATCAAGGAAATGCATAGAGCAAATTAAACCTTAGTTGTTGTTGTTGTTTTTTACATCCAATTATGCAGAATTTCAACATATTGACACAAAATGATAACTGCAAATCCACGCTGCCTGGAGTCCAGTTGTTTTTGTGAACTGGAGCGATCCATTTGCTTCTCTTTTCTGTAGCTTTCAGCATTCTATAAAAACATACCTCAGATTTCTTGTCAAATCTATTTGTACAGTCAATCTCTGAAAAATGCTGAAACCAATGCTTTGCCACTCAGTTGTTGATGGCGTTGTCACGTACACTCCTCTAGCTGTTAAAGTATAAGTGAACTATAAATGTAAGATTTTATATATATATATATATATATATATATATATATATATATATATATATATATATATAATATATAATAGATACATGTAGGCCCTATAAAAGAACACTACACTTTTTTTTGACCGAAACAATTTTCTGCGTAATATCACTGTGCTGCTTCACCCATGCTATGTAGCAAAGTTCCCTGATGAAAGGGATGAAAGAGAATAGTTCCAATCTATATCGGTCTAAAAATCTAAACTTTTCATTTTCTGTTGGTCTTTGTACACAATGTAACTACAGAAGAGACAAGTTTTAAATGGGAAAAAATGTCATCTTTGAAAATATAAAGTCTTTGCTAATTTTTTAGCACGATGCTAATGGTCTAATAAGATTCAAAAATGTATGCTAAGATATGCTAAAAGTGCTACCGCTAGAGAAACAGAGATCGGCTGAATGGATTCAAAAAAGGTAAAACTCGACTGTTTAACTCTAAGGGACTTGTAAAACAAGCCTATTTATAAAAAAAAAAAAAAAAAAGTGGAGCGTTCCTTTAAAAATATACATAATAATTATACACAGTACACACACGTATATTATGTAAACTCAAACTTTTATTTTGGATTTATTTGGATTAATCACGAATAAATTCATTTTTTCAGAGTACTACTAAAAAGTAAATTAATAGATTTTTTTTTTTTTTTTAAATAATGCATTTACAAACCAAAGTAAAATGTATAAAATAAAATAACCTTTTTTTTCTAGAATGGGCTGATAAAATCGATTAATTCCAAATCTCTAGGTTGACTATAGTAGTTGCTGAAAGTATATAGTTGTAAAAAAAAAAAAAAAAAAAAAATGTTCTTTTCTCCATACATATCTATTGTGGTGCAGTAGGTTGCACTGTCCAAATACAGGAGGAGAAGTACTTGAGCTCTAATGTGGGACATGCTGTACTATCCAAACCACTCCAGTGGCCCAATCCATCATGCTCTAGTGCTGCCTCATAAACCATCTGCTAATTGAAGAAGCTCTGAATGGCTTTTTCTCCTCTTTTCCTTTGTCTGGCTTTATTCTTCTCCGATTGTTTTTTCTTGCTCCTGCTCGATCCTCTTTCTGTGTCCAAAGCTGCGCAGCCAATAGAGCTCCACAGAGCATCTCAACACTGGCACGGTTTTGGAGGAGCACGGCTTCTCCCAGGATGCCCATGCAAAACTGATTAATGTCAGGCCAGCATAAACCCAGATTACACCCGCAGCTTTGAACTGCAGCTGTAGAATCTAACCCAATTAAAACATCCAATTACACCCCACAGTGAGTGAGAGATAGAGAGAGAAAGAGAAAGAATGGGGTGAGAGAGATCAGCCATTTAAACAGATAAAAACAAACATATGTAATGACGCTTTCTGGCTAATGAACAAAACACACTCTAGCATAGAACCTATACTGGCTATGAACTTTTAAGCAATGTAAACAGGGCTTGACATTAACCCCAGCCAAATGCAAATATATACCCAAATATAATAGTGTGAGACCAAGACAAGACAAGACCAAGACCGTTAAAAAAATGGCCTCAAGACCGGTCTCAAGTACTACAACACTACTTTGCAGCACATGAAAGCGAAACAAAACCCAGACACGCAAGTCTGATGATGAAAAGGAAGAGGAAACAAAGAAAAAGAAAAGTTCAACAAAAAGTGGAAGTCAGAAGTGGAAGACATACAGTGGTGAAAAGGTGAAGAGGGTCTCTTTTGTGGTTGGGACAACCAATTTTAAAGTCAAGTCTATAAAGAACCATGAAATGTCCCGCGGTCATATCGGCAGCATACCGAAGATGGAAGGTTTACTACAAAATAGTGTGTGGTGTTCTTCTTTGCTCTTAGTTTATAGTGTTTTTATTCTACTCTGCATTACAGTATTTACTAGGCTACTGTTGCTAATAAATATTAAAACAGACAGTGTTTCTCTGTCTAGGTTTATTTATTGTTTAATTTAATTAATCTTACACCCCTGCACCACTTTTATTATATGCAATAAGAAGTTACTCTTTTCATGTCTTAAAGGGATAGTTCACCCCAAAATGTAAATTATCCCATGATTTACTCACCCTCAAGTCATCAAAGGTGTATACATTCTTTTTTCAGACGAATAGAATCTGAGTTATATTCTAAATGTCCGGCTAATCCAAGCTTTTTAATGGCAGTGATTTCTGCTCTGTTTTAAGTCCATAAAAAGGCACCTGTCAATCAAATAACGTGCCCCATACGGCTCCGGGAGGTTAAAAAATGCCCTCTGAAGTGAATCAAAGCGTTTATGTTATAAAATGATCCATATTTAAAACTTTATAAAGTAATGTTTCGGCCGATCGCCTTCCGTATTCAGTTTATGGAAAAAGTGTTGAAAGTGCCTCTGCAGTTTAAAATGCTAACACTACCAGTTACGCTCGTCAGACGTCACATACACATCTTGAACCCTGAGAAAGCACTTTCAACACTTTTCCATGGACGGCGATCAGCCGGAACTTTACTTTTAAAGTTTTAAATATGGATTGTTCTTACACAAACGCATCAATTTGCTTCAGAAGGCCTTTATTAAACCCACAGAGCCGCGTGGAGTAGTTATTTGATGGACAGATGCATTTTTATGGACTTCAAAAACAGAGCTACAACTACTGCCATTATAAAGCTTGGGTTAGCCAGGACTTTTTTTAAAAATAGAACTCCGCTTTTATATTTTTCTGAAAGAAGAATGGGTCTTAAATCTAGCTCAAGTAAATTTTAGCATGCCCTAGTTAACTTTATTCATATAAAATGTAATTTCCCAGTGAAAATTCTGAATGGCTAGCAACTTTGGAAAACCAGTATAGCAACAGTGGCTTGTGAGCAAAAAAGTTGAGTGTAAATATCAATGTATTCTTTTTATATATATATATATATATATATATATATATATATATATATATATATATATATATATATATATATATATATAGTACATAAGTACAAAATAATTATTCAATAATTCTGAAAAAATATATAAATAAATGAAATAAAAAAATAAAATAATGATCCATAGTAAAAAAAAAAAAGCTGACAAAATCTCTCTAGTAGTCAAACACTAAAAGTGTGACCCTGGTGTGAACTTCATGCACAAAAGCCATGTCGCTGCTCTAATTAAATGATGCTTAAAAAAGATGACCTACTTTCCATATTCTACTTCACAGTGCACTTGCTTCATTTTTCTCCTTTCTTAAAAATAGAGAAAGATGCTGCAAAAAGATCACGTTTTTTCTTAACTAAAACAGATTAAAGCCTAAATACTGATACTTCATTTAACCAATCTATCTGTTAGCTCCCTTCTTCATCTTTAATTCCTGTTTAAAAGTGCCACACATGTAAGTGTCACTAGAAGCACCGTGCATGGCACTGTAAACAAATTGGACATTATAAACTGTTTAATGCCGGATTCATTTTGTTAGATGAATGTGTAAAAGGTTTATTTAATGAGGCTTTTTGCTGATTTGACCATTTACACCAGTGGAGCGGCAGCATAGCATTCTTTGTTTCCCCCGGGCGAGCCCTTATGAAATCTCTCCCTACGTAGCATTATGCACACAGAGATGAATAATGCTCTTTGAGGCTCTTCCGACACCCCTCTGGATTACCGACCTGCAGAGGAGGAAAACAGTCTGTTTGGGCTCTGTTGAGAAAGCCACTTATGTTGTACTTCAGGTCAAAGAGGGCTGCGATCTCACCATGTGTCTCGCTGCTTGAGGGAGGAGAATAAAGAGGAGGAGGAGAGGGTGTGTACTTATGCAACTTACACCCAGGGTTTAGAAAGAGACTAAAAGCCGCGCACGGGTCGTTCTGCCATAATATTCTAGGTTTCCAGCATGTTCCTCCTTGACAAGCCAATTACGAGGTTTTTTTGTATTCAAAACAGCACTTACTCCTGATAGCTTATATACACCCTAGACATATACACCCTAGAATCTGTTGACAATCAAGAACAAAAATTTAATAAAAACAAAAAACAAATAATGGTATACACACCATATTGGCAAAAGTATTGGGACACCCCTCTAAATCATTGAATTCAGGTGTTCCAGTCTCTTCCATGGCCACAGGTGTATAAAATCAAGCATCTAGGCATGCAGATGCTTCTACAAACATTTGTAAAAGAATGGGTTGCTCTCAGGAGATCAGTGCATTCAAGCATGGTATCGTGATAGGTTGCCACCTGTGCAATAAGTTCATTCGTGAAATTTCCTCACTACTTAATATTCCATGGTCAGCTGTTAGTGGTATTATAACACAGTCGAAGCAATTGGGAACAACAGAAACTCAGCCATGATGTGGTAAGCCGCATAAACTCACAGAGCGGGGTCAGCGCATGCTGAGGTGCACAGTGCATGTAAGTCACCAACTTTCTGCAGAGTCAATAGCTACAGACCTCCAAACTTTGTGTGGCCTTCAGATTAGCTCAAGAACAGTTTGTAGAGAGCTTCATGGAATGGGTTTCTATGGCCAAGCAGCTGCATCCAAGCCTTACATCACCAAGTGCAATGCAAAGCGTAGGATGCAGAGGTGTAAAGCACACCGCCACTGTGGAGACGTGTTCTCTGGAGTGACCAATCACCATTCTCTGTCTGGCAATTCGATGGAAGTGTGTGGGTTGCCAGGAGAACGGTACTTGCCTGACTTTCCTCATTTGTGAAAAGTGTAAAGTTTGGTGGAGGGGGATTATGACGTAGGGTTGTTTTTCAGGAGTTGTGCTTGGTCCGAAAGGAACTCGTATTGCTTCAATATACCAATGCATTTTGGACAATTGCGTGCTTCCAACTTTGTCCCAATCAGAAACAAGTTTTTTTTTTTTTCTTTACCTCATTGGCAAAACTAAAAACTTTTCCACCAGAAAAGAAGAAAAAAAAAAACATCTTACTTATCTAGTAAAAGCATCTTGATTTTTAGATATTTGGACTGGAAATGACAAAAATAAAGTAATTTTAATTATTATTATTATTATTATTATTATTATTATTATTATTATTATTATTATTCCAGTGTATCAGCCAGTAAAAAAGTAAAAAAAAAAAAAAGTACAATTTTTTTTTTACAGTTTGAGTATAAAAACAGCTCTATTCTATACAGATGGGTTTTTTTTTTCACTTGAAAAATTGATGATCAAGTTAGTGTCAAGTACGACCATTATATTCTAAAATGCTTCAAATTGCACATTTGTTAAAAACAATGCCTGTGACAAATGAATAAGCTAGTGAATTTGAAATGCATATCTGAATGAGCAAAAGAGATCATGGTCAGAGAAACACAGATCTGCGTTAGCCGAGAGAGAGACTGGAGTGATGGAGAGGCCAGGAAAGCGAAAAGACAGCAGGCTGTTTTCTGAGAAATCTGGTCGAGCGCTGCCACTCCTGCAGCCTGTCTGCAATAGAAATTCTGTAAATCCTGCAAATGAGCTGAGCTCATCTCACAGGGCCTTTCAGCGGGAGCAAGGGGGAGGGGGGTGCTCTCCTACACCGCGGATCCACAGGAATCCTGGCTGCTCCCCGGCCCTTCCATCATTAGACACAGAGCCCGCGAGCATGTACGCGGCAGCCAGCCAGCGTGTCACAAAGAGAAAGTGTTGCTCGGCGGCGGCGCTCTCGCGAACGTCATTTAAATTCATCAGCGGCCGACAGGCAAACACAACACGCACGGACAGACAAACAAATCGCACACGGAAGCAAACAAACAACTCCAGACTCATTTTGCCAAGCGGAATTAGGAGGAAGGCATGGGTGTTTTGTGTAACAATCACAACACGAAAGAGAGAAAGACAAACAGAGGAGATTCCGGCTGTCGTTTTCCTATTACGCTTGATTATTAGGAGAAATGTCAGTTCGCCTCTCTCATCACAGGAAGCCTCTCTTCAAACCAGAGTCACTCTCTCTACTAGTCACCAGTACACTGCCCGGGGATCACATGATTCCGAGTTGCCCTGGCAACAGGACAATGATAAATTAGCCTGTCGGAGCGTAGCATTCTGCTCACACAGTCGTCCGGCGAGGTGGCTGCTCCGAGCTTTTCCAGCCTTCCATATTTGGATCTAGTTCCTGTGACGATCTCCCAGGTACTTGGCAGCTTGAAGAGGCACATTATGCCCGCTATAAGCACAGTTTAACTGCTTTACGCTGTTTAATTAGGGCCCGTGTGCTTGTCTTGAGGCAGATCTGGTTATTTATATCTGGTTACGAATCAAGCCGTGGCGTGTAGCGCGAACAACAGGTGAGGACTCTGCCGGGGAGCCACCTGTTCGGAGACCGGCGTTCGATGATTTGTGAAACAAGACAAAGATACAGAGCCGCAGGTGGGACTGTGTCCCTTCGGCTTGGCTGACTTCCCTGTCCTCCATTTCAATCTCACAACATTAAGTGACAAGAGGTGTTCGAGAGTTCGTGCCATGTAATAAAACATGCCTATTTAGAGCTATATTTTTATAACGCAAAACTATCTCTGTGACTCTATACACTCATGTAATTGCCATGAACAGATGGTCGGCATTTGGTTTAATGGTCCATAGTACTGTGACATACATATTGTGGGATAAGAAGCACAGCGCTCATATAAACTCATCCGTGACCATGTCCACATGTGATCTCTGAGCGCAGAACCCTACATAAACATCCACAGATTTGTCAAGATTTGTTTTTCAATTTAAAATGTTCTTATTACTTTAAAAGTGATACTGGCCAGTTTTTAAAATACACAGTTGTAATGAAGTTCGTAGATGGGAAGGAAGGAGGCGGGAACCGGCGAACGGTCAACAAACATTTATTTAAAGTAAAGAAACAAAATGAAAGTAAAACCGCGGACAGCCCCTCACGGACGACTGCCCGCAAACACACACAAAATAAAACGTGGGCAGCCCCTCACGGACGACTGCCCACAAACACATAAACAAAACTAAACATAAAATCCAGGCCTGGTCCTCTCTCGTCTTCCGCTGTCCTTGCTCCTCCTTATATGCTCCCGTCACATGGCCGCGAGACGAGACCGGTGTGCCACGCAGCTGGCACTCCTGAACATTAATCACCGGCCCGCTCTCGCGGTCCCTCGCCCCGCTGCTTGCCACACCACATACCCCCATCGCCCCTCGCAGGCCGGGGGGCACTCCCGAGAAGGCGCTCTACTCCCCCTCCCCCCCTCTCCCGGGGGGGCCGATCACGGCGGCCGCGGCACCTGGGGGTAAGGACAGAGAGGCGAGAGAAATGTAGACGGGAGCACGAGGAGCCCGCGGACGAGAGAGGGGAGAGAGGGAAAAAAGAGAGAAAGAGAAAAAAAAATTCTGGTCCGGTTCCCCGACACACTGCCGCTCGGTCCTCACCAGCCGAGAGGCTCTTCCTCGCGGTGCTATGCGATGGTGCTGGACGCCCGGTGGACGGCCCGATCCTCCTCCGCCCCCTGGCGGCCGGCGGTGGCTCCTCCTATTGAGGGCAGTCGGCAGCGAGCTCCGCGTTCCCTGCTCCTCCCCGTTCCGGCGGATGGCAGCAGGCTCCGGCCCACGGCGAACGCCGGCAACTCCTCCGCTCCCTCCAGGACGGCCGCCACCCCACCTCGACCCAGGGGCACGGCAGCGAGCTCTCCGTCCCACCGGTCTTCACTCGCTCCAGCACCACCGCCTCGGGCAGTCACTCGTGGTCTATCATCATCCGCGCTGCCCGAACTCCTCAGCACCGCGATCCCCCTCAGCAGCGAGGGCTCTCCGACAGCGCGTCCCTCCTTCCTCCCGGGCTTCGGCACCAATGTAATGAAGTTCGTAGATGGGAAGGAAGGAGGCGGGAACCGGCGAACGGTCAACAAACATTTATTTAAAATAAAGAAACAAAATGAAAGTAAAACCGCGGACAGCCCCTCACGGACGACTGCCCGCAAACACACACAAAATAAAACGTGGGCAGCCCCTCACGGACGACTGCCCACAAACACATAAACAAAACTAAACATAAAATCCAGGCCTGGTCCTCTCTCGTCTTCCGCTGTCCTTGCTCCTCCTTATATGTGTGCCACGCAGCTGGCACTCCTGAACATTAATCACCGGCCCGCTCTCGCGGTCCCTCGCCCCGCTGCTTGCCACACCACAACAGTCTTTATACTAACTACTTAAACTTAACTCACTTCTAAAGTAATAAGAACATTCACATAAACCCATTTTAATAAATGTCATATTTATGTCATATTTAGGCCTTCCTACTTGTTAGACATACAGACATCGAATAAAGTTACCAAACACCTTTCATAACTACATACATTACAATTAAATACAGATTAATCCTTATTAAAGCAACATTTTTTTTCCTGTTACCTTTGTTTTTTGATTAACATTAACAACTGGTTTATTAGGCTGCTGTCACTTTAAGATCTGCCACTGCCAAACTCCCACATCTCATTTTCTCACAACTCTTTAAGTTAATTTAAGACTTTATTTAAGTCATTAAGGAAGCTCTTATCTATGGAAGCCTGTTTTCCGCCACTAAATGAAAAATAAATAAATAAATCTCACAATTCCGATATGTAAAGTCACAATTCTGACTTTTTTCCCCTCACAGTTGTGAGTTATAAAGTCAGAATTCTGAGATATAAATTTGCAATTCTGGGATATAAAATCAGAATTCTGAGATATAAATTTGCAATTCTGGGATATAAAATCAGAATTCTGAGATATAAATTTGCAATTCTGTGATATAAAATCAGAATTCTGACTTTTTTTCGTGCAATTGCGAGTTGGAAAATTAGAATTAAAATTAGAGGTATAAACTCCCAATTCATGATATAAACACTGACTTTTTTTCTCAGTCAGAATTGTGATTTTATATCACACAATTGCGAGTTTAAATCTCAGAATTTTGACTTTATAACTTATAACTTTATATAACTTTATAATTGTGAGAAAAAAAGTCTAAATTCTGAAATAAAAAGTCGCAATTACTCTTTTTATTTTTTACATTTAGTGGCAGAAAAAGGCTTCCATACTTAATTAGGCATAATTGTGTGTGTTTTTGTTTTTGCTTTGTTTAAGCGTGAAAGAGAAGGACATGCGTCTCTCTGTGCATTGTGTGTGTGACAGAGACAAGACATTCACAGACAGCATGTTTTCTTTTGTCTTGTCGCGCTTAAATGTTTTAAATGCATTTGCAAAAATAAGAGCGTGATCATATAATATAATGCTAGCCAGACAATAGAAAAACGGATTTTGCGTCAATTGTGCTAAATATTTTTAGTGTGTTTAACTGAAAATATTAATCACATGCCTTAACATGCTCATTTTGATAGCACTAATGCATATATTCAAGGATATAAAAGGATTGTGTGTCAGAAATGGGTTTTATATAGTCCGAAATTGAACTGCATGCATACAAAAACGGATTTTTGAAAAAAACCTAAAGTGATAAGTTCTGAAAAAGTTCCATCCGGACCTGCTTATGACCTGCAGTAAAGCATGCAGCAACCAAACCTCCCAACAATAACTAACCAGATAAAACAGAGACGATGGAAAAAGACAGCGGATATAACATCTCCTGACCCTGGAGTTGATTACAGAATGTTTATGACCTGGGTAGGCAAGTAATCTGGTGTGGGCATGTGAATAGAGAATGAAGCAGCGCTGGTTTTTAATAAAGAACGTGTCCTGGTGGAGATAGCTGGGAGTTATGAATTCATGGAGTATTCAGCATGGTGGGGCCAAGGCTCAAAATCCCTGCAGTGCATCAGCGCTGTCGAGTCTTAAACCGACCAATCCGTCTTCTGTCCTCCCGGCTGTCACAGCATGGACCTGAAGCTCAGCCTGCACACTTTCATTAGATACATCACTCTATGGGGCAGCCATCAAACGGGCTCAGTCTGCGTGTGATGATATTTTATTTCACATCTTCATAATTAATGACCATTTATCTGGTGTAAAATGCAATATAGTCATTTTCAGTAGGCAAGTCACGTGTAGTGGTTAATATTGAGTTATATGGCTAACATTGGAAATGCAGGGTTGAGTCTGGCTCGCAACTATACGGATCCTGTTCTTTCCTCACCACTTTCGTTTTCTCTATCCTATTAATAAAATGAATACAGATAATTAAGAATGTTTTGTTTGTGATAGAAGTGTCTTATGCTTGCCAAATATGCATTTATTTGATTTAAAAATACAGAAAAAACAGCAATGATGTGGAATATTATTACAAAAATATATATTTTTTTTAAATAATTGGAGTTTTAATATAATTTTAAAATGTCATTTAATCCCGTGAGGACAGGAAGCTGATTTTGTGTGTGTGTGTGTGTGTGTGTGTCAGATGATCCTTCAGAAATCATTCTACTATGCCGATTTGGTGCTCAACAAACATTTATTATTGTTGTCAATGTTTAATATATTTTTGTGGAAACAATGATACACTACCTTTCAAAAGCGGTAAGATTTTACTCAGATTAACACTTTTATTCAGCAATGATGCATTAAGCTGATCAAGTGACAGTAAAGGCATATAAATATATACACTCATCTAAAGGATTATTAGGAACACCATACTAAAACTGTGTTTGACCCCCTTTCGCCATCAGAACTGCCTTAATTCTACGCGGCATTGATTCAACAAGGTGCTGAAAGCATTCTTTAGAAATGTTGGCCCATATTGATAGGATTGCATCTTGCAGTTGATGGAGTTTTGTGGGATGCACATCCAGGGCACGAAGCTCCCATTTCACCACATCCCAAAGATGCTCTATTGGATTGAGATCTGGTGACTGTGGGGGCCATTTTAGTACAGTGAACTCACTGTCATGTTCAAGAAACTAATTTGAAATGAATGGTCATGTGATGGACATGGTCAGAAACAATGCTCAGGTAGGCCGTGGTATTTGAACAAAGCCAAATTGGCACTAAGGGGCCTAAAGTGTGCCAAGCAAACATCCCCCACACCATTACACCACCACCACCAGCCTGCACAGTGGTAACAAGGCATGATGGATCCATGTTCTCATTCTGTTTACGCCAAATTCTGACTCTACCATCTGAACGTCTCAACAGAAATCGAGACTCAGACCAGGCAACATTTTTCCAGTCTTCAACTGTCCAATTTTGGTGAGCTTGTGCAAATTGTAGCCTCTTTTTCCTATTTGTAGTGGAGATGAGTGGTACCCGGTGGGGTCATCTGCTGTTGTAGCCCATCCGCCTCAAGGTTATGTGTGGCTTCACAATGCTTTGCTGCATACCTCGGTTGTAACGAGTGGTTATTTCAGTCAAAGTTGCTCTTCTATCAGCTTGAATCAGTCGGCCCATTCTCCTCTGACCTCTAGCATCAACAAGGTATTTTCTCCCACAGGACTGCCACATACTGGATGTTTTTCCCTTTTCACACCATTCTTTGTAAACCCTAGAAATGGTTGTGCGTAAAAATCCCAGTAACTGAGCGGATTGTGAAATACTCAGACCGGCTCAAAATTGCTTAAATCACCTTTCTTTCCCATTCTGACATTCAGAGTTCAGGAGATTGTCTTAACCAGGACCACAACCCTAAATTCACTGAAGCAACTGCCATGTGATTGGTTGATTAGATAATTGTATTAATGAGAAATTGAATTGTTCCTAATATATATGTGGATAAAGGATGTTCTTTTTTTCCACAACATATTAAGCTGTTTTCAAAATTGATATTAAGAAGTACCATACAATTATCAATAATTGAGCACTGATAATAATTGATAGGAATTGAGCACATAATCAGCATATTAGAATGAGTTCTGAAGGATCATGTGACATTTTAAAATCTTATGTTATTCAAATATAATAATATTTTACAATATTACTGTTTTACTGCCTTTGTGATCAAATAAATGCAGCCTTGGTGAGCATAAAAGATTTCCAAACTTTTGCCTGGAAGTGTATAGACTTCATCTTGACTGATGTGCCAAATACCTGTTTCAGATAGCAGGCCCTGCACCTCACTTTTCTCATATGACAGCAACACTCTGTAAATGTCACATTGTGTGGTGAGGTCATGCGTGTAACCCCGGGCTCAGCGCGTCTGACGTGTATAACCCAGGGCTTTGTCTGTCACTTTAAAGCCACCGTCTAAGCCGGGGGCATGAGTCTGCCCGATCTGATTTACATTCAACAGGACAAACCCACTACTGCTATTGGTTACAGGCCTACAAAGCTCTCTTTCTCAACATCGACACACTATTCAGAGAACCAGCCGATACACATTGACCTGGGATCAGTGATACAGACTGCAATTGCAAACCAGACCTCTTTATACAGTACAACACACAACTTCGCTGTTTCAACACAAGGGCGAACTCTGTAAAGCACAGAGACCAAGGGGAGATACGTTATACCTCTACTTTCTCTCTCTCTCTCTCTCTCTGGAGATGGCTGATGAGCCTCGGGTCCAGTCGTGTCCTGTTCTTCCCTGTTGTGCAGTTGGGCTAATTCTTCACTAATCACAGTGACATAAGTGTCAACACTGGTAATCTTCAACCCTCCGCCACTGCACCATCGTCTCGGCAACAACGCATTTGACAGCAGGAATTACACAGTAAGATATGTGAAGCGCTGAATTCAGAGCCACACACGCAGACTTTCAGGGTGTCAAAGCTTCAGGCAAACAGAGGAATCCTTATTACAGTCGTAACCAATGGTTACAAACCACTGAAATATGCATTAAGAGCACGGACATAAAAGAGAGAGATGCGCCTCTGTGTCTTTGCTTCTCCTCGGACAGCTCTTTTACCTAATTGTTTTCTCTCTTCTTGGAAATTGCAGGCACCGGTTGGACTCAAGACCACAGATTTGTATCTCCGCTCAATTAATAAAGACAGAGTGTCCCATCAACACATTCAGCCTTTAAGTGTCTATGGAAAATCTGTCATCATTTACTAATCCTCATGTTGCTGTAAATTGTGGAACACAACTAAATATATTTATTCTTTCTTTTTTCTTGTTTAGAGATGCTAGAAAATTACAGATCCCCACACCACATACAGGAAAAAAAAAAAGTATATCATGGCCTCATACTTATCATTTATGGTGTATTTATTCTTAACCGTGAAAATTTGTTGATTAATAACTTGTAAATTGCATGCTACACACTATTTTTGATACCACAGAGGAAAAATTGTAATACAATGAAGGACATAAAATGTAAACAATATCTAATTGAATTCACTTTTAAAATAAATATATAGTGTCTTGATATGTAAGTGAATTATGAATTATTTTACTTTATGGTAGTAAACTGACAATACTTATGGTTTCACTTGCATGCTAGGAAAACTGCTGGGAGACATTTGAATGTCTGTGACAACATGTTTACAAACAGTTCTCAATACAAATCTAGTGAAAGGCTGTAATCTTCTGTCCACAAAAAAAAAAAAAGGTAAATTATAGGAATGGGAAATTATAAAAGTAGCAGCTGCCCGTTGCCTTCCCAAAAGCATTACAATCACAGCATGTGTAGAAATGGGGCTGTTTGCGTGTAAGAACACAGAAGTGACACACTTTTACTCTGAAACACGAATGTAGTTGTTAGGGGTGTGACGAGACACTTAGCTCATGAGACTAGACACCAGATCGGGTTCACAAGATGAGAAAAGATTTTTGCACAGTATTTTTAAGAAATCCTCAATGACTAAATTCATAACTGGAAAAATAGTCTGCAGGTGCATTTTAGAAATGCTTTAACTTATAACCTTGTAAATGAATGCCATTACAGTTCTACTTTCTGTGTATGAATTATCAAATGCATTAAAAGAAGACAATATGCCAGCATTGTAAAAGGTTTTACCACAAACTCAACTGACTGGCTTCTCTCCTGTATGATTTCAAACGAGTCTCTGCAGACCTTACTGTACATGAATTATGAGCTTCCAGAATTTTTGATTGAGGCTATGTGAGACCTCCTAAATGGCCTCATAGTTTTTTGTCTTAAAGGGATAGTTCACCCAAAAATTAAAATTTGATGTTTATCTGCTCAGCCCCAGGGCATCCAAGATGTGTGTGTGTGTGTGTTTGTTTCTTCAATAGAACACATGAAGATTTTAACGCCAACCGTTGCTTGTATAATGCATGTCAATGGGGTGTATTTCTATGAGAGTAAAACACACAGACATACGAATCCATATTAAACCATGCAGTATTATATATATATATAATATATATATATATATTTGCACTGTTTGATGTCTTATACGATGCTTCATTCGACCGATCTGCACAGGCACTAATGAGGACTCTTTATATATATATATATATATATATATATATATATATATATATATATATATATATATATATATATATATATATATATATATATATATATATATATATATATATATATATATATATATATATATATATATATATAAAGAGTCCTCATTAGTGCCTGTGCGGATCGGTCGAATGAAGCATCTACATAAACATATCTACGATCGCGGCGGTTAATTTGACCTTATTCAACGGAAGTAGTAATGGCGTTATGAATACTAGATGAGATTCGCCTGCTATGAGGTAAAAAAACAACAACAAATACTATTTAGTTTCTCGCAGAAACTGATCATTTCGTGTCTTAAGACATCAGTGTGTAGCCACAAGATTTAGTGTGGATTTGTAAGTCTGTGTTTTTACTCTTACTCTTACTTTTTCATAGTGGCTGTCATAGAAATACACCCCATTGACATGCATTATACGAGCAACGGTTGGAGTTAAAAATCTTCATTTGTGTTCTACTGAAGAAACAAACACACCTACATCTTGATGCCCTGGGCAGATAAACATATACATTTTAAGAGCCAAAGATTTTTTTTTCAGGTTTAAAATTGGGAAAACAGACTATTGTATGCTTCAGAGAGATCGCGAATTCCCGATCGGACGTGCTCTGTAGGGAGCGGCGGTGCTTAGCGTGCATTCTACAAGAAAATGCATGTATCAGACGCTGAGGTTCTGTTGTGCAACGAATCCTCCGCCATAGTCCTGTCACGCCCTCTCGTCACATGATCAGTGAACTGTGATTCCTGCTGCACTGTGAGTGATTCGTGCTGGATGAGCATAGCAGACGTTTGCAATAGTTTACCATTGAAACCATTATTTAACTGAATTCAATGGTTTTTATTAATATATTTAAAAAAAGCTAAACTATTCTATGCTAATTTCACTGCTCCATCATGGCAATAACGCTTTTCCCTCGACAATAAACCTTGTCACATTTTAACATTGTGAGATGTTATAATCTAAGTAAATTACACTGCTGTGTGTCAACTTGTCGGAGAGAAAGCCAATGTACTGATACTGTCGAGTATTAGTTTTAATAAGTACTGAAAAATCTTTTTTGACAACACTACACTTTTGGAACCATTACAATTTTAGCTAAGCACTAACTGGTTAAAGGGGGGGTGAAATGCTGTTTCATGCATACTGAGCTTTTTACACCTTTAAAGACTTGGATTCCCATCCTAAACATAGACAAAGTTTCAAAAACTAATGTTGGACGTTTGATGGAGTATTTCTGTGTTAAAAATACTCCTTCCGGTTTCTCACAAGTTTCGGCGAGTTTTTTTCGAGTATGGGTCTACTTGACGTTAAATAGAGCGGAAGGTCCTTGTATGGGCCGTACGGGCTCTTCTCCCGGTAGGGTGCGCGCGCGCGTGACTAGAGGGAGAGAGAGGAAATGCACGCTGTAAACAGTCTCTCAGGTGCAGATCCAGTCGTCCGTGAACACTTATGACGCGCCGCGCTCCACTTTATTCCTATGGGTGACGTCGAGCGACTTCAACGCTTCAGCACAGCATTCCGGGAAGGCAGCGCTGCATTTGAACCGATTTGAACGCAGAAATGACGGGAAGCTTCAAGGCATCGCTTCAGTCGCGTCGCAAAGTGGATTTCCACGGTCACTGCTGTCACAGGACTTCACCAAATCATACCAAAGAAGTGTGTTTTTGACAGAGCGGTCCTGCTTTGGAAGATGCCGGTGAGTAAATCAACTTCAAATGTCTCTGCTATTGGCTACCGTCGCATGAGTAAACATCAGTAAACGATACGATCGCGTGCTTCGTCATTCAAATGCGCTAACGGTTACTCCATTGTTGTTCTGTATAACGTTACACTATTCTGACTCTGACGTGCAAAACCGTTTTGCTTGCTACCTCTAAGGTCTAGTCACATACAATAGTCCATAAACCGAATCATGTCCTCATAAACTGCACACAAAGGCCCCTAAATACAGTACATACCACAGAGACGGACATCCTGATGTTGCCGTTTCTCCTGTTCAATTTATTTCAGCCTCAGATTTGATTGTGGATCATTATCTGTATTAGCTGAGATAGATGGGTTTCTCCACGCTTGAGGACGTCACCGCTTTGCGCGCTTGTCATTCTTTAGCTCCGCCCACACGATACGCCTCCAGGCGCTCGGTTTTTTCCGGAAAGACTCGGTACAGCCCATATTTCTTTTATAAATATGATAAAACTAAAGACTTTTTGGAGATATGAAGGATGCAATACTACTCTATAGGTACTCAAGATTGACATGAGATTGACTGAAACTGAGTGTTTCACCCCCCCTTTAACAAAAAAATGTTTTATGTTTAACTGGAACAAGCTATAGCAATAATAAACTTAATTCAGGCCCTCTTTAATGCAGTCGTTCATGTATATTGCTTTAGTCTAAGTCTCCTGAAGTCATACAATAGCTTTATGTGAGGAACAGGTGGATTTTTTTTAGCCGTTACTCACTGAAAACCAGCCTTAATAGGGTGAAAGAGATTGATGGCTCAATAGATAGTTAAATATGGTATTAAAAAATAGATGAGACATTAGTTTGATTGACCCGTGGAAAGAAAAACTTAAACATTTCAAATGAAGTGTTGTTAATACTGTATAATGCAATATTCTTTACTGCAGATGGAGAATATGATTGACTGCAGTTTTAGATTCTCTCGGTATTATGGTACTCATTATTACATTTAAAGGTGCCCTAGAATGAAAAATTGAATTAACCTTGCCATAGTGAAATAATAAGAGTTCAGTACATGGACATCACATACAGTGAGTCTCAAACACCATTGCCTCCTACTTCTTATGTAAATCTCGTGAATCAAAAACACCATGGAAAAATAAGTGATTATCAACATAAGGCCAACCGTGACGCAAACGTTGGAGATCATTTATATGCACGCCCCTAACATTTGCATCTGTCCAACCGTAGATACGTTGCTTACAGATCGTTCATTAGATCCTTCTAGCATACGTCACCTTTTCCACCATGTAAGTTAAAACAAGGCTATTCATTTTGTAAAAAAATAAGTTATATATGTATATTTTTGAGAACTGAAGTAGGCCTATAATGTTTTTGCATCCTTGTATTAAGAGTACATCACAGTCACTGCGTAGCCTACATTGTGACTAACGTCATGTAAACATGCAGTATAGTTGACGAAAAAAGACATGTATGAAAAAAAAGACATAGAGTGCAGAACATCTCAAATGGAGATTGCTGAAATGCAGCTTACTTGTTTATTGGTGTTTTCAGATCATCCCCGCGAGAGAGAGAGCTCGCGTGCATATGGTTGCCAGATTGGACATGTTTAGGTAAAACACAGAATAGTATATGGGTTCTTTTCACAGAAAAGCTCTATTTGGGGGATTTAAATTACTGAAATTTGGCAACCACAAGCACGCGAGCTCTTTCTCGTGCGCGGATGATCTGAAAACACCAATAAACAAGTAGGCTGCATTTTATCAATCTCCATTTGAGATGTTCTGCTTAAAGTGTCATTCAGTCGGTCTGTGTTCTGTCAGGACGGTCAGACTCACGAGCCGCTTCGCTGAACAGCTGAACTGCTGTGAGCTGCTGAAATAAGCCAATCAGAGCAGAGCTCAACATTAATATTCATGACTAAATAAGGCAAAACCCTTATTATAAGGACAATTTCACACTAGGCAAAATTTCTAGGGTTGTAAATGGACCTGTAAAACTGTATCTGGAAACGTTTTGCCCTTAAATAAGCCACATACCCTCTATGTAGATATTAGAGAACAATTTAACATATGGTTTCAAATCATTCTAGGGCACTTTTAACTTGATGAGGCATGCTGCGTGGATGGGGAAAGGGGCAGGAATTATCATCTTGGAGGGCAATCAGGCATTTGTATGTAAAAAACTGGTAATGTCTGTACAGATAAAGTGATTAGTAGCAGTCCATGAATTTGTTTTATTCCCTGTTGAAAATCTGGTTTAAGCTGGTCAAGTGCTGGTCCTAAGAAACTAGCTCCAGCTCAGGACCAGCTTATAACCAGCACTTGATCAGCTCATGGCCAGCTTAAACCATCTCAAACCAGCTGCCATGCCTCAAAACATACCTAAAAGAGTGTTTTTTTTAAACAAGGTTAACTGTAGCTCTTACTGTTTTAGCCTGATTAGCATGGGCTAGTTAGCCTCTACTAATAGATATTGTCACAACCATTATAGCTGGACAAAATTGTCCAACCTACATCTACCTACATTTTTGCAAAACACACACACAGGCATGCACGCACACACGCACTAAACTTCAGAGTAGTAAAGCATTGCACTTGCCATGACACACTAACCAACCAAATTAAACATCTATGTTCATCTGTTTGCTCATCACACAAAAAGAGCCATGGGATTTTTAATGACCAAAGGATGGTGTTTGTTACAGTTTAGTGTCCCCATCACTACGCTGGGGCATTAGGACCCACACAGACCACAGGGTGAGCACCCCCTGCTGGCCTCACTAACACCTCTTCCAGGAGAAACCTGGTTTTCCCAGGAGTTCTCCCATCCAGGCACTAACTAGGTTCAAACCTGCTTAGCTGCATCACTGTTTGATCTGAAATAACACTGCCAATTCATACCCCAACCCTGGGGTTCTCCGTTGAATGCAGACATGATGTGAGCAATATGTCTAATAGTTACTGGGGGTAAGTCTGGCCGCTCTCAATGGAAATCATTCATATATGGCCAGTCAAGTGCCCTGGCTCTCCAGAGAGATCCAGCAATTTAGTCCCCCTGATACAGGCACAGCAAGGTCTGTAATTCAATTCATTAGCACCGGGGACATCGGTGATGCATGTTGAGACCCTTGTGCTGCTTTTAGCAATAGTCCAGGGATAATTGCATGCCACTCTCTGCAACTGTATGAATGCAAAAGCTCTTTAATTGCACTCTAATGACACAGTAGGGCTGATTCCAACCTCACAGTGCTATTGGGAATCCATCTGCACACCTATCACAAGCTCTGTATATGCAATGTTCTGCAGTTCAGATCATTTCTGCCACTAGGGGACATTTTTCAAAAAACATAGGGGCTTTGAAGTCATTTATTTAAGCTTAAATTTACAGTTTTAGTGCCATAATGAGAAAAAAAAAAAAAGTCTTTATCACCAGCAATAATGCAGGGCTAACTGAGTCTAACTTAAAAAAAAAAGAAAAAAAGAACAGTGTTATTTTATTGGTGTAGATTGTTTTATTGGTAAATCCTTACAAAACAAAAGCTCATTTGCACTGCAATCATGAGCTCAACATGACTCTCTTGTGAATATCATCGTTTCCATTGCATTTCATTTGAGAAAACAAATAATATTCACAAATTAAATTTGTGTTTGTATGAAATCTCAGTCTGAGCTTTTCAACATGGGCTATTGTGCTCTGCTCTTTTATATTGTGATTTCAACTGCACAGCGGTATATATATGTGAGTGTGTGTGTGTGTGTGTGTGTGTGTGTGTGTGTGTGTGTGTGTGTGTGTGTGACTTTTGTTGCACGTATAAATATATACATATATATGTATATTTATGTACATATGCAGTAAAAGTCACATATATTATATTGCACACTTCTGCATAAACAATCTTACACATCATGCTTGGTCAAATTATAGAATTGTGCACTTAAAAACATTTGAAACATGCACAAACAAACAAATAAATATTAGGGTTGCAAACACAATTTTATTGTGTTCTGATCACTAATGTGAATATAATCTATTGTTAATAAAGGCTGAAATGGATTGATATGGCAAAATAAAATAAAGCTATGACAGAAAGACGACAGTTAAATCAATAAAAATCAGCATTATGAGTGGAGGGGGAGGAGGAAATCTGTGCATGAAAACATTTTCAGCAACAGGAGAACATTGATTTCCATATATCAAGCATAATGGATCTTTAATGAAGTGAGTATACATGCGTGCATTTGTGTGATAGTCTGTGCGTATGAAATTCATCCAACACAGCACAGTTCATCGCTAATTTTCAGCATCGCCTTTATGACCCACTTCAGACACATTAAGGAGAGGAAAAAATCAACAGTCCTGTTATATCATTATTTCAATAAAGTTGAATATCAGACAGTTGTCTGGACGTGTCTTATCAAAGTGATTTTAAAGGGTTCGCATTTTCCTTGAGTTTAATTTGAGCGGTTACCAGAACTGTATTCTTCACACACACTAACAAAAACAAGTCAGTAAAAAATAAGGACCCCATAACAACTTGATGAAACTCATTCAAATAACCACAAAGGCTGGAAACATAAAAAGAAGTAACTTTAATTCCCTAATTGTTATCAATGTGTCACATTATTTTAACGCTTTAGTAGAAGCTAATAACTACTCGCTGTCGTACAAGCTATTAAGTTCATTTTACAAAGCTCTGCTACTATAAACAATTGAAACTACATCAGAACATGGCTTTTTTATTATATATAATTTAAAATATGAGGTATGAAACACTCTTTGCTCCATAATACACTGCAAACGAACCTCAGTGCATTAATAACTACCAGAATGAAAAACATCTTGTAGAAGCTAATTACACGGCATAAATTTAAAACGAGCCATTTATAGTGTTAAAGTCTTCAACAGAAACAAAGGCAATTACGAACAGAAAGAAAAGAATACATAGCCTAACTACAATGCTCAAGGATTATAACTTGTTTCCGGAGACATCCTATTCCATTTGACAGGCCAGATTTGTTAAGGCTTGGAAAGAGACGAGAACTTGCGCTGACAAATCTCTCAAAAGCAGAAAAAAGGACAATAGACAATACAATAGATATGCTTTTAAGTGCATTTCAAATCATGATGTACTGGAAGTAACTAAAGAGCTTTTGTTCCATATTGTGACATACATCATGAAACGAATTATGAGTACTAAGTAATGGGTTACACTTTATTTCGATAGTCAACTTTAGACATTCTACAGTAATAAAGGTAACTTTGCAACTACACGTCAACTACCGTCATTCAAATTTTAATAGACTGTCTGCTTAAGATCTGCCAACACTTTAATGATCCCCAAAATACATCCTCACGACTTTAAAGGAAGTGTATGTAAGATTGTGGCCAAAACTGGTACTGCAGGTGTATCCCCGCTCCCTCTCCCCCTGACTCGAGGTTGCCAGATAGGCTGCAGGCTGCAACAACATCTTTTAAATGACAATATACGGGCCGGACTACTGTCAGTGATATACGTATTTGAAATGAACATGATTTCTTAATGTCTTGTAACATATCAGGGCCATTTTATGATTAATTGAAATACATTTCTTACATACAGTTCCTTTAAGTAACTTTGCAACTACATGACAACTTATTCTACTAACCTTAACCCACCCAGGGGTTTTCAAACCGGGGTCTGGGGACCCCCAGGGGTCCTCCAAGATTCTAAGGGGTCCCCAGAAAATTTGGAAGAAAAAAAATCTCTTTTTGCCGTATACATACCAGAATTGCAAGGTATACACATTCCATTTCCTGATTTAAATGTTTGCTTTGTATCTTTCTGGTGAATTTCTCTCACTATAGTCCCCTTTATCTTGTTTACTGGGGTTGTAAGGCAGTAGTCCTAACGAAATACGAGAGCTGCTTATATAAATTTATAGTAAAAGTTGCTTAAACAAATCATTTTTAAATGAAAATGTTCTTCTTCAGGTTTATACATCCAACATTAAGTATAGCCAGTTTAAGTTTGGAAAAATATGTTGTATTCATAATGACACACTTACTATTATATAACAGTTTAAACGTTTTCCATATATACAACTATGTAGATGGATTTTAGGAAGGGGGTCCCTCATATAAGGTTCATTATTATTGGAGGTCCATGGTGTCATAAAGTTTGAAAACCCCTTCCCTAACCTAACAGTTTACTAATAATGAGAGTTAACTGATCTGTAGTTGCAAAGTTACTTAGGTTGCATTTACAGGGCTGCCACATTCAGATTTCTTGACCATATATATTTTTTTGTAATGTTTTTTTTTTTTTTACAAACAGCTTACATATTCGTACACTTGGTGAAACACAGAAAAGCTTTTGCCAAAAAGGAAGTAAAAACAGCATGATTTTCAACTGACAGACAAAATGATAATACAAGTAATTATTTTCAGTCCATCTTTAAAGGTCAGCAAAACACTGGTCTCTTCAGTGGGTTGAACTAAGACTGAGTAAACCCAGCCTGATATGCCGGCGATTTGATTTCGCCCTGCAGCTCAGTCAGGAAATCTGTACATACATTTCTAATGCTTCTGTTTAACTTTTGCGGGAACCAATCACAGACTGGCTTTTCCACCTGGCGTACAATTGGCGGGTTTAACACGATGACGGTTAGAGAAGCGATGGATCAATGCCCGTTGATCACACCTCTTGTGGTCTGACTGGTTGAAGGAATATCCAATTGTGTACAGAGCCATTTGAACTATGCCCGTTGATCGCACCTCTTGTGCAGTAGAAAATATAGAGCAGACTCTCCATACCAGTGTTCAGTCTTAAAAGATTGAGATTGGTCTGGTGATAGCCAGACAAGCTTGAGCCTCCATTCTTTCGGCATTTAAAAGAGTCATGTGATCACAGTTTGCGTCCAACTGAGTTGACTTCATTCGCCACTGTTGCCTTTTCAAGGACTTACATTGACAGTGGAATATCTGATCTGTCTGCTTACATGGCATATAAATGCATGTATCCGATTCATACTAGATTTATTTCCACATAACAGGTCTGAAATTGATATGAGAATATTGTAATCCATATCAGATATGTGCCACAAGGGATGAAAATAAAAATTGGAAACTGGGTCACTTAAAGGGTAATAAAACCCTAAAACCCTCTTAAGGTTGAATGGTGGCTACTGCAGTTGGATTTTACTATTGGACATTGTATGTCATCGTGACGCATGTTGGCTCTTCCAACGGCTCACTATCTGCGTACTAAGAAATGTTTTCCTGCATTGATCGCATTCAATGGCTTCACTCGTATAAACTGTCATGTTACATGAAGTAGAAACATTATGAATGAAACTTATTTGACACTTGCTATCAACACTAATGAAGAAAATACGGTTAAATATTTCAGTTGTCAGAACAAATCAGGCTTTTTTTGTGTTATTTTTGAACAACGAACAATGCTATCGTAACATGCTGGCATATATAGTCTAACTTTTATTAAAGGAAAACAGTTTATAATAGGCTATTAAGTTTGAACCAAGCAGCAACCTCCCCCAGTTACTGTTGAAGCCAATATGGAAGTAACTTAAACTGCGATTCATCGACTGGCCACTAAGGTCAGGCTTCAGATGGGAGCAGAATCTCATTGAGCCCCATGTTAAAATTCTCAACTTTACAGCAGAAAAAAAAAAAAAAAAAAAAAAAAAACATGTTTACAGCCTGGCACAAATTGTGGCTTTGGTCTATATGGCAAATTTTGCCCTTCATGACAACTGACAACTGTGAGGGGGATGAATTGCCCCCCTCCCCTCAAGAAACGAATGAATAATTAAGGGCGTACTTAATAATAATTAAGGACTTTGAGTGGCAGGTGGATAGCCTGCTGTCTGTTACATCCTGCCTCTTTGCCCATTTTCTGTTATCCGGGCGTCTACTTTACGCTTCAGAACTGCCCTTCGGAATCCTATGGGTGACGTCACGGACACTACGTCCATATTTTTTTACTGTCTATGGTTTGATTGTATAGGTCCTAATGATTATTGAGTTAAGACAGCTGTCAATCAATCCGTCACTGTGGGGTCTGAGGTGCACGTCCCCCACTCAGCCCCATCCCCTCTCTCTGCCGGGCTCGGCCCACTTTTCCAGCACTTTTTATGAAGGACATAATGACTGGAGAAGTCTGGCAGAGAAATGAAATGAATAAACATACGCATAGATGAATTGCTCAGAATAATATCAATAAGATGCATTTAGAAATTCCATTAATATAGTGAAAAGTTGTAGTGCATTTCCATGTCATACTGATGATGCCTGTGACCCTGGACCACACAAGCAGTCATAAGTTGCACTGGTATATTTGTGGCAATAGCTAACAACACATCATATGGGTCAAAATGTTTTTCACGACCGTTGTTTTATTTTACAAAATGTTTTATTTTTATTTTATGCCAAGAATCATAAGGATATTAAGTTAAGATCATGTTCTATAAATATATTTTGTAAATTTCCTACCGTAAATATATCACATTTATTATTAGCAGTAATATGCGTTGCTAAGGACTTCATTGGGACAACTTTAAAGGCAATTTTCTTAATATTTAGATTTGTTTGCACCCTCACATTCCAGATTTTCAAATGCATAATATTGTCCTATCTCTACAAACCATACATCAATGGAAAGCTTTTTTTTTTTTAAATAAAAAAAAATACACCTTATGACTGGTTTTGTAGTCTAGGGTCACATTTTAATTGACAAGCTCAGAGAAGAAAAATTCAAAATTGAGGCCAAGTTGAAAAAAAACATAGCTCAGAGTAATTAAAAAAAGTTGTGAAGCTGTTAGCTAAGCAAAATGCTAACAGCAAATTGCTAACAGACAAAGAACCAATGACAAGTTAAGCCTCCTGTCTGGAGATGCTGCCTATGCGTTCCAAACCAGTTGCTAGTCTTGCTTGTAATTACAAAAAGCATTTAGCCTTTTCATGTGGCACAAATACATTTCCTGTGCTCTTCCAAAACCTCCACATGGGATTGGGAGAAGCCCGTAGCACTGCATGAGGCCTTACTGTATCATTTCCATCCCGGTACATTAGTGAATGAGAGTGAGTCCGGAAATCTGCGGAAATCCTCCGATGGATTTCACCCCAATCCCTAAATCGGGATTTAATCACACAGTTCCCATCGAGGGCAAACGTCTCATCTATTCTCCGTAAAAACACAGAGGGCAAGGCTGCTGCGAGCTCCATACATGATAATACAGTAACCTCCTTGAACAATACTTCCCTAAGCTGCCTGGGAAAAATAAGTCCTCCATTCACAGGGATGAAAGGGGGGGGATTTGTCGCCACGGCTGTGGATTGATACCGCAGCTATTCCCTACGATGGTTTACTTGCGCTCAACTCTCCATCTACGAATCCTTCCTGCTTGAATGGTGGCGGCAGACACCTTTTGCGACAGAAGCATCCTCACATCTCTCGGAGAGGGTTTATTTGAGCCCATTACCTAGAAAGGTCCCTTCTTGGGCATACCGGAAGATGAATGCAGCATGGCAGAATTTTGTCATCTGTCATGAGGAATTGATGTCAAACTGTCAGTTGTGAGAGGTTACACAGAGAGAAAACTAAAGGGTGAAAGTATTGATCTAAATGGCACTGGGAAAAAAAAAACAGATAGACTTCAATCTGCCACAATGAAATGTAAAGATCAATGCACTTGGGTGGCTTTGACAAAACCGGCAGTTTCTGGGTACGTGGATATCATAGCAAGGACATGTACGAGGGGCAATTACAAGGGGAAATCTCTGGATTTTATTTGCCAAGAGCTAAACAAATATAGACAGCTTGCTCTCCGTGACCGGGTTTCTGTGTAGCTTGGTACTTACTCTAGAAACAGGATTCTGATACATTCCACCGGATCTGAGAAGATTTGCTGTTTGATATTTTTTTTAGAATCCAAATAACACAACTGTGACCTGATGAGGCTATAAAGTCAGGGATTGGACAGGGTTATTATTCTTAACTAAAACTAAAGCCATTAAGAAAATCATAAATCAAAAAAATAAAAATTCGGTAGAGACTATTTTGCTCAGAAATTGCTAGTAAATTTCAAACAAATATATATATATATATATATATATATATATATATATATATATATATATATATATATATATATATATATATATATATATATATATATATATATACCCCTCCTTGAACTGTCACCTTATCGTGGTGGAGGGGTTTGAGTACCTGAATGATCCTAGGAGCTATGTTGTCCGGGGCTTTATGCCCCTGGTAGGGCCTCCCAAGGCAAACAGGTCCTTGGTGACGGGCCAGACTAAGAGCAGTTCACAAGCCCATTATGAAAAAATTAAAAACAAGGGCCGAGACGTCGCCCGGCATGGCGCAGCCGGGGCCCCACCCTGGAGCCAGGCCCGGGGTTGGGGCTCGTATGCGAGCGCCTGGTGGCCGGGCCTTCCCCCATGGGGCCCGGCCGGGCTCAGCCCGAAAGAGCGACGTGGGACCGCCCTCCTGTGGGCTCACCACCTGCAGGAGGGATCATAAGGGGCCGGTGCATAGTGGATCGGGCGACAGTCGAAGGCGAGGCCCCCGACGACCCGATCTCTGGACACGGAAACTGGCTCTAGGGACGTGGAATGTCACCTCGTTGGCGGGGAAGGAGCCTGAGCTTGTGCGGGAGGTCGAGAGATACCGACTAGAAATAGTCAGGCTCACCTCCACGCACAGCTTAGGCTCTGGAACCACACTTCTCGAGAGAGGCTGGACTCTCTACCACTCTGGAGTTGCCCATGGTGAGAGGCGGCGGGCTGGAGTGGGTTTGCTTATAGCCCCCCAGCTCAGTCGCCATGTGTTGGAGTTCACCCCGGTGAGCGAGAGGGTTGCTTCCCTGTGCCTTCGAGTCGGGGATAGGTTTCTCACTGTCATTTGTGCCTACGGGCCGAATGGCAGTGCAGAGTACCCGGCCCTCTTGGGGTCTCTGGGAGGGGTGCTAGAAAGTGCTCCGACTGGAGACTCCATCGTCCTACTGGGGGACTTCAACGCCCATGTGGGCAGTGACAGAGACACCTGGAGGGGCGTGATTGGGAGGAACGGCCCCCCTGATCTGAACCCGAGCGGTGTTCTGTTATTGGACTTCTGTGCTAACCATGGCTTGTCCATAACGAACACCATGTTCAAGCATAAGGGTGTCCATCAGTGCACTTGGCACCAGGACACCCTAGGCCGAAGGTCGATGATCGACTTTGTGGTCGTCTCATCTGACCTCCGGCCGTATGTCTTGGACACTCGGGTGAAGAGAGGGGCGGAGCTGTCAACCGATCACTACCTGGTGGTGAGTTGGATCCGATGGCGGGGGAGGAAGCTGGACAGACTCGGCAGACCCAAACGTACTGTGAGGGTCTGTTGGGAACGTTTGGCTGAACCCCGTGTCAGAGAGATCTTCAACTCCCACCTCCGGCAGAGCTTCGACCAGATCCCAAGGGAGTCTGGAGATATTGAGTCCGAGTGGACCATGTTCTCCACCTCCATTGTCGACACGGCCGCTCGGAGCTGTGGCCGTAAGGTCTCCGGTGCCTGTCGAGGCGGTAATCCCTGAACCCGGTGGTGGACACCGGAAGTAAGGAATGCCGTCAAGCTGAAGAAGGAGTCCTATCAGGCCTAGCTGGCTTGTGGGGCTCCTGAGGCAGCGGACAGGTACCGGCAGGCCAAGCGGACGGCAGCCTGGGCGGTTGTGGAGGCAAAAACTCGGGCCTGGGAGGAGTTCGGTGAGGCCATGGAGAAAGACTATCGGTTGGCCTCGAAGAGATTCTGGCAAACCGTTCGACGCCTCAGGAGGGGGAAGCAGTGCCCTACCAACACTGTCTACAGTGGAGATGGGCAGCTGCTGACCTCAACTGGGGATATTGTTGAACGGTGGAAGGAATACTTCGAGGATCTCCTCAATCCCACCGACACGTCTTCCTTTGAGGAAGCAGAGGTTGAGGGCTCGGAGGGGGACTCGTCCATCACCCGGGCTGAAGTCATCGAGGTAGTTAATAAGCTCCTCGGTGGCAAGGCGCCGGGGGTGGATGAGATTCGCCCTGAGTACCTTAAGTCTCTGGATGTTGTGGGGCTGTCTTGGCTGCCTCTGCAGCATCGCGTGGCGGTTGGGGACAGTGCCTATGGACTGGCAGACCGGGGTGGTGGTCCCTCTTTTCAAGAAGGGGGACCGGAGAGTGTGTTCCAACTACAGGGGGATCACACTCCTCAGCCTCCCTGGGAAAGTCTATGCCAGGGTACTGGAGAGGAGAATTCGGCCGATAGTGGAACCTCGGATTCAGGAGGAGCAGTGTGGTTTTCGTCCCGGTCGTGGAACGCTGGACCAGCTCTATATCCTTCACAGGGTGCTGGAGGGTTCATGGGAGTTTGCCCAACCGGTCCACATGTGCTTTGTGGATTTGGAGAAGGCATTCGACTGTGTTCCCCGTGGCACCCTGTGGGGGGTGCTCTGGGAGTATGGGGTCCGGGGCCCCTTGCTTAGGGCAGTACGGTCCCTTTACAACCAGAGCAGGAGCTTGGTTCGCATTGCCAGCAGTAGGTCAAATTTGTTCCCGGTGCATGTTGGTCTCCGGCAGGGCTGCCCTTTGTCACCGGTTCTGTTCATAATTTTTATGGACAGAATTTCTAGACGCAGCCAAGGGCCGGAGAGTGTCCGGTTTGGGGACCACGCGATTTCATCGCTGCTCTTTGCAGATGATGTTGTCGTGTTGGCAACCACAGACCGGGACCTTCAACATGCACTGGGACGGTTTGCAGCCGAGTGTGAAGCGGCGGGGATGAGAATCAGCACCTCCAAGTCCGAGGCCATGGTTCTCAGTCGGAAAAGGGTAGCTTGCTCACTTCAGGTTGGTGGAGAGTTCTTGCCTCAAGTGGAGGAGTTTAAGTATCTTGGGGTCTTGTTCACGAGTGAGGGAAGGATGAAACGGGAGATTGACAGACGGATCGGTGCATCATCTGCAGTAATGCGGGCGATATACCGGTCTGTTGTGGTGAAGAAGGAGCTGAGCCGTAAGGCAAAGCTCTCGATATACCGGTCAATCTACGTTCCTAGTCTCACCTATGGTCATGAGCTGTGGGTCATGACCGAAAGGACAAGATCCCGGATACAGGCGGCTGAAATGAGCTTTCTCCGCAGGGTGGCTGGGCGCTCCCTTAGAGATAGGGTGAGAAGCTCGGTCACTCGGGAGGAGCTCAGAGTAGAGCCGTTGCTCCTTCACATCGAGAGGAGCCAGCTGAGGTGGCTCGGGCATCTATTTCGGAGGTGTTCCGGGCACATCCCACCGGGAGGAGGCCCCGGGGAAGACCCAGGACACGCTGGAGGGATTATGTCTCCAGGCTGGCCTGGGAATGCCTCGGGGTACCCCTGGAGGAGCTGGAGGAAGTGGCCAGAGAGAAGGAAGTCTGGGCGTCTCTGCTTAGACTGTTGCCCCCGCGACCCGGCCCCGGATAAGCGGAAGATGATGGATGGATGGATATATATATATATATATATATATATATATATATATACATATATACCAATGCAACATTACACACATTTTTTTCTCTAGTTTTTCACATTTCCTTTTCTAGTTTAACTATTTCCCCGCCAGCATTTTTTTTGTTACCAGCCAAATTCAGCGTTTTTAATAATTTTCACAAAAATGTGGCCACTAAAACATTTTGTTGTATGAATATTAGAACATGCAATATATTAAAAAGAAAGAACAGAACATCTGCTTCAAAACAACAACAAAACAAAAAAATCATGCTTTTATCATTTGTTTCTGCTACTTTTTCCCTGTGTACGCCCCCTACCATATATCAGTGAAAACACAGAAAGCCAGAAAATTCAATCAATGGTGGGAAAGCGTTGTCTCATAAATTACTAGAAAAAAATAAAAAAATAAATAATAACATATGGAAAATACAATGGTAGGGAAATTGTTAAGTTAAAGTATTAACCCTCTATGGTACGCAATATGATTTCAATGAGAAAAAAATTATTTGTGGTGTTTTTCCTGCTTAAAATAGGACACTTTAGCAATAGCAATAAAACATTTCATATTTATTTATTTATTTATTTATTAAAAGTGTGTTGCCTCAAGGCAACATTGTACCACAATGGACAAATTGAAACATTTTACATTTTCATGTAGAAAAAATACATATATTTATTGAAAACATCAATTTCTTTAACCGGAAAAAAACACATTTATCCAGTTTATAATGTATTACAAATTTCATATTTAATAAGAAATTAACATTTCAAATTCAGCTGTTGCTCTCAGGCAACATTGTACCATCAAGGAACACAAGTAATACCAAACTATCACATCAAGCCATCTAATTAAGTTATCATATCAAATTATCATATCCATCTTCATCCTAATCTCCATCTTTGATCTCACATTCACTCTCTCCCTGCCGGATCGTCACTATGACCTCA